>NC_068323.1:14668520-15282895 GCF_025860055.1 Xyrauchen texanus
CGTGGGGGACATGGAGGACACGTCCCCTGCACTCTTTAAAAAGGTGATTTGGTCCCCCACACTTTCCCAAGCTAAACCAACACCAGGTCCAAATGGTGGATTTGTCTATGGTATCCTTTGCATTTTGTTACTTTGGACTGACTGAGCGACCATCCAGCCAATCACAGGTGAGTTTCATGAGCCGAAACAACCCTTATGTAACAGGCCGCCAGTCAGACAGTCTAATCAACACGGCTCCGTTCATTACTACAAAGTTGCTTTCAACAATGCTCATTTATCCATGTTTTTATTGGCATTGATGTTGATCTAAATAATCTAGAGATGAAGTGCACACAATTACACACAAGTTATTTATCGACACAAGTGATTTATTGGCATATCATTCTTGATTGGCAGCAATACATAAAATGCACTTCATAAAAATACAGAACAAATGACAGTCCTTTTAAGCACACATTTTAAGTGGAGTTTATATTAGCGCATATAGAGTCTTCATTAAGTTATGTTTTTTATATTAGGTTTGTGAGGTTTGATCAGTTCTTTTTGCCAATTTAAGCAGATTACTAGATCTACGTTATGTATGTAAAGCTATTTTTAATATCAGCTCCTGTTTTTACTTCTATTATTACAAATTAACAAGACAGTCAAATTTAACAATCCTTTCTCACACAATCTTCTCTCATTTAATATGAATATTTTTTTACTTTCACTCAAATATTTTTTTGTCTAGATACTTGGACTTTGAATTGAGTCAAATCTTCCCTCAGTAACCATACTTTCACTTAAGTATAATATACAAGTACTTTTACACCCCTGGTAAACCTTTGGCAGCATTGGACAATTTGCCGCATGTGGAAATGATCAATGGCGAATTTGCGGCAAGTTTGAGGTACGATTTTTGTAAAGGCGGAACACCACTTGAGTGTCAAGTTTTTCAGAACTCTGTAATTTTTGTAATGGATGCATTTGATGTCTTTCCAAGATGGCAGTGACCAACAAGCATGAAAGCAAACTTTTTGTGCGGTTTAAATACTTAAAAGAATATTTGGGGTTCAATAAAAGTTAAGCTTAACCAACAGCATTTGTGGCATAATATTGATTCCAAAAAATATATATTTTGAATTATTCCTCCTTTTCTTAAAAAAAAAAAACTTTTAAAGCATATGCCTACAAATTAGACTCTTTCTGAAACTTCTAGAATAAAAAATGATCCATGATTAATTATTTTAATCAGACACGTCTAGTTTCCGGTGAGGGGGCCTTCAAATATTGCCTTGGACAGTGGGGGGCCTTGGAATCAAAAAGGTTGAGAACCACTGGTTTAAATCATAGTTTTTACAGTCATTTTGGGGTTTGTTGACATTACATCATCATGGCAACGAAGTTGTAAAATTGGCTATAACTTTACACAGTCAGTAAGTGACTTCATCATACTAAAATCATGTTTACACACATATTGTTTATGTTCTGTGGCTATACTTTTGAAAAAGTGAGTATTTTAATTTTCAAAATTTGGCCCCCATTTACTTCCATTGTAAACTGTGACCCAGATTAATTTTTTTAAGAAAAGGAGGAGCACGTCAAAATACATTTTTGTGGTAAACAATATTATCCCACAAATGATGTTGACTGAGATTATCTTGCATTGGAATATTCCTTGAAATGCGTGAACGTGCAATATACATGAACATAAGCCTTTAGTGTTTGTGATTATGTTTTTGCCATAAGATCATGAAATGTTCTAGTTGACTCATGATACCATTTTGTAGCAAAAAAGGAAACATTTTCATTTAAATATATTTATTTATTTGTAAAATATATGTATACAAAAAGTGGAAGTATATTTAAAATATCACCAATATGTGATTAAACCAACAATTTCTCTCTCTCTCTCTTTTTACATGGTAAATGTACAAACCCTCTCCAAAAAGATTGAACATTTACAAAATGGTCACTATCAATCGTTTAATTTGATTTGGTGTATTTTGAAAATGCACAATCCAGGGCTTGTGGACCAAAAATTATTGGTTACAATATTAGCTACCCTCTCTCATTTTTTTAAAAATCACTTTTTCAGTGCATTGCACGATACAATATTAGAGGATCCCAACTCCTGAGATGATCAGATTTCCAAAGTCTTTCCCTTGTGACTCTGCATAAGAAGAACGACGTTGAAACGTACCTCTCCAAAACCACAACTGCAGCTCTAAAGGCTCATTCATTGAGCTGTGAATCTGCAAATGAAAAAAAGAAATAAAGTGAACATAAACAACAATACTACAACATGTATTATATGCGTATTAAACCAAAAGGCTTTGTGGGAGGTATTCAACCCTATGTTTGTTGGGGTTTGTTAACACAACGCCTAGAGTGCGTATGGTTACTGAAGGGAGCAGCACATGTAGTCACTAATATGGTCAGCCAAACCTCAGGAGTACAGTAAGCATTTGGTGGTGCTCCTGCAAATGCAAGAAATTAAGGCTATGGAAATACCATATACTCCACTTTGGAGACAAAAGACCAAACAACTGAAGTAATAGTGGATTAGAAAACTTATTTTTTTCAGCTAAACAGTTAACACTTCGCCCTAGTGGCTTACCTGTTTAAAAACGCCCATACACTGGAAAAGAGAGTAGAATTGCACTACAGTAAACTTCTGTGATTTATAATTAGAGAAACAATACGGTGCATATTAATATCACAATTTTATTTGAATTAATTGCATGGCATGCAGATTAATTAATCTAATTGCATTTATACACAATTCAACATTTGCTGAGAAAAGCCCTCAAATTCAATTCAATATAAATAATACAAAATTCAAATAATTAGACTTACTGTATATCATATATATATATATATCACATACATCAGATTAAAATATATTGTGTTATTGTGACAGATGAGTAAAGCACTGATTGGATGATACAAAAAGTTACAGAAGTCAATATATTGTTTATTCCCATATATTTGAACATACAGTAAACCTAGTCGACAACATTTCATTTTGCAATGGAGTTCGTCAATCTGTCCTGGAAACTTCTTGCGTTCAGTATTCGCAATTTAAAATTTTTTGGTCTTTGTTTTGAGCATTCAGCGTCATAAACGCTGTGTTTGTAGGGCATTGTGTCAAGTTAAATGTAGATGAATTTTTACAAAAGCATCTCAAGATCCCTGCGTTATGTTGTGCTTTGTCCATCTGTCAAGAACGTGTCCTGTGTGACCGGCTCCTCTGTGGTTCATTAAGGTGCGCTGTCTGCCCCCCACTGACATGGCTCGTAAAATTTTACATAGAATTTAAAGGTGCACTCAGTAAGTTTGGTCTTTGTGTCATCTTGGACTGACACAGACACTTAGGCGCTTGGATGCAGCATCATTTAAAATCAATAGTTTTCAATTTCAGATGTCATTATAGAAATTTAGTATTCGCAGTCAGCCATGATTACTTAAATCAATATGTCAGTTCTTAAATCACAGGACAGTGACTGAGATTAAGCGAGTAGTATTCAGCTGGTCATGTGATTCTAACATGGCAGCCCCCGTGAGGGGACCCGCTCCATGTAGAATAAAACAGCTTTTATAAGGTTACTGATATGACTGAAGTCTTCATTTTAATGTGAGTGGTCATGAGTTCCTACAAATATTGCAAAATTACAGTTCATGTCTTTAGGAGTTTTTTTAAATGAGGAAAAAATTACTGAGTGCACCTTTAAACTTGAATTGCTCAGGAAAATATGTACTTTTATTATAGACAATGTATGGGTCAGGGAGCATGATTACTTAATTTTTAAATATATAATTCATATTTGATATATAACATAATATAATTATATCTAATTAACTACACTAAATTAACGTTTGAACTCAGCCCTAGCAATAATATTATTTCACTCTGTAAAAAAGAAAGACTTTGAGAGTGACGTTGTTTTAAATTGTGTAGATGCACTGGGAAAAAATGCCATCAGAGCTTACAAAATCAAATCATCATGTTCACAATTACACATGTTGCCCAACAACCCCTATTTGCATAAAATGTGGCCAACATTAGGTAAAGCGGACTCATTTGTCAAATTTGGAGAATTCTTTACTTGATACATTTGATGTTATGAAGTGATTTAACTTATTTTTATTTCAAACATATCTAAATCCAGATATGTAATAACAGTAATAACAGGGTGGGTGTAAAGTAAATGACATGACAGTTGCTCTACCTGAGCACTGCAGCCATTGTAGAAGCTGTACCAAATATGCACTAGAGCTAAAGCAGTGGTTTTGTAGAGGAAATACCATAGAAGTATGCAGATGTGGTAGTACGACCAGTGCCCATACACCAGCAGCAACCTACAAAAGGAAGCTGAAATGCACCAGAGTAAAATCAGCATTCTGGACCACCTGACTGCCCTCCACGCCGCATGGACCCACGCCAATATGTGCTGCAGAAGGAGAGAATTGGTGAAGTACTAATTGACAAGAAAAACTATTAGAATTAGTATGCTGTCAAGAACCACAAGTGGTACACACAAATTCGACTGTTCCCCAAGTTTGTCAAAACATGCACTTGCATTGGAGGTCTATGGGGAAAGACATTTCATTAGGTTTAAAAGCAGAAATGTGAAGCTTATATTAATAATTCCATACAAAATTGTATGTTATTTGTAAAGTACAAAACCATCCTTCTAGTGGTGGTGATCATGTCAAACACTTTATATGTTTTTTACTTTCTCATATTTATTAGAATATTAAATGTTATTGGGATTAGCAGTTTTCTATGGCAATGGCAGGAGTTAAAAGACTAGATATAGCTATGCTATCTGTACCTTTACATTACAGCTTCAACCCACCTCCAGACTCCCGTACTATACATATACAAAAGCCGTGATTGCTCAAGATTAACTTTACACTAATTTGCTCAAGTTTTTCAGACTCTTGAGGGTCAGTTAACGAAACTCACCCAACACTGACATGCGTCTTCTTTTGCTGGTGAAGTCCAGAACAGTGAGGAGCTGATAGTTGCGTGTGATGCCCAACATCAATTGATGGTTAGAGTGTCCCGTGTGCTGGAGAGGAACACCCAGCCCAGTTCCTGCACTGCCAGAGCGTCCTCATCCGGAGAGACAGCCTGATACTGAGGTAAACCTGTGCATAGAAATTGGAATGTACTAAATTAAGTATTATACTTCACTCTGGCTTTGCGACATCAAGGCACCCTGCTAAAAAAAATAATACAAAAATAAAATAATTGGGTGCAACTTGGGTCAAAAAGCTGTATGGATGTAACCAATCAAACCAGCAGAATGGAACTTTTTCACAGATTATGATGATAGATCACAACCATAAAGGGTTAGTTCACCCAAAAATGAAAATTCTCTCATGATTTACTCACCCTTATGCCATCCCAGATGTGTATGACTTTCTTTCTTCTGCAGAACACAAATTAAGATTTGTGTAAATAAAGTCAGCATAAAAGTAATCCATATGACTCCAGTGTTTTAATCCATATCTTTTAATCCATATCTTTTAATCCATATCTTTTTTATATAAATATTCTTCTCTTCTGAGAGTCCATGTAAACTTTGGGGCCCCCTGGTGGTTAAAGATTGGATTTAATGGTTAATAAACAGTTTCCTGAAAATCTTAGTTCTGCTGTCCTCTTTGGATTATGCTTGAGCCGCTATGTATCTGCCGCTTGGCCCTCTAAATGCTGTTAAAATGTTATAATAAATTATGATATATTTCATATCTACTTACCATCTTTCCACTCATCATAACAGTGTGGCAGAGGGCCAGAGCATTGAAGAACTCTTGACACTCGGGGCCTGGGAAGAGAAATTGGCCGACATTGAGTGTTGTTTTTTTTCGCTGAGCAAGTGGCCTTACAGACCAAATTCTTAATTCAGGGTGGTAGTACGATCTTAAGAGGGGCTATCATTGTGCACCATGTGGATCACCTCAAACCTGGTATGGGACAACCAATCAGAAAGCAACAGTGAGTGAAATGTGATGGAAAACAGCAAACAAAATGATCTAAATTTAAAAAGGAATAAGGCATAAAGTTGAGAATATAGAAAGTTGGTGTTACGTTATATAGAGAGACACGGGCATAGCAGGCCTGAGTAAAGTGACTTAGCCCCAGAAGGCGAGGAAGCCCAGGTAGCCAGCAGAGGAGCCACGCTGCAAGCAGAGAGAACATCGAATTGAGAAACCTTGTTCTCAAAAAGCCCAGCACACACAGCCAGGAGAAGAGCTGCTGACAGCAGGAATTATTTCAAAGGCAAAAACATATTCTTATGTTGAACACAAAAGGAGATGAATAGTAAGATAATTAATAGCACAGTCCTCCTTTTCAATACAATGACAGTGGATAGTGTTATAGCGACTCACTTTAAAGTTTAACAAAGGCCACAGTTTTGCAGCATTTTACTGTCCGATCCGGTTGAGAAAGATTCGTTTTTTTTAATATAATTTAATTTTAATAATTTTGTCATTATCATTATTTCATTCCACACCTGTCAAACCTCTGCAGTTAAACCTGGTGAAATGTAACATGCCACATTATTCATTTTTGTGTGACATATTGCTCTAAAAATGTAAGCTTTTACAATAGGTCTGAAATGGATTGGTAGCAGTTAAGCTACATTTTATGTACCAATGTATAAAGCCAGCTCATAGGCTGTGTCTGTGTTTCTCAGTACAGTTCCTCTGAGCAGCATGTGGTCTGTGTCCAGCAGGTGGCGCTCTCATTTCCAGTGTAATTCACCTCTGAAGGAGTGCAGGTTACCGTTTGGCTCCTCACACCACACAAGCAGGGAAGAAAAGACAAAGAGAGAGAAAGAAAGAATTGGGGAGGATGTTTTAATAATTTTGGATCACTTTACTTTGATAAGTAGGGTTTAATTTAGGACAAATCTTTGCATGCAATTTATAGAATTAACAGAATTAAGAGAGTGTCTGACATAGTATGGAAGGGCCACACAGAGTCTGCACACTTTTTCTGCACTGATACATTTCATGTAATACAAGAGGAAGAGGCTGTGAAATGAGTGACACTATGTTTGCCCATAAAATTAATAAACTGTAGTTCCACACTAACCGTCAAAAGCTTTGAGGTTTTTCTCGGTTTGTTCTCCATTGAACTCGGTATGAGTGACAGCAAGAGCCTGATGGAACTTCAGGTTGGTTTCTCTGCAAATGGCACCATTAAACATGATCTTTAGACAGCAACCTTTCCATTGACAGTGTAATACATTTAAATGTTGTTTTCCCCCCGGTTTCAATTGTTTGAAAAGACATGACAGTTTCCATGGCAGTTTTTAGAACTACTTTGGAAAATACAGTGCCAATTTGTTTATTATTTTTTGCATGTGATTCCCTGAAAAGTATTTATAGGTATTAGTGTTTAGCTGAAGTCAATTCTAGTATCTGGCCAGATGGAGGTCCTCTTACCCATCAATGTCTGCTGTTTCTACATAACAAAGACTGTGGCTCAGTGCTGCATAGGAGGAGCAGGTCTGCCTGAGGGAATCAAAATTAGAACATTAGAGCATTAAAACTTGAATACACACAGAGACACATTTATTTAGATTTTTAAAGACTCTATTTAATCAAAATTGTACTTTTGTGGCATTGAGTCCACATCTGCTAGCTTTGAGGTCATCTATATGTAATTAAATACACACATTTAAAATGTACTGTCTTTCTTTCCTGAAAAAATGTAGCAAAAAATGGATGAGTCATACTGCACTCACACATTTTGACCAATCAAATGCGCTCTAGAATGAGAATGCCCCTCCCACTAATACCACTGATTTGGTGTCACTCTGGACATTTCACCCGCAAACTTGAGCTCAAACATGCCCATATGTTCAACACATCCAGCTTTGGCCACCAGGGGGCAGTGCTTCGAATTTCAGTGAGCACAGAGTGATTTCAGCAGCAATACTTTCGACTTACTGTTGCCAAATTCACAGTGTGATCAGTCTGGATACACACACTCTGTTCTGTCATCATTTACTCACCTTCATGGTGTTCCAAACCCATAAGGATCAACATGAAGAGTTGTTAGGCAGTGTGTTACTCAGTCACCTTTCCTTTTTACTGTATGTTTTTTCCATTCAATGAAAGTGAATGGTGAATGAGGTGGTCATTTTTCCATCATTTCAGTCATACTTGGGATGGGGATAGTAATTGTAATAATAAATAAATAAATAAAAAGTAATATATACACAGTATATATATATATATATATATATATATATATATATATATATATATATATATATATATATATATACACGTATATACACTATTTCTTCTGCTCCAAACCTACTTCAAACTTACTTCTCTGTCTGCTCGTATGAATGTAACACATCATAAGAAAGTGTTTCTCCGCTGTTCAAATGTACTTTGGATCACATCATTTATATGTATATATGTTTCCATCTGAAAGAACTAAATATTAAATTAAACAAATGACAATAAAATGCAAAGTAATCTCTTCAGTAATCAAAATGCTTTTTTGAATGTAACTGTATTCAAATTACAAATTATTTAAAATGTAACTGTAGTGGAATACAGTTACTTATATTTTTTATTTTAAATATGTAATCCCGTTACATGTATTCCGTTACTCCCCAACCCTGAATATATATATATTATTATAATTATTATTATTTTGTGAACTATTTCATTAGTTTTAAGTAGTGATATATGAGTTTGTGACAGGTAAAAATCAACTGTTCTCTAATTCCACTTACCACTTCAGTGGCCAGATCGCTGAACCCACGCACAAGCAGAACGAATAGAAGTGGTGTACCAATTGTGATGTACCACGGGATAGTTGCAATTGCAGGAACACATTGCAAATTAAAGAAAAACCCCACAACCAGTTAGAAAAGATCACATAACAATATACACAAAACATAGTCTAACCACAATGCAATACACCTATGATTCATAAGGCCAGACGTTTAATTTACCAACAGAATGTGGTTACATGTCGTGCTGTGATGGTTGATTGGATAGAAAGTTTTGACTAAAATTTCCCTTTGCATTTCTAATAAATGCCAAATGATGGTTTCCATATTCTGTCATCCCTAGAACATTGAATTGCTTCATAAAAACTGTCCTACGTCAATTCAGATGCACAATTACAGTTGTCATTTAATACATAATATTACAGATACAGATATTAGAACAGGAAGTTTTATGGCAGTACGACATATACTATCCAACACAGCTGAAAAAAAAATTTTTTTATGATAAAATATAATATTATAATATTTATTATCTTTCAGGCAACAACATGGCATACAATCTTTGTAAAATATATATCAGGCCTATACATGTTTAATGTTTAGCTAATGTTAGCTGTGTTAGGCAAGCCAACCACCTTCTGTGTAATATCATGTTTGCTAGATAGTCTACTCTATTTTTATTTCGTTTTTCAAGATTAGATGATAAATTGGACGTGCCTTGATTGCAGGTGTCCATATCATAGCAACTGCGAAGCTAACGTTGATTTAACATTAGTCATGTCTGGATTGGAAGGTCGGTCAGCAAAGATCAATGCATACCCAGGGTGTATGTGGCAAACGTTGATCTGATAATGAAATGTAAACAGTCAGATATCAGCTCACTGATCAACATTTATTTAATCTAGATCTAACAGCCTGTTTATCAATCACACTAATTACCTCTGGACTTCATCAGGGCAGAACAAGTAACTTATGCTAGAGAGAGGTGGTGGCTCTCGATCAGCAATGATACAACATTGGCACTATTTCATAGCAGACCCTTCCTCTTCCAACTGTGAACTGTGAGCTTCGTTGTGATTGTCAAGGAGTGCGATTAAATACAGGCTCGATTGCTCTTTCTGAGTGTCCCGGATGTCTTCATCAAATTTACACAAATCTCAATATAAAACCTGAATCAGCGTATTAAAAAATGTAATCTGAATGTAACAATCTGAATTTGTGCCACGTGCAATTGAATATTAAATCTACACTACATAGCTTTTTGTAAAAAAAAAACAACAAAATGTTATTAATGAGTGCAACAAAAATCCATCTTCCAAACCATGTATTTACTTTACCCAAATACACTTTGATAAATCTATAATAATGATTTATATTTTAGAGATGTTGGGATTCACACATGCTTTAAAGCACGTCAGTGTGTGTAGTGAAATACAATAATTACACTGTAATCCATGCAGAACTTTTCACTTGCTAGCACACGTGTATATTTTTCTTCATAATGGCAATAATATAAAGAAATCCTTTAGTCCTAGGCTTTCCAAGGACATGTGAGTCTTGACATTATGTTGACCACTGGTTGATAACAATGACAATCTATAAATGAGTTACTACCATTGTCAATTTAGCCATAAAATCCGACAGTTATTAAAACTTTACAACATTTGACCTTATCAGACTAGCAATCATTATGTCTAATGTTAATGAATATTGCCTAACTTTTGTAACATCATTTATTTCAAAACATCAATGTTTCCAATAAGTCAAAACAACAGCATAAGATATGACACCCGCTCAGAAGACATGTTTTCGGATATCCGTCTTGAAGGGTGAGGGTCAGAAATCCCTTGTCTCTTCAGATATATCAATACATATATATATATCCTTTTATATCAATATCTATCTATATTCTGTTGCTTAACTTCTTTAATAAAATGATGAATTAACTATATGCATGATCACATAATCAATTCTATTTTCTTATGCATAACTGAAATATATTTTGAATCATATGTGTGTTAAGAGTTAACTTTTTGCTTTCCTGCACATTTCTCAGAATCCTTTTTCTCTCTGTCCTGCACGTAGGTTGAAGGTCTCTTGGGAATAAGCTTAGCTCTGATGAGAGGGGGGCAGGGAGAATGCGTTGAATATGTTCCAGATGTATTCTGTGTTTTGATTGTTACCTTTCCTGACTAATTATATGGGTTAAAATCCTATGCAATATTACCTGAATAGTAGAAGTGTGATTTTCTATTATTATTTCTTTAGGGAAGAAATGTATGTTATTTCAACCCTCTCCTCTGCCCGAGGAGTGAATATTTTATCTCTCTTGTTTTGGTTCAAATGGCCTGATAATGTGTGCTCTGGCTGACTTGTGCCCAGAGAAGGACTGTCGTTCGTCAGTGTTTTGTGTGTGCGTTTGACCTTCTACCTAGGTTTTGAACCAGGGATGCACACCAGGCCGACTCGAAGACGCCCCGCGACCATCTGCGAGGTCACTTAAGACGTAAATCTCGGGCCCAGACGACAATTGCGCTGACTAATGTTGATAGGCCATTTAACTATCTATATGTTGTGACTTTATGTTCTTTTAGCCAATCAGGAGTGAAATAATGGAATGTACGTCCTTGCAAATGGTATAATTGATGTAAGATTTTGTGTAAGGTACGAGTTGGCTTTCGATCTCCTCGTGAGACTTTGTCGCTGGCTCTACCAATTTCACTGCAAACTATTCTTCAGTAAATTTTGATTCTTTAATTGAATTTCTCGACTCCTGGTTTTCTTTCTCCATATCTGGTCCGGGTCATAACTGTTATACCCCTAACAGTTTAGACCTATCTTTCATTATTTATTTGTCCATTCGCTCTGATAAGATGTCCTGTATCCATGTGTACACTGGTGCCTCAAACCACATTCATCCACGCAGATTTATTGATCTTGGTTTAACATTAACCAAGATTAATAACAATGGTAAATGGTCTGTGTGGTGTTCATAGTTAACCACAAGGTGGCAGTGTAATGCTTAAGTGTTGAAGTGCGACTGAGAAAGAATAAGAATCAGTGGATGGAGTGTAATAAGACTTGTTGGATAAGTGTTGTTGAATAAAAGCCTCGAAGGAATTACCCTGGTTCTGTGCCTCATACTACAAAACACTACAAATTGGCGACGATGGTTTCTGTGCCTACGCCTGCATCTTTTCTGCCATGCAGTGGAGAGCCTGCGATTCCTTTTGCTACCTGGCGGAAAATGTTACTTGCTTGCTATTAATGCTACAGGAGATGCATGGCCGGATGCTAGGAAACGTGCTATTCTACTACACAGCTTGGGTACTGAAGGCCAGAGGCTGTTTTACACGTTGCCTAATACTGGAACTACATTTGCAGAGGCTATGACAGCATTGGAGGATCATTTTGTTCCGAAGGTGAATGTTGTGGTCGCTCGACATCGCTTTCGCCAGCGTTCTCAACGTGCTGACGAGACCATTTCACAGTTCCTGTCTGCTTTGTGGGAATTATCTTCATCATGTGCTTATGGTGATCTGGAGAGTGAAATGTTGCGCGATCAGCTGGTCGAATGATCGTATGCCCCAGCAGTGCGAGACAGACTCCTGCTGGAACCAACACTGACCCTGGACACAGCTATTGTTATTGCGTGTCAGGTGGAACAAGCGCTCTCGAATTCTCACATGCTCACGGCACAAAGTTCAGTTCAGGCCGTGGCTTCTAAACCCTTTCATCGGAAGAAATGTGCTGAACTTTCTAACAGAGCAAAACCTGTGGCTGGTACTACACGGCGGGTGAGTCGCGCGTGTTACCGTTGCGGAGCTACAAATCATTTGGCTAATGCTGCCGATTGCCCAGCCGCTCGAGCCAAATGCCGCACTTGTGGTAAGACCGGACATTTCTCTAAAGTTTGCCGTTCTTCTAAGGATGTTCGGGAAGTGGTCCCTGAAGTGGTCGTTCTTTTGACCGACACCGTGAATACTTCTACAGACAAACTTTTATGCAGTATTCATGTTACGATGCCAAATGGTGCTTCCGTTCAGACTGAATTAGTCGTGGACACGGGCTCTTTGGTGTCAATCCTGCCTGCGGTCGTGTACAAACGACACTTTTCGGATTGTTCTCTTACTGCTCCTAATGTGAAACTGGTCACGTACTTGAAAGAAGACATTCCTGTGATAGGATGCTTACATGCGGACGTCTCACTGAATAAAAAAGTAACCACTGCTTGTTTTTACGTTGTGAAAGGTGGCTCTGCTTTGATGGGCATGGACTTAATTCGGGCTTTGAACTGTTCATTTCATTTTGGTACTGTTACTGCACCTGACGAACTACATGCAGTTGTTGGTGAAACTATTCCTGCTCCAGTTACTTCTGTGGGGAGCGTGAAAGGGTTTGTTCATAAGCCTACAGTTAAACCTGATGCTACTCCAGTTCGACAGAAGCTTCGTCGACTTCCATTCTCTGTGCGACAAGCTGTTTCTGCAGAACTGGACTCGATATTGCAAAATGGCATAATTGAGAAAATTGATTCTTCCCCGTGGATTTCACCTATTGTTGTCACCACGAAGAAAGGGGGTAAAATACGTCTCTGTGTTGATCTGCGTGAGCCAAACAAGGCCCTGATTGTTGACAGCCATCCTCTGCCGCATATAGATGAACTGTTGAGTGAACTAAGCGGCTCATCAGTGTTCACTACAATTGATTTAGCGGCTGCTTACCATCAGCTTACCTTACATGAGGACTGCCGGGACATCACAGCTTTTATTACGCATGATGGTCTCTTCAGGTACTGCCGGGTTCGCGACGGCCTTGCTTCCGCGCCATCGGCGTTTCAAAAGATGATGGAAACTGTCCTGAAAGGCATTCATGGAGTAAGGAACTACCTGGATGATATCATAGTGTATGGTGCCACCCAGGAAAGCCACGATACGACGCTGCGCTCAGTCATGCAGCGCTTGTCAGGAGCAGGACTACAACTGAACCGGGACAAGTGTACGTTCAGCCAGTCATCCTTAAAGTTCCTTGGACACGTTGTTTCCAAACATGGAATTTTCCCAGATGAGGAACACAAGTCTGCGATCACTGAGGCTCCTGCGCCGCATGATGTTGCGTCCTTGCGCTCATTTCTGGGACTGATTTCATGGTACAGCAAGTTTTTGCCGAACTTTGCTTCTGTTGCTGAGCCGTTGCGTGCGCTACTGAGAGATACGTCAGATATTAAGTTTGCCTGGACTGTGTCTGCTGAACGCAGCTTCAAAGAGCTGAAAGACCTGCTTTCTGGAAGTCAAGTGCTTGCGTTGTTTGACCCGTCCCTTTCCACTATAGTGTCGACTGACGCTTCTGACTATGGCCTGGGTGGGGTTTTGACACAAATACACCCAGACCGTGTTGAAAGGACTGTAGCGTTTGCTTCCAGAACCCTTACTGCAGCTGAAAGGAAATATTCTACGGTCGAGAAGGAGGCGTTGGCTTGTGTCTGGGCCATAGAAAAGTGGCGGCCGTATCTGTGGGGTCGACACTTTACGCTTAGGACTGACCATTCTGCGCTCACTACACTGTTGGCAACCAAGGGAATTGGCCGGGCCGGGATGCGGGTCGCCCGGTGGTCGGCACGGTTGCTTTGTTACACATATGATGTCATCTACCGACCTGGACGTCTTAATTGTGCTGCAGATTGTCTGTCCAGGCTGCCACTACCGACAGGAAATGATAGTGCTGTGGAACCAGAAATGGTTGCTTTCGTTACTGGGGTGCCTACATTGTCTACTGAGGATTTCTTAGCTGCTTCGGGAGCCTGTCCAGAGTTAACCCAGCTGCATTTGCGAATCGGGCAGGGCTGGCCGAAAAAATCCTGTGACCTGGATCCTGTTCTGGTGCCCTTCTTTCGTATTCGTGATGAACTTTGTGTGGATGGTGTGCTAGTGAGGAGAGGCGAACATCGTGTTCTTGTTCCTTCTACATTGCGCTGTAAATTGATAAGCCTGGCACATGAGACACACCAAGGAATTGTTCAAATGAAACAGCGGCTGCGTGAATTATTCTGGTGGCCGCAGATGGATGCTCACGTGCAGTCGGCTGTTTCTTCCTGCTTAACATGCCAACTGAATGACAAATCGGCTAAAACAGCTCCGGCTCCTCTTCAGCCTGTCAGTCTGCCGTCTGGGCCATGGCAGAAACTAGCGATCGATATCGTTGGACCGTTTGAGAGAGGGCCTTCCGACTGTCGTTTTGCCATTTGTCTCGTGGACTATCATAGTAAGTGGCCTGAGGTAGCATTTTCTCCAAATGTCACTGCTGAGGTGGTCACATCATTCCTCCAATCAGTGTTCAGTAGAGAGGGAAATCCCCAGTGTGTTGTGACTGACAACGGGCCTCAATTCACCTCCAGTGTGTTTGCAGCTTTCTTAGAGGAGAGAGGAATAAGTCACATGCGTTGGAGCATGTATTATCCACAAGGGAATGGTGCTGTAGAAAGGTGGAATAGAGTCCTGAAAGAATGCATCCTTTCTGCTGGAACAGATGGGGAAACCATGGAAACATGCAGTGACTGAGTTCTTGCAAAGCTACAGAGCTACCCCACACAGTACTACAGCCGTTTCACCTTCTGAGCTTCTTCATCATCGCAAAATGCGTACAAAGCTGAATGTTTTTCCTGTTGGCCCCAAAAGTGACAAATGTGCTCAAGTGAAAGAGACTGTGAGTAACAAACAGCTCAAGAGTAAAGAGTACACTGACAAAAGACGTGGTGCCAAGTACCACACTTTCAAACCAGGAGACCAGGTGAGAGTGAAACAACCTGGGCATGTGAAAAAGGGTGTTTCTCAGTTTTCACCACCCCTGAGCATTGAGCAGCAAATCGGAAAGAGTACCTTTGTTTTGAGTGACAAAAAGAAATGGAATGTTTCTAAATTAACTCGCTTTACAGGTCCTGTTACTACTCAGAATGAGAGCTTGCAACCACCAGTGACATTTAATCTTAGGAAGAGTAGTAGAGTGCGTAGAATGCCAGCGTGGTTGAAGGAATATGACTTACAGTGAAGTGAAATTGTACATGTATAAAAGAACATGCATCTTGTTGTGGATATGTTGTGAACAGTTATAGTTACGTAAATACATAAAACTGTGCATTAGAATTAGTAAAACAATGTCAATTACATTGTTTAAGTTGTTGTAAAGTTAATAACAGTACACAGTAAGGTTAGGTGATTTTGTTACTTAAACAAACAAAAGATTTGGTTCTGAACACTCATCTGTCACATGAAGAATCTTTCAAGTAAGAGGGGAATGTGGTGTTCATAGTTAACCACAAGGTGGCAGTGTAATGCTTAAGTGTTGAAGTGCGACCGAGAAAGAATAAGAATCAGTGGGTGGAGTGTAATAAGACTTGTTGGATAAGTGTTGTTGAATAAAAGCCTCGAAGGAATTACCCTGGTTCTGTGCCTCATACTACAAAACACTACAGTCTGCACTTATATATCGCTTTTTTTTAACCTTAGAGGTTACCAAAGCGCTTTACACTGTTTCCCAATCACCCATTCACACACACACTCATACACCAATGGTATGAACAAAACTTGAACAAACAATGAACAAAACTTTTACATAACGTGACTATTGCATAAACTGATGTTAATGAATACAACGTTACTGTAAAGTGTTACCATAATTAGTCAGATAATACAGGGTAAGTTGAGGATTACTAAAGAACTGTGGTGTTATTTCATAGTATCAATGTCTGATTTAATTAATAATGAAATGGTTAATAATAGAGGATCACGGCAAATATTAAATAGAGTTAACAGGAACCCCAAACATTTAAGAATAACTTAAATATTTCCCATGATATTTTCATGATGCCTTGTAATTTTTCCAATTCACTGGAACAAAAAGTGTTTGCAAATGGTTCACCATGAATACTGGGTATAATAAATTACAAAACAGGACATGGTATGTCACAATGCTTAAAAATCATTCATGTAAATGCCATGTGCTTTCCAGACAGCAGATATTTTTGACCCACTGTTTGCAAAAGAGCAAACGCTTCCATCATTCACCTTGAATCCAAGCAGCCACCATGAACTCTGTATTCATAGGAAAAAACGGGCTAGTCAAATATTCCTCAATGGCTTGGTATTTAGACATGCATTAGCTGTGTGAAACTTTCTATCAGTGAAGAGGGAGATAAAACCCACACACCTGCAAGACCACAATAACCGAGAAGAAAAGTTTTGCTGCTCGCTGGAATTATTCATACAGTTTCAGGGGCAGAAAGGTCAGGGGGTGGATTTAATAGCTTGGCACCATGTTGTCCTAGCAACAGAAGCCATTAGGAAAGTTTTAAGCAATGAATAAGACTGGCCACAAGCTTTCACCACTGGAACATCTACTTTAAAAGGGACAGTTCGCCCAAAAGTGAAAATTCTTTGTATGAGGGTAAGTTAATGACAACGTTTTTGGGTGAAATATAACTTTAAAATATGGGGCTTTCAAAACTACTTTTCCCTAGTCAGTGTGATCAAAATGTTTTCTCACGTACAGCATAGCGCCCCCCCAGTGGATACAAAGGAAGGATGACATGTGCCATGATGCACCTCCCTACATACTCCTGTGGAGTTAAAGAAAGAAAACCTTTAATGCCATACAAAAATGTTTTCCTTCTAACCTGGACATACTGCAGCTCATATAGAGTTTCAAAAAGTTTCTGCTCCACCCTGTCCACTTGCTTTATCGTGAGTTGTTTAATGCTCTTTAAGGTCTATCAGTTATTTCTATTCAAACCACATTGAACCACTTGTTTACTGGATACAGGTTTATACGGTTTGAAAGTCTGAGACCACACTGAAAAATCTAATTTAAATTTTAAGAGTTTTAGTTTTTACACAAAGAAACTGACATAAAATGCACATTAAATTTGTAAGATTTAGCACTAATTTTAAGTCACCATTGGAGTAAGTAAATGCATGGCATTGACCATGTTATAACTTCGATTATTTGCTTCCATTAAAACACAGTAAATGCACTTTGGAACACTCTAAAATCATGCGGGACAAAATGATCATACAGTTTTGTGGAGTCCATGCCAGCTCGTGTGCATGCTGTCCTTAAAGAGGAATGGGGACATAACCAATTACACTACTAAGAAATACAGAATTACCTGTATTAAGTACCTAAATATTTTTTAATACAATGTTAAAAGTTTAATTTGTCATGGATAAAACTAAAATTTCATTAAGTCATGAAGCTCCACATGGTGCAAAATAATAGGACCTTTGAACATGTAATCTGTTAGCCAATCAACTTGTGTACTCTTTCTTTATCTACCATTTAAATTGCCTCAGTTTTTTTTAGTGCGCTAGTAGAGTTTTCTTTCTGAAACCCTCCTCCTCCCCAGCATCAACTGTCTAGATCTGCTTCAATGGGATTGAATGTTTGTCTCATTGTGGAGCAGCATGTGCACATGCTCAACACAGCATGTCTGGGTTTATTCTAGAAGTAGCAAGACTTTGTACTTGCTCTTCAGCAGCAGCATAAGCTTTTAATGTGTATATTCAGTCAGGACTAAACAATATTAAATAAGAAAAATGCATTTCCTCAAGTGGACCCAGACTTTTGAACCCCACTGTGTATCATCTAAATTAGTCTTGAATGCAGACTTTGGATTTAATGGTGTCACAAGCATTGATTCCTTAATAAATAGCAGTCAATCGTACAATTTGGTGCGGTTTCGGCTTTCAACTTATAAAAAAGATTTTATAAGTCATACAGGTCAAGCTAAATTACTTAAATTCAGCTGTCCATTGAGTTAGGTGCGCAGGGTCTGCTTAGAAAATAATTGGGCGGACGTTCAGTGGGTAAAAGTAGTCATTACATGGTCTGCGAAAGATTTTTAGCTACAAATTTGTAAGCTTATTGTAATAATTGTATTAATATCAACTGAAATTAACATAAATATACTTATAAATATACATTTTTAATTTACACTAACTTTCCCATAACAGGGTTGACATGTTATGCTATGACATCACAAAATAAAGAAAAACATAAGATTTACACACTTCAAATAACACAAATTATTTTGCTGAATGGCTGAAAGCACAATGCATGCATATGACATATAAAGCAAGCCCACACTACTCCTCAAGTCACCTCAGGACAGGTTTGAACCTGTTAATACACTTAACTGTATTGAAACACATTTAGAAATTCAATGATTTTAACAAAGATGTAATAGATTAATCTTTAGGAACATGAGGAAATGACAATTGGTGCAATTAATTAAATTATTTCCATTATTTTACATTTTACTTTTAGGCCCACATAAGTGTGTAGCTTTACAAATAGCCTTTCTTCTTTTTAACAAGCTAATTAAATTGTAATCAGTTAAAACTAATCATTATAAATACCATAACTTCTACTGGGGACTTGTTGTAGGAATGACCCATAGACATATTGAAAGAAAAAAGATCGCTATCAATATCACCAACCTCTCTTAATCTTATTACCAGGCATGGTGGAGTAATGTCCAGTGACAAATTGTTCTGGAAAGGAAGGATGAAACCCACATTAATGGGTCAGTTGACAATGAAGAGAGTCTTACAAACATTTGCATGAAACCACTCTCACCTTACAGACAAATAGACATGGCTGAAGAGTTTGTGCAAATGTGTTCCACCAGGTAAAGGGAGGGGATGGATCTTGATATGTAGCAACAGGTGGGAAAATAGGATGAGAGAAAGAAAAAGAGAATAATTTCAAATGATAATTGGTAACACTTTATTTTACGTAGTCCTTGATACAGAGTAATTACTTAGTTAATTACTTAGTAATAAACGTTGTAATTACATGTACCAAAATGTAATTAACATGTAACTAAGTTATGGTACAGCCTGTACTTACAGATTGTAATTACACACATGTAATAGGCAGCTACTGTTACACATATGTAACAAGCCGAGTCTGTTATATACGTGTTACAAACTTGGTACACTGTAATTATGTAAGAAAGTACTTAGTACCACACAAGGTAACAAGAAGTACTTAAATATATTAGGCTACTAAGGTCTGCAGTTACACATGGCAAATGTGTACGTTTTGTAGCATTACATGTATGTAACATAAAATAAAGTGAATCAAGATTGTACTTAAGTGGACTTCATGTGTATCTACATACCTTATCCATCTTAAATAACCCACTAGTTCACCGCTAAAATACATGCATTAGCTTCTTTATTACATTACAATTACAGAAAATTACACAGGTATAAGCTACGTAAAATAAAGTGTATCAAGACTGTACTTAAGTGGACTTCATGTGTATCTACATACCTTGTCCATATGTACCTTAGTTTGAATTAACTCACTAGTTTACAGCTTAAATACATGCATTAGCTTCCTAATTACACTGCAACTACAGAATATTACACAGGTATAAGCTACGTAAAATAAAGTGTATCAAGACTGTACTTAAGTGGACTTCATGTGTATCTACATACCTTGTCCATATGTACCTTAGTTTGAATTAACTCTCTAGTTCACAGCTTAAATACATGCATTAGCTTCCTAATTACACTGCAACTACAGAATATTACACAGGTATAAGCTACTTAAAATAAAGTGTATCAAGACTGTACTTAAGTGGACTTCATTTCTATCTTACCTTATTCATATGTGCCTTAGTTTGGGTAAACTCACTAGTTCACAACTTAAATACATGCATTAGCTTCTTAATTACATTGCAACTACAGAATATTACACAGGTATAAGCTACATAAAATAAAGTGTATCAAGACTGTACTTAAGTGGACTTCATGTGTATCTACATACCTTGTCCATATGTACCTTAGTTTGAATTAACTCTCTAGTTCACAACTTAAATACATGCATTAGCTTCCTAATTACATTGCAACTACAGAATATTACACAGGTATAAGCTACGTAAAATAAAGTGTATCAAGACTGTACTTAAGTGGACTTCATGTGTATCTACATACCTTGTCCATATGTACCTTAGTTTGAATTAACTCTCTAGTTCACAACTTAAATACATGCATTAGCTTCCTAATTACATTGCAACTACAGAATATTACACAGGTATAAGCTACGTAAAATAAAGTGTATCAAGACTGTACTTAAGTGGACTTCATGTGTATCTACATACCTTGTCCATATGTACCTTAGTTTGGGTAAACTCACTAGTTCACTGCATAAATACAAGCAGTAGCTATAAATATAAAACACATTAGAGGACTTCTAACCTTGTGTTTGTTGGGGTTTGTTATCAAAATGTTTGCAGCTCCTATGGTCATTGAGGGGAGAACAGCAGCACTGGTGGTCAGAAATACAGTCAGCCAAACCTCAGGGGTACTGTAAGCATGTCCAAAAGTTCCTGCGAATTTAAAATAACCAATAGGCTAACTTTGTTAGTTAAAAACTTTCTCCAAAAAGATGACCACTATGAATTAGGGTCAAAACAGTGATATGAAAAGTAAAAAAAATACAAAATCAGTAACTTTTGTTTATAAACTGATCTTTCAACTGGCCCTAGTGGCCAATATATGATACATAGGTTCAGTAGTTGAACCAAAAGTGACCATGGATTTTTTACATCAACATCAAGATTTTAGGTTGAAACATTTATGAATGAATAAGGGAGGTGTAAGTGTGCTCCACTGTACTCATGTGTGTAAGCTGTGCTCTAAATTAGGTTTTGTATTTATATTAATGCATTTGGAAGACACTTCAAAGCACTGCATTTGATGTGAATATTTGATCAATTTGTTTTAACAGTGGAATTTGTGGTGCATAACTACACTACCCATAATACAGCAGAGACATATCCACCAATTAGAGAGTTGTAGCAAACAAAGCCCACCAAAAGCTCTCCAGCAACCATCCACTACCATGACACATTGTTACTGTCACAGTCCCTACACTCTCAAATGAAATATATATTTGTATAAAATTTTGCAATACATAAATCTACACTTATAATCAAATTTTTTTTTTGTTTGATCAATCATTAGCAATGCTACATTGGGTTGTAATTCATTCCCTCATGAAAGATGGTAGGTACACAGTCTTGTACCTTTGTCTTTTTGTCAACTTTTCAAATACTTATTGCTTCAAAATTAAAGTTTGTATTGTCGTAATTTACATTGAAGCTGGTTGGTTTGGTTAATGGCTTAGAACATTTTTATGAAGGAATTTAAGAAATCCCTACTTAAGAAATCCTTATGGTGTAATGCGTTAGCCCCATCATTAAACATTAAGTGTTATTCTCGATATGTATGAATTTCTCACTCTTGATCATGTTCACATCATTGGCTCCATCTCCTATTGCCATGGTAATGCAAGTCGAATTCGTCCTGACCGTGTCGTCTCAGCTTTTTGTGCTGGTGTCACACGGCAACTCCCGTACTATACACATACAAAATTTCATTACATATAAAATGTATAATGAATGGCAGCCCTGTCACATAGGCTATGTTCACACAGTCAGTGTTTGGGAATGACAACCGTATTGACATACGGGTGTGAGTCTTGTAATGTCATGTTCATACACCAGCGTACTCTAGCAGTTTGAATACTGTCTGTATGAATGAACAACCAAAGTGACAACCGTGTTCCAACACCTGTAACCATAGTGACAGTGACTAAAAGATGGTGACGTCCATAACACCAGCACGTCTTATCACAACTGACGCCGTGTTATTAAATAAATGAGTCCAATCGAGGCTCAAGCTCATCCATCAGATCATAATTAACTGACAGTGGCTTTGAATGCTTTTTAACTGTGAGCCAATCTGGTTGCTTAGGAGTCCTGGCTGGAGTCTCTCAGCACACCCTGGATTCAAACTCGCGACTCTAGGGGTGGTTGTCAGTGTCAATATTTTAACACAATATTTTTTCACGTTACTACACAAAGCCATTTCTAACTGAAAATGTTGACTATAACAAGACAAAATCAAATATGCTACGTATTATGGATATGGATAACACAGCATTCACTTTCTTTAGTCTATGTTTGAGTGGAGGGGAAAATCAACAAATAATTGAAAAGGTCAACAGAACACAATAAGAAGTGTGTTGAAGGACAGCTTTGGTGCATTTATATTGACAAATAGTTTTTCTTAGTTCTGAAGTTTAAAATAAGCTTAAAATATTGATGTTGAGTTTTTAGTTACAATTTTAACTCAAATTCATGAATAGATTCATTCATACTCACCTGTTATGGACTCGGTCTTGAGTCCAAATCGCCCCTTTTCGACTCGGACTCGACTCAGACTTAATTTTTTAAAGACTCGGCCTTGACTCCGACTCGACTAAGGTGGACTCGAACCCAACACTACCATAAATAACTGTCCTGTGCGTGAACAGGACAGTATAACCATATAAAGAACTCACAACAGGTCTGAGAACCGTATTCTTCTGCTGTGTGAACGTGGCCATAGTTTTTTTATTTTCACCCGTTTAATACATTTGAAGCAGTGTAAGTCTTTAATATATATCAGATATACATGTATGTATGTCTGATTTACCTGTGTATAAAGCCAGCTCATAGGCTGTGTCTGTGTTTCTCAGTACAGTTCCTCTGAGCAGCATGTGGTCTGTGTCCAGCAGGTGGCGCTCTCATTTCCAGTGTAATTCACCTCTGAAGGAGTGCAGGTTACCGTTTGGCTCCTCACAACTCACAAGCAGGGAAGAAAAGACAAAGAGAGAGAAAGAAAGAATTGGGGAGGATGTTTTAATAATTTTGGATCACTTTACTTTGATAAGTAGGGTTTAATTTAGGACAAATCTTTGCATGCAATTTATAGAATTAACAGAATTAAGAGAGTGTCTGACATAGTATGGAAGGTCCTTGATGAGAATTTCCATTGCAGATTATAGAACTAATTTGCATATTGCAATAAGCAGTTTGTAAATTATTATTATTATTTTTTTAAGTATTTGTTTTTAAGTTGCTGTCAGTTCTGGTGGTGGTCAGATGGAGATGCTCTCTCCCATCGATGTCTGCGGTTTCTACATAGCAAAGACTGTGGCTCAGTGCTGCATAGAAGGAGCAGGTCTGCCTGAGAGATCAAAAGTATTAAGATGTCCCAATTAATTTTATTGTTTCATTTAAATAATAATGATTATAATTTTTTTTTTTTTTAAATAAATACAAAAAAATGTTTTGAATAAAAAGGTCCTAATCTAGCCCTGTTCATGAGCATAAGAAGTACTCACAGGAATGACCTGGTCCTTATGAATGCGTAGAATGTTAATTTGAGAATCACTACGCCGCCGGCCCTGAAAGACTGAGGTACAGAGGGATCATCTTCCATAATAAGTGTATATGGGCTTAATGCATTAAGATTGTAATAGGTGTCAGATTGTTCTTTAATTAAATTTACCACATCGGTGGCCAGATCTTTAAACCCACACACAAGCAGAACATTAAGGAGTGGACGCATTGCGATAAACCACAGCATAGTTGAAATTATAGGAACACACTGCAAATGAAAAATATGCACACATAAACCAGAGAATAGACAAGATGCACAAACCAGCATACATTTTTACACACCCCAGTGAGACATACTCTAACCACTAAGCAATGCACTGATGATTCATAAGGACAGACTTAATTTACCAACAGAATGTGGTTACATGTCATGCTGTGGTGGTTGTTTGGATAAAAAGTTTTGACAAAACAATTTCCTTTGTGTTTCTAATAATCACAATTGAATTTCAAATAAAAGGTTTGCAAACAGCCAAGATTTGACCATGTTATTTGTGCATTAATCTATGCATTTCTAAACTACTTAGACCAGCATATATATATATATATATATATATATATATATATATATATATATATATATATAACAGTTAGTTACGTTCCTCAAGCTGATGGTCTGACACCATCGGCACTCAGACGCTTCACTGTTTGTGTATCACTTCGTTTGTGTTCGTCGTCCTAAACTAAAGTGTAAGAGCAGTGCATATGTGTTAAGAGCTAATGTAGGCTATGTGTCTCTTTTTACATCTATTTTTTTAACATTACATATGTTAGCCAGCAGGTGGTGGCAAAAGATAATTTTTGTGTGTAATATGAGGCAGTTAGGTGACGTGAATGAATCCGTTAGTCGTTGTTTACATAGAACAGCTGTTCATGATCGCTCGTATTACTACTACATTTCTTAAGCTAGGAAATAGCTTTAAACGGCTTTAAATGAACAACTTCAGTATTAAGGCTCATCACAGCTGAGAGACACAACAGACTGATTGATTACAGAACTCAAGGCACTTACCAATTGCCAGAGTTTCCACATTGGATATATACAGTTTAAAATGATGGAGGACATTGCGGTTTCTATAGTGATCGACTCTACCATGGCTACCGCGAAATAGGGAGAATTACCCTCACATGGATTGCTATTTTACCATCTTCAGAAACCTGACAGCATCTCTGATTAGGTGTGGCAACAGGTGATCGCACGCGCTCCATCTCTCTCTCTATCTCTCACTCTATCTCTCTCTCTCTCTCTCTCTCTCTCACTTATCTCACACACACATCACCCTTGTTTATCCAATAATTTGTTAGAAACAGCACAAGCCATGATACTATTTCTTTAGTGACATTTTGAATTACTAACGAATGCTTGGATGCATCATTTGTTTTGAACCAGCAAGGGCAGATTCTGATCTGCCGTGTAACAAAGCAGTTCCATGCACAAATGCGTTTTTATGACCTTACTCAGTTTTTCCTAATTTCTTTAAATGTACTTGTTCATTGAACTGCTGTATATAAGCAAAATCACACTCGCAATTATGCTTTATGGCCCTACTGCTGTGATTACCTGATGTAGGGCCATATCGCACTCCTGCTCATGTAACATTGCTTAAATATATATATATACATATCAGTGGCTATGGGCTGGGGTGGGCCTGGACCTCACCCAAATTAGACCCAATATTCTGATTTCTGGAAGTGTGAAAGAACTGTTTTGATGCATGGCTTCTCTGAGGAAAATTTTACTTCACGACTTTGTGAATATATAATGTCTTTAATGATTTGACGTGTGTATTTATATTTTTTCAAGCTACAGTACTTTCTCATTTGATCATGTGACCAAAAATCTGGGTTCATTTGTAATTTATGGGTGTGTTCTGTATTTTATTTGAGAAAACTATTAAGAATAAAAAAATTTGGGCACAGCAGTATTCAATATTCATGAACCTTGAAGTCAGTATTCATAATGTGAATAAAAATTTGGTAAGTCAAGTATTCTTCACACTGACATGCACAGAACAGGGGCTAAAGGGGCCCTTTTGTTCACAAATGTAAAGGTGCCCCTTTAAGCGGAGGTGCCATTTTACAACATTTATCAATTTTAGTTAATTTAAGTTAATATCTTAACTTTATAAAAGTATTACCAAAGTTTTCACTTGAGAGGGAGACCCACAAACCTGCAAGACCACAACAAGCAGGAAGAAAAGGTTTGCTGCTCTGTGGAACTGTTCGTACAGATTCAGGGGCAGAAAGGTCAGAAGGGTGTATTTGTTGCTCCACACTAGGTTGTCCTGGCAACAGAAACCACTGGGAAATACGTAGTTAACCATTGAATAAGACCAAGCTGTCACTATTGGAAAATCTATTTTATAAGGACTGTTCACCCAAAAATTACAATTTAGAATACAAGCCTCAGGCACCATATGCTTTCATGATATAGAAATTATAACAGAACTTTCATTTTTAGGTGACCTATCCCTTAACATATGAGGTGTGGCCTTGTATCAAATGCCTATTGATACTTCTATAACTCTTTTTTTCCTCAATATAATCAAAAAGGTTTCTTACATACAGCATAGTGCCCCCAGTGGATACATAAGAAAGATTTGCGGAGCAATGACTCGTGAAAACATCGGCCGTTGGCCCACACCTCCCACCAGTTTCCTGAAAAGTTTAAAAGAAGGATCATCTAATGTCTTATACCATTTAATATGTAGCTTTAAAGATGGGTCATAATACTTTACCATGCTTTAATTCAATGAACATGCTTTTAAATATTTTTCAATAGGCAAAGGAAAATCTGGGGGGCAATGGTCCCCCCAATGCCCCCACATGATTACAAATTAAATAGTCAAGCTATAAAAAGTCATTTAAAATGGTTGAAAACTTAAAAGAAATGGTGACCGGTTACAGGACCAAATATACACACTTTTACCCTATACATTCAAATCAATAAAAAATCTTGATGTTCATTAAATGTTGGTGGATACATGCATCAACTACCCATATATTATATACTTTTATATCATATCTAATATCTAATATATCTTATGCTATGATACATATTTTGGTCCAAACACAAGCATTGATTCATTTTACTAAATTAATATTTAGACAGATTGAAGAAAAAAAGCCTGCCAGTAATACCAGTCTCAATATTGGCCATAGTGGAATAAGCCCAGGGACAGATAGTTCTGAAAAAGATAGACAAAAGCATATTAACAGATGTTAGTTGATAAAGAAGCATATATATATATACAGTATAAAGTATAAAAGACCTGTGAGCATTATATGTTTTCACAAAAACACATTTTATATATTCTGCTTTTAGTATATTAGTAGGAAATATACATTTTAGATTTCAACATTCCCTTTGCATATTGAATTGAATAGAAGTACAAGGAGCCGTACAACAGATGGTGTGACTCCACAGAGCATGGAGCTCAACATCATTGAGTCAGTCTGGGATTAGGCCTACATGAAGAGACAGAAGCAACTCAGAGGGTGCCTTGGTGAATTGGTGTTGTTTTGAAGGCAAAGGTTGTCACACCAAATATTGATTTAGCTTTTTTATGTTTACTGGACTTTGTATGATGTTTATTGATAAATGAAAACTATTTTTGTCATTATTTTTTAAGACATTTTCACTATGCAACATTTTTCACAAGTGCGTAAACCTTTTGTGTGTGTATATATATATATATATATATATATATATATATATATATATATATACACCGATCAGCCACAACATTAAATCACCTGCCTAATATTGTGTAGGTCCCCCTCATGCTGCCAAAACAGTGCCAACACGCATCTCAGAATTGCATTCTTCTTACCACAACTGTACAGGGTTACTGTAGACTTTGCCCGTTCGAACCAGTCTGGCCATTCTCTGTTGACCTCTCTCATCAACAAGGCATTTCTGTCCGCAGAACTGCTACTCACTGGATGGTTTTTGTTTTTGCCACCATTCTGAGTAAATTCTAGAGACTGTTGTGTGTGAAAATCCCAGGAGATCAGCAGTTACAGAAATACTCAAACTAGCCCGTCTGGCACCAACAATCATGCCACGGTCGAAATCACTGATATAATTTTTTTTCCCTATTCTGATGGTTGATGTGAACATTAACTGAAGCTCCTGACCCATTTCTGCATGATTTTATGCGTTGCACTGCTGCCACACGATTGGCTGATTAGATAATTGCATGGATGATTGTTGGTGCCAGATGGGCTTGTTTGAGTATTTCTGTAGCTGCTGATCTCCTGGGATTTTCACACACAACTGAGATGCAGGTTTGTGCTACTTTGGCAGCACAAGGGGGACCTACACAATATGAGGCAGGTGGTTTTAATGTTGTGCTGTTTTGAAAGCAAAGGTGGTAACAACATTTTTATTTAGATTGTTTTATGTTTACTGGATTTTATGTGTCGTTTATTGATTAATGAAAACTATTTCTGGCATTATTTTTGAAGACATCCTCAAATTGTTTTTGCCCAAAAATATTTTGGCAAAACAAAGTGCCCAAAATTTTGCACAGTATTGTATATATATTTAAGTAGCCAAGTGACGTTTAACTGTAGTCATAAATTGGACATAAATTGGACGAACCAGAGTAATGTGACGCCTGCTTTCCGGCTGTGACGAGGCAGGCAAGGAATGAGGATCTAAACGCAGCTTTTATTAACAAAGAATAAACAAACTAACTCAGAATGTAATAGAAACAAAAACACAGGGAACCAGGCACAGAGTATCCAACAATACATGCAAAGACTGACAAACTAACCAGGGGAAACAAGGACTGAAATACACAAGGGAAAACAAGAAACACCTGCGGAAAGAATCAAGGGAAAACCAATCATAAAATTAAACTACAAAAGGACTACAAAATTAACAAGAAACAGGAACTAAACAAGAATTACAAAGTAAAAGACAAGACCAAAAACAACAGGGAATGTGACACTGGCACTCTCTTGTGTTGCACATGTGTGGTTAGAAACGTGAGAACATGCATTGTGCAAAAGAGCTCCCAGTTTTGTTCATCGGTAGAGAATTTGTGGTTAAATATCACATTTGACACAAAATGCTTATAAATTGCATTAAACGTGTTAAGAATAGTTCATGTTAAACTATTAGCATGTTTGAATGTTAAAATGTTGTGTTTGTAATGAACGTCAACAAGTCTACACGATTCCCAGTGGCTGTCGATGAGCCTGTCCAGTTCCCTGAGGCCGTTGACGAGCCTGTCCAGTTCCCTGTTTCAGTTAGAATGGTGCTGTAGTGATCAACTCCTCTTATGTAGGTCTTTTGAATGGAGCTGATGTTATTTTTCTGGTCAGACTTTTGAAGGGGATGTGAACCTGATGCTTTGCTGTATTTTGGTATACTGTATCTTATTTGGCTAGTCCAGACAATTGGCTTGAAGGCCTTTTAGTGTCTTTATACATAGCAAAGACACTGTGCACGTGATATTAACTGATACATCTAGTTAATTGTGTCTAATTTGTGCACCCTCACATCACAACCTTTTGTTTGACAAAGAAGGAAATAGAACTCTACAAATAAACTTTTCTCAATTTTCCTGCCAAAGTTTTAATCTGAATATAACCCTGATTTTCAAGTCTAAAAATGTGCATTTCAGTGAGAGAAGATGCAGAGACATACAGTACATACCATTTTGTCTGAAATATCTTCAGACAGTCGAAAGCTTCAGATACTTAACATATTTTGCATAATGATACCCCTGATTTTAAGTTATTATATGGTTATTCTGGTTGATTTAACCTAAAACTGATGCTAAAAAAAAAAAAAAAACTAAAGAAAGCTTTGTCAAATTCCAGTGTAATGGAAGAACGAAAGTCATCCGGGTTTTGGAACAATATGAGGGTGAATAAATTATGTTTGTGTGAACGATCCCTTTCAGGCAGACTGAAGAGCTGAGAAAATATCAGTTCTATCATTTTATTATGCCTTTCTATTTGTTGTTGTTGCTGTCTATTGTTTTCACTTCTCCTTTTTTTTTTGGCTTTATGAAACATCAGAGATATGCAACAACATTCTAACTCTAAGCCAGGAAGTTTAAAAGTGCTAAAATTGTCTGAGACCAAGAAAGCTTAGTTGGGTGTGAAGAAGACTGACTTCAGAGTAGCATGTATACAGTGCAACTAAGGGGTTCAGGAGGCACAGTAGAAGCTGAGGAGGGGCCATAACGTTTCATACTCTGAAACTAGATTCCTGAGCTACTCATCATTTAAAGTAGATAAACTATAGTCAAGCTACTCTTAAATTAAAAAATGAGTTACCTATTCTGAAAGTTAATATAAAAAAGTACATTGAAGCTATTTAAAGAAGAAATTAGTTTAATATGTATAACAATTAGATGATATAACTTAATGAGAGGGACATTAAACAATTAGGATGACAACATTAAGCATATACACTCACTCAATATTTTATTACGTATAAGTTGCTTAGTAAGGACTACAACTACCACAAGGATGTGAGTTTACGTGATTGATGTATCAGACAAGCGTTGTAGTCCTTATGTAGGAACTTGTTAGCAACTTTTTAAGCACATGACACATGAGCTTCAAAAAACGTAAAAGGTATTGACTGTGTGATTTATTTTGTAGAACAAAATGTTAAAGTCTCTACAGGTAATTTTTTCTACAGACTTTATTTACTCAAATATAAACCCTACAAACTGAAGTCATAACTGAACAGGTCTATGGATAATTTATTTTTGACAGGGATGAAAACGAGTCAGACATAGTACTGTTATTAAAATTGTTTTTGATCATTCTGCGGACAAAATATATATAGTTATAATATATATATCTATAGGCCTATATATATAAAACGTTCAGTAGACAAACTCCAGGAAGCTGTGAATGCTCCAGAAAGCTCAAAATTGTGAGAATTGATGTGATCTAGGACATTTATATTGGTTTAAATAGTGCATGCCATTGAACAGACTGTAAGTGTATCCCTCAAAGTCTTAATTTGATTGCCATCTTTAAATTGAAATATGGTGCTATTGTGAATAAAGTGTGCTGGCCTAGTCCATAATCTGTCCTTTTTACCAGCACTAAAATGCTCTTTTCAATGGCCTTCCCTCCATCTAGTGGTTATTCAGCCACACTGCAGCTTAATTAATTTCTATCCATCTGCTTCAGGGCCACATAAAACAAGCCTAAGTGCAGATGATCTGTCTGTTTATCCTCATTCCACATCATGACCCCTCATGTCTCAAATCAAAATATACCCCTTTCTGAGGCCCCTATGTGAGAGAACTATCAAAGCTTAGTGGGCAGCGCTGAAGGCGTATGGGAGGGGTGACTGCATGCGTGCGTGCGTGTGTGTGCATGAGATAACGCGTCTCAAGTCCTATCAAGCTCATCTATTTTTACATGTGGCCTCTCTCAGACGCAGAGTGGTTTGTGAGATGAGAGGGGACCAGTGACAGGGACTCCAAGACCTGCACTGCAGTTGTGACCGGTTGACCAGGTTGCTATTGGCAATGCTCCATTACAGTTTAACCAATGCCCCAAACACGTCAAACCTTAGTGCGCACTCGTATCTCACTTTTAGGGCCTCACCGCAAGCAGTTCCACAGGTGTTGTTGGAGGCCTAGTATGGGGTCTGCCAATGTCCATGACATTGAGATCAAATGGTGACCTATGGTCGAAACTCAGCGGCTTTAGTCAGTAAGAATAAAAGTAGATATATCTCACATGTAAAATTAAAATGTTACATATTGAAAATACAAGTACCATATGTGGCCTTAGGGGAAACCATAAGAAAGGTGTTGTACTAGGTGTATGTTATATATCTGAATGAGTACAGTAACGTAAGTCATACATCTGTCAGTGCATATTAGACAACATTCACTCTATATAATGACCTCTATGAAAAATCTTTAAAAAGTCCTATTTTGCCTTTTGTCATTATAGTTACGGAAGACAGAAAAGAAGGTTTGAGCCTTGATTACTACAAGAGGTCAAAGGTCAACATTAATCTTCACATTCTATACAAGGCAAAAAATACATATTATTGTCTTGTTTTCCATTAAAAATATATAAAAACATCCTACAGACATGTTATAGACAGGAAATATATATAAATAAGAAACAACTATTTGCCAATGAGGAAAGATAAATAAACTTAAAGGAATGTTCTGGGTTCAATACTAGTGAAGCGACAGCATTTGTGGCATAGTGTCAATTACCACAAAAAATAACTCATCAAGATTCATCCCTTCTTTTATTTTTAAGCAAAATCCGAGGTTACAGAAATGTGAAGCTTAACTTTTGATTAAAGCACTTACGGTATATTATTGTATTATTTGAGCTGTGAAATTGTGCAAATCCTGTTTTTTATGGTTGTTTTAGGGTTTATGGCGTTACATCATCATGACAACAAAGTAGTAAAATTTTATCAAACTTACACACACAAAAAACATTAAAAAGCAATTTTATGGCATATTTATTTTTACATTTTGTGTCTATATTCTGAAACAGTAACGTTTATGGATTGGTCCCATTCACTTTTATTTTGTAAGTGCCCCTGTAACCCAGTTTTTCTCCTTAAAAAAATAAAAAATACATAAAAAATTAGGGAAAGCTGAAATTCATACATAAACTCACATCCTTGTTGTAATTGTAGTCCTTACAAAGCAACTTACTATATGCTTTATGTTGTCATCCTAATTGTTTAATGTCCCTCTCATTAAGTAATATCATCTAATTGTATACATATTAAAATAATATGTTCTTTAAATAGCTTCAATGTAGTTAAACCTTTGCTAAGATCCGCCCCCCTTAGTTACGGTCGCTTGCTATGACAAGCTCTGCAGAACTCCCCATTGGAATGAATAGGAAATTGTGTGGTTTTTGGCAAAATATTCTCATTAACAGAATGGATCATCTTTTACATGGGTTGGTATGAAATATGTATTGTAGTGCAAGTTTTTGGTAAAATATATTTGTTGTTGTTGTTGTTGTTGTTGTTATTGACAATTTTTTATTGTTTCCAATCATAAAACATATAAACACAACATAAAAATTGGAATCAATTATCCACATTAACCCCGCCCCCCCCCACCCCCCACCCACCAACTTCCTGACAAACAAATCTCATTTCCCCAGCCTTCTAAAAATCCTCTACACAAACGCCGCCACCCCGCCCATCTCCCCGCACCACTCCCTAAACGAGGGTGCCCCAGCCAACTTCCATCCCCTGAGGATGAAAAGAGAGGAATAAGGCAAACTGTATGATACGACCCCTCAGAACCGCCTTAAGAGCCTCCCTCACCATGCCCACAGAGGATACTGAGGACCCAACTTTTTAAATATCTGTCCCCAATGTTAACAGCCATCCCATGAAGCTCCATCCCCCAGACTCTGAATTAACAGGGAGTAATACACAGATGGTTCGTGACCTTTTCCAAAAGCAGTAATCACCACTTCCAGAGTATCTGCCACTTTAGGGGGTGTAGACTACTCCCAAAAATAGTAGAGAACAGGTGGTGCAGCTGTAAATTCCTAAAGAACTGAGATCTGGGAATCCTAAAATGTTGAACCAAATTTTCAAAAGATCTCAGCACTCCACTCTCATATAGATCACCGAGTGTAGTAACCCCCCTCAAAATCCACTCTGACCAACAGAAAGGGGATTTATTAACACATAATTTAGGCTTCAGCCATATGCTTGAGGCAACATCTAAACAAATGTCCGAATTAAACATTTTGGACAATTTTGTCCAAACCATGTGCAAATGTGAGATAACGGGTGTGACTTAACATCTCTGCTTAGTTTGACAGAAAGGATTTGCAATGGCAAAATAGGTTGCAAGGACTTCCTGTTCAACACAAAACCAGGGAGGGGCCCTCTCAGATGGAAGCGACCAGTGAGCCAAATGTCTGAGACTGAATGCATAATAATAAAACAAAATCTTGGGTAGGCCTAGCCCACCTTTGTCAATCGGCCTGTGTGACTTGTTGAAATGTAATCTGGGACGTTTACCATTCCAAATAAAGTACTTTTTTATGCTATCAGATTGTTTGAAATAAGAGAGGAATAAGGTAAACTGTATGATACAACCCCTAAGAACCGCCTTAAGAGCCTCCCTCACCATGCCCACAGAGGATACTGAGGACCAGTTGGTCTCCATATAAACATTGATTTCAGCCTTAAACATTTGTTGGAATTCAGGGTTTTGCAAAAGGGATACATTAAAATGGGGTCTGGGATTTTTTTTCCCTTTGGACCCAATGAGTAGGCTATTCCATAGATACCATATAGGACCTTAGTGCCCCACGTCATGTGACATAAGTAGAATTTCTGCACGAGTTTCCAAGTTAGAATTCCGGCTTCAAATGGTGTTTTATTGCACATTTCAAGTTGGAAAATCTGACTTTCCGAATAAGCTGTAAATCGAGTGAGCTCACAGGGTCACAGAGCTCAGAGATCTGTGGAGGGAGACAGGTTCCTATCAATTCTGGCCAAATTTCTGTGATCATCTGATAAAGAGCTCGTGTTACGCAAGGTGAGGAGCAAAGGAAGGCTTTCTTGGAGGAACCATAGCATTTTCTTATTCCCAGACTTTGCACATTCAGCAAGAGCAAAACGTGATCGATTCAAAAACACTTACATCAATGGGAGGTCGCTTTTTCACTGATGTTTCCTACCAAATTGAAAAAGATACTATGGATGGCTGCAAAATATTTACATGCCCACATCAAGCGATGTCCTTCATAAAGTCAATGGAATGAGTGAGTCATGGTGTGATTCTCACGTTTCTGCCAAGTGAGCCTGAATCATTGAAGATTCACTTGACTATCCGATGAAGCTGGGCGCCTTTTTTGTTTCTTTTTGTGTTGGTTCTCCCTAGCATCTGGAGTTTTGTGGAATAACACACATTCAAGAAACTTTTGCATCGACGGTGGGTCGCTTTTATACTGCAGTTCCTGGCCAAATTGAGATTATATACTAAGGATGGCCGCAAAGTATTTACTTGTCCCCAACAAGCATTATAATAACATTCACTTGACTGTTTGAGGAAACTGGGCTCTATTTTTGTTTCTTTTTGTGTTGTTTCTGCGTAACGGCTGGAGATTGATCGTGGAATAACACTCCTTCGGGACAGTCGTGGATGAATATGCACGGTCCTTGTGTTTATGCCTCCTGTTGGCTGGAGTTCACTTTGTGAAATATTTTTTGCATGACATTGGAAAGATTAGGTCATCTGCTGCACTCATAAAACAGCCATTTGTTTGACTGTCCGATGATACTGGACGTTTTTATTGTGTGTGTGTGTGTGTGTGTGTGTGTGTGTGTGTGTGTGTGTGTGTGTGTGTTTGTATAGAAGCACCAGACTTGAGCAATCTGATGGCAAAGTTTTCGCAGGGACTCTCGTTTGCATACATGGACTGTTTAAGTTTAGAGGGATGGACGCCGGTTGGCGCTGTCGTGCGTGGGGTTAATGCACACGTTTTTCTTTTTTCTGTTTGTTTGGTTCTGGGGAAGTTTGGGGTCTGTCTGTTGCACTAATGTTGGAATGTGGTCTTTATAATTTTCTTTTTGACACAATCTATTTTTTCTAATATGTCAAAATGTCAAACGTTAATATGAGTGGATTGTGTCTCCATGTGGAATGTGAATGGGCTGGGGCACCCCTTAAAAAGAAGGAAGGTTATTTATTTTCTTAAACGAAAGAAATATGATATAGTGTTTCTTCAAGATACACATCATTCCCCGCAGGAAGCTGAAAAATTTGGGAGGATATGGGGTGGGCATGTTTTCTTTAGTGCTGGCTCAAGTAAGAGCAGGGGAGTCATTACATTGATAAGTAAACATCTACTATTCAAATGTCTCAAACAGATGAATGATAAATTAGAAAGAGACATTATTGTTTTACCAGTTTACAGTATGCCCCTAACATTGATGCTTCACAGGATGTGTAAAAATCTTGGTCTTATAGATATTTGGAGACATTTGAACCTACCTGATAGGGACTTTTCAATTTTTTAGGTGTTGCCACATACAGAGAAAAATAAATCATATAGTTGGCGCTTTAAGCAGTGACCCTGCTAAATCTGACTATGAACTAGGCATGTCAAAGGATAAAAAGTGCACAAATAATGACAAGACATCAGTAAAATGAGAAGCAGCACCTCTTCAGTTACAAAGAAAAAAAAATCTTTTGTTTTCTGGGAAGTGAGTAGGTGGCTTTGAATGAGGTTTATTGGGTATACCCCACTGTACTGCGCTGCAATCACTCTTGTAGTTTCTGTTCCAGCGAACGAGAGTCAAAAAAAGGAGAGGGGCTACTTAAAATGAGGTCGTTGTGTGGAGAAAACAGTGACATGCTCAAAGGAAGGAAGTGGTTTGAAAAGACTTGAGAAAGAAACACAGGGGTGATTGGAGTTACTGTACAGAGAACCAAACGGTATGCAAAGGTGAGAGGCTTCACACTTCATAAACTTCATCCTGCATTGAATGCAGTGAGCCCTCCTCATTCACATGCCCTAGTTTGAACATGGTGCCCTATACCTGAGAAAAGTGCCATTTTGAATAATTTTCAATGAACAGATCTGTGATTGATCATCTGGTCAAGCTGTTTGCATACAGTGGCCCCAAAAACGTATGTGGACACTTAAGCCACACTTAAAAATGTATGAATGTCTTTGCATAATATAACAAAAATCTAATTGTGTGGCATTTAGTTAAGAAATGTAGCACAAGCACACTTTTCAAGTAAACCATTACACAGAAGAGGATTTGTAAGATTTCAAATGACAAAACAATATATATACAGGTCCTTCTCAAACAATTAGCATATTGTGATAAAGTTCATTATTTTCCATAATGTAATGACAAAAATTAAACTTTCATATATTTTAGATTCATTGCACACCAACTGAAATATTTCAGGTCTTTTATTGTTTTAATACTGATGATTTTGGCATACAGCTCATGAAAACCCAAAATTCCTATCTCAAAAAATTAGCATATCATGAAAAGGGTCTCTAAACGAGCTATTAACCTAATCATCTGAATCAACTAATTAACTCTAAACACCTGCAAAAGATTCCTGAGGCTTTTAAAAACTCCCAGCCTGTTTCATTACTCAAAACCGCAATCATGGGTAAGACTACCGACCTGACTGCTGTCCAGAAGGCCATCATTGACACCCTCAAGCAAGAGGGTAAGACACAGAAAGAAATTTCTGAACAAATAGGCTGTTCCCAGAGTGCTGTATCAAGGCACCTCAGTGGGAAGTCTGTAGGAAGGAAAAAGTGTGGCAAAAAACGCTGCACAACGAGAAGAGGTGACTGGACCCTGAGGAAGATTGTGGAGAAGGACCGATTCCAGACCTTGGGGGACCTGTGGAAGCAGTGGACTGAGTCTGGAGTAGAAACATCCAGAGCCACCGTGCACAGGCGTGTGCAGGAAATGGGCTACAGAGAAGCAGCACTGGACTGTTGCTCAGTGGTCCAAAGTACTTTTTTCGGATGAAAGCAAATTTTGCATGTCATTCGGAAATCAAGGTGCCAGAGTCTGGAGGAAGACTGGGGAGAAGGAAATGCCAAAATGCCTGAAGTCCAGTGTCAAGTACCCACAGTCAGTGATGGTCTGGGGTGCCATATCAGCTGCTGGTGTTGGTCCACTGTGTTTTATCAAGGGCAGGGTCAATGCAGCTAGCTATCAGGAGATTTTGGAGCACTTCATGCTTCCATCTGCTGAAAAGCTTTATGGAGATTTAGATTTCATTTTTCAGCACGACCTGGCACCTGCTCACAGTGCCAAAACCACTGGTAAATGGTTTACTGACCATGGTATTACTGTGCTCAATTGGCCTGCCAACTGTCCTGACCTGAACCCCATAGAGAATCTGTGGGATATTGTGAAGAGAAAGTTGAGAGACGCAAGACCCAACACTCTGGATGAGCTTAAGGCCTCTATCGAAGCATCCTGGGCCTCCATAACACCTCAGCAGTGCCACAGGCTGATTGCCTCCATGCCACGCCGCATTGAAGCAGTCATTTCTGCAAAAGGATTCCCGACCAAGTATTGAGTGCATAACTGAACATAATTATTTGAAGGTTGACTTTTTTGTATTAAAAACACTTATTTTATTGGTCGGATGAAATATGCTAATTTTTTGAGATAGGAATTTGGGGTTTTCATGAGCTGTATGCCAAAATCATCAGTATTAAAACAATAAAAGACCTGAAATATTTCAGTTGGTGTGCAATGAATCTAAAATATATGAACGTTCAATTTTTATCATTACATTATGGAAAATAATGAACTTTATCACAATATGCTAATTTTTTGAGAAGGACCTGTATATATATTGTTCAAAATGAAGATAAAAAGTATTTTGAAATGTTCTGGTGGTCAAACATTTGTAGAGAGTGTCCATAGTTAATGTGATGAACTACACCTGTTGTTACCCTGCTAAGACACATGTGTGAACATGAGGGGAACTGACTTAATACATCCACTAAAATGTCATGACAAGAAAGTGAAGTTAGTTCTGAGGAATGGACTATTTGTTTTCAGATGAGACTTGGTTTGACATCATGTTCACAAGGCACACGAACCAATGAGGCTTCATGTTATTGATGCTAAACCTGTGCTGTAGTCACCATATTTGATTTGTCTGCTGCAAATGGGAGTTGATACTGAGCATGTTTACATGTGCATTTTATATGATTATACTTAATAAACCGACAACATGTAAGGTCATGTAAAGGCATAAAATCTTGGGGGGTTTTCGGGGGTAAGGTCATACATGATTTAAGCAAAAAACAATCAGTACACGTAGATATTTGGCCATTATACCAATTTTGCGTGGCGATTACCTGCATTCTTATCGGCTTATACAATGTGTGCAAGTGTTGAGTGCATGAATGTTTATGGTATGAAGTCAATAGTAGAGAATAATCAGATGATTTCAAATGACATTTAAACGCAGTTTTCAAAATTGTCGGATGATCCCATTTACCTGCACTACAGGAAATGGCTCATTCCAGGGTTTTTGGAGAAAGACACTTTCCGAAGCATCATGTTAACATGAACACCGTTTTCCTTACGCAGTGTGAGGTGATAAGAGTAAGCGGTTACATACCGGACTTTGCAAGAGAATGTGGCTTATGTGACCATGTAAATGCACAAGTGAAGTTCTTTGAGGAGTGCATGTATATATGCTCTCAAGTGTGCCAGAGAGATCTCGTAGTATGACATAAAATGAAACCCTACTATTGCAGGGTAATTCCGCGGCAGTTCGCAATGGAATGGGAAACAAACAACGCAGCAACTGTAAATAAAGCAAAGCAACTGACAACAAGGGCGAGGTCGTCTTCAGATGCCATGTTTGTTATTTACAATAGCATCACAGGAAAATTACACTATATCCCCTTTGTTGCACAGTAAGCAGCTTAATGTCTCACATGTCTTACAGAAGTAAAGAGTATGCCGCTAATACAGTGCATTTAAACGTGAACGCCACTTTCGTGTCTTAAGCAGCTTACTCACAACCAACGACTTTCCGTTGTTCATGTAAATTTGCTAAATGTTTTTATTTGAGAGTGAAAAACAAGCCAAAATCATTGCACAGAGTTATTCTTTGGCTTTAGAGGATATGGAGTATGGTGTACGAGTCATATCGACTATTTTATCGAATACAAATTCTTCCTTTTCTGTTCCACAAAAGGACGAAAGTCATACATTATAAATATAATATAAATTTTGGTGAACTAATCCTTTAAGTGTTCAAATACTCTTTGGGGCCACTGTATGTGTGCAAACTTGCATGTGAATGTGCACATCCAACTTGGGGATTGTTTGCGGTAATCATAACAGTACATTTGAACCCTGAGTTATGCCCCACATTAAAACACATGAGTTCCGTGGAGCTTTGAGGTGCTGTTATGAGTCACCAGACACACAAAAAAAAACAAAAAAAATCACAGAAAATCCAAAATCTATTCAATGAGTCACCGGTAAACGGCAACAGGTGTTTCACCCCAACCCCCACCCTTCGCAACTGCTGCGGCCCCGAGGCCAAGAATGTGAACCAATACATGCTGGACAATCCCAGATGCACCACAACAATATCCTGTGCTTCAGTGAATAATGCATGGCCCATTTTCTTCACCAGTCTTTAAGGCGCCAAACATTGCGATGCTCAAACTGTCTTTAAATGTCAAATGTGGCTAATTCTTCAAAACCACAATTTTGTAACCACAAGAGATGCAGAGCATTACTGATATACTCTCATAACTAAAGCAGAGGCAAAATGCATCATTATTTTAATAATGAAATTACATTTAGTTCCCATTAAACAGTCATAGTTCTACACGTTCTAGTTTTTGCATCTTACTCTGTGTGGTATTTAACCTACAGTGGTTTTGCAGGTGAACTCTGGCATCAAAAAGAAGCTAGTATAAACCTGTGACGCAAACTACAAACCTGCATTACAATAGACATAGACACAGATTTAGTCATAATGTTGAACTTAGCAAACATTTTACTATAGAAATTTGGAAGGACAGTCCCAGATGACAAATGTAAGCTCTGCAAACACAGACCGTCTTCATTTTGTATCATTCTCAGTAATATGCTCTCTTTACCTAAAATTGTGGCTTTTTTTATCTGAATCAGTGTATAATGAACCACAACATGCTTCAACTTATTCTTAAAGTTAGGCAGTACAAATATCTTCCATTTGACCAATTTATGGACAATTTGGGCAGATATAGAATGATGAATTCTTGCAGAGTTAATGTATATGCATTTTTCCATACATTTTAACAATGGAAACAGTGGTCCGTTGGGGATGCTGTGATTAAACATTCTCATTAAATACGTTTATTGCTAGACCAAGCACAATATTTGAAATAAGACACATAAATAAACAAATCTGATCCAAACCATCAATACAGGCCTCTATACAAACATACAAAAGACACCAACTATGGTGGCATGCTCTAGTGTTGTAGGTTTGAGCAGTTTGTCATGTATCAGTTTTGGTTAAAGTGCAAGAGATTTTTCCCAATGAAAATGTAAAGTCTTTCCATATTACAGGTATTAACTGATCAGTGCAATTTTGCCTAAATAAATAAATAATAATAATAATAATAATAATAATAATAATAATAATGTCTTGAAAGCTCTTCTTGAGGACAATGGCTGTCTGACAAGTCTTTAACATTTGAAATTAAAAAAATGTATATGTTTAGACAATGGAGCACAAGATAATGTGTGATTAAATTAATCAATTAAAATACAAAGTGATCAACTGTGGATTATTTTAATTGTTTGTTTGTTTGTTTGTTAGTGATTTAACGCCAGGCCAGCTTCCATTGCTATTTTCCCAGCGAAATATTAAAGGGTACACTGATTGAAAACTGAAGTAACCGCAGGGATGATTTCATGTGGTTTGTTTTGGTCCCATTTAGAGTGTCATTTGTTGATTAAGAAAGAGATCATGATGGGTTGGAGATCTAAGGGTGGATCTGTGGAAAGTGCTTCTTTAGCAGCAATGTCTGCTTGTTCATTTCCTGGGATTCCACAATGGTCAGGTATCCAGCAGAAGTAGATATTAAAGTTCTGTTCTTCCAGGGCCAACAGTTTGATTAAAATCTTCACAAGTGTTGGGTGGTAATATTTGAGGAATGCTAGAGCTAGAAGACATTATCTTAAATCTGTTATATATTTTTTTATTTTAATTGCTCTGTTGTGCGAATTAATGTGATCCAGTGCCAAAAGTATAGCATTGGCCTCAGCAGTAAAAAATCGAGCTTTGACTGGGGATCCGTATTCCACTGTAGGGCTTATTTGAGGTGTTTGTTCTCCAAAGAAAGTTCATTAGCCTCTACTGTACATTGAATTGGTGATGTTAGAGTATTTTAATTAAGTTTAGATAGTGAATAAACAACTGAGGGCGAAACACAAGTGATGTAATAAGACATTAAGTTGCTGAATATCAGTGTTGAGTAGGCCAGCGCTAATTTTTAAGTAGAACAAGCAACAGAGTTCGTCATAACTCAAACCACTTGTTTGAGATACTTGTTTGCAAGTCTCCGCCTCCATATGTGAGGAAGGAAGATGTGGTCCTCACCTACTACTGCTCCTTTCATGCAATAGGCATGTGTATGTGCATATCACATGTGCATTGTCATGTGTCATCTTGGCTTTCGTTGGATGGCATAGTCTGAGAGTTTACTTTTTAGATGATGTCCTTTAATCCACTTTAAGCATTATTTTAGCATAATTCCTGTTGCAGCGGTGTATGGTAAGTCAGACATTTTTTTGACAGCTCTCATTTAACATATTTAAATGAATTTACATTAGGATTTGTACATTAGTATTTTAAAAAAAATCTTCTTCTGTAAGTATACTAATAAAATTACTAAATAGATTACATGACTGCATAATTTATCATTCATACAAATGAAGCTGGCACAAAAACATCATGCAGTTTTATTAGTTATTAACTTTATTAGTTTATGTAAATGCACACATGCATATTTGGATAAGTAGCTGAAGTGGTTGAAATATTCACCACTGTCAAACCCTGGCATAATATTTTTGTAAATTAACTGCTTTTCATAACAGGACTAGCCATCTTTCTATGTTCCGTTACTGTAAATTATGATGATATGCACTGTTATGAGCATATGTCAATGTCACGATTTGTGACATTATTCTGCATATTTTACATTTTATAGAACATTTTGCAGATGCTTGTATTCAAAGCAACTAATTGTGCATTTAAAGTAAAATACAGTGCTGTGAAAAATATGTGCCAACTGGGCCTGCGCGAGAATTATCGCAAGCGTTTGGTTGCAGTTGTTGCTGCTAAAGCTGGCACAACCAGCTATTAAGTTTAAGAGGCAGTTAGTTTTTCACATGGGTGATATGGGTGTTGGATCATTTTTTTGCTTCAGTAAAAACAATATATATATATTTGAAAACTGTATTTTGTGTTTACTCTGGTTGCCTTTGTTTTATGTTATGTCTCGATTGAAGATCTAAAACTAGTATGAAAAATAGACAAAAATCAGAAAGGGGGCAAATACTTTTTCACATCAATTCATGATCTTGGCATTGCTATGGACACCCTCTGCCATTAAAACTAGAGGAATATTTCATATTATTATATACTTAATCTAATACTGATACATGTCCTTGGTTGGCATTTAAACTTTTCACGCCCATTTCTACCTTCTCTTTCCCACAGTAAAACTGCAATATGTGCACAATAAAGTGCCAATGAATGTTACATTTTATTGTTAAATTCTATTCTGAAGTGCTATGAGTGGTGGAAACATGCAGTTTGACTTTGTTCCATCCAACTTCCATATGAGTAACTAAAAAAATCAACGAGTTAATTATAAGATGAAAGTAAAGCGATACGTTTTGTAAAAGCAGACATACAGTAAACTATAACCAGGGGTTTAATTGGGGCCAGAACAGCATTCCAGCACATTTAATTAAAAAAAAAAAATTATAAAAATTGGCAGCATGTTGGTCAGTCATTGCATTTCTTGAATGCTGCGGACCCATTTTTGTTTGACCCATTTCACAAATAATCCATTAAGTGATTTTACTTGCTCAAAAAAACTTTTGAGTTCATTACATTAATGTCATGTAATGACCCATCTTGCTTAGGGCACCAGAATCACCACCCAATTTTAGGGGTCCCCACCACCAAAATCACAAATTTACCCCTGATGATAAGAGTTTTGACAATGATTTACTGTACATTTCTATGTTTTAAAGCTTGATAACGTGTGCTTTTTTTAAATGCAACCCCAGATGTGGCCAACTGATCATTAAACTTTCTATCTGTCCAGAATGATGACTAACATGAGAGGTCCAGAACATCTAGCAGAGATTTGTCTTCCCTCCTCCACGGGTGAGATCTCAACAAGCAAAGACGAACCTGCAAATCAAAGGGGGCAACTACCCGTAACTGGCTCGTCAATATTGGCTAGGCGACTGTACCGCCTCCAGTCATGCCGCAATCCGCTCATTCCTAGCAGACGTCGAAAGCGCGAGATGACTCCTGCTGAGAGGAAAGACGCCTCCTATTGGGACAAGCGCCGGAAAAACAATGAGGCTGCCAAGCGTTCCCGAGAGAAGCGTCGATTGAATGAATTCATGCTAGAAGGTCAGCTCCTGGCACTAAGCGAGGAGAATGCTCAGCTCAGAGCGGAAGTGTTGAGTCTGCAGAATCAAATTGGACGAGGTCTGGATCCCAGTCATCTAGTGATGCCCTTCCACTATTCCATTCCATCCCACCTAAAGCCTTCCCTGTTTGGTTTGGCAGCTAGCAATGCTTCCCTTCCAGCAGATGAGCCAGAGCTGTACCACTTTTGGCCACAGAACGGGTCTAGCTCTGGTCTACCCGGTAGCTCCTCTCCATTCATGTGCCCCTTGAGAATGCCACCAAAATGTGTCAACGTACCTTCACAGATGAATCACCCAGATGACAAGCTGTTAGACCAGTCCATTCCCAATACTGACTCAGTGGAGCAGGATCAGGCAGTTCACACACAAGTCTCCTCCAGCAATGACCCACAGAGCCACTCACAACTGTTCCCAGCCCAGAGAGCAGCTGCGACTTCACATTCTCCCTCGTTGCCCCCTTCTCATCTGGCCCAAAGCTGGCTACTGCCCGGGCTGAGCTACTCCACCACCCAGCACAACAACCTATTACCCTGGGGCTCATCATCCCTTCACCCATCTCCCCTTCGTCCCAGCTGGCCCTTGTCCTTCCCTTTGTCCTCAAGAGATCCAGATGGATCTCAAAATGGAGCAAGATCCCTCTGGAACTTCAACAGCAGGTTCAGCATGCTGTCTGCAGAAATCGCACAGCTCAGAAGAATATTAAGCACAGAGAACTCTTAATGTGAACAGCTTTTCATTGTGCTAATAGACTGCTTCAATTAGACGTAGTGAGGAGCTATTTTGGGTGCTTAATGTTTGAGTAGAAAAAAATACATAAGCAATAGCTATGCCCGAAGTGCTGGTAAACCTTAATTCAAGGAATATGACTAAACTGGGAAATATTTTTTAAATGTGTAGTAAGATAGTTGGCTCTGATCTAAATACTAATATAGCGTAAGTCTATGTGACTAGAGGGACAAGAAAGGCCCGGATAATCCTTTCTGACCTAGTCATCCTTTGTCCACTGAGTCCATTTGGTCGAAGATACAATCTTCCTCGGGGTAAAACCAACAAATATAAGTACTCTTTTATTCTGACAGTTATCACTTTTATAAATGGCTCATTTTAATACTCCTTTGTATTGTTAATTGTCTTTTGAGTTGTTGCCATCGAGGACGATAAAGATTTAAAGTACCTAAATTAAGAAATAACTTGGATCATTTTAAAATGTCTATGCTTTAATTGCATAAAATTGCATTAAAAATTGCGCCGTTAATAAAAGCAATAAATGATTTTGCATTCACTCTATGTAAATCTGATTCCATTTTGGGAAAGAAAAAGATATTCTGACTGACACGTGATTAAGTGATCATTGATTGACGCAATTGGTATTCCCCTCCGTCGTGAAATACCGGTTGCAAGAACAATTACATTAAAAACATAGTCACATTTTCACTGAACCCATTACGTGTTTGTAATGTACCACATAAAGAAAGAAAAAAGAAAAAAGAAACAATAAGGGAAGAATGATGTGGGTGCTGAAACACACAAGCATTGAAGTAAACTGCGACTGAACTGAAGTAAACTTGATTTATTGATATCCTGTGTTTATTAATTGACCCTATGTATGCATATATATGTACACACTACCGGTGAAAAGTTTTAAAACACTTGCTCATTCTTTATTGTCATTTTTATTTTTTTTCTCCACATTTTAGAATTATAGTGAAGTCATCAAAACTATGGAATAACATATTTTTGTCTACAAAACTAATTTCAAACATTTAAGCATACGTCTTCAGATCAAAAGATTTGTAATATCATGAGAAATATTTCAGTGACGTGTTTCAAAACTTTTGACCGGTAGTGTAAATGTGCTATCGTGCTTTGGACCATGTAGGCTGTTGAAAGAAGTGCTATACAAATAAAACTGAATTTCATTTATTTTAATATCATATTTCTTTGACGGGAATGAAAACGAGGCTACGAAGGGTATACTTACAGTCTCTTACACTAAAAGAAAAATTACAAAAAAAAAAAAAATGGGCATAAATGATGTCCTTTAAATATGGGGCTGTATGAAGAACACATTTTTTTTTGCATATTGTGGTTTAAAGTGCTCATGGTTAAATATGAAATGGGCACAATGAAGACCCGGTTTCAGTCTGGAGTAAATTTGTCTGATATCTGATTGAACTCAAAGGCTTGTCAAACCGCATGTCACACTTCTGATATTTAAGCGGTGTGTGGATGTTCTTGGAGATGTGGAATAATTGACACCTCTAGGCAGCTATTAATAAATACATTGTGCGAACGTAGGGGCATAAACAGACATGGTCTACCCAACAGTAAGCCTGTACATTATAGATGTCTGGTTCGTATTGTTTATAGCCTATATATATATATAGCCTATATATATATATATATATATATATATATATATATATATATATATATATATATATATATATATATATATATATAGGCTATTATTTAAAGAGTTGACTGAAATATATATATATATATATATATATATATATATATATATATATATATATATATATATATATATATATATATATATATATATATATTTCAGTCAACTCTTTAAATAATACAAGCTGAATTAAGAAAATATAAACATTCAGCAACATGTCAGATAAAGACTAGTGCATTTCACGATCTTACTGATAACTTACGAGACAAATTTGTGTATGTAGTGCGACAAAAATGTGCTTTAAAATAACTAGCATTAATGAGCATGAGCTAGTTCCAACCGCACTGAGGTGAATATTTGACTCAAACAACATTAGACGATGCTGTTGGTGTGCTACATCGTTACAAAAAAGTGTAATAATTAACCTACTAAATTCACCAAATGTAGTGAATTCAGGATCTATTAAGGGATATTTTCAATTGCACTGTGTTGGTAGCAAATGCACTATGCCTTTAAGAGATTATCTTTAGCGATAAAATAACGCTTTCTGATTGGCGAATGATATATGAACCCAACTACGTAACTTCTAAAATACAATTTAGACTTAAGTGAAATAAATAATAATAATAATAAAAAGCTTTGGAATAACCAGTAGGGGGCGCGATGTCCCTAAAAATGCATATCTGGATATCACCGTACGTGTTGTTAATACCACCAGCAAAGAGCCACACAATCACCATACAACATTTATGTGATCATTTATTGGATGTTAAACCAAATTTTTTTTTATTAAATAAATAGATAAATAAATAAAATAAAATAAAAATACAACGATTTGAAGAATTGGCCATTGATAATGCCAAAGCTATTGACCATTATTCTGAATAATAGAACAATATCTATTATGGTTATGGAACAAGTAAAGGACATAATAAAACATCTTATTTTGGAAGTGGACAAGCCTTCCCAAAACAGCACAAAGAAAAATTGTGGGTTCAACACAAGTTAAGCTCAGTCAACAGAATGTGTGGCATAGTGTTAATTACCACAAATAAATAAAAATAAAATAATAATAAATACATTTGACTCGTCCCTCTTTTTTTTTTTTTTTTTTTTAAAGAAAAAGCAAACATCTGGGTAAAAGTGAGACACTTATAATGGAAGTGAATGGAGCCAATCCATAAAAGTTAAAATAATCACTGTTTCATCAGTATAGCCACAATATGTGTGTAAACATGATTTTAGTGTGAAAAAATCATTTACTGACTTTTTCTATGCAAAGTTATATCCAATTTTTACAACTTCGTTGCCATGATGGCACAACGCCGTAATCCCTGTTGTCCTACAAAAATTATTAAGCAACATTACAGCTAAAATAATACACAAGTTTTAACAGAAGAATGAATATACGTGAATGCCTTTAATCCCTCCAAAAATTGGCCCCATTCACTTCCATTGTAAGTGCCTCACTGTAACCTCAATTTAGCTCTTGCTTAAAGAAAAGGACGGACGAGTCAAAATATTTTTTGTGGTAATCAACATTATACCACAAATGCTGTCATTTGAGCATAACTTGAACCTTGAATATTACTTTAATATCATAATTTAAAGCCTTCACATTGTTGGTTAGCAGCTGAAGAAGTTGAAAGACAAGAGCCCGGTCAAGGGATAGAAGTGAAAAGCATGTGCCCATTACAAATGCAATCAGTAAGAGTCGACTTTCTATAACTGACGACTTTTGGCACCTCTTTCACAAAAACGCAAACTTGCACATATGTGAGGCCATGGCATAGATCTATTGGCTCTGAGTTAGAAGCAGTAGACACAGACAGGGGTTTGTGGGCAGAACTGATCTCATAAAGTGGCTAATAGGCAGCCTCTAACTTTTAATAACATTTTTAACCAAAGAGAAGCCACGAGTCAGACAGCACTTAGTCAACACTCCATGGCAGGTGAGATGCTCAAGAAACAAACGGACAGGAAAAAAGTGGTTGAGAGTCTGCTGGTTCCAAATATGAAGAGCATCCTCATTGATGTCAACGTGGGGTGAACTGACGAGGCTCCATGAACTTTGAGAAGCAGTAAGAACGGGGCTTTTGTAAGTCCACAGTCAACATTTAATATAGTATGAAAGTATGATAACATTTATTAGCATAAACAAACATCCTTCAACTTTCTGTAGAATTTTAGATGTATCTCATCAAATACAATAAACAATGACATTGACTGCAAAAACTTGTAAAATGTTAAATGAGCATGTAAAAGAGGCTAAAAATAGCTTAAAATGTTTATGAATTGAAACTAGATTTTTAAGGCATACAATTTTGTACTAATAGTACAGTCTCAAAATGAGAAGTACAAGATATGCCATATCAAATATGCAGATTTAGTTTGAGATTAAAATGTTTCACATCAGTTGTACCAGTTAGCTGATGTGCATAACTTAAAATACTGTAACTAATAGATTCAACCGTTGGTTTACTTTAAGCATTTCAGCCATCCAATCTTGCTATCGCAATGTGGGAGGTGTTTATATATCAATCTATATACGAATCATCTTATTCGGTCCAATATCAAGGCAAAAATCATTCACATCAACTGAAACTGGTGTGCATCTCTAAACAAAACCAACTAATTTCAGACATAACCCTTGGTTTACTTTAAGCATCATATCTACTAATCTCAAAGTGCTTGGCGAATATTGTGTAAATCCGTACACAAGTTGTCTTAAACTGTCCAAAATCAAGGCAACTATGTGGTTTTGTGATTTAAATTTGAGAGGATTGAAGTAAAGATAATATTTCAAATCACGTTACATTACATAATCTGTATTTATACTGTATTTATACATCTCTAAATTAGTCTATAAATTGGACTACATGTCTAATTATAGAAATGGTAAATCGTAAAATGTACTTTAAGACCTGCAAAGTATTTTCAGCTTTTGAAAGCTTCAAAGTAAAGATAACATTGGCATTGACACTGGCATCTTTAACATGATGATTTCAAGGGAAGATTAGATCAGACGAAAAGCTGCAAAACATATTCAAACCGAAGTCATAAATGGCCTCTCTGATGCAACTGTATACTTTCAAGGAAAAAATTTAAAACAACATTTTCTTTCGTTTTTGAACTTTTTGCAAGCATATGTTATTTTCCATGCAAACATCTGAGGCTCTGAGGTAAAAAAAAAAAAAAAACATAAAACCATGAGCCAGGCAATAAACGTGTACAGAGAAGCTGGTGGTTAGGGGAAAAAGAAACTAGCTAGGTGTCAAAAAGCAGAAGTTTAAAAGCTAGTTCCTGAACAGCACCATCTAAATATAGAGTTTAAGTAAGCTGCAGGTGCAGGCATTGCAGAGGCCACAGGAGGCCATCATATAACTATATTCAGTCATCAAAAGCCTTGTTTGATGCCATTAGACAAATATTAATACTATGATATACACGGCAATATTACCGTGAGTCCATATTGAAAATCTGGGATTCAAAATCTTAAAACCTGAAAGCCTAAGGGGCCAATCACACAGAACGCGTCTATGCGTCTATTTGTTTTTCCATGTAAACAAGCACTAAATAGATATCTTTGACCTTTTCTTTCAGAGTTTCTCGCTGGAACACTGTGTTTTTTAGATGGCATGTCAGGTCATAAAATAATGTCAACTTTTAAAAACGTGTTCTGTCTGAACGGCCCCTCAGGATTTTGAGAAATTTAAAAGATAGAAATGTTTGACATAATTATGTTGTAAAAGAAGAAGAAAGATTCTGCACTAGGCCTATTACTTAGTCACTAAGTTACTTACTTAATCAAATAATTACATTTGTGACACTGACCATGATAACTCCTTTAAAAAGGCAAATTTCCTTGCATCCTTAGAAGCACACAAGAAGCTGTTTGAAGCACACAAGAAGCTCAAGTCATGCTGGGATAACATGGACCATCAGGTTTTCACAAGCTTGTAGAGTCCTTGCCAGGTTAAATGCATCCTGTCATTAAAGCAAAAAGGGGAAAATACCAAATACTAAGAAAATTGGAAATTCATGCATTTTTTAAATGACACTTTTCGCTCAAATTTTTATGCTAATAGTACATTTTGTCATAAAATAAACTGCTTTAAAAAGTAAAAAAGAAGCATTTTCACAAGTGGACATATGAATGCCACTGTGCATATAGATCACTGAGCATACCGTGGCTTTTAAGCTATCTTGTGAATACTCGTGTTAAACTGCACAGCATATAGTAATTTCAAGAGTTTCATGAGGTTTTTGGTTTTCTGGCTAATTTCTAATCATTGTATACTCAACACAGGAAGGGGAAAAGCATGACAACCACTACATTGTTGCAGTGCTGATGCTCTCTTCGTGTATGCAAGTGTGTATATGTGTAATTGTGTGTTTGTGTGTATGGCTGTGGCATGGCGACAGAGCAGGCCGAAGGTATATTTAGCTACACAGCTTCACCACCACCAAACTGTTCTTGTTTCAGTGTTTTAAGCATGTCCGAATTAGCTGGCTGGCTAAAAAGCAAAAACGTCTCACAATTTAAGGGATGATTCACTCAAAATTGAATATTCTGTCATTTACTCAACCCCCATGTACACATTCCGTCTTTGTTATTTAAAATAATCATAAATAGATGGTCTTAGATTGCATGCTTTGTACAGCTAAAGTGATTAAACCATACATTAAATATCGGAAATGCAAGGTGAGAATTTTGACTGCAACTCGATGTTAAGTGTTTAGAGGGGAGCAGCAAAGCTGTTGATGTGGAACGGCTCATGTGAACGACACAGCAACAAACTTCTTCAAATTGCACCACTTATAACCCACCACCCCTTTAACAAGTTGACACCTAAATATTTGTTCTAGCCTTTTTTATTTTTTTGGTACATCTCTAAGAAATGTTGACGGATAAAGAGAATTGGGTTAGTCTTGAGTAGAACCACGTGTCACTGTGGTTAGCATGGCCCATACAATCATTAAAAAAAAAACCTGTTTACAACCTAATACTGGTTATATGGGTGTTAGGTGTAAGAATTCCATTGACCAATAGGTAAGAAATGGTCAGGGGCTAAAGTGTTTTAAGGGTTGTTAATGTTGTTCATGGAAAAATGCAATGTTCTGTTTTTATAAAAAATTTATTTGTTACATGGCTTATTTATGCATAATTACAGTACCTGCAAGGAAATAATGTATTGTTATACCTCAAGCATTTTGTATCCCTTCAAGTTTTCAACCTCTGCAATTCAAGGGTTAGTTCACCAAAAAATGAAAATTATCTAATCATTTACTCACCCTCATGCCATCCCAAATGTGTATGACTTACTTTCTTCTGCAGAACACAAATTGTGATTTTTAGAAGAATATTTCAGCTCTGTAGGTCCATACAATGCAAGTGAATGGGTGCCAACATTTTGAAGCTCCAGAATCCACATGAGGGCAGCTTAAAAGTACCCCAGCCAACTCTGGTGGTTAAATAAATATCTTCTGAAGTGATATGATAGGTGTGTGTGAGAAACAGATCAATATTTAAGTTATTTGTGCATTTCGCTCCCTACTGGGCAGGGAGGAGAATTTATGATAAAAATGTACTTAAATAATGATCTTTTTCTCCCCAACACCTATCATGTCGTGTCTGAAAACATTAATTTAACCACTGGAGTCAAATGGATCACTTTTATGCTCCTTTTATGTGGATTTTGAGCTTCAAACATTTTGGCACCCATTCACTTGCATTGTGAGGACTAATAATATAATAGAACTAAATATAATAATTTCTGTTCTGCAGTAGAAAGAAATTCATGAGCTTTGCAAAAACTATCCTTCTGCTGCCTAGCAAGCAATGGCATTTCCTGCAGGAGTTTACAACTTTGCCACTCACTGTTTTAAATTATTATCTTTCACTTGTTTGTCTGCAAAAGCAACATGAATGTGAGTGGCAATGAATTACTGTGCTCGAACATGCATACACGCTAACGTACACACTGGTCAGTGTATCGCCACACTGCAAGCTTGGTCTCATAGCTGTGGTTTAATCGAGATTTCCACAATACATCCCCTCAACCCCAAGACCACGCTCTTGTGTTGGCACGTGGCTTGTTTTGCTCTGTGGTATGCTTTCATACACCTCTCTGTCACCCTCTGAACCCAGATTTCCAGCTAATCAAAAAAGGTACAGAAGATAAAATAAAGGGTTGAACAGGACTAAAATATTTGGACGTACACTGATGATAATGCTGAGATTGATCATATGTATAATATGGAATATTTCATCTATATCAGCATGTTTAAAGACTCCATGATATCAAAAGGAGTTTTGTGACTTTGCTAAAACACAGCTAAAACAGCCCAAGATGGTTTGATGGTTTTAGCTTAACTGGTTTAAGTTAGTCTCCCAGCCTGGTTAAGATGATCTTCAGCTAGTCTATCTGCTTTCCCAGATTTCTCCCCAGTTTAAGCTTTTTTTTTCTTTTTCCAGCAAGGATGTCTGTTAGCTACTCAGCCTGATCTCATAAAAATTACTAAACTGTGGGGACATTTTCCGGCAGTTTCGAGGCGAAATGTCCACTGAGTGGCGCTAAAAGCGAGTTAAAAATAATCCCAATCAGATGAGGCGTTTGAGGTTAATGCTCTATCACTACCTCCCTAGCCAAAACCTTAAACCTAAGCCTAATTGTGTAATAAAATAAAACTTTTAGATGAAAAATACAATTCAAGAAGCAGCCATTTTGTGTTTCTTCTATGACACTTTCAGTTCTGGACCCCAGTCCTTTGTGATGCAAGTGCAGCTTGGACGATCTTGAATAAGCATGTAAATGTTGTTGATTATGTAATGTAAACATTAAACTGTGTTGCCTTATATGTAAAGTGAAAACTTTTTGTTTATGTCATAAGATAGCATTGTGTGATGAACAGGGAAAAAAGTGTTTATGAACTGATAACCTGACGTTTTATTTGTGATGTGTGAAAGTGAATACAATTGTTGTTGCGCCTCTAGTTTTTATATCACCACAAATGTGCTTCGATACCTTACATCAAAACATTTAGAAGGTATAGTAATGGGATTCTGAGACCAGGTTGTATCTACTAGTTATACGTAAAAGTTGCCAAAACATTTATCAGTATTTCTCTTCTCTACAGCATCAAATGATGACCCTCTTGTACTCGCAGACTATACAACTTTTTGTCCAATCTAATGGTATCTAGAATGAAAAAGCCCCACCCCCTGATACTACTTTGACTAGCAATAACAATAAGTAGCAAATCATGGTTCACATCTGTGATGTACACACATGCCTTTTGAAAACTGTACATTTGAAAAACGGACAAGACCTTCGATATACCCCGGCTCAAATTCCTTTTTCAATAGGAAATACATCAACACAGGAATTAAAACTGCACTTGTCGCACAATTTAATGTGATCTTTCGCTCTTTATAAAAACTAATGAGTCGATGTGACTAATGATCTAATGAAAGAAAACTATCTTGCATCTGACCTTTTGTTTGGAAAGGAAGCTAAAATTACTGCTTATAAATGTCAGTATAGAGCGAGTAAATTGGTGCAATGACATCAAAGAGGAAGTATGTCTGTACAATTGCAGCATGGTTACTTAGTAAGATTTAGCTCTGCCTTAAACTCACTACCTCTGTCTGTAAGTCTCATTCGATCGTTATTGCACTGTTAACCCGCAAAATCATAGACCATCAGACTGTGTGCGAGCTCTTGGAACCCTGAGTGGGATGATTTGGGATCCCATGATATCTGAATCACCCTAGTGGTCACACTTGTTGTCCAGGATGCAGTCAACACCCCCAATGTTCATGACTAAAACAATGCTTCATAGTCTCTTGAGAGTCAGGCTTTGATGTGGCTTTGGTTAATGGTTTCTTTAGCATCACTCAAGCATAGCTTAGCATCATAAATGCTAATACACAGACACATTTTAAAACTGATTAAAAAAAACTCTTACAGGGTCTTAGACATTGACTTGGATGATTTTTATACAGTTTCCTGCTGAAAAAACAAACAAACAAACAAACATCTAAAACCACAAAATGGCTTCCAGCCTGACCATCTAAAAAGTGCCTTCTAAATCCATCAAACAGACCAGCCTGATCAGCAAACTAGCTATAACAATAATTGTTACTGCTATAATGTAGTTGCTTTATTAATACCAGTACAAGATGGCAACTGCACAACTGAATAGAGGAACAGCAACAACAACACTGACCATGAGTGGAATTTTTGTCTCACTACCTAATGCTCATGACAGGAAGATTACAGGAAGTCAATGTGTGAATAATTAATCAAGTCAGGTTTTAGGTTAAGATGTGACGCATCTGAAACCATGCTGGTGTTGAGCAGGTAAAGGTCAGTTTAATCAGAAATTGCTACCAAATGACAACCATGTTTTCTTGCAGACTGTAACAATGACTCCTTGGTGTAATTTGAGACACACATACACCAACTGAACACCTGCAAAGGAAATAACTTTGCCCTTTCATTGTAGGTACAGGTTCTGATGGCAACATGACTGTGAAGTGAACTTGGGACTAATATCTGACTAACTCCAGATACCACATTGAGAAAGACAACAGGTGCATATTCTGCAAAACCAACCAGAAACTTGTGCACCTTGTCAGGGCTAGTGAAGATGGAGTCTGCTTTCTCACATGTAAGGTGGGAACCTGAGGAAGAAGCTGAGGAGGCATCTCTTTTGTGTCACAGACGAGAATTCATCCCAGAGGAAAAGAAAGATTCAATCTACTGGGAGAACCGCTGCAAGAATAATGAGGCAGCAAGACGTTCAAGAGAAAAACGGAGGATCAATGACTATGTTCTGGAGAAACGATTGGTTTCGATGAGTAAGGAGAATGCTCGTCTGCGAGTCGAGCTGTTGTCGCTAAAGCTTCTATATGGTCTTCTCAGCAATGAGGTGTCTTATTCTTCATCTCAAAGAGCCCTGTCTCAACTGCACCCACTGGCCCCAAAACCTTTGGTCTTCTGCCCAGACAAAGACCTCTACTGGGGTGGAAGGCAAGATAGAGACTCTTCCAATATGTCTGGAAACCAGCAGCCACCCGTTGGTCTGGGTACCCACCCTGGGTCAGCATTCCGACCTACACACCCTATAGGCTTAAAAAGAAATTACCCATTTAGCCTAGATATTCACAGCCTCCATTCTCCTATGACTACACCTTTACTCTTAACTCCACACCTTGCCCTACCCGCCCCTTGGGCAGGTCGACCCCTGCTCCAGCCAGGAAATCAGAGGATCTTCTCAGATGAGGAAGGTAAACAGATGGTGCTGGCAGATTCCAGCACTGCACTGCCTCATAAACTCAGATTGAAGACGCAAAATTCACAGTACAAAAACAATGGCTCTAAATCTACATCTCCAATCCCAGTATATATGACAGATTGAAAGCAAACAGGCATTGGGGTAGAATAACTCTGTGATTATTTTGAGGAGTCAATAGTTCCATTATCAAGGTGGAACAAGGCAATGTTGAACTGGGATCGTGAAAGATGGTTCATGGACTTCTTATTAATGAATTTAATTAAATATGTAGACTTCATATAGGAAGCTTTTTCAATATTTGACATATTCGTCTGTGTTTTTATTTAAATGTATTTCATAAATCCCGTAATATCTGGTTTCACATTAGGAAAATAACCAGTATCTGAGTAATTCATTTGTCCATTGACCTCGGGAATGGAATGGTTATTTCTGATACCTCAAAGTTACTGTAAAAAAAAATGAAAAAGACAGGAAAAAAGAAAATTAATAAGAAGTATGAAGATCTGTACATACATACTGGAACATTTTAAGTTTGGGTGTCATGAGTAAAGCATTTTTTAAAATCCAAAGCACACTGTATAATAGCAATACTGGTTGTCAGTTTCTTTAAAAAAAGGAAAACACCATTCAGACCTAAAAAAAATAAATAAGCAAGTGCAGTGCAATGAAAAGAATACAGGTGTCTAAAGACACATTTTTAACAGTTTAAGTTCTTTTTAACTTGACACGGCATCTGAAAAAGTCTCCCACTTGAGACACGTGGCACAACAGTCAAAGACGTCTATCTAATGCATGCTTACATAGAAAGAATATTGAAAAGCAGTATTCAATACCTCATAAATAAGAGACTGTACAAAAACCAAAAAAATATTTCACCCACCCCTTAGCACAGAGTTCTGTCATTTTAAAAAGAACATTATTAACAGTTCTTTTACAGTTCTTTTATTTCATTCTAACCAGTAACCATTTGGATAGGAGGCTGTGGAACCTCTGAACCAGAAGGAAAAAATTAGATTTTTGCTCAGATGAACCTAAATTAAAATAATTTTGATTTTAGTCCCAGCTTTTGAAAGACTTTGAAAGTGCTGCTCATTGATGATGCTTCTTCTGTTCAAGTTAAACCATGCAATTTCTGCAAATGAGTTGTTTAGACTAATACGAGCAATAATTACAAGTAGTAATAAATAATATTAATTTACAGCTCTACCACTGGTTATTTTCTCACATCTCACATTACGATTAAGTTGAAAATTGTTTGCTCATCTTGAAATTGTTTAAATTTTTACAATTAAAGGCAAATGAAAATCAAAAGTCATAATGTAAAGAATTAAGTATTACTTTGATCTTTCGCCTTCTAAATATTATATTCCAATTATTGCTGTTATTTGTTATTCATTCAATTATCCTTATATAAAACATGCATGTTGTATGGCTTGGCTCTGGTGACAGTCTACAGGACTTCACAGGGGCTGCTGTGGTTTGTGAGTTTGAAAGGGAGGCTGCAGAAACAGTTTCAGTGGCATGTAGGGGTGGGAAATGTGAAGTGGGGGTTTCTCAGCACTGAGTCACCGTTCATGATAAATAGCGATGTTGCCAGCAAATGCCGCAAACACACTGCGCAAAACGAAGACAATGAATAACTAGTTACCACTAAAGGCAAGAGAATTTAGTGACTTGCATAACTGGTCTGAACACAACATAAACTTTGATCACTGAATTCTTTAATAAACCAAAGTTTATTAAGTCATGAGTTCGAATCCAGGGTATGCTGAGTGACTCAAGCCAGGTCTGCTAAGCAACCAAATTGGCCCAGTTGCTAAGTAGGGTAGAGTCACATGGGGTAACCTTCTCATGGTCGCTATAATGTGGTTCTCGCTCTAGGTGGGGCGCATGATGAGTTGTGCACGGATGCTGCAGAGAATAGCTTGAAGCCTCCACATGTGCTATGTCTCCGCGGTAACATGCTAAACAAGCCATGTGATAAGATGCATGGATTGACGGTCTCAGACACAGGCAACTGAGATTCATCCTCCGCCACCTGGATTGAGGCGAGTCACTATGCCACCATGAGGACTTAGAGTGCATTGGGAATTGGGCATCCCAAATTGGGGAGAAAATAATAATTGTATTTTTTTTCAATAAATAAACCAAGAGAGACAAGTGACGCCATGTGAGGTTCGGATGTGTGAATGGCACGCTCTGTGTACTTTTCTGGTTTGAATACTATTTATGTCATAAACTGGTGAGATTCGATACACCCTGATCCTTAACTGCTAATCCACTAGCAACCAAGGGGTATTTAGAGCACGTCTGGATAAAGTTGGTATGTGAACATTTTTCTTTTTTCTGTTTGTTTGGTTCAGGGGGAAGTTTGGGGTTTGATTGTTGCACTAATGTTGGAATGTGGTCCTTATAATTTTATTTTTGGCACACAATATATTTTTTCTATTCTAGAATAGATTTGTTATATATATATATATATATATATCTAAGTCCATCATTTAATTTGTTGCTGATTGCTCAATTGGAAACATTTTATTCTCCGATCACACCCTGGTGAGTTTAGAGGTGTTGCAAAATATGGAGAAAAGGAAATCATATAGTTGCCCCTTAAATGTATCGCTTTTGCTAAATCCTGAATTTCAACAAATTTTAAAGGCTGATATCAATGTTTATTTGGAGACCAACTGGTCCTCAGTGTCATCTGTGGGGGTGGCTTGTGAGGAAATTAAGGCGGTTCTTAGGGGCCGGATCATACAGTATGCCTCATTCATCAAAACATCCAAAGCACGAGAACTCGTGGAGTTGGAAGTGAATATTAAAAGTGCAGAGGCAGAGCTGAAGTCTTATGGCATCAGAGAATTGACCCAATTGAAGTACAGATATAATACTATTTTGTTGCAGAAGTAGGAGTTTTGGATATTCAGGGCAAGACAGTCATACTTTGAGTCGGGGACAAAGCAGGAAAACTTCTGGCTAGATATATAAAAAACAGAGAGAGACATTTTCTACCATTCCCTCAGTGAAATCTGCTGGTGGTGATATATTTATCTCGCTATTGATATTAATACTGCTTTTTAAAGAATTGTATCTTGATCTCTATAGTTCCACAGCTTTGTCTACTCATGAAGATAATAAAAAACTTTGTGGAACCATTAGAAGTCCCTAAACTGACTAATGAGCAAAAAAAAATCTCTTGACTCTGAGATAAATTTGGAAGTGCTTTGTGAGGTCCAATTTAGGCTAACCGATTAAGTAAAGTTATGACATCCCTTATACATATATATCAGGAGGGGTTTATTCAGGGCCGCAGCTCTTCTGATAACATTCATCAACATCATGTGGTCAGTGGCGAATGATCAGTCTCTGGTCGCTGCCATCTCACTTGACACCAAAAAGGTGTTTGATATCCTAGAATGGGATTATCTTTTTAAGATTTTGGAAATGTATGGGTTTGGGAATACATTTATTGGATGGATTAAGTTTCTTTATAGACACCCGTTAGCAGCGGTACAAACAAATGGATTAATTTCAGATTATGTTTCTCTGGATAGGGGCACTCGGCAGGGTTCCCCTCTTTCCCCATTATTGTTCTGTCTTGCCCTGGAACCATTAGCAGCCGTGATAAGAAAGGAGGATGAATTTCCAAGGGTGGTGATGGGAGGTGTGGCGCATAAGATTCTGCTTTATGCAGATGATATTTTATTATTTGTCTCCGATCCTACTAGATCTATGCCTTGCCTCCACAGAATTATTAATTCCTTTTCTAAGTTCTCTGCATACAGAGTTAACTCATCTAAATCTGAAGGTTTGGCCCTGCCTGGTAACAGCTTTTCAGCCAGGCTTTCAGTTGCCCAAACAGAGCATTGGGAAGTTGGGTATTTTATTCCAAGCAAATTTGTGTGATTTAGTTAGAGTTAATTTTGACCCTTTAATAAAAAAGGTTTTTGAGTGAAGTGGGCACGTGGGCTTCGTTACATTTATCTATGATTTTGAAGGTTAATGTTATTAAAATTAATTGTATTCCAAAATTCATCTACCTGCTAAAGTCTCTCCCTATAAATATCCTCCTCTCTTATTTCAAGCAATTTGATGGTATTGCAAAGTCCTTCATTTGGAATGGTAAACATCACAGATTACATTTCAGTAATCTGCATATGCCGATTGACCTAGGGGCTAGGCCTACCCAAGATCTTGTTTTATTATTATGCGTTCGGTCTCAGGCATTTGGCTCATTGATCTCTTTCACCTGAGAGAGCCCCTCCCTGGTTTTCTATTTAAAAGGAAGTCCTTGCGCGATTTACAGCTGCACCACCTGCTCTGTACTATTTCTGGGAGTAGCATACACACCCCTAAAGTGGCAGATACCTTGGGAATGGTGATTACTGCTTTTGGAAAAGGTAATGAGGCATCAATGTATTACTCCCTGCTAATTCAGAGTCTGGGGGACGGAGCTTTATAGTGGGGGTTAATTGTTGATTCTATATATATATATGTGTTTTGTTTTCTGTGTTTAATATGTGAATCAATAAAAAATTGTTAATCAGAAAAAATAAACCAATGTTGTATTTATCATTCTTGCTGTTTGATTTGTGTTCATCAAGTTCATATCCCAGTTGAAATACATTGATGGTCACCAGCATATGTTGTGTTTTGAAAAGGTGGTCCCCAGTATGGTACTGTATACTTCCCTACTACATTTCTTAGCTAGCTAAACCAGTCAACCAGCTGACTAACAAATTTAGCTGGTAAACAACATGGCTATGCTGGTCCATAATCTTGACCAGCACCAGTCTAGCACATACCAGCATAAAACAGCCTTGTGCTGGTCTAAACTGGTCTTTTCAGGAGGGATGTCACTGTACATGTCAACTCTTTCTCTAAGTCCACTTGTTTCAATTTTTCATTTCTTCTTTGTCTTTCTGTAACCACCTGAAAGGAGAAAGGAGAAAAGTACAATGAAGAGTTAGGAAGTTAGAAGTATATTGTGTTTGTCTTTTATAGCCGTGCACCACATCCTCTAGCACAAATTATCTCAGTATTGCAGGAGCACAAGAGCTAGTTATGCTTTTTTTCAAAATGTCTCTTTTACTGTTTTATGTGTAGTCTTTATTTTCTTTGAATTTTAACAAACTGTGTGCTAACAAGTCATGCTACAGTAGCAAACGCTAACATAAATTCTGCTAATCTCGATTGCAAAATATAAGCAAATTAGCCCAATATAGCAAAAGTTCAAGATCTAGTTAAAAAAACTACTCAGATCTTTGACCCAATGTGAACTCTTGTTTCTCATACTGTCATAAAAGTCTTTATTTCCTTCAAATTCTAACAAACTGTGCACTAATAAGTCACACTAGCAGATGCTAACATGAATCCTGCTAGTCTTGATAGCAAATGTCAGTTAGGCTAACTACGTATAAGTAAGATGACCACGTCCACTAGCATACAAGCAAATTAGCTCAATATAGCAAGAGTACACAGAAAACTCAAATGATTGCAAAAAATTGTTCCCTCAATTAATGGCGTCTCCAGAACTTGACTATTTAAGTTTGCTTAATTTGCCATTTTTATAGAATGAACTTAACTACGAGCTGTGTGTTGTCATGCTAGTGGACGCTAAGGGTGCATTTTAATCAGCTCCCTAGTTCGCTAGTCAGGGAACTGATCAGGGCGTCTGCCATTTCTAGGGCTGTCTCAATCGCAAAATAATTTTAGTGCGCAATATTCACTCCCTAAAAATTCCCAGAATGCATCAAGAAATCCAGAGAGCATTATTTCTCACCATGTTCCCTTACCAGAAATGTCTTCATGTCTTCTGAAGTCTTTTAAGTTGTTATAAGATGAGCACAAGCATAAAACTATGAAGTCAAAGCCTTATTTTCTCTTTAACTTCATGTGATCCTGCATCCTTCTGTGTGGACTGCGTGTCTTCGAAATACACTGTGCATAATTTAATTTAATTTCAACTAACTGAGGTCAGTTCAGGACATTCTGGGCTGTCAGTGAATGGCTCAACTTTTAACAAATGGCGCCAATCAATGTGGAGTTTGTCTTTGGGAGAAACACCAACAAAACTACATCTGGTAAGGAACCTAATTCAGTTTTAAAATTTTACATTGAGTCAAAACAGTAGAGTCTCTAGTTTCGTCCGATATGCCATTTAAGTGATATATCACGAAACGACACTGTTAAACACGCTGACCTCCGGCGTGGATTGGAATCCTATATTTACTATGCATTTTCACATTGAGAATCAATGGGTTCACACAAAAGTTGAAGAATGCTGCTTTCACATACTTTATAAAGGGGTTAGGGCAAAAATAAGGTGCATTTCAAACTGTTCTGAGACCAGTGCAGCACACTAGAGGTTAAGTCATCCACTAAATAGGAAGCAAGGGAGCATCCTAGCTTTCCTGTACAGCAAAGTGCATTCACTCCTAACATCTGACAATAAAGTTAACTTTCAGCTGAAGATGATGTTTGCACCACTCAATATGTTTGGCAGATATGGGACGATTGTAATCAGTACTTAAATTCTGAATTTATCATGTCTAATTTTATTTTAACATGGTTGGCAGTGATTGGACAATGCTGGTCATTAATTGTATCAGAATTAATTATGCAAATTTCTGATTGGTAAAATGCTTCAGCATAGGCTATCACTTGTTTGTTTGACAGAGCAAAGAGAGAACGTTGAGATTTTGTTTTATATATATATATATATATATATATTGCATGTTTATTAGGGGCTATATTTACAAATCAAAAAAGGAAATGGAAAATCCACACAGCAGTCATTCCCGGGTCTCAGGATGTTTATGTCTTAAACATCCATAATTACCAAGACAGGGAAGGTTTTAGCAGGTAGATATTTTTTTAAATATTAGAGTTATTAGAAGAAGGTTAAAAAAGACGCCTTTATATTTGTATTTCTTTATTTATGTAATGTATCTTTTATAATAACGTTGTATGTTTGAATATATGCAAGACTGACTTTTATACAGTGGTGTTGTTGATCAACCAGCTGTGTTTTAATGCAGGAGTTCGTTATCGTGACTTGTCATGTGTCTCAATGTTCAGTTGATTAACACCTTTGCCAGTTCCTGATTTCGTGTTCACGATATACTATGACATAGAGACATTGAGACACACCATTAAATTAATTCCGCTAATTGCTAATAAAACAAATTTGCTAATAAAACAAGTAGACCTATGTAGGATGACCACACCCACTAGTATACACACAAATTACCTCAATATAGCAAGAGTACAAGATCTTGTTCCTTTTTTTCATCATGTCCACTCAAATCTACAGTATATCCACTCTTTTCCCAAGTGAATTTTCCTTTCATAATAGTCTTTCATTTCTTAATATTCTAACAAACTGTTTGCTGTCCTGCTAGCTGCGATGCTAAGATTAATTCTGCTAATCATGCTAATAACAAAACATGTTGTAGGATGCCACTAGCATGCAGTGCAGATTAGCTCATTAGTGCAAGAATGCAATATCTAGTTAGCCTACCTTTTATTTTCACTGTGTCCTTTGAAACTAATTTTTTTATAGATCTTTCACCAGAAGTGAACATAAAAAAATAATATGTTGTTTAGGGCTAGTCTACTACCATTTTATTTGTCATTAAACAATAATATATAAAGAGACATTGTCAAAGTTTATCTACAGACTGATCTAAATAAGTGGATAACAACTTAAAATGGAGGTCTAAACACGTTAGCCTACCTATGCTAACTCTAATAGAAAAATATATTATTATTTGCGACACCAGCGGATTGAAGAAATATACACAATTAACTATATTACCGAGCATCTTTTCTGACTAGCAAAAGATTCATCTGGAACTCTTTGTCATCAAGCACACATATTTATTTCAATTTGAGTCACTCACACATGCCTACATAAGTGTCAAATGAATGAATGCTTATGAAAATGAACATTCCAGTGATTAGACACCTTGTAGTAATAATGATGATTCAAGATTTCCACAACCAATTCATCAATGCTATCATACAATACAGTACTGTGTACAGTTTGGTCATTACATAAAACAGAACAATGCCAATGCCAACAAACCATATTTGCAAATATACTATGTTAACAGTTGTAGGACTCCCTATTGCCTCTCTTAGGCCTACCTATATTTGTCCTGAAGCAGATGCACTCCCTGACCCTGATGTGTGGACTGACTTCTTTCAGTTTTTGAAAAACGGAATTATGTTTGCCAAGATTTAGGAGTGGTGGTGTAGTGGTCTAAGCACATAACTGGTAAGCTGGTAATCAGAAGGATGCTGGTTCGAGCCCCACAGCCACCACCATTGTGTCCTTGAGCAAGGCACTTAAGGTTGCTCCAGGGGGATTGTCCCTGTAATAAGGGCTCTGTAAGTTGCTTTGGATAAAAGCGTCTGCCAAATGCATAAATGTAAATGTAATGTAAAATTTACAGATGCATTGTCAGCATCATATGCTCTAATCTGGCTGACACACAGGCCACTTGTTTCTGTGATCTCCACAATTTTTTCATAGATAGCTCTGCTGGTTTCATGGGGGTCTTTGTAAAATTCCAATAGCCCATATTTAACACCCTCGTCTTCGTGGAAATATTGCACTCTGTATGGATATAGTTTGACATTGCCCGAGTTTGATGCGTCAGAACAGACAGAAAGATATGGGGTATGTTTCAGTTCTGTAGCTAAACGCTCCAGGCTGTAAGGCGCTAGGACGTTTTGAACTAAAGCTTCACTTTTTGTTCTTCCACATGACATGTTTGTGGCAATAATCGAATCATGAAAAAACTTTGCTCTTACTTATTGCCACAACCCGTAGATAAGTAGCTGTGACCGTGAAGCACTCCATGGTAGACACTGGTAAGCTCCACTACTGCTATCCTGTCTTCCTCTGGTGAACCTTTTTTTTGTCATAAACATTGCAATGGCTAGATTTTGGTGTTTGCTTAATACAAAACTCTAGTGCTTATTTAACTAAACTTTTGGTGGACACAAAACACAGGTAGTGGAGAATGGGTCTCCTTGGGTGGGCCTTTCAGAAAGGTTTTTTTTTTGACCAGTCTGAGTTGTACATTGTAATAAATAGTTTTTTCTTTGATGCTGGTGACTTGTCCGATTTTATTTTGTTGACTTCCTCGTCTGTCTCTCCCCCCATTTCACAAAACCAACAATATAAATAGAAAGTTTTTAAAAAGCTAGCTATCAACTGGACTTACAACTTCACACGGTGGGATTGTGGATGCGCGTGGCAGACCAAGTTGTAGACGTCACGTAACTTTCTTATTTCTGCTACCAATCAAATAAAAGTATACACGTGGCCAATCTTCGCTGTTTTACCCGTTTACGGACACAAGATTGGATGTATGAGCACATCCAGGAAGACAACAGAATAGCAGTAGAAGTAGAATTTATTTGAAACTATGAAATTCTGATTTGAGTCTCTGCGGTGTCATGCACAGCAAGCCACGTGATAAGAGGCATGGATTGACAGAAGCAGAGGCAACTGAGACTTGTCCTCTGCCACCCGGCCATGGGAGCTGAGTAACCACCCCACCATGAGGACCTAGTAAGTAGTGGGAACTGGGCATTCCAAAATAAAAAATAAAATACTATATACTATTTAGAGAAACAGTATGGAGCATCATCTCTGGATCTCTTACTACTGAATTTCTAAGCAACTGCATATTACTAATCCATAGATAGCGATCTGTATGCACTTTGGCGTGGAAGTGAAACAGGACACTTGTTTGACACTTCTCTTTCTTCAATTTATTCATAGACTGTTAATTGTTTGCACTATCGTGGGGTGGTTTGAAATGTTGCAAACCCATCCAAAGGGTTCATAAGACTCAAACAAAATAAGTCTAGCTGATCGAACTCAAGCAGATCATCAACATCCTTGAACAAATAAATCACTTTCATTTTGTATTCTGAACAGAAATCCTATCTGTGATGACTTTGTTTTCTTTATTTCATTTGTGGTCACTGCATTTGAAAAAATTCCTATGGCATTGTGTGTGACACTTTATGAAATATACTGAAATATTTCTATGTTTATGTGAAATTATCTAATGACTGAGCAATTATATATCAGTACCAATGTCAGTAATAAATGTGCACAATCAAAAGGTGATCTGGTTCCTAAAATACACCCACCTAAAAAGATAGACTGGCAGACTGACTCAACATTCCTTTCATTGTATGGGGGTGAAAGTCTCTAGTGTGTTTGATTGAGGTTGGAGCTTAACTCACTATGTTTCACATAGTTTAATTTTAGAAAGCAGATGATATGTAGAGATATTTTCTTGTTTGCATACATGCTGGAGATGAGTTGCATCCGGAACGTCTAGGTTACGTATGTAACCTCCGTTCCCTGATGGAGGGAACGAGACGTTGTGTCAGAGAAGCGACACTAGTGGTCTCTCTTGAGCGCCGATATTCACCTCTGGACTATGAAAAAAGGCCAATGAGAGTTGGCAACCAGTATTTGCATGTACCGCCCCCGGACATACAGGTATTTAAGCGGCACAAATACGGGAGTTCATTCAGGATTTTTCTGAGGAGCCGGAAATGGTCCGGCCACAACAGTGGCTCGGCTCAGCGACGTGGCAGGGGAGACACAACGTCTCGTTCCCTCCATCAGGGAACGGAGGTTACATACGTAACCTAGACGTTCCCCTTCTGTCGCTCTCTCCACATTGTGTCAGAGAAGCGACACTAGGGGTCCACTTATAAAAGTGCCATGCGCTGAGCCGTGTACGTGAACTGCTGATACAGGAGCGAGCAGGTATTCTTACGTGCAGGATGACCAACTGTATCAGGCTGCACGTACCCTTCCCCAATGCCCCATTTAAGCCATCAGGATTCCTTATCGTTACCCTGGAGGGGAACAAGGTGCTGGCCGCCAACCTGGGAACAGGCCAAGCCTGGCCAGGCCACTTTTCTCTCTATGTTTCTCGCATAGAGCAACTAAGGCCGGGGCCCTTACACGCATTGAGGGAAGGGGGTCTTAGCCCTTATTCAGGGCGGAGAAGACCCTGCGGAGGCCACGCCTACCCGAGAGGGGAGGCAAGTTTAAGTGGCAAACCATCAGAGGCCTGCTTAGGGCCTATGTGGAAAAGTCGGTGCGGTGGTGGATCCAGCCTCATAGAGGGGGGGACATACAGCACGGCAGCCGAGGCAGCCATGACTGCCTAAGGGAAACACGGGAGTCAGCTCGCCAGAGGGGACAGAACCGTGGTGTTACACACAGGGGGAGTCCGAAGGAGGCCTTACCTGTGGAGCACCTATACCAGTACAGGGTAGCTTGCGGTACCCGCAGTGGCTTGGGTCAGCGAGTTCCTCCGCTGAACTGCGACCCACGAGGGCTAGGGAGGAATCGACCAGTGTCCCAAACCTGAGATCTCCTGGGAATGAAGGCGCACTGTTTCCCCTGGTTAGGGGGAAGGGCGCTAGGTGCAAGCGATTCACCCGGTCAGATCGTGGGCATGCCACGAGTTCTATGGGCTCGGTACCTGAGAAAACACGGGACGATACTGACTCAACTCAGAGATTGTAGAATCTCGCAAAAGTGTTAGGTGTTGCCCAGCCCGCTGCTCTACAAATGTCTGCTAGGGCAGTGCCCCTAGCCAGTGCCCATGAGGACGCAACACTCCTGGTGGAGTGAGCTCGGACCCGCAAGGGGGGGCACGGCCTGGGTGTGATAAGCCAGGGAAATGGCGTCGACAACCCAGTGGGCGAGCCTCTGCTTGGAGACAGCATTCCCTTTCTGCTGTCCCCCAAAGCAGACGAAGAGCTGCTCAGAGCGTCTGGTGCTCTGTGTGCGGTCCAGATAAATACGTAAGCACGTACTGGACACAGCAGTGAAAGGGCTGGGTCTGCCTCCTCCCGGGGCAGCGCTTGCAGGTTCACTACCTGATCCCTGAAGGGCGTGGTAGGAACCTTGGGCACATAGCCCGGTCGCGGTCTTAGGATCACGGAAGTATCTGCCGGACTAAACTCCAGGCAAGCGTCGCTAACAGAGAACGCATGCAGGTCCCTGACCCTCTTGATGGAAGCGAGCGCGATCAGCAGGGCAGTCTTGAGAGAGAGGGCCCTGAGTCCAGCTGAGTCAAGCGGCTCGAAGGGGGGTCTCTGGAGTCCCGTTAAGGATGACCGAGAGATCCCAGGAGGGGAACAGGTTAGGCCGGGAGGGAGTTATCCTCCGGGCACCATTTAGGAACCTGACGATTAAGGTTCTCGTGCTTACCAAGAGACTTGCCGTCTACCGTGTCGTGGTGGGCCGCGATAGCGGCGACATACACCTTGAGGGTGGAGGGGACAGCCTCCTCTCCAGCCTCTCCTGAAGAAACACGAGCACTGACCTAACTGCGCACTTCTGCAGGTCTTCGGCTCGGGAAGAACACCAGTCCACGAACAGACGCCACTTTAGAGCGTAGAGATGTCTGGTAGATGGCTTGATTGATTGTATCTATGACGGTCGGTGGTAGGCCGGCTAGATCTTCTGCATCCCGTCCAAGGGCCAGACGTGGAGGTTCCAGAGGTCTGGGTGCGGGTGCCAGAGCGTGCCCCGTCCCTGAGAAAGAAGGTCCTTCCTCAGGGGAATTCGCCAGGGAGGGGCTGTCGTGAGGAGCGTGAGGTCTGAAAACCAAGTCCGGGTAGGCCAGTAAGGGGCTACCAGAATGACTTGCTCCTCGTCCTCCCTGACCTTGCATAGCACCTGTGCAAGAAGGCTCACTGGGGGGAATGCGTACTTGCGCAGCCCCGTAGGCCAGCTGTGTGCCAACGCGTCTGCCCTGAGGGGAGCCTCTGTCCGGGCATACCAGAGCGGGCAGTGGGAGGTTTCTTGGGAGGCAAACAGGTCTACCTGAGCCTTGCCGAACTGGTCCCAAATCAGCTGGACTGACTGGGGGTGGAGCCTCCACTCTCCGCCAGGCAAGCTTTGTCTTGACAGCACGTCCGCTATCACATTGAGGTTGCCGGGGATGTGAGTGGGGCGCAGTGACTCCAGTCGCTGCTGACTCCAAAGGAGGAGACGACGGGCGAGCTGTGACATGTGGAGGGAGCGTACTCCGCCTTTGCCGTTTATGTAGGCTACGACCGTGGTGCTGTCTGTCCTTACTAGGACGTGTTTGTTCCGAATTAACAGAAGAAACTTCTGCAGGGCCAGAAAAACAGCCAGCAGCTCTAGGCAGTTGATGTGCCAGCGCAGCGGGCCTCGGTTCCACCGGCCTGCGGCTGTGCGCCCGTTGCATACGGCGCCCCAACCCAATTTGGAGGCGTCGGTTGTGATCAGAACGTGTCGGGACACCTGCTGCAAGGGTACTCCTGCCCTTAGGAAGCAGAGGTCTGTTCAGGGTTTGAAGGTTTGGCAGCAGGCAGAGGTAACTTTTATGTTGTGCATGCCGTGGCGCCATGCTCGTCTCGGGACTCGAGTCCGGAGCCAGTGCTGAAGTGGTCTCATATGCATCAACCCCAGTGGCGCGGCTGCCGCGGAGGATGCCATATGCCCCAGGAGCTGTTGGAAACGTTTTAGCGGGACCACAGTGCCTGGCTTGAAGGAAGCAAGGCATTTCAGCACTGACTGAGCACGCTCATTGGAGAGACGTGCTGTCATTGGGACTGAGTCTAACTCCAGACCGAGAAAAGAGATGCTCTGGACCGGGGAGAGCTTGCTCTTTTCCCAGTTGACCTGAAACCCCAAGCGGCTGAGGTGGCTGAGCACCTGGTCTCTGTGTGCACATAGTAACTCTTGGGAGTGGGCCAGTATGAGCCAGTCGTCGAGGTAATTGAGTATGCCTATGCCGGCTTCTCGGAGCGGGGCAAGAGCTGCCTCTGCGACTTTCGTGAAGACGCGAGGGGACAGAGACAGGCCGAAGGGGAGGACTTTGTACTGATACGCCTGGCCGTCGAACGCGAACCTTAGGAAGGGGCGGTGTCGAGGGCGAATTGAGACGTGGAAGTACGCGTCCTTCAGGTCTACCGCTGCGAACCAATCTAGATGCCGGACGCCAGATAGAATTTGTTTCTGGGTGAGCATTCTGAACGGGAGTTTGGACAAGGTCCGATTGAAAACTCACAGGTCCAAGATCGGTCGTAAGCCGCCACCTTTCTTGGGTACAACGAATTAAGGGCTGTAGAAACCCTTCTTCGTTTCGGTTGGAGGGACAGGCTCTATCGCGTCCTTTAATAGAAAGTAGGCTATCTCTTCACGCAGGGAGAGGGCATGTTGGCCGTGTACTTTGGAAAAATGTACGCCCACGAAGGGGGGCGTAGACCTGGCAAACTGAATTGCGTAACCGAGTCGAATGGTCCGGTGCAGCCAGCGTGACGGGTTCGGCAGTGAAAGCCACGCCTCTAAACTCCGTGCTAGGGGCACCAAGGGGACGGGTTTTTTGGACGTACCCGGCGGGGCTTCGCAGTGGTGCGGAACAGGTAACGCGGCGTCGGGAGGTAACGTGGCATCCCGAGGCTCTGGTGCTGAGAATAAACTCAAAGCACTTACCTTGCTCCGCGCACCCAGCAGGGGGCGGGTTCGTGACTGAGGAGGAGGTCTGATGTTTGCGTCCTCTGGACTCGTCTGAACCGGCCGGCCGGGGAACAGTCGTGGCCCTGAAGGCGGGGACACCGCGTCCATGGAGCCGGGACTGTTGAGGCCTGAAAGCAGAGTGCCGTGAGAACGGCATTTGCGGGCCATGTGCCCCAGAGACAAAGGAAATAGCTCATTTATTGAGAATTTGGGTACCGCAGCCCGTGTTAGGGGGTGCGGCAAATGAAAAACAAAGGATTCTCCTTCCGGCCCTCCACCGGGGGACGGAGTGGTCTTACCACCTCCGGAGCTAACGTCTTTGGCTCTGGGTGCATTGTCTCAGGAGCACCTGGGAGCCTTCCGGGTCCTCGAGGGGGTTCGTGAGACAGGGGGCGTGCGCTTCCCGCGGTTTGCTCGACGCTGGGGCTGAGAGCTGGGCCCGGGTTGAGGCGGAGCAGGGGCTTACCTTCTGGCCGCGGGAGGACGCCCTCGGCGAGCAGACGGGGCATGGGCCGTGGCGGCAGGCTTGCGGCGAGGCATGATGTGAGAGATGGCCTCCGTCTGCTTCTTCACCATGGAGAACTGCTGGGCAAAGTCCTCGACGGTGTCACCGAAGAGGCCGAACTGGGAGACAGGGGCGTTGAGGAAGCGAGTCTTGTCGGCTTCACGCATCTCGACCATGTTCAGCCACAGTTGACGTTCCTGGACCACTAGCGTGGCCATCGCCTGCCCGAGCGCTTGCGCTGTGACCTTCATCGCTCTCAGGGCGAGGTCGGTCACTGAGCGCAGTTCCTGCAGCGTGTCGGGATCAGGGCCACCCCCGTGCATGTCGCGTTGTGCCTTGGCTTGGTGGACCTGCAGGAGAGCCATGGCATGCAGGGCGGAAGCGGCGCGTCCGGTGGCGCTGTAGGCCTTCGCTGTCAGCGAGGAGGTTGCTCTACAGGTCCGGGAAGGGAGTACGGGGCGACCTCGCCAGGTCATAGATGGATCGCAACCGCCCTATCCACCTAGGGAATCGCCTCGTACCCATGGCGCACTCCGCCGTCGAGGGTGGCGAGGGCGGACGAGCCTGTGGCGATGTGACGAGTGGAGAGGGGTGCTCTCCACGAAGACGTCAGCTCGTCATGCACTTCCGGGAAAAACGGGACCGTCAGCGAGGCTGTGAGCGGCGCCCAGACCCCAGGAACCAGTCATCATGCCGTGATGGTTGTGGGGAGGATGGAGGGTTCCAATCCAAGCCCACGCTGTCAGCTGCCTGGGAAAGCATGTCCGTCATCTGTGCGTCAGCCTCAGCCTGGGCGTGCAGGTCCGAAAGCGGCAGCCCAGGGGAGTCCTCAGCATCAGATAACCCGCCCTCCGATGCCACGGTGAGCTCATCTGCTTCCATCGCAAGAGGGTCGGCAGACTGGCTGTGAGGCGAGTCACCGCTGCCTCGAGCACGGACGGGAATCAACGAGCGTGTCGGGGGTGCGGGTGGTCCGAGGGGGCGTACCCCGGCGGAGCTGCACCCACTGCCATCCCCAAATCGCCTCCATCGCCAGCCGCATTGTCCTCAATCCCGTGGGAAGAAGGAGCGACACGGGGGGCGGCTGGAGTGGCTTGCTCACGGTTGTAAGCAAGCCGCGACCGCAACGTTGTCATGGTCATGTTCTCGCAGTGAGAACATGAACCATCCACAAACGCGGCCTCGGTGTGATCGCTACCCAGACACACGAGACAGCGCCTGTGGCCGTCGGAAGCGGAAAGCACTCTACCGCATCCAGAAACAACACAGGGGCGGAAAGGCATCTTTATAAAGATGCATCCTTAAAAGGACGTTCAACGCCGCTGTGTTTTGCTCTTTTAGAGGAAATTACTCTTTTAAATAAAATCACTCTTTTAGGGAAAAAACTCGTGAGAGTTTTTAAATCTGCACTGTCGATGCGCCCAGGGGCAGGAATGCACAGCCGTGCAAACAGGAGAAAGCAGCTGTTGTGCACGTAGAATCCAACAGCATGCAGCAGAGGGATAACAGGAACTCGATGTGTACACGCAGCAGTTGCAGACACGACCATCGGCTCCGAAGAAATTTTCTGAATGAACTCCCGTATTTGCACCGCTTAAATACCCATATGTCCGGGGGCGGGACATGCAAATACTGGTTGCCAACTCTTATTGGCCTTGTTTCATAGTCCAGAGGTGAATATCGGCGCTCAAGAGAGACCCCTAGTGTCGCTTCTCTGACACAATGTGGAGAGAGCGACAGAAGGGGAACAGATGCTTATGGCCAACAATTGCTCAGTTGTCACATAATTTCATCCAAAGTTTGTGGAACTGAATCCAAATATGCAGGCAACAACCTGCTGAACTTTAGGCAAAAATAGTCTCACTGTTGATGAATCAGGGCTGCTGGTTGGCTGTTCTACTGATTTCCAATCCAAACCTGAAGATGACATGTTTAATTGTGTTAAGAATGGCTTGGTTTGGCTGTTGCTAGTCAGGCATGTGCTACAGTAGTATGTGATCTGAATGTTTTTTTTTTCTTCTGATAAAAATAACACCCAAGCCGTCTGACTCCTATGTCATTTTCTCATCAGGTGTCAATAATTGCTGTGAAATGCTTATTTTGAACATGTCCTTGAATACATCTTTATCGACCTGGGTCTATTGTAGGCCTTAGAAAAAATTAAAAAATAAGCTCATAATTTAACAGTAAATTGTAAAACCTTATCGGAATATGATTTCAGAGAACCCTTTAAGATACTGTATATGGATTCCATTACATACAGTAAATTAAGCAAATAACAGATTAATTTATATTACTTTAAGACACATAAGAAGAAAATAATTCCAACACAGGGGTTTGAATACATGCTTTTATAAACAGTAATTTTATCATTAATACAATACAATATTTTCGACATATGTAAGAATAATACAACATAATAATGTTATGGATCCCCATTTATTTAATTTATATTAAATAAAATGACATTTTTACAAAAATATCAAAAAGCTTCTTTAAATAGTTTAGGTTATTGACAATTATGGCAGTTTGCAATAATTATAATGCTGCTTAAAAGAAGACCATACAATTCTATTCAAAATTTAATAATTATTTACATATATATTAATAATAGTATAATAATTATAGTTAATATAAGATTTGTGTTTTACACAGACTGACAGGTAGAAGGCAATATTGGCTTCTATAGCCGAGAATAATAATACCCTGTTTTCTTTAAGCTGTCATATTTAAAACAGTAGGGGGCAGCAGAATAGCTTTATCAAGTGCCTTCCTGTCCCAGACTGCAAGCACTTTTTTCAAATAGAGAAGGAGAATTCAGAATGTTTCTTTCATTGTAATTTGTTTCCCAGTTTTCCCATAGGGCCCCCAACATTTAACCTCATGCAAATTAAACAATAGTATGAAATGATGGTTCCCATTTGTATCTGTTTGATTCAGAACAGTCTAACACATTTTTCACAGTAGAGGCATAAAGTCATACAGTATGATCACCAGTAATTAAATGCTCAACATTTGTTTTTTGTTTTTTATAAGAGTTATATATAGTTTTTGCATATTATCGTTGCTTATATTTAATTAACGTGATCAGTTATTCACATTGTTTAACATTGATGAAGACAGAGAACCAAAATATACACACAAAACAATATATACAAGATACATATATCGCATATTTATACAATGTTTTGACATATTCTGGATACTGATGCTAATATTGGTATTTTGTTTATAAACATTTCCTCTGAATTGTAAATCTATAATGCTATAAAGACATGTGGTTTATCTGTTGTCTCTATCTGAAGTCGACATGTTCATGTTTAATGATAAGTGGGCATGATGCAGAAGTAGGTGGCAGTGTAATACAGAAGCACTCTATACCTGGTGTAATTATCATGAACCATTGAAATGAGAACTAAGTCAACTCACATTTCTTGAACAGTCTTGTAACTCATGTTCTCTGTCTAGTGGTTGACCGGTTAAAATCTGGGGCTTATAAAAAAAAAACTGTGACAGGGAGGAGGGCGTGGGTGGGCCGTAAGGATACACACCTGGCGCTGAGTTGCCCCAATCAGCGGGAGAAAGAAATAAGGAGGAGCCGGAGATGTGTGTGTCAACGAATGTTTTGGTCATGCTGAAAAGTAGTTGGTTATGCGGTCGGCCAGGAGGCGGAGGAGCTGCTGACGTCCACCAGGAAGCAAAGTACAGTGCCATCACCCGCCGTCACGGAGGATCATCGCACCGCTGGCTCAGGACCAAATGTCGCCATGGTCGGGAACTGGAGTGTTTTTTTTCTTTCTCTCTCCCCTCTCCCTCCCCTCGTCCTACTCAGGTTCCCAGGAGGTGGCGAAGACCAGCCGGTGGCAGAACGGCCAAAGGGGCATCTCCTCAGGCCAGTTGGTTCCCTGGCCTGAATCGGAATTTAAGGGTATGTGACGAGGAGGGGGGCGTGGCCGGGCTGTGAGGATGCACGCCAGGCACTGAGTTGCCCCAGTCAGCGGGAGAGAGAGAGAGAGGAGGAAGTGCCAAAGATGCCAGAGAGAGAGATATATATATATGTCCTTTCTGATGAACAAGAGGTGTGTCTGCCACAAATCCTTGTATTTTAAGATTGGCAGTGTGAACTGTGGGTTTTATCACCTACAAACTCATGGGCATACAAGTTTGAATTGGCTTTGTTTGAAAAGTAAAAAATTCCTACACATTTATGTTAGCAATAAGATTGGGACAATGATGTGTTAAGTTTGGAGGACATTTGGCACTTACTTGGCAAGCAGAAAGCACCCCTTGATAATTATATTATAAATCATTATGGCATTTTCCAGCAATAACCCCCAAAATATAGAAGAATTAATTCAAGCTTTCTTCTTTTCAGGACGCAGACATTTTCTGTTAAAACTTTAAATTGTTATTACACATCATTTCAAGCTTAGTCTTCCTGCTGTACAATCATGACAATTTTAAAATACTGTAGGTACCATATGCCAGCCTGCCCCATACGGCAGTCTGAAATCTTAACTATTGAGTAAAATTCCACAAGCCACCAAATATAAACTTTAATATTAAGCTGACTGAAGGTACCTCTCAGTAACTGCATTATTCATTGAGCTCATTAAATTCCTCTGCATCTCAAAATTTAAAAAAGAGTGAACCGTAGCAGGATGCAGGTCTGAAGAATGTATTTCAGTCTGAAATAAGAAAAATGTGCTTTATCTATTGAACTTGTTGGCGTGTCCATACATCCCATTTATATCATCTTCATGTTAAACTTTCGAGCACCCCCTTGCCCACCACTGGCAGCAGGGCCATCAACCTTTCTGAAAGAATACTCTACTGAGAAATTGTTCTTGTGCTGACCTCGTCCTCGGCTCCACACAAACAAAAGAATAAAACAAAAAAGCACCACACCCAAAAAAGTGATGCAACCCATTGCTGTGGACACCAGGATGGTTTTGAGGTCCAGTGTGAATTTTAGGAAGACACGGGTGTCATTTATGTTTGTGTCATTGAGATCGCTCACATAGTAGGTGCGATTTGTCGCCAAAGCACCATCTAGTGGCAATCCACTCACTGTTAGTGTGGCGAAGTAGGTATCATTTCCACCAGCATTGCTTGCTATGCATATGTAGGTACCACTGTCTGTCACCTGTGCATAACGTATCTCTAGTGTACCTTCAGGCAGAACAACGACACGGCCGGTGCTCTTGGTGGTGATACGACGCCTCTGAGGTGAAATCCAAAAGATAACTGGAGTCGGGTCTCCATATGCTTTACATATAAATGACACTACTTGGCCTTCACGTGCTGTTAGCTGTTGTAATTTGCGGTTGCGGATTTTCGGCCGCTGACACGTAAAATGGTCAAAAAGTGCTGAGTCTGAAAAGGTACTGAGAGCTTTCCCTCGTACTTCCACAGGTGTGCTGCAAACGGGTGACTTTCCATCGAAGTTGAGGGTCTTGCGGCGTTGCAGTATCCACAGAAGTCGGCAGTCGCAAGACAAAGGGTTACCATCTACTCGTAATGTCTCCAGTGTGTTAATTGAGTGGAAAGAGCCCTCTTCTAGAGCTACTAATCCATTGTTTGACAAGTTGAGCAATCGTATCTGCTGCAGACCTCCAAGACCATAGGGCTGTACTGATATCAGGGTTGTACCAACTAGGTGCAATTCCTTCAAGCGGACAAGTTCCCGCAAAGCCCAGGACTCTAGAACAGAGATGGGGTTGTAAGAAAGGTTGAGGATGGCCAAGTGAACAAGGTTACGAAGAGCACCTGTAGGCACAGTGGAAATGTTGGTGTTGGTAATCGAGAGCCAAGAAAGGTTGAGACCCTGGAAGCTATGTGGAGAGATGTATTTAAGGAAGGGCCAATGGTCAATCTCAAGACCTCGGAGCCCACCAAGTTTTTGAAAGTTCTGCTCTTCCAACGAAGCAATACTGAGGTAGCGTAATCGAAGAGTCACTAAGCCACGAAGGTAAGAAAGAGACTGTCTTGATATAGAAGTCAGATTGCACCTTTCAATGGTAAGTTCTTGAAGGCCCACCAAACCCAGGAACGCCTTGTTTGAAATGTACACCAGGTCATTATCACCAACCTCCAAATTGCGGAGGTTCCGCAAGTCCTGGAAGGTAAAGTCTAACAGGATGACCAGTTTATTCCCACTCAAGTCCAGAGTGGTGAGGTTTGTGAGACGAGAAAAGGCACCCATAGGCACGAGTTTAAGCTGGTTGGCTTGTAGACTCAACACTCTGAGTTTGAGTAAGCTGGAAAAGGCATTGGGTTCCAGCACACTGACGAGGTTCTTGCTCAGGTTTAGCTCTTCCAGTCTTGAGAAGGTTGCCAGGTCATTGTATTCCACATAGCGTAAACTGTTGCCGCTCAGGTCCAGTGTCCGTGTGTCAGTCGGGATGCCCCCAGGAATAGAATTCAGGTTCTTGTTCTGACACAACACAGTTCTCTGCTGAGGGATACAGTCACAGCGCTGTGGGCAGTTTTGGCCATGTGTTATGGATGCAGTGATTTGGAGCAGAAGCAGCCCCGGTAAGCCCAGGCGTGGACAACCCGCCATGCCCCTTCGCTACCTTAAAGGGGCTGAATCACTGCACCTCACACCTTTAGACAAAAACACAAAAAATACAGGTATTAATTAATAAATACTTTGCAACACTAATCTATAACACCACATCTATAACATTCTGAAACAAATATTTATGTTGACTAGACAAAGCTATCTCTGTTAAAACTGTTATTCTACAGGCATGGTTGAGGTTTTTTCCAAATTCTCTCAACCAAGACCAAATTATCAAATGCAACTCCTTATAGAGCTTTCAAGCTACATCCTCCAAACTCGGCACATGCCTTCAGACTGTTCTGACTTAGTGTTTAATGTTGTCTAACTGATCAGATGTATGGTTGTCCTGTAGTTTCCAACTGAAAATCCCACATCCATCCATCCATCCATCCATCGCACTACATTATATATACAGTATATGCATTTGGCACAAACTTTTCTCAAAAGCTAGTGCATTCAAGCAACAAGATTTCTCAGTACATGCATAACATGGGAATCTAACCTGTAACCTCTATCCAGGGCCGGCGTTGGCCAAATGTATACCCTACGGCGAGTTCCGTGCTCATCGGACCGAGGGTGAGGGGGTTGTATTGGGTACACAAGGCATCTGATGTGGTGCAAGCTGCATGGTGATCGTCTGTGTTCCGCAAATTATATTGGGTCCTGGAGTAACATATAATGTGTAAGGAAGGGCAGGCGGTGGAATTTCTGGTGGTCACCTAGGCCTAGGGTTAAGATGGTGCCTCCCAAATGAGTTGGTGCCCTATATAGACTGTCTAAAATGTGTAAAGGGAGCAGCAGTACTGCCTCTACCAGTTGAGCTATCTGTAAAAGCTGGCCAATGTCATGCCATTACAGGCAAAAATGTGAGAAAGCTGAAATTCTCAAACACCATGAAAGGGTAAGATTAAACCACAGAAACACAAACAAGTTCTCATGAAGTTTAAATGCGATTTTATGCGACACATTTTTCACTGAAAAACTCCTGATGGTCCAGACAGTGGTGCCTGCAGCCGTATGCACTGTGCGTACCATGAGCGCTCCGACTGACCTGAGAAATATTTACGCTCAGATTCTTTTCAGTGAATTGACCAAACGAGCTAGCAAAATGGTCTGAATCGATTCATGATTCAGTACAATTCATTCAGAGCGCTCTCACTGAATCATTTGGAGTGGTTTCTCACACAGTAAAACAGTTTCTGGATATTTACGAATACAATACTGGATACAGTGTAAATTTACATACAGTCAACTGACTGTCTTTTTGAGAGGTAACTTTGAGAAAATTCAGCTAGTGCTGTGTCATGAGAACATACGTTTGTAAGGTATTTTCTTCCCCACAGAACATTTTTAGTAGATCATTCAGTTAATCGTAGTACTCTTATTCATGTTGAATTTTCCAGTGTAAACAAATGACTTATACTACTTGTACTACAAAATGTTGTAGAACAGTGCAGAAGTATGTGAAACTCAAAACTATACCTGAATATGACTGAAGTGTCACAGCTGGTATCATAGGTCATTATGTCAGGGAATAACGAGGACTACCTCGTTCTTTCCACACACTACATCTCTCAGCCTCATGCACCATTGTCAACAGAGTATATTTTAAATGCTTATTAAATGTAATTGTTTTATTCAGAATATTGCTCTTATGTGGATATACATATCCATCCTAATGTACGACAACTCTACCGGAATGCAGAAATACAAGTGTTTAAAGGTGCTACATAGGCCTAACCTTCTGAAACAGCTTGGAACAAATTTATATTTATATCACGCTGCTTATGCAGTTATATTCTTGCCTAGTAGGTGGACCAGCACAGCCATACTGATGAATAGCGAAAAATTGTCAATCGGGGCTACGTTTCCCAAACGCTTCGTAAGCCTAAGTAGATCGTAGAAACCATTGGCACCAATGGTCTCTACAATCAACTTTAGCTTGCAATGCTTTTGGGCAACACAGACAAGAATTGTCTTTCTGGTAAAGTCTTGCTGGTTAAGGCAGTTAAGAAGCCTGGTTGGAACACCAACACACCAACATCCCAAACACAACATAGACTGGTGATGAGCAAAGCTGATATTGAATAGTTACAAACCTAGTACAAATTTCAATTTGAGCTAAATGAGTACATAAGAATGGGAGTCTGATATCATTTATGGGAAGTCTCCAAGGTTCAGTCAATGACTGGAATGAATAATGTATAAAAATATTGTGTTCTTAAAAGGGCACATGGCCAAGCCATTCTCCAGCCTTGTGCTATCCCAGTCTGGAATACAGATATATAAAATAAACAATACAATCTATGTTAAACCAAACTCTCTAGGGAGATAAAAAATTGCAAGACAGGTAAAAGTTACAAGAGCTACAGTATTCTACATAATGAGCTATCCGAGGCTGACTTCAGTCCTATGTTGATACAGCAATTCAAGGGTGTATTACAATCATGAGAAGACTAATTTTCTACACTTAAAAATGTATTGGTGCATTTGAAATGTAAATGAGTTTCAAGCACATTTAAGTTCCAAGTTTAGCTTCCCCTGCAAATGGAATTCGAATGCAGCTGACCTCTGGCCCCAAAGCTGTCATGACTAAATGAGAGACACAGCTACCTCTTTGCTCTCTTGTTCACCTTGGCAAGGTATCAAACCCACCTGAGAATTACATAACAGCTGTTAGTAGATTTGTGCAGGGTGAATAAAGCAAATTAGTATTTTTCCCTGTACTACAGCTGTTGAGAGGTTGGATAAATCTAAAATATCTACATGGGAGAACATCAATGATATAAAAACAGGATAAAGAACGGGAAAACACTGCTGCTAAGTCTTGAGTAGGCAGATGGAAAGAACTGAAAATCTATAAGCATATACTGTAAAGTGGCCCCAATACATACTTAAAATGTACCAATGTCATTGCATTAGCAAAATATCATAAAAGAGGCATTTATTTTACAGAAAAATGTTTCAAGCAAAACATTTCACAAAAAGTCATTTGTTAGGCTTTAAATGATAAAACAATAGATACTGTTCAAAATTAAGACAAAAAATATCGACACTGTTTGAGATGTCAAATGTGTCAAATGTGAAACTTGAACATAGGTAATGTAATGAACTACTCCTGCTGGGACACCTGTGAAAATTTCAGGAGAACTGACTTCTACGTCAAGTTAAAATCACTGTAATCACTGTAATAGACTATTTGGTTTAAACTCATTGCAAAATGGCTATAAAAGTGTGATTAGTTAAATTAGTTAGGATCTAGCATAATTTCTTTGCAGATATTTGCCACTTGGTTGATATTTTATTATCTAATGCAGAGAAATTCATACACTGTATTTTTAATTGTGGCCAAGTGTCCATACACAGTTTTGGGTACCCAGAGATACGGTGAAACTACATTTTAGTGCTTGAAATAGCAACAGTGGAGCTTGATGTTTTGTCATTTCAGAATATCCTAGATGAAAAGATTTGATCATGCTAAAACAAAGTAGAATAAATATTGTAGCTTCAGAAGTTGCTACTGTAAGCATGAACATCAAAGGAAAATCTGTGTTGAAAAAGTTACAGAAAATACAAACTAGGTGCAATTAAGGAAACCTAGATCCTAAATGAGAGAGATAGCACATTAAAATGAATAAGAATATCGCACTAGAAGGAAAGAACACTACTTTAACTCCAGGGCAGGTGTGAGAACTCAAAGAAGGGGTCTTGAGGGCCCATGAGCTGGACGGAGGTGTGTGGAGGCGTCAACTCTTCCATAAATCATCACTGGATCTGCACCAGTTTAGTGTTGCTGATGGCACTCTTCAACTCGCATCGATTTCAAACCGTTCTGCCCACACAACTCTTTACATAACCGTACATAACCTCCTTATTCTGTCTCACTCTGCTCTTAAAGCCCATCTATCACCGGTAGCTCGGGGAAACCCAGCAGTGTCCCACGGTGGTGGCAGTCAGACAGGATGATGTGGACCAGGGACGAGGAGGGGGCGAATGATGGATGATCAGGGTGAACGTCGACTCCCTGGAGGTGCCGTCTAAAGGGAATGTCATACATCACAGAGGCAGCAGTGCCCCTGACCAAACAAAAACAGACAAGGGCACTGGTTTGTTGCTGGAGTACAACAGACATTTGGGATCCAGGGATCTTCTTGGATTCCTTGGAGGTCTGGGAGTTCAAGGGAATGACAAATGGGGAGCAGAGGCTGTGAAACATTGACATTATACAGCACAACACAGACGATGTGACTGAAAAGAAAATGTAATGGCTGGTCTCAGTGGCAGTTTTCTATGGAAGGCATTTTGACAACCTTAAATTTAATTTATTATCAGGTCACACTTTAACAGCATGTTGCAGCAATATTGAAAATGTTTGATGCGGATGGAACACTGCACTAAAACAATCAGCAGTGTTTCCTCCAGCGCTAGCGCTGCCCCTCTACTGAATCTACAGCACAAAACATAAAGCATGACTGGTGTAGTGAGGTCCCCAAAGGATTGATGCAAATGAAAAACTGGTTCTTTTTAATCTATTGTGAAAAACACAGAGCATAACCAGTGTAGTCAGATTTCCAAATGACTGACTCTTTTTCGGTTCTTTTGAATCAAAACATACAGCATAACACAGTGTAGTGCGGTTCTGGAGCGAATTACTCTTATAAACCAGTTCTTTTGAATCTACAGCACAAAACATACAGCATAGCACAGTGTAGTCCGGTTCCTGAACGAATGACTCCAATGAACCAGTTCTTTTGAATCTACAGCGCAAAACATACAGCGTAATAATGTTGTCTGGTTCCCAAATGAATGACTCCAATGAGCCAGTTCTTTTGAATCTACAGCGCAAAACATACAGCGTAATAATGTTGTCCGGTTCCCAAATGAATGACTCTAATGAGCCAGTTCTTTTGAATCTACAGCACAAAACATACAGCTTAACAGTTTAGTGTGGTTTCCAAATTAATGACTCTAATGATCCATTTCTTTTGAATCTAAAGTGCAGAACATACAGTACAACCAGCATAGTGCGTTTCCAGGACAAAAGATAGTTTATAATCTATAGCAAGAAACACACGGTGTGACCCGTGCAGCCAGGTTCCTGAACTTATGACTCATATGAGACTGTTCTTTTAAATCTACACCACAAAACATACAATGCTACCTACCCACCAAATGACTCTTATAAGCTGGTTAATTTTAGTGTATCAAAAACACATTGAACCAAAAGTCATTCATTTGACAATACCCAACTTGTGAGACTAAAATCAGATTCATTGTTAGATGTTCATTTAACAACGCGTAGTTAAAAAAACAAAAACAGTTCACCTAAAAATTATAATTCTTCCCTTATGCCATCTTTTGCTAATTACTTTCTTTATTCTGCATAACACAAATATATTTTAATGAAGATTTATATAGGTTTGTCCATATAATATAAGCGAATGGTGACCAAATTTTTTAACTCCACTAAGAACATAAAAGCAGCATAAAGTTAATCCAAAAGACTCCAGTAGTTTAATTCATGTCTTCTGAAGTGATACAATAGGTTTTAAGTGAGAACAGACCGAAATGTAACCCCTTTTCCACAGTAAATCTTGCCATTGCAGTTTCTAGGCACAATCATGATTTCAAGCTCACACAGAGCTCTACGAAGTGTAATCGTGCTTGAAATCATGATCGCCAAGGAGATTACTGGTGTCAAGATTTAACAACTTCTGCACGAATCTGTTCATTTGGTAACGGACTGCTAAGGGGAGTAGACCCTAAATACAGCAAGAATTTCGTTTCTTATTTCAAAATATTTCTTCTTTAAAAGTAATAAAGGAATTGTTAATGGAATCGTTTAGGAATCTGTAACATTAAGATGAATTGGAACAATTCACCTGTAGCTCAACTGGTAGAGCATGGCGCTAGCAATGCCAAGATCATGGGTTCCATTCCCAGAGAACACACAAACTGAACAAACGTACTGTATACTGTACTGTATAAGTCACTTTTGATAAACGCATCTGCCAAATGCATAAATGTAAAAAATAAGAGGCCCCAAGACCTGAAAAATTCAAACACTTCTCAAGAGTCAATACATTTCTATAGTGCCTCAAATGCACATGTCACAACATCTCCCACACAAAATAAATGACCCTTCCTTCTTCAGGATTTCTTAAATGAGTGGTCCCCCTTGTAGTTATGCAGCAGCTAATAAGTTCCACTGGAGAGCCCAGGTCTGGCAGCACTGCAGTGAGCATGCATGTGTACAGGGCAATTGTAAAGTAGGTCAGCCATGTATGGCACCCATGGCATTTGGGCACAGCCAGCAATAGGCGTAAATGAACATCCGCTCTGTAAGCCCCTACAAATTGAGACATGGCTATGACAGGAGTGCTGTCGCTGGACATCCTAGAGATCCTCTGTGCCGGGGAAATAAATTAAGAGGATTATGGAAGTGTTGTAAAGATTGTAATTACACACGACCGCAGTGTCATAAACTGCAAGCATTTCTCACCATGACTCAGCTGGCATTTCATGCATTTGTCATCTAGTAACACAATTAACTTGCAAGAATGTAATAAAGTTATATAACGCATAGTAGATATTAGATAAACATAGGGGAGACCAGGACTTGTCAGGGTATATTTATTTGTGAAAATCAATTTCTCTATAGGTACATGTCTTAAAGGAATATTAAGGTTTCAAGATCAGTCTATAGCATTTGTGGCATAATATTTAAACCGTCGACTTGTCCCGCCTTTTCTTTAGAAAAAGGAATATTTGGGTTTCAGTGAGGCTTATAATGGAAGTGAATGTGGGCCAATCGGTAAAAGTTAAAATAGTCAAAGTATATACCGTGCTGGGCGGATTACTTGTGAATTGTAACCAGGTACTGATTACAAATTACATGAAAAAAAAAATGCAATTAGTAATTTAATCTCACAGATACATTTTTTGGGGTGATTTAATCTGATTACTTTTAGATTACTTTTGGATTACTTTCAACCGAATTCTGCATAGTTTAAACGTGTGAGTTGTGTTTATATCCACAAATTCAGATAAATGACTTCAAATGTAAAATGATGCTGATCGAGGTCTTGGACAGTTTCCAAGGGCACATTAACGCAAATGTGGTCATACAATTTTGCCATATTACAAAAGCCATCCACTTTTAGTAAGTGTGTAGTTATAGCTGTGAATCAGCATCACAAAAACGTCTCAAAGTTATCTGCGTAGCCTTTATGACTAAAAATTATTTTACAACGTCTCTTTCTCATTAATTACCTTCATTTAAATAATAGAAAATTTGAAAATTAGTTTTTTTATGAGCTTAAATATTTGTATACCAAATTAATTATGAATGCCGATGCCTACTTTGTGGCACTAAACCCTTCCAAAGACACATGGTTGTATTACACAAAAAGTGAAATGCAAATAATAATTGAAAAAATTGGTTTGAGTTGTTTAGATTACAATGTAAAGTAAAAAAAAAAAAAAAGAAAAGAAAAACATTCGCAGCAGACAGGATATTAACTTTTGAAAGGCAGAGTTTACATTCCACAGTGATGTTTTTTCCCTGTCTCTCCTTAAAAATTAAATAATCTCTGTAGATCCAGTGGTTAACTGCTGAGGTAGACCACTCCTTCTTCACCTGGCTGGTTGTTAGCAAGATTCAATTCTGAATGCAATACACACAACCCTCCCCCTCTTCCGAAAAACACTTGAAGGCTTGTAAGAATGTATATCAGCGGTGTGCTGATTTAGAATGAAAAATGTACTCCCTTCAACAGATGTCATGGCCCCCACAAAGCCCCCACTAAATATTGTGTCAGTCTAAGATTACATAAAGAGACTTAAGGCTAAAAGCTAAATAAATAAAAGAACTGTGGCAAATTCTCCAAGAAGTTTGGAACATCCTATCTGCCAACAACCAAGAAAAACTGTGTCCAGGTGTACCAAGGAGAATTGGGGCTGTTTTAAAGGCAAAGGTGGTCACACCAAATATTGATTTCGTTTTTTTTTTATGCTTATTGGACTTTGTATGACATTAAGTGATAAATGAAAACTATTAATTTCATTATGTTTGAAGACATCCTCACTATGCAACATTTTTCACAAGTACCTAAAACTTTTGCCCAGTTATGTATAAAACACATGTATAACAACTTGCCCAGACCTTTAAGACTAATAATTCTTTAGTGGGTTTTGACTTAGGTGCTTCAAACAAAACATACTTTTCATTAAATCATTTGTAAATCCTCTTTCGACTCAAAACCTTATAGTTACTGAGATATGGCCATTCTGACAACTTCCCTGAGTGACAACTAGCCCCTATATTACCAAGTAATTACCCTACTGAGTTGAGAGCACCCCACTAAGATTATGACACAGTGATATACTCACAGAGCCTGGAATGAATCAGATTAGGGATGAATCCTATTACACTTCTCTAAAAAAAGTATTCTAGCTAATGTCAACACCCAAGGTACTTCATACATGACATTCATTAACTCACCCATACCAGACACTCTACTGTGCACCTAATGATACCGGAGGTTTACTTCTTACTTCTTTCCATAGCTACCTGCAAAGTTCGGCCAATTACTGTAGACAGATATACTGTAGCTTTCTGTGGAGCGGGATATGGTCGTGTGTCTGTCCGTGGTGAGAAAGGAAGCATGCTGCTCCTCCCCCTCTTATCCCTCCCTCTCCTCCCTCTCACCCAGTACCCCCTCTCCGGAAACGGGGAGTGTTTCCACCCAGACTGGTGCCCCGCTTCCACAGGCTGCAATATGTGCCGCCCCCCTCCCCTACCCCTCTCCGTCACCCTCCCCACGATGATGTCTGAGCCGCCTCGAGTGCAGCCGGGGAGCCTGGGCCAGTCTGTTGGAGTTGCGGGGTCACGTCCCAGACCGGTGTCCAGTAATGGAGGTGGGGATCCGGGTCCCCGAGATGCCACAGACTGCCAACAATCAAGCTGTGATGTACCACATACTGGTAAAAGTTAAGGGGCGTACATACCAAGCCCTGGTGGATTCGGGCTGTAATCAAACCTCGATCCACAACGGCCTGGTTCATGACAGGGCTTTGGGTGCAAAACACAAGGTGATGGTGAGGTGTGTGCATGGGGATGTTCACGAGTATCTGGTAGTGACAGACATTATTCAATTCCATGGGTAAAAACGTAGAGAGGTGGCAATGGTTAATTCACGCCTCACCCAGCCACCGATTCTGGGACCATCACCTGGTGACTGCTGATATTAAACACCAGTGCCTTGTTTCAGTGATGGCAGAAACAGGCTTTAAAACGCTGCAGGAGAGACAGACCGGGAGAGAGAGTCCGCGGCACACACACCCTGAAGCTGGGCGCTGGAAAGCTGTTTGTTGTTGTCTTACGTTGTATTGTTTAATGTTAGTAGTGAAGCTGTGTGTGCAAAAAAATAGAGACTAGCTGAAAAGTAGATTTTGGGTTTCAGTTGTGAGAATAAAATCTGATTTACCTGGACTGCAACCCTAGCTCCTGCTTCCTTCTTTTGGAACCCTGCTACAATTTAATAAATGTTTTTCCCCCTTTCATAAGTCACTTAACAAGGAAAAAATGAGCCAAGAACATAAATAAAAATGTTTACGATGATCTCATTTGTATTAGTAGGAAATCATATGTAGAATGTCGTTCTACCATGTACATTTTACAATATCACAAAATACAATGTCGGTGTATGAAGAGCACAAATATCAGTGTATGAGCCATTCAAATGTTTACGAATACTTTGAGGTGCATATAATATTGAATTAATAGGTTGACTTCATTATATTTGTAATAAATATGTTCACGTTTTAGACGCCATTAATACATTGATATTACATATTTCAGTGTTTTTCCAAATGTACAAACATGTACATGTGTACTTTACATACAAATACAAATGACATACCCCTGAAATTTAAAAAACATATTCATACAACAAAGGAAGCATCCAATTATGATGTGTTCTGCCATGAGCAGACACTTTTCACTGGCTGGCATTTTAACCCTGTCAGAAAGAATCACTTCAAACTGCCTGGCTGCTGCCTAGCGGTTAGCTTAGCTGTCCACGAGAGTGGATATGGGTGTATAGCGTGTGATTTTTAAATTGTTGTACGATAGATAGACGCACACACAAAACACAGGTACACATTAAAATTTAGATAGAGAAAGAGAAAACTCTAGAAAGCTTAAAAGTTTCACTTAGTGCAAAACTGTGCCATTTTGCTAATGGACAATGTATATTTATGCTAGTCATTAATTCAGTCAGGGCTAGAAATAGCATTTTAGCTTAGCGTAAAGCTGACAATTTACACAAGGTTTATTTCTATTTCTTCTGCTCTAAACCTACTTCAAACTTATTTCTCTGTCTGCTTGTATGAATGTAACACATCATAAGAAAGTGTTTCTCCGCTGTTCAAATGCACTTTGGATCGCATCATTTATATGTATAAATGTTTCCATCTGAAAGCACTGAATATTAAATTAAACAAATGACAAAGTAATCTCTTCAATAATCAAAATACTTTTTGAATGTAACTATTCTAATTACCAATTATTTAAATTGTAACTGTAGTGTAGTGTAACCCAACCCTGTGTATATAGACATAAAAAGATGTAAAGCACAAATTCTCTGATTCAAACATATACACTTTAATGCTATAAAACCGCTATAAAAACGTGTCATTTAAATATACAAACTTTAACCAATTATTTATACATTTCAAACATATTTATTAAAACATTTCTACAAAGAGATTTAGATTTCTGATAATAAAATATATATATATGAAAACTGACCTTGAAAAAAAATTACTGCACTCCTAAAATAGCATACAAAAAGTATAAAGCATTAGCGATTATTAGTATTATTATTAGATCAGATTTTTCCCACCACAGATGGTTAGGTTTAGGGTTGGGGTTTGGTTAGGGAATAGAGCTAATAAAATATGCATTCCTGTTTACGGTTTCATTTAAAAAAATATATATATATATATATATTTTTAACTTGCTTTACAACTCGCTTTTGGCGCCCCTCTGTGGACATCTCACCCAGAAACTGGAGCTCACACATGCCCATATGTTCAATAACACTTCCAGCTTTGATCACTGGGGGCAGTAATCCGAATTTCGGTAAGCACAGACAGAGTTTAGCTGAAGAACTGTCAACCTACTGTTGCCGAAATCTTCATGAGACCAGTCTGGCTCATAGTGTGACCTTCAACTGAGAACTGCAAGACTTTATGTCTTTGCATGCTGCAGCAGCTGCATTGACGATCAGTTCCCCACCCGACAGATTGCTGTTGGCAATCTGTCAGCTGCCCCTTCTCACATCTCTGTTGCCTTTAATCAAGCTTCTCACTGCTTGCAAATCAGTGCGAGCAATTAGACACTATTAGCTGGAGTCAAGCAGGAGTAAGAGTTGAGCTGGCTTTTATTCTCCTGCTGTGAGAAGGCTGATGCTATATCTTTACCTCAGTAGTTTACCTTGTTCTTCCCAATTATATTTAAATTTATCATAGCACCAGTTTCAGACTGTAAAATGTTTGGCTAAAGCCCAATTCCAATGGAACTGGTTTTCTCTGAGTAGGTTAGGTACATTTTTGTCTCAGAGGTGTACTTCATACTTTTTATTACGTACAAATCAAACATTTGCATTTTTCTAGCACAACATCTGTAAAAGTGATAGAGCAAAGTACCTACTATTTTTTGGTGAATTTAGAGGTCCTCTGAGGACTTTAATCCACTAACAGCTGTCCTGATCGGAACGTTTGTGATTGCTTTATATAATTGTTTTTTACAGTTTTTTTCAACTAACTTTTCTCTTAGTAATCAGATTAGTTAATGACTTTCAATTAAGTACATTTTAAGTACATTACTTGTGTTACATACATCTAAATAATTACATTTATGTAGAATACACTTATATCATGAATAATGTTCAATGCACATCATCTCAGGGCCCTCCACCTGCTCTGCCCTGGTCTCCTGGTCCACGGCGGTCTCTAGGCCCTCAGCCAGCTGCGCCCTGGTCTTCTGTTAAAATTAAAATTGTAACTGTAACTGATTTTGATCAATATAATTTACATTAAAACAATTATAACATATTCTATATGTAGGCTATGTATGCTGTGTTACTAAATTACTTTATTGCTGATAAAACAAGACATTGCTTAAACAGTCAACTTCAATATAGCCCTCTTTGAAGCACGAAAAACAAAATTATTGTTCAAATTTTGAATAAATAATACACAAAGCGAGAAAAGGTGGTTAAAGCTTCACAGCTGCACAAAAAAATTGATGCAATGGGAGTATACCCTTTACGATTAGGCAATTGTGTTAGCTGTACTTGTACTGTAATCTTGATTATTAATAATTAATTGTCGTTTAGAAAATGAATCCCATCTGAAACAGGGCTAAAGACCTAAAAAAATTCTCCTCTGGCATACAATAGTGAGATGGCAACCACAAATGGCAAGAGTTCATAAAGCAGTTAAGTATTTGCAAGTGTCTCTATTTTAAGGGTTAGCTGTTGAAATAAGTGTTTAAAGAATGACCATCTTGTAAAGTATTTTAGAATCAATGGCTGCTCTAACCTATGTCTAAAGCCAGTCAAACTCATATGGTAAAACCGAGTTCAACTGCCTTTAAAAAGTTCAAAATCAATGACTGAATGGCAAAGTCGAAGCCTGGAAACTGTACCTCGATCAAACCAAATGCTCAGTCTCTTAGCTCACTCAGTTGAATAAAAAAAAGAGGGTGTATTTTCTCCTTGACAATTTTATGCTCTTTTCAGAGCGCATTTCCAATGAGAAGGACCGTCAATCCAGTAAAGCATTGCAGATAATGCTGAGGTCATCGTTTTCCCAAACAAGATTTGACAGAGGATTTACAATGTATACTTGAACCCTTGACTCCATAAGTTTATACGTATTCAGTCCACAAGTACGGTGGAGTGCACAGACACAACCATTTGACACCAGGTCACCACTGACCTGTGCATCTTTTAAAGGTTAATGGCCCCAAGTGGCTGGAGTCAATGTGGTCCCTTGAAAATTCAGGTCCATGTTGACTCTATACATCGCAGCTTAGTTACAGACAAAGCTTGGGGAGCCCGTTATGCCATGCAAACAGTGGCGGATTTAGCAAATTGGGGGCCCAAGGCGAAGGTACGTATGGGCCCCCCTCTCTTCCCCCCACCCAAAAAATTTACAGACTGAATGGTGGGATAGGCAGGTAAAGCTAATCTACGGCCCGTAGCAAGCCTACAGTGCTTTGGTCGGTGGCAGCAGGATTAGCACAGCTAGGGCTTGGGCTATTACTACACTGTAAAAAAAAAAAAAAGTAAAAAATAACAGTTAGATTTACAAAAAGATTTTCTCTGGCTGATTATAAAACACATTCGTTATGGCATGAAAATCCGAGAGAAAATGTGATCAGGTGTTTTTGGCTATTTATTGATAATGACATAATCATTATGTAGTGGCCTGATTCAATGATCTACAGAGAGGAATGCTTAATACAAATTAATATTTCACGTTTTTGAGTATTACAGCTCTGTGAACCTACCGCATGCGAGCTAGCAGTGACAAACAGGTAATCTGAAGAACTTTAAAAACACATGGTGTACAATAACGGTTTTGAACTACAGTATGATGTAGACCAACACAGACATCAAGGATCAGCATATGAATCTCAACAACGGTGACAATCAACAAAATAATCAGATAAAACTCTGAACATCACAAAACAAGCTACTAAAAAGTTGCAACAATAACGACAGCAAAAATAAAAGCAGATAATAATAATAAAAGAAAATACTAAAGGTGATGATACACAGGGCAACTTTTTGAGCAATGTTGCTGGGCAATGTTGCCGTCAACAGGCAACCAGATGAGACACAGGGCCTACGACCGATCTAAAATATCCAGATAGAAATGTATTGCCCATTTTCAATGGGAAAGTGCCCAACATTGCTCAAAAAGTTGCCCTGTGTATCATCACCTTTAGGCAATTCAGCATAATTTATTCATGCTGCAATGTATGCTGGGAGATATTGATGAGTTTTGATTGATGGCTCCCATCATGCACTGCACTTATATCATCACAGTTGTTGATAATGATTCATTATGCTGAATCTTGATGTCTGTGTGTGTGTCTGAAAGTTCAAACCTTCATTGTGCACAATGTTTTACAAATTCTTCAGGTTAACGTTATCACAACATATGATGGATCACATGCTGTAGAATCATAGGGCTACTACAATTACGTTAGTAAAAAAAAAAATGTTTTACCGTAAATTTCACAGGTTGACTCACCAAAGCCTCCTCATCGCTGTCAAAATGGCCATCACTGGACAACTCTTCCTCAGTGTCAACCTCGATAACACTGTTGGTGATGGCGGGCGGCAACAACGCGATGTCCTCTTCAATTACTTGGTTGACGTTATCCTCACCTAGCATCACTTCACAGCTATCTGCTGCTGTAGCGGCATGTTCAACTCGTTGGACGTTTTTATTCCTGTCTGTATCAGTAACGTTAGCCGTAAAAAGTGTGTCATCTTTGGCAGCGTTGCCAAATACTTATCAGCGTCTTTTCGCTTTTTTTCTTTTAATTGAGCCGCTTGGGTAACTTCTTTTCATTTTCGCTTTAGACTCGTCTTGTTTCGTCTCTGTTTGTGTACATCCCTGTCCTCCTGTCACTGTGTGTTTATCTTTCATGGCCAAGCACCGTTACTGGACTAGTCCATTTCATTGTGAAAATAGGGGTGTATGTGTAGGGACAGATAACCATTAACTGGACATTTTAACCAGTACTTCAACGTTTCAATGTATTTCTTAAGAATGTTAATAAAATGTACTATGCTTTTGAAGCATTCATGATGATAAGGGGCCTTTTATTTGATTATTTCTTATTATTTATTTTAGGTTGGTTGGGGGCCCCCCTACTTCGACCGCTGGTAGGGGGCCCCAAGCAGCCGCCTACCTATGCCTCTATGTTAAGACCGCCACTGCATGCAAATGTTAAAAAGCCCCTCATGGTAAAACAATCTCAGGCTATAAGGATTGGCAGGATGGTCGACTAGTCATCCAACAACCAATTTGAGGACAACTAATCTATCTAGATTATTTCGTAATTTTTTTAGGTTGAGATACATTTAGCATGTTGTGCTTTAGTAAAACCTTCTCAGAAAAGTGTCCTGCCACAAGCATTGCATTTTAGAAAGAAAAATAATTCCTACTTTTAAACGCGGTGCCTTGCGGGGGTCAGACGTGTGAACGGCGAGCTCTGTGCACTTTGTTCGTTTTGAATCATTTTTATGTCATAAAATGGTGAGATTCAATACACCCTGCTACATAACTCTTCTATGAAGTCAACATGTCAAATAATTCAAAATCCTCGGGCTCTGGATATATTAAAAGACACTTACGTGCTCAAGCTGACACCTCTGACAGGGCCGCAAACCAAGGACTCAATTTGGATGGTGCGGGAGAGATTTAACGGCAAATGTCCAGCATGTCTGTAATGCTGGCAAAGGTCATGGTGGAATTGGAAGGATCTTGCTGTAATACGTTGATCGATTACTGCAATGGAAACGAAAGTCACTGAGTTGGTTACAAGAATCGATGACGTTGAGAAAGAGATTGATTATCTGGAGTTGTCAGAGAGGGAATAAGCTGCTAATCCGCTAGTGTCCAAAGCAGATTCGAAACGCGTTTGGGAAAAGTTGGAAGACCTTAAGATTGGTTATCAGCGAAACAACGTCCGAATTGTTGGAATTCCTGAGAACGAAGAAGGCAGAGATATGGTGAAATTCCTAGACAAGCTCTTCCCGAGTCTACTCGACATATCAGGCCATAAACTGGAAATGGAGCGAGCTCACAGAGTGAAAGGCCCCAATCAGTTCTGGCCACATTTCTGAGATCATCTGATAAAGATCTTTTGTTACGCGAGGCGAGGAGTAAAGGAAGGCTTTCTTGGAAGAACCACAGCATTTTCTTGTTCCCGGACTTTGAATTCTACAAGAGAGAAACGTTCAACTTTCAACAGAAATTCTCCAAACAGAGAATAGATACTAAGGATGACCGCAAAATATTTACATGCCCACAGCAGGCATTGTCTTTCATAGAGAAAGTGGGGTGAGTAAGCCATTTGGTGATTTTCATGTTGTCCTCAAGTGAGCTTGACTCGCTGAACATACACTTGACTGAGGAAGTTGGGCGCCTTTTTGTTTCTTTTTGTGATGTTTTTTTTCTAGCGGCTGGAGTTGTTTTGTGTAGTAACACTCCTTCAAGAAACTCTTGCATCGACGGAGGGTTGCTTTTGCACTGATGTTTCTGGCCAAACTAAGTATAGATACTACAGATGGCCGCAAAATATTTACATGCCCACAACAAGCGATGTCTTTCCTAAAATCAATGGATAGAGGAAGTCATGGTGTGTTTCTCACATTGCACCCAGGCAGGGCTGGACTGATAATCTGGCATACCAACGCAAAACATGCCAAATGCACTGCGTTATGCAGAAAGGACCACAAAACGCATTTGGCTCAACAGTTGGGCCAGTTGCCATGTAAAATCCCGGGCCTATTTCTCTATGTGAGCATGACTCACAGAACATACACTTGACTTTCTGAGGAAGCTGCGTGCCTTTTTTGTTTCTTTTGTGCTGGTTCCGCCTAGCGGCTGGAGTTTGTTTTGTGGAATAACACTCCTTCGGGACAGTTGTGGATGAATATGCATGTTCCTTGTGTTTATGCCTCCTGTTGGCTGGAGTTTGTTTTCTGGAGTATTTTTTGGACATTGGAAGGATAAGGTCATCTGCTGCACTCATGAACAGCCAGCTCACTGAACATTCATTTGACTGTCCGAGGAAACTGAACAGCATTTTGTGTGAGTGTGTGTTGGTTCCATTTGTTTTGTGGAGGAACACACCTTCGAGACAGTTTTGTTAACAATGTGAATGAATCTACCCATTCTTTGTGTTTATTCTGCCTATTGGCTGGAGTTTATATTATAGGTTTTCTTCTGTTATGTAATTCTTTCTCACAACATTAGTATTAAAGCACCGGATATGAGCAAAAGTTTTGAGATCTGAGGAATGTTTGAGTTTAAAGAGTTTAAAGAGATGAATGACTGAGCATATACATTATCTTGATTCTGAGATAATCTTGGAAGAGCTTGGCAAGGTAATTATGGCCTTGCCTACAGGCACGGCTCCGGGGCTAGATGGCTTTGCCGATGTGTATTTTATGCTACAGAATTGGCTCCACTTTTTTTAGAAGTTTAAACAGAATCATTAAAGAATGCAAAGCTTCCGCCAACCATGACACAAGCCCGGATCAGTCTGATTCTAAAAAAGACAAAGATCCAAGCGTGTGTAAGAATTATCGTCCAATTTTCATGATCCAGCTAGACATTAAAATATTGTCAAAAAGTTTGGCTAACCAATTAAATAAAGTTATGACATCTCATATACATATAGATCAGGTGAGGTTTATTCGGGGCCACAGCTCTTCTGATAACATTAGGCATCTTATCAATATTATGTGGTCAGTAGCGAATGATAAGACTCTGGTCGCGGCCATCTCACTTGACGCTGAAAAGGCATTTGTTATGGTAGAATTGGATTATCTTTTTAAGATTTTGGAAATATATGGGTTCGGGAATATTTCTTTGGGTGCATTAAGTTACTTTATAGACACCCTGTAGCAGCGGTACAAACAAATAGATTAATTTCAGATTATTTTACTCTGGATAGGGGCACCCTGCAGGGTTCCGCTCATTCCCCATTATTGTTTGCCCTGGAACCATTAGCAGCCGAGATAAGAAGGGAAGATGATTTTCCAGGGATGGTGGCGGGAGGTGTGGCGCATAAGCTTTTGCTTCACGCAGATTATATTTAATTTTTCATCTCTGACCCCACTAGATCTGTGCCATGCCTCCACAGAATTATTATTTCCTTTTCTAAGTTCTCAGGATACAGAGTTAATTGATATAAATTTGAAGCTTTGGCACTGACAGCGTACTGCCCTGTAACGGCTTTACATCTGGGCACATTCCAGTGGCCCAAACAGGGCATTAAGTATTTGGGCATTTTATTCCCAGCAAATTTTCCTGATTATTTAGTAAATTTTGATCCCTTAATAAAAGGTTTTCGAGCGATGTGGGCTTCATTACATTTATCTATGATTGGGAAGGTTAATGTTATTATAATGAATTCTATTCCAAAATTTAACAACCTGCTATAATCTGTCCCTGTAGATGTCCCCCTCTTTTAATTTAAGCAATTTGATAGAATAGCGAAGTCCTTCATTTGGAATAAGTTACACAGGCCAATTGACAAATGTGGGCTAGGCCTACCCAAGATTTTGTTTTATTATTATGCATTCAGTCTCAGACATTTGGCTCATTTGTCGCATCCACCTTGGAGAGCCCCTCCCTGGTTTGGTATTGAACAGGAATGCACAGCTTCTCTATCAAACTAACCGGAGAAGTTAAGTTACACCTGTAATCTCGCATTTGCACGTGGTATGGACAAAAGTGTCCAGAGTGTTTAACACTGACATTTATTTAAATGTTACCTCGAGCATATGGCAGATCCCAAAATTATGTATTAATAAGTCCCCTTTCTGCTGAGTGGATTGTGAGGGAGGTTAATGTGCTCAGAGACCTATAAGAGAGTGGAGTGTTGAGATCTTTTGAAAATTTGGTTCAACATTTTGGGATTCCCAGATCTCAGCTTTATAGGTATTTACAACTATGCCACCTGCTCTGTACTATTTTTGGGAGTAGCATTCGCCCCCCTAAAGCGGCAGATATTTTGGGAGTGGTGATTACTGCTTTTGGAAAAGGTCATGAGGCATCAGTGCAGAGTCTGGGGGATGGAGCTTTAATTTCTATCAAGAGATTATGTGAGAAAGATTTCAACTTGGTATTGGAGGAGGGAGTGTGCGCTACGATTCTAAAAAATGTCAAGTCTGCACCAAGAGATGCAAGGGTGTGCCTTATGCAATTCAAGATTTTACATAGATTCTATTGGAACCCCTCTAGATTGTATAGGCTTGGTCTTAAAGACACACCCAACTGCTGGCCATGCAAATCGGAGGATGGAGACATGGCCCATGTTTTTTGGTGGTGTATTGAGATACAGGAATTCTGGTTGAGGGTTCAGAGTTATGTGTGTGATGTGGTGGGCACTTCGGTTTTATTTAGCTTCAGACTATGTGTCTTGGGCAATGGGGTGGCCATCGATGTGAGGAATAGTCACAAAGAGAATTGGGTTCTGACCTGTGTGATGATCGGCAGGCAGATTATTTTGAGGGGTTGGAGGTCAGCTGGTGCGCCCCCATTTCGGGAGTGGTGCACGGAGATGTGGAGGGTGGCAGTTTTTGAAGAGGTGTCTTTTGGAAGACGGTGTAACATAGATTTGTTTATTAGGAAATGTTTTTGTTTGTGTGTTTGTTTGCTTTTTTCTGTATATTTACTCATGTGTGACCACGGGGATGTTTGTAGGGGCGGGTTGGGGAGGGGTGGTTGTAGGGTTTAAATGTTGTTTGTTATATATATATATATATATATATATGTATGTATGTTTTTGCTTTTCTTTATTATTGTAAGATTTAATAAAAATGTTAATTACAAAAAACTGGTCATGAGACCCCTGCTTTCTGTTACATTCAGTTGTGCACCACCAAGCTGTTTTTTTTAACACAATGACGCATCTAAGGTAAATAGAAAAAGTAATCTCATGAGACCAAGTCAATAAGTCGTTCAGGAAACCCAACAGCTAGTCAGTTTTTGAAAGAATATTTTTTGCACATACCTAATCTTTGTACGAGCTTTCAACAAGAAGGCACTTTAAACCATTTTTTTAACAAGATGGACAGTTCATCAAACCTTGAATGACCACCGCTGGGATTTGCTTGTTTTTCAAATATTGCTGAATAATATCATGCCAATCCCTATGGCTGATTACCAGCAATGGCAGTTACTACAATGCCTGCAAAAACCTCAGCCGCATCAAAACATAATGCTGATTTCCACCCACTCAGTGAGAGGCTTGAATTATGAAAAAACAACCTAAATGTTCTAAAATAATCTCTTATGAAAAGAAAACTGTTATGGAGTAAACAATTAGTTCCTTCCCCTCTGGTAACATCAGGGCAGCATTATGTCCAACTCTGCCAAAACAACACACATTTGATTGTATAAAATTGAGGGATTAACCATTATTACACGGACGATGTTCTGGACCCCGTATTGCTGTGCTGGATGTGAGCCTGGCCTAGTACAGAGTATTCTTTAATCTGTGACACACTGCCTGCTTTTTTGCAGTTTCCAATAACCAGTGCTAATCTCAGCACTGGCTAGATGACAGTGGCCAACCAGGGACAGCTGGCAGACTTATCCTGTCTCTAGGAAAGAGAGCACACGTCAGTGGCTAACCAGCAATAGAGGTTCACGTAATACCTGCTGCATCGTAAATAGTTTTGCGCTTTGTTGGATTTATCATAGTTCTGCTATTGTAAATCCAGTTGGTTTAAAAATAGACCCAGGCACACATCAAGAGGTGTTAGCTGCAGTTCTCAAACTCTCACAAAACTGCACTAGATTATCTCAAGGCTGGAAGTGTTTCAGGTTTAGCCCAACTGTTTGATCTTGCTAGTTATTTTATGAGCAGCAAAGTCTATGCTGTCTTCAACAAGTAAATCAACTCAAACTCTAGGTCTCAAAAGAGTTTTTTTTTTTTTTCATTCATAATGCAAGGAATGGGGTATGATTCTTGTTGAATACTTGAATACATTTTGGGAAATGATTATAGAGATTATACAGCTTCCCGGCTGAAAAGAACATCTGAGAAAAGTATGAATTTTCATGCTGTACTGCACCGGTTTATACTAGTTTGGCCACAGCCATGCTGCTCACCACCAAACAATGCTCGCAGGGTCAGCTCTAGTATTTTGGGGGCCCTAAAATCATTTTCAAAATAGGGCCCCTTACCTACTGGTACACCAAACCAAACACTCCCAGCATCAATAACTAAGCAACCTTAAAATTGTGCAAAAAACAAATGTATTCAAAAAGCATAGAAATAGAAAACTATCACCTGTAGTTTATTAGCATATATAACTGCTTCTGATATATATATATATGTATGTTTTTGCTTTTCTTTATTAAAAACACTAAAAACACTATAAATTGCAGTAAAGCCCATTAAAGACACTGTAAGTCTACATGTATCCCTCACAGCCTTGTTGCCATTCCAATAAAAATAAAAGATGGCGCTAGTGTGAATAAGGTCTGCTATATCACTTGTTATGTATGGCCTGGCACTGAATGCTGTTCAACCAGCATGGTCATTCTGGTACAGCTGGTTGACCAAGCAACATGATCGCAAGGTAAGTCGACATGTTGGTACCGAATGTTTCAATACCCTGAAATCGACCCCATTCTGCCGAGTTACTTACAAGTGGCATCTGCCGGCACACATACTTTTTCGGTAGCATGAGTAGCCTCAGAGACATGGACTCTGGTCCCATGGAAACCAGAAAGTAATCGCATTCACATTAACAATGATAAGCGTGATTCAGAGGTTGCATTTTCCCTGTAAGATTCACTGAGGGTTTGGTTTAGGGGTGGGATTTGAATAAGGGTTCATAAAATATGCATTCCTGTTGACTGTAACAAAAAATGCAACTTGCTTTTGGCACCACACTGTGGACATCCGGTTCGATCAGTGAGGAAGTGATTTGAATTTCGGTTTGCACAGAAACATTTCTGCTGAACATTTCTACATTTCTGAACCTTCAAAATGCTGGTCTTTTTTATTTTTTTTTATTTTTTTTGAATAAAGAATGACAGAAAGAGATGAAAAAAAAACTAAAGAAGGCATTAATGGAGAGAGTCATTCCAGTTGAATCAGAAAGCTCTGGGATGGTGGAAATATTTGAAAGAATGGGAACTTGACAGGTGCTTCCTTCAAACTCACTGTGAGAGCTTAAACTTCATTATATAAATCCAGGATGGGAGTACCCGATTTTGTGAGGACTTAACGCTGAGCCACTGCAAATGAATGACAATCCTAAGGCCTCTTTGAGAAAAGGCTTAAGAAGCAAGAGAGGAAGGAAGATGAAATGAGAATGAGTGAGGGAACTGTAAGTATGAAGAAAGTACAGAAGGATATCCACAGTTCAGTTATTTTTTCAGCAAGTCTTGCTGAAAATATTGCATTTTCTTATATTAACAAAATGAAGCCACCTTACATGTAAGGAAACAAGTAATAGAATTTTGCTCAAATGTCGCCACAATCGCATAATTTTCGTGAGATCAGGCTGGATTAGTTACAATATGACATTGCTTTCATGGCTAATAAGCACATTTTCCCAACAATGCAGTTTGTATAAATGTTTAATTTTTTCTGGTACATTTTCAGTAACAGCAGACAGCAAACTGCATCACCAACCTAGCCGAAGAAATGATATGCATGTGACAAAAGAGATGGATTGCCACATTTTCTATTGCTTCCCTTCTACCATGACATCTTTTCTGCTTTCACAATGTGTTGTATTGAATTTTCATATTACTCTGATCAAACACAGACCGTGAATAACACAGTTGGGTTGTGAACGTGTCTTCTTGTCAAAGTCCTTTCAGACCACCCTCAAAATCACATGCACAGAAAGCACACCCCTCAAATAGAGCGTGACCACATCAATGAAGGCCAAGGTACGAAGAAATTGAAATAGATGAGAAACAGGAGAACAAAGTGGTTGCTTTCCGAACGCAGGGCTTTCCAAATGAACAGATTTTGTGAAGTGAGTTAATTTCTACAGATATTCCCTGATCTGTGCGTAGGGAGCAGTGAACACTGCATAGGGAGTCTGTGAATCGGAGCATATCTGGAAACAAAAGAGGGAAAACAAGAAGCAGAATTCAGCTGAATTTTCAGCAACACCGGTGATCCTATGATCACCATGAGTTTTCCATTATAGCTCAATAATTTATCAAAGCCTTGCAACAGGCTTGAGCAGTTTGAGTTTGGCTGTACCTTCTATTTTAAATCACATGAGATATTCATGCAGGTCTTCCAAGGACACATCGAGACCCAAGGTTCTGTGAACACTCCAATACAGTCTTGCCGAGATGGATGCTATGTCATCAGGGTAATGATATTGCCTCTCCTGAGGTCTACTGGCAGCTGAATAACACACTGACACAGGAAGTGCAGAGTGGCGAAGGTGGCGTAAGGTTTTTAAGGAAAAGCACATTCCTAATTCAACAAGGCTACAAACATCTGTCCATCACCAACAAATTAAACATTTACATTTAGTGATTTAGCACAGTGGTTCTCAACCAGGCGGCCGGGAACCACTAGGGGGCCACAGCACACTTCCAAGGGGGCCTCAAGATGACTTAAAATTCATTTAAAATAAGAAATGTTAAAATAATTAAAATAATTCTACTTAGGGACGGAGCTTCAACGTCTCTCAAGAGATTGTGGGAGAAAGATTTTAATTGTAAATTCTAAAATATTCTAGGATTCTAAAAAGCATCAAGTCTGCATCTAGAGATGCAAGGGATCGCCTTATGCAATTCAAGATTTTACATAGATTCTATTGGACCCCCTCTATAATATATAGACTTGGTCTTAAAGACACACCCACCTGCTGGCGATGCCAATCAGAAGTTGGAGACACAACCCATGTCTTTTGGTGGTGTGTTATGATCCAAGATTTTTGGTTGAATGTTCAGAGTTGTATGTGTGACGTTTTGGGCACTCAAATTTTACTTTGCCCCAGACTCTGTATTCTGGGAGATGGGGTGGTCATACATTTTGGGGATAAACATATACAAAATTGGGTTCTGATCAGTATCATGATTGGCAGACCAATTATTTTAAGGGGTTGGAAGTCGGAAGGATGGCCATTTTTTCCGGAGTGGTGTGCAGAGATGGGGAAGTTGGCAGCTTTCGAGGAGGTGGTAAGTAGAAGGCTGGGATTTGGGGACTTGTTTGTTAGGAAATGGGGTAATTATTTGGTGTTTTTGGGGGACTCTCGGGGAGGGGATGGGGAGAGAGAAGTTTAGTTTCATTATGTATGTTTATTATATTTTCTTTGTGTGTGTGTGTGTGTGTATTATTATATATGACCACAGGGGTGTTTGTTGAGGGTCAGGGTGGGGTTGGTGACTGGGGAGGGATATTAGTGAGGGTTAAATGTTTATTCGATGTGTATGTGTTCAATAAAACTTTTTTACATAATTGAAAATGCTAAAAAAATAAAAAATACTTTAAGATGTATGCCTACAAATTATAAAAAGACTCTTTCTGAAACAAATAGAATCCAAAATTATCCATGATTAATTATTCGGCCGAGGGGGCCTTCAAAAATTGTCTTGGACAGTGGGGGGCCTTGTAGTCAAAAAGATTGAGAACCACTGATTTAGCAGACACTATTATCCAAAGCAATTTAAAGAACATAAGACATTTGTCACACAAACAAACAATATCTGCAGTATGGCACTGCCAAGTTTCAAGAGTAGCTAGAGCAGAAGAGACAGACAAAGAAAGGTTTTTTAAATTATTTACATTTAATCAGCTTTTTAAAAAAGATCTACTCCACTTGTGTCACCAAATGGAATTTAAAAAATAATCAATGTTTTCCTACAGATTGCAGAAAACTTTTCAGACTATGGAGCTAGAACAATGACAAAAGTATGGAAACCCATTTCTGACATGTCAAATAAAATAAAAAACAAATCCAGCACACAAGTCATTTTTTTTAGATAATATCTCATTATTTCAAGAAAATATCTCAATGTTTAGAGATATCTCAATATTATGAGATAATATAACATTATTTTTAGATAATATTGCATTATTCCAAGATTACCATTTCAAAATAATGACATAATATCGCAAGTTATTAAGATATTATGCAGGGATATCGCTCTTTTAGAAGTGGCCACCTCAATGTATATTCTGTATATGTATCCCTAACAACAGAGAACAAATGTGACATTGGATGTAAGTTATTGAGGTATATCAAGAGGTAACACTATTAGATTGGTTATATTAGTTAAAATTTCAACTTTAACTCCAGTTAGCAGGTACCTTTTTCCTTCCGAAGCATGGTATTGCTGCTGTGGCAAGAGCATTGACTCCATTTGTATGCTGCGCTTGATTGTTCTGGATAGACTTAAAGACTTATAGATTTAAAAATGTCAAAATATTATCTCAAACTAATGAGATATTTTCTCCAAAAATTTGATATTGTCTCAAAATATTGAGTTTTGTGAGACTTTTGTGCTGGATATTTTTCTATTTCACGTGGCGGAAATTTTGTATTTCTTTTGTATTTTAGATGTGACATTTAACATAATATATAGAATTTTGTGGCATATTTTTTATTTGTATTTTTAAACACCAGATTTTGTTTATAATACATTTTTTGGTGAAATTTGCTGTAAATATTCCAATTACAAAAATTTTATTTTTAAATTACAAAGAAATTCAGAACTACAAATCTCTTGCATTCAGATCAAAGAGTTGAATTGAGCAGCACAGATTCATCCTTGTATTTCAATAATATTTACAGCAAAATCCACCTGTATAAAATTTCAAAACAAAAATTCTGGTGTTTAAAAATACAAATTTATAAAATGCACCACAAAAATATATATATATATATATATATTTAAAATGTCACAAGTCTAGAATTCAAATAATTTTGTCATTGTTCTGGCTCCATAAACATCCTATTCATTTGAAGTACTGTTTTTTGCATAATAAATGAGAAATAAGCACATTTTGATGCAGGTGTATCAATTGCTTTTAGTTGTTCTTTCCACATCCATCTTTCTGTTCCTTAATTTGACAACTATAGTCAAACAAGACAACATTTGGCAAAGCTCTTTACAGAGCACATCCATATGCTCAAACCGTGAATATTTTTTGGATGGCACCCCAATGCTGCATGCTAAACACCGACGTGAAAGCACCTTGATATGCTGTGTAAACAATCTCCCTTGCTGATTCCAATTTGGTGTGTGGAACTGGAGCACCATTATGAAATCCATTTGATGAAACGATCCAGGACTTTTTGACAGCTACCACAGGGGAGGGGAAGTAGACGGGAGTGTGTTTAGACTTATCTCCCTCACCATCTGTCACCATATTGTCAGGATCCAATAAAGGAATATGAACAATTAAACCATTTGTGGGGAACAGGCCTTTTTTCATTCGATTGACAACAGTCTCTTCAAGGCTGGAACTTTCTGAAATAGCAATAGCACTTTTATACATTAGGTAAATTCTGTCAGTTTAACTATTAATTATAAAGAACAAAAACATTTTTATACAAAAATGTATGCATTCAATCATTCCCCCTCATCCGCTACACTGATGTCTTTTTTTAACCATTGTGCCATGTCCAGCTGTAATGGTTAAAATGCGTGTCTCAAAACACCTGTGTTGTATTCTACTGCACTGCTAACTTTTAGCACGAGAATGTGTATGGTCTGAACGGACCATATAGGGTGCATTATTCATTCAGGGCATGTTTTTGCATCCAAAAACAGCTGGATGGAGTACCATGGAAGGAGACAGAATACAGGAGTCTCGAGACAAATTCTTTAAAACGTGAAGCTCATGGTGCGAGACAATGAAAAATAGTGAGATGCAATGCAACGTCCAAAGAGAATGGTCTGTTGCATGTATACATAGAACAACAATTAGAAAATCGTGTGAATAAAATGTGAGGACATGTTCTGTGTGAACGGCCCATAAAACAGATTGAAAAACTCCAAGTATGGATTGCTGTGGACTGAAAATAAGACGACTGTATTGACTCACAAAGTCACTCTTTGTAATGTCTACTGTATACTTGTCTGCCATAATGTCTATGAATTCATAATTTGAGGGCTGTACCCAGCAAATTAGTTATTGCAACCATTTGCAATTAATATAATAAATGACTCACCATATCATGAAATCAATTTGATTATATTTTAAAATCAATTGACAGTCCTAAAATAAATGTAACAGATTGGGCTTCCCCCAACCTTTCAATGTTTAACCATAAGAAATAGGCACCAGAAATAAACTTCCCGCCATTATTGCACTTGTTCCTCCTTTGAATGGATATGAATTATGTTCAAGCGACACCAGGCTAAATTGCTTTCTATGTTTCATTCTTCTTCATAACCTCCACCCAGTCTTATAATTGCCTGATGAAATGAGTCATGACTTTCTAATGCAGAACAGAGGGGAGATGGAAGTCTTTAAATTGATACTATGATTGTCATGCATGAAAATGAGCATTGTGTATGAGTGGAGTAGGCTTATTAGTCTCTATACATCATTACACTTCATGACATGAAGCTCTGGATGTGACTGTTGTCAGATTTTATAGGCTAACAGTGAAAGCTTTCATAGAGGAATGTTCAAATGTGGCCTTAATAAATCATTGCTCAACGCAGTCTGACTTTATCAGTTATAGGCAGTTTAAGGACAACCAATGTTGGAGAGTTATTAACTAAATCGAAATAAAGTAAATAAGTCTTATTTAGTTATACTAGTTCGTTCAGACGATTTATTTAAGTTAACTGATTCATATAGCAATACACTGATTCCAGTCCCAGCTAAGAAATATGTGTGCTGTATTTTAGTGCTTCTTTTTTTATAGGGTAATTTTTACTCAAATGCCACTGTTCGTTATTATGTTTCCGCCTAATTTTTTGCTGCATTTAGTGTAAATTGATCAAGTTTGCTGTAACAGTAAATAAGATGTATTCATTCACTCAAAACCTCTCATTGATTCTAAACTAGAATATGTCTCAAACTAAATGATAAATTATATCAATGGACAGTTATACAGTATAAATAAGGCACTCTTAAAGGAGTAATGACTATAGGAAAAGTAAAAATAGTGACTTCAATGTCTGTCTTTCTCACAGAATCGCTAACGTATGGTATCAAAAGACTTAGCTAGCAATATAGCTAGCACACGAGTTACATTGGCTGCATCCGAAATCAGGAAAATGCTGCCTTTGGAGGCTGTTTCAGGAGGTAGGGTGAAAATAAGGTGCTTTTTAAACTGTTCAGAGACCAGTTTCCTTAAGAGTTCCATTCATTCAAAACAGCTGTCAGTTAAGATATTAACTGATTAGGCAGCAAGTCAACTGCCTACATTTTCGGATGCAGCCACTGACTACTTTAAGGCTATAATTTTATGGAGCTTGAGAGCCCCAGACCTCATTTACTTTCCTTATATGGAAAAGTGGGCAGGATATTCAGCTTTTGTGTTACACGAAAGAATGAAAGATGAACTCTCTTTTAAAAATCCTCAAGGCAGTTAGCTACTGGTTTTTAGCTAACTGCTAAACTGCTAGTTTGACTGAAGCTTAACTTTCTTTAAAACATAAGGAGCTTGTATCTTGGTTAGCTACGGGTTCAGAGCCTCACCCAATACTGCAGATCACAAGCATGGTGAATAATTTATAAAATGTCAACATCAACTATATCAGACAGGAAACGGCTATTAATGCCATCAAACATGAGATATCTGCCTCTTGTGTAACCTGTGGGTGGTACAGGAGGAGGACTTCCAACCCAGAGGGGCTATTTTTGGACAAACACAAATTAATCAAACCCAATTTACCAGCAACTGATGAAGGGCAATTAAGGGAAAGGGTTATTAAATACCTTCCCATCAAAGCAATCTCATCTTTGCAGAAGTGGACAAACAGTTTTGGGGCTTGTAAGTGCATAGGTTGTAAACCATATACATAATTAAAGTGCTGGCAAAATGTAAGGCCTATGGCAGGGGGACAATGAAGACATGCAACCTGAGCCTCACCAAGAACATTAGAAAGTAGCCAAGGTCAGTGAAAAGGTAATCCTAGTCTATGACTGACTAGGAAACCTCAGAAAGAAAGTAACAGTGCATCTTACAATTTGAATGTCAAATGCAAGATTAATAAGTCAAAATGTAAAGATATCGGGGGTTGGGGGGGGTGTCATATTTTCCCTACGGTGCGATTAATCAGCACAGACTGGCTAGCCTCAGGCAAAACCAATAATTAAAACAGCTCCACTTTTACATGTCTCCTGAACAAAAAAGTATCATGGAATCACCACGTTTGTGGACATATCCCATTATAATGCCATGGAATTCTTTCATACCTTGGAGTACTATGAAAATACCATGGTGCATCTAACTTTCAGGACCATAGTTTATATATTAAAGTACCATGGAATTACAATGTTATTTTTTTTTTCATGCTCCATAATATTATTTGATTCTTTGAAGTACCCTTACAAAAACGTTTTGTGGCAATACCATGGTACTTACACCATGATACTGAATGAGTACCCAATTAATGTACCATGGTGGTATTTACAGTGCATACTCAAAGGTAAATTAACTTTGTGTGACCCCACGTCCACATGAGTGGACATTGTATTTTGGCTTTGCTATATGAAACACATAATTTAAATGAATTAAAATCGACTGAATGATGTTCACAAGACTCCACACTGTCAATTAAGGGTTAAACTTCTGGCGCACAACGTCACTTACAACAGTGTGACGTTGTTTTCCTGTGAAGCTCTCCTACGGGCACAGCACCAACAAAAGTACAGTTTTTTTTATTGAAACGTATTTCATTGTAAAGAGTACAAAGAGTCTTGTTTCATTTGATATGCCGCTTTAAACAATCCAAGCAATTTTCACGCATAAGCGTGCTGATAAACATGATGTCAACATATGTGGAAAATCGGACCTTATTCACCCTATTATTTTGACTTTGCTTGTTTATTAGGTGCTACTAGTTACAAATCAAAAAGGGAAATGGAAAATGCACACAGCAGTCACGCTGATAGGAATACCCAGACTCGATGATGGTGTTGAACCCAAGCAGGCGTTTATTGAGACACGAAACACAAACAAAGACAAGCAGGTTCTGGGCAGACGTGAAGATCGTAAACATGAAGACTGGTGCTGACTCAGGAGGTGACTTTCTTAAGGTGGCGAATACACAACAATGGCATTACGTTGAGGAGATGGATATAGGGATCGCTGGAGCAGAGGTGGAGAGGAATCAAGGAGCAGATGTATGGTGACACAGGTGAGACCAGACACTGAATGAATGGGGAGTGAGGTTGAAATAGAAGAGCTGATTGACGTGGTGATTGGAGGCAGGTGTGGGTGATCAGAATTCAGGGGAGAGAGAGGGTTGAGTGTGTGTGGCAGGTGGGTCAGATGGATCCGTGACACGCAGAGGGGGTCTCAGTAGGGTAAAGAAAACCATGGTACTACCATGGTCCAGTTAACATGATATTTCCAGCATACCATGTCCAAAAACCATGATAATACAATAGAACTGTTTTGTTGGTATATTTTGGATAAATATGGCACTCATTATGTGCATTATGGTATATATCAAAGAACCCAGTTACCATGTTTTTTGTTTAGTTTTTTATATGTATCATGTTAATACAAAGGAGTTATTTTAACTAACTTGGAGTACCAAGAATAACTGTGGTAAATTAACAGGGTATTCATTCAGCACTATGGTATATACAGTATATCAAAGTACCATGATATTACTATGTTTTGTTCTTTCTTAATTTACCATGGTAATACTACAGTATTCTTTGAATTACCTCAGAGTACTATGAAGATAACATGGAACGTGAAAATTGTACTATGGTACTTTTACCATTTGATACCTTCACAGTACTCTAGCACAACCTCAGTGCTTTTGTTTTGTAAAATTAGGGGTCATTCGGTAGTCTTTAAATTGATTGATAGATCAATAAAAATATTTTACATTTTACACAATTATTGCATTTACAATAATACCAAAATGTTTCAGTATTCATAATATTCAATTTAAATACGAACAGTTATTTCAGGGATTGTTGTGGTACATTTATCACACGTTGAATTTGCAGGCTTACACACATACAAGTGATCTTTGACATCAGTTAACATGCAAAACACTAACACAAAGCACTCATCATACGGTATGTGCTGCATGTAAAATCAATTTGGTTTTGTAGTGCTCCCTTGGGAGGCTCAGATATGCAAAAGGCAGCCTTGTTCCAAAGCCAATGTACTGTATAAAACATTAACGTAGACTCAAAACTCCTTTTGTCCCCATTTCATCATATTTTAAAGTGTCAAATGACTGTACTTTGGCTTGGAGGAGGCCCAGGCCTTCAATGAAACAGAGGGATCACAAGCTAGCACGTTAAATGTGAAGCCAATGCATGGCAGCATTTACAAGGGCTACTCTCAATACACAACACAAGAGACTGGAATAATAGTATTAAGGAGGACATAAGCAAAAGAGTGTTTCGGCGTAACCTTTGTGGCATTCTTAAGAAGCAGGCTAACACAGGTGTTGACAGAGCACCAGCTAATAACGGTAAATGAAACTTAAAAGCACAAAAGTCCAAAGCCAACAAACATTAGTCAACAGGAAACCGATTTGTAACCCATTTTACTTCCGTACTGTGACATATTTACGAGTGAAACAGGATATTAAATAACAACAACAACAAAAAAGTACAGTGGGACTTGACATATTGGGAAATTATTAGATTAAAAAGTGGGTGTTCCTGTCCAGAATGGAGCCAGAATGTAAGTTTGCAGCTGAACGCCCACTTTTGAGGTGGCTTTTGGACAGGAATGTGGAGTCTGAAGGTCAAGTTCACCCACGGGCGCATCTCAACATATCCTAATGCTTACGCTTACAATTTTCACATGGAAAGTTGACATGTTGCTAACTGAATGTTCTAGAACCCTGACATGGACCCCATTCTGCCAAGTTACTGACAAGCACCATCCCCCATCAGACATCCTTGCTTCAGTGTTTCCATTTTCCTCTAGCGCGACACCTCAGAGACACAGGTTCTGATCACATGGGAACCAGAAAGTGATTGCATTCAAAAAATAAGACTATAAATAATAGATTAGTGCAAGTCAAAAATTTTATTCCACTTTTGCTCTATAAATTGTACTCCACTGACTGTTTCGTTTAGGGGTGGGGTTTAGGGGTAGAGTTAATGAAATAAGAGTAGAAACATGAATAAAAAAATATTGCTTATCTGATTTGCTAACTTCAACCACACAACATCTTCCAAAGCAGTGCCCTCCAAAGACACATTAGTAAAATAATTTACTATTATTGCCTATAAAGTTCCCAGACTTTCACAGAAACAGGTGTAACTTCAATGTACACCCATTTCAGTGAAATCTACCAAGTGACATTTTGTGTGAGGAATTACCCCCCCCCCAAAAACAGACTAATCACACTGTGAATTCAGCATAAGTAGGTCGAATGTTTTGCTGCTGAAATCTGCCTGTGCTTACTGATAATCAAATCACTGCCCCCAGTGGCCAAAGCTTGAATTTTTTTATGGGCAAGTGTGAGCTCCAGTTTTTTGGGTGAAATATCCACAGAGTGGCACCAAATGCAAGTTGAATTTTTAGCTGTTAATAATGTATTACAGTCAACAGGAATGCATATTTTATCCACTTGATCTCCCCCCCTGCCCCCAACCCAAACCTCAACCCTAAACCTAACCATAAATGAAGTAAAAATGTCATTTTAGAGCAAAAATGCAACCTCACTATTGTTCATGTGAACACAATTACTTCCTGGTTCTCATGGGTCTAGAACCTGTGTTTCGGAGGTTGCTCACGTAAGAGGGTAATGTGTAAAAGCTTGAATTGGTGCAAAACATAGCTGACAGAACCATGTAGAAAGAAAAAAGGGTCCATTTTGAATTCATGTTAACTTTAAAACTATTGCTCTCTTACATATCAATAGAGAGATACAATAAACCTCAACCATATAAACAAGTTAATAAAGAAACATATTTAAGAAAAAACAAACCTTATTAATTTATCTGCTCCTAAATGAATCAAGATGGACAGGCAGGTGATTATTTCTTAACCAGCTGCATGCCTGATCTTTATTATCTGAACCTATCTGAACACAACAGGCTGATGTATCTGCCTCCTGCTCCACTGTCCACATTCATAGCGATCCTCTCTGTTCATCAACCTTTCATCAGGAGCTCAGCGATTCTTACTGTTGTGATACAAACCAACAGGCAGGGTTGCAACAATGCAACTTTCTGATACTGTAAAGACACATCTTGCTACTTCATACACAGTGGCCGCTGAAGAACCCAGACACAAGAATGCCCAGAGGACCTACAGCACAATATTTAATTGCCTCATACATTTTTTATTGACATCAAAATGTGTTCCTATTGGCCAATGAGGTTTTAGTGCTTGCTGGGTTGTGCGCCATTGAAAACTGAATCAATGAGAATTTAATAATTGAGAATTGAATCTAAAATGTTTAATTGAGAATGAATTGGTATTTAGGTTGAAAACAGAATGCAGAATTGTAATTTGAATTGATGGAAGAAGATTTAGAATGGAATGAAATTCAAAGAAATGCAATTATTTGTTGTAAGTGTCATTTTTAATTATCTACTTTTTCAGAATTAATTACATATAAACACATTTTCATACACACAACTTATTGGGTATTTCCAGAAACATTAGATTATATTAATAATGTTTGAAATGCCACCTTTAGAAATGTGGGTAGCACTTTACAGTAAGGCTGTATTTGTTAACAATAATAAACAAAATTAGTTATCATGAACTAACAATAAACATTAACCAAGATTAATAATTGCTGTAAAATAATGTTAATTTCTACACACAGGATACTAATCGATTTTTACATATAAATGTTGTACACATTTACAGTAGATAATGTATAAGGAACAAACATGAACTATCAATGAACATGAATTGTATTTTCATAAATTAGCATGATTCATTAGTTCTGTAAAATTATATTTTATTTGTTTGTTCATGATACATAATCATTAATTAAAATTAACTACCATCATCTTATTGTAAAGAGTTGCCCAAATTTCTATTTATTTCATATACAGTATATTTCATTATATTTATTAAATTAACTTTAATTTTATGAACCACGGTGGAAGAATACTTAATTTCACAGAAAGCTCTAAAAAAAAAGTAATAATAATTATAAATTATAATTAAAAAAACTAAACCTGCTGTGATGGCTATTAATTCATTTTGACAGTATTGAACATAGTTTAGAGAAATATGTTTATGTTAAAATATATTCAACATAATGGGAAATAAATTAAACAATTAATGTAATTGTTTATGTTTGAAAAATTCCATTGTTAAGTTACTGTGTTGAAATTCTATAAATCGTAATTCCTCGTCATGTCAATCTAAATCAAATTTAAATTCAACATCCTGTGGGACGTGGCTAAATTAATACAAATTTCAACTCATCGATTAAAAGGGAGCCAATTATTAATTTTGCTCAGTCCTGCATGTTAAAAATTATAATAAAATCTGATGCCTGAATTGGTGGAGACAAATTTATAAAGGTTCTCAAGATGAGAGAATTAGGACAGTGATACACTGAAGTACACAATTAGATTGTTTTTGAACAATCAATTACATATTTAAACCAGCTCAGAGGACATCCTCAGAAGACATTAGCCGTATTTAAATTATGAGCATCATTATTTGCATGCAAAAATGTTGCTGTGGTAATTAAGCTTGCAGAAGCGAGCGCAGACAGCGTTTTTGTATTAGATATATTAGTGAGCATTAGATGGATATGCAATAGCAACTTAATTAAATGTACAATCCCTCAAGAGTCTTTGTTAAACTGGCAACTAAATCTCAATGGCAAAGACGACAAGTGAAATTAGGTGCATGCAGTTACAGGTCTGTCTTTCTTATTGAGAAGAAGCTAGATCAGAGGACCAAGAATGTTGCTCCTCCCCCCTCCTCCCTTTATTTAAGCACTAATTACTGGTGGAACACTGCCAATTTGTACAGCATTGAACGGCACCTTTCTGTAGAAGATGAAACTGCTCACCCAGGGCTAGAACTTGACAGGTGGTACCCTCAACCCTGACAACGGCTCAGCGCTTGTATCCTCGGTTTCGACTGTCCCCTTTCCGCTTCTGTGAGTGGGCTGTGCACAGCTTGTCGGTTCGAGTCACCCAATTAACCCTGCAGATGCTTGTAGCTGCGGCATCCGATTCCAAGATCCCAACAAAATCGTCCCTATTGCTTTGGTGGTTGCACTCAGCCCCTGGATAGTTTAGCCTCTATGCAGAGAAAAGCTGGTTTGGTCTTTGTTTTCTATTGTCAGCAGCCAGTAGTCATCAGGTTCTCTGTACATATTGTCCCATTGACAGAAAAAATGATGTGTGGCTTTCTGGGCAAGTGTGTGTGAGAGAGAGGCTGGATGAGTCGTACCCCTGTATCGGCTCTTGCTCTGTGAAGCTGTGATTTCTGGTATGAATGTGTGTGTGAGAGAAAGAGGCTGTCTCTCTTCAACTCTCCACTACGGCTGAACAGCTTCAAAACTCACACTGCCAGCAAACTGATGACTTAGGGAGGGTCTCAAAAGTGCAATCACACTGAAAACAATTAAGAGCCCTCCACTAGGCAGGCAAAGGTCCACTTGGCATCCACATTATGAAGCCTGGAGAAGGGACTGACACTGTTTTGCAGAGTTCAATATAAATACTCTTCTGCAGTGGCTAGTTGTTTTGTAATATTTACATTATTGACTCAAAAGTCGACTTCACAACCCAGTCCCTCACTGATAGCACTCCATGAGGGTTTGAATACTCAACAGCAAAGACCAGCAGCTGGAATCCTATCATTTCAGCAGACATGTGATACTCTTAATCAGATTTCTTTTATCCTTCAGTCCTTTTTTACTGTTTTTGGTTGTCCATTTTTGACTGTTTGAGTCCAGTATTGGGTTTAGTAGATGCTGATTTACATGTATCCTATGAGAGAAAGAGAGTACACAAATTTCAAAATCTGTAAATTTTCTGAAGAAAATGTGAGTGCCGCCAAAATTCTGGGTGTTCTGGGTGGTTTGTTACTGACCCAAGTCAGAAGATTTGGCTTTGGTCCATAGATATGGCTCACATCGTTCCTTCATTGACAGTTTGGAGACTTTATTTTATATTTTTACTGATATACAGTATAACAGGCACTTAGCGCTACATTCACTTCCATTCAAACACATCTGAACATGGGTGAACAGAAACGTAAGCTCATCTTGCATATCACCGCTTACGAGAGTTCAAGTTTGACAAGAAGATATGCGAGTAGAAGATGATCGAAAAGACAATTGAAAGGTAGCCGCAGCTTAAATTGTAAGTCTGATCGCTTTTGATAAACCTCAAATGTCAAGTCTGAGCAACAGTAAAAGTGGTTTGGCAGACAAGAGGGTTAAGCTAGACTCCAACTGTCGGACTGAAAACCAAACGTAAATCAGAGGGCAGATCAATAGAGAAAAGTAATAATATAAATGTATTACCGCAGAGGAAAATAAAGATAGGAGCAGAAAGATAGAGGAAGAGGTAACTGCATACTCAAAATAACCAGGCGCTACTGTACACTGGCCATTTCAGCAATATTGATTCCTCACATAATTTATTCTCCACAACTTGGAAAGTTCTTTGGTAAGACCTACAAAGTAAATGCTAGAATGGCGATTTGCTAATGCCGAGTTTCAGGCGTGGTCGTAAACATTAAATCGCAATATCCCACTCCACATTCGACTTTAAATGGAACTCGGCATAATACCAGAAACATACTTCACGCAATTACGTGTGCCCAAATGTGAACAATCGGCCAACGCATTGCCAATGCATGGTCAAGTTGAACATGCTTAACTTGCGTTCCTGCATTACTGTTATGGTAACAAACCTCAGTACTCAAGATGGCGATAGAGTTACTTCAAAAGTCTGCACTATTAAACTGGATGTGTTATTATATAGCTAAGTTACTACAAATACATTAACTTTGACTTACTTACTCAGCAATATTCTATTTAAACTGCTGCTTCGATGTGACAGCCTTTACAAAAAGTCTAGAGTTCTGGTAAACAAGCTGCAAACTTGCCACTCGTTCTTTACACATGCAAATGAGTTTGTGATTCGCCGCAAACGTTTTCCAGAAGTTTGCAGCTCTTCACCAGTAGTGGTGACCCTGCAGCAAACCTTGGGCAACCTTGGACAGTTTGATGTAGTTTGGTGCAAAGCTCATTTGCCTATGATAATGATCAGTGCCAAATTTGCAGCAAGTTTGTATTTTACTTGAAAGAGAAAAACTCACTGTATACGTGGACAGTTCACACAAATTATATTTGAGTATATATAGCACCCCTTGTGGCAAGTTTGCGTAGCTAGAAGCGCCTGCATTTATGTACTTGCGTTGAGTATGTTTTGGCTTTAAGACACCCTTAGGGCCTGTTCACACAAAATGTGTTTTTACTTTTCAGGTCTCAAAAACCTGCATTCTGTGTCATTCGTTGCGCTGCATCTAGCAAGAACCTGTTCGTCTGGGAGGTCCCTTAGTTAACACATCGGAATACATATTAAGATCACAATAAACAATACACTGCAATGCTGTTCCTAATGACCATGGCCAGCCTTAGATGTGTGTGCTCTTTTGCAATTCAACATCCTCACAAACCTCAGCACAAGCACTAAACCCTCTAAGATAGCCTCGTCTGAGTGGCAACAGTGAAATAAATGTTCAGAGAACAGTGCAGAGGCAGGGGAATTCTGAGGCAATTGAAGAAAAATATCCTTTGTCTTCTTTTTCAGAAAAAAGACTGCATGACCTTTCAGAGACCTAGAGCACTTTCAAGTGCCAGAGAGCATCACACTTTATTTGAAGCAACAAACCCTGGTAGAGGTCAGCGAAAGGGCACCTGGATGTGTTAGAGATGGCCTATCTGCATTTCTGAGAACTAGTGGGGTGTGGTGGACTTCTGAAAAAGTACACTCTCTTTGCTTGGGTTTCCTTACTTTGCTGAAAACATCTTAAACATGGTTGGCCTGTCTTAGCTGGTTTAATTTGGTCTCCATGCTGCAGCTGAAAAAAAAGCCCAAAACCCCTCTAAAACCAGCCAACAGACTAACCTGACCAGACATAAAATGAATCCATTTGACTCTAGTGGTTAAATCCATGCCTTCAGAACCAATATAATAGGTGTGGGTGAGAAACAGCTCAAAATGTAAGTTCTTGTTTCTTACTCTAAATCTCATCTGAAAGTCACGTGATGCCCGTTTAGTTTTAAGGAGTAGTTAAAGTGGAGATTTAGGGTACAAAAGGACCATCACCGTTTATATTGCTTCTGAATATATAGGCCGTTTCAAGGACTGTTCGTTGGTGACGTCATTGCTCCATGAACATTTCCTGCTTGTAAAAACAGAGACTATTTAGCAGAGATGGGCCACTTCTATTAAAATTAATGGGACAAATTGAAATGCCAGACGGCTGCCAACGGTCAACCTGCCTTACAGGTAAAATATCCAATCACCTTTTCAATACTGAAATTGCCTGTCAATCAACTCGAGAACACAGATGCACATTAGCTATACAAGACAGTATAATTGCATTTTTAATGTTATCTGAGGTAAAGAAACACAATTTATTATACCAGTTGTGACAGAACGACACGCCCTTCCTTGGGTCATTGTTGCCCTGCGTGATGGCGCTCGCGTGATCCCAGAGGAGGAGCCTCATCACCGCTGCCTTTAAACACCGAGCACACCTCTCCTCAGGTGACCGGTCTCTACCTGTTGGCGTCTTCACAGGTCCAGGAATGGAGCAGGGAGGGTCCGGTGCGAGTTAGATCTTCTGTCATCCGACCCGTGCTCAGGAACACAGGGGCGAGGTGGAGCACGTGTTGCGGCAAGCTGGAGCATATGTCGTGACAACAGGCCAGCATGCCGGGCCTCTATTTCCCTCAAGTGCCGAGGCCCAAGGAAGCCCAAGGAAGCCAGACCACTCGAGAGAAGCTGCATAGTGTTGTCAGATTTTACCGCTTATTTGAAATATGTTCTTTTATTGTAATCTTGACCAACCGTTTTGGAGATTTCGGTCTTTCCCCATTCAAGTAGATAGGAGCTGCACATTCATGCCGCTTGAATGGCCCAAAAATGGCCGCCTAGTGGACTGACTTACCTTGAAAAAGAGACTTTGTTGAAAGGATCCAGAAATACGTCTGGACCGTTCTCATTCCTTTGTTTTTATTACATTCTTGAAATGGTCTATAGATCTTAACCACTGGAGTCATATGGATTACTTTTATGTTTCCTTTATGTGATTTTTGGATGTCTGATCACCATTCACTTGCATTGTATGGACCTAAAGAGCAGAGATATTTTTCTAAAAAATCTTCATTTGTGTTCTACTGAAGAAAGTCATACACATCTGGCATTGCATGAGGGTGAGTAAATGAGGGAATTTTCATTTTGGGGTGTACTATCCCTTTAATACATTCAAAGGCATTCTTCGTGTGGCATTTATTTTTTTTACTACTAACTGTAGTTTAGAATAGATAATAATATTAATATTGACCTTTTTTTGACCATTAGTCAACAAATTCAATTAAACAGCTCTGGTATGTGGTGACTGTCACAGACACAGGGGTGCAGCTTTAATTTAACTGCGCTGAATATTTGCCAAAAACCTGCTCACTCACAGATCATTTACTCTTTCATTCATTCAGTCATTAATATAAAGTTCATTTAAAATAGGGTGTCACTGAAAGTGGTAAAGTCCAAGTTGGTGAATTTACTTTGGAATTTGTCTGCCCATAATTTTGACACATTTAGGCTGTTAGTGTAGTGGTTGGGACAGTCTTTATACTGTACATATGAGTGATTCATACATTATTTGTTCTCATACATTATTTGGTCACCTTGACGCGTGCGGGTGTGTGTGTGTTCCCTGGGGGTGCTAAGCCCTGTTAAATTGCTTTCAAACAGTAAAGTGGCCACAGAACATTGTGATGCTGAATAACATTCACACATTTTCCTGCCTGTCAGGATGTTAATCATGCGCAATATTAAATGACATATTGCGTATGGTGGCCTGACATTGTGTTGGGTAACAGGAGTCACTAAGGGCACTGTGTGTTAAATAATTATAATTAAGAGTCCTTGGTGTAATAGAGATAATGTACACTGTAAAAAATGTCCTTAATTTTAACAAAGACAGTAAAAATGCTACAGTTAAAAAAAGTTAATTAGTTAACGAGTAGTTACAATAAAATATGCATATTTTTTTATATATATATATATATATATATTATTTAAAAAGTCAATACATATAGTTTTACTGTAAAATGTTACAAAAAATTACATTATTAAGATACAAATTTTGATTTTCTAGTATAATTACCAATAAAAATGTATATTATGTTTAAAAAGAAAGTATATGTACTTTTTACAGTAAATTATTGCTAGAATTACGGTAAAAAACCCGTAATCGGGTGTTCCCAGAATTCCCTCCGTGACACATATTTAATTGTATTTTAAGGGAATAGTTATGTTTCTTCTTATTTTTAATATCAGTTATGTACATATGAGTTCTGTGTTATATTTGATGTAGTTTAGTTAATGTTTATTGAATTATTTTATGATGGTGTTTAGTGTTTGTGTGAGTTTCTCTACCTGATTATTGGTATTGCTCCAGGAAAGGACACTATTGAGGAACTTCATGTCATCTTGTGCTCTTCTGTAATTACTACGATGATTAACAATACATTATAAAGTGAAAAGCAGATTTAATTCTGATTTCAACTTGCTTCTTTTAATGCATTACATTATTTGAGTACTGACATATGAACAAAAAAGTATCCTCAGAAAAACACAAAAGTGCAACGTGGGGATGGTGGCCTGCCTGGGGGTATCCAGTGGGGGTAGGGAAGATGGGTGTGCCCTGTGCAGGCAGCATCTCCTTTTGACCTATTCCTCGAGGGGCCTGGCTCATTGGGATGTAGGGGGATGTGGGGCAGTCCATCAGATTATTATTATTTTTTAATAAAAAATAAAAAAAATTAGTTGCTGTTGCCATTTTCATTGCTTTTTTATATATATTTCATACAGATATCCTTATAATTTCCCACAAATACATGATCCTACAAATACACACAGGCTCACACATGCACAAATACACGCACACTGAACCATCAACTGCAGTGCGTGACCACCAAGTAAATACATACAAACTACAAATTAACATCTAACGAATGTATTTATTTTTGATTTCTCATCTTCCTGTCTCTTCTCTACTTTGTCACTTGCTGCCTTCCTATCTCCCTCACTGTAACATTAGTACTTAATATTTGTCACATGTAAATGTTGCCATCTTGTCTTCCAATAAAACATTTTAAAAAATGCCCTGTGAAGGCCTCATCAGTGAGATGAGAACACAGCCATGTGCACTGAACAAATATAGGGGGAGCGTGCATTTTTGTTCTAGAAATAATTTTTAATAATCAAAGTTTCTCAGGCTCTAGATGTGACGTTATGGTTTTGCCTGGGGGGTTTTTATCCGGAGGAGAGAGACGGCAGATTTTCAAAGCTTCTATCTTCTGAAAACAAATTTTTGTCAACATTTCAAAGTACACTAGCATATAGATGACCTTAAAGCTAATAGATAGACTAGTAGAAGGACTAAAAGCAGAAAACCTTTCAATTTAAAAAAAAAGTTTTAAACAAAAAGTAGCCACTACATTGTAGGGGGGAGATTTATTTTTGAATTTACAACTATCAAGTGTTATAATTCCTTCTTACAATCAAATATTAAAAAAAAACATTATTTTCAAACTACTGCCCAAAGCTGGCCGTGTTTCAGTTTCTGGGTGAAATGTCCATAAAGTGGCGCCAAAAGTGAACTGTTTTTAGTTAGATATTATGTAATACAGACAACAAGAACACATACTTTATTAACCATACATCCTAACCCAAACCCCAAACATAAACCTAATCACCAGGAGTAAAAATATCATCCTACATGGAAATTGCAACCTCAGAATCGTTGATTAGGTGAACATGATTACTTACTGGTTTCCACAGGACCAGAACCTGTGTCTTTAAGGCTACTTGTGCAAAATGCTATCAGCAGCACCACAGGAATAGGTAAACATAAAGGTAATTCTTTAAGTCAGTGTAACTCCCTGACACTTGTTTCAGGTAAGACTGTTTGCTTCCACCACAGGGATTGAGGACACAGCAGAGCGTGTTTTAACATGCCATAGTTTGGCAGAGGAGCACTGCACGATGATACAAGGTGACATGCTGCTGTGATATCACCATGAGGCAGAAGTGACTCAAATTTGCATTGTCACTTAGACCGCAAGTTGACCGTACTGAGCTTACGCCATGCTTCTCTTTTAGCGGTAAATGACATTGCCTGAGCTGGGCAAAATTTGCATGGTTTAGAAGGGGTTTGCTTGAGAGAACAAATCTGCACCTCTTGAGGCATCTGAGATAGAAGTCATGCATGGGAAGGGCATAGCCAGAGTCCCACCGGATTCAAAAGAATCTTATTGGGAGGCAACGAGAGAGAGAGAGAGAGAGAGAAAAACAGGGAAACATTTGTGCATTGGTACAGTATTTTTGCATGTTTGCAGAATTAAATTCACAAACGTATGTATATGTATTTTAACAGTTAACCAGTATCAATTTTAGAAGTAAATATCATTGGTAAAAATGTATTGTTTTTTCCTGTTATTTATTTATATCCCTTTTTTTATTAACCACAACCATATTGAATAATCCCACAAAAACTAGCTTGCTTTACCAGCATTAACCATCCTGAAACAGCACTGAAAGTCATGGTAAGATGGTCACTGAAAACAGCATTGACAGCATTTGACAGATGGTCCCTAGCCTGGCAGGAGGGGGTCAATGATGTCCACAAAGCCACGTGTAAATTTATTTCATTTGCACTAAGTAGGGCTGCAACATTCCCATTTACCATAAACAAAAAGCATGGAAACGAGCAAACCGAGAACACAAGGACAGAGCACTATACAGTTATGCAAAAAAAAGATATATTTATATTTAAATATAGCCCTGAATATTATGACTGGAGATAGTATAAATGCAGATATTTCCTTCAAAGGACCAAAAAGCTTAAGCTCATGAAATTCACAAATAGGGAAATTTAGCTATGGTCGTCCTTTTTTCAAATCCAGTAAACCGCAACAGACACAAATCTGGACCGAGTCTTCTTTCAAAGCAGCAGAAGAGGTTGCAACAGGCTTTGATGTTGGTTTCACGTACAGTTGTGTCCTCCATTGGTAACATCATTCAAAACAAGACAACACAAGCCCTGACACACTTTAAATATTGCTGTGAAGTGGAAATAAGCTGACATTGCAGATAAAGGCAGGGTTGAGAATCAGTCACGCGCACCTGCTATAATACCGCTGATGCATCCAAACATCTGCAGAAGACGAGAAAGTGCACTTGGAGAGCAACTGAGGCAAAATACACAGATTATGTTTAAACTGAGTTAAGCAAAGTAGAGTCCTGACACAGCCTTGTAGGTTGTTGTGAAGTCTAGAGACTTTTCGAATTGGAGACACTCGAATGATGAATGCAATTCTCATCTAGCACACTGCATTACAGTCCCACCGAGCGAGTGAGTATAAATAGCAAAGCAGCTATTCCAAAAGCATGATATCACCTTTTGTTCCTTTGGATAAATCTAAGGCGAGCTGGTTATTTATATTCATTATCCAGGTATCACTATTGTACGTGCTTAGCATACCACAAGTGTTTCTGCTCCATTTACATTGTTAAAAATATCTATAAAAGACATGCCAAGGGCTACAACAGGACTATTCAGAGACACACTTGCGGAATGAGCTTAACTTAAATATGGGGGATTAAAAAATATGAAACATAGGATAATTTCTCCACTCCTAGCTTTATATGCAGAGCCAACTAAAAACAAGCCATATATAGGTTGATTTTCCCAAAAAGTATAAACCCTGTGGATCTGTAGCACTTAAATAGGTCTGTTTTTTTAGCATCCTGGCCAGCCTGACACATCAATATTGGCTCAACCAATGGCATGAGTCTGGGGTGGGACTAACTCTTTGGCTGACCAATGGCAGATGGTGGGAGTGTTCAGGAACCTTAAAGTAATATTTTGGGCTCAAAACAAGTTAAGCTCAAACAACCGCATTTCTGGCATAATGTAGATTATAACACACATAAAAAATAATCAATATTTAGACTCGTTCCTCGTTTTTTTAAAAAAAGCTAAAATTATTTTTACAGTAAGGTACTTACAAAGGATGCAAATGGGGCCAATCCGTAAAGGTTCAAATACGGTTTCAAAAGTTTAGTCGCAAGACATAAACAAAACGTGGGTTTGCATGATGTGTCTAAGTTATATCAAATTTTACAACTGTTAACATGATGATGTAGGGGCATAAACCCTAAAATATCCATGGGAGAAAAGTGTCCTAACAAAGTGGAAATCTGACATCCTTGCGTTGCAACGGGGCTCTGTGTAGGTTGGGCGGTTGTTTCAGGCTTTAGGGTCCCCTCACACATGGTCCCCTCCTGGGACCTTGGCGCGAGGAGCGACAGATTCTCGAGCGACGACGCTTGAGGAATGGTGGCCCATTTTCCTGGTCCCTGGTGTTGCATCAAATTGGCACCAAGGCTCCAGGATGCGGGTCCAGTGTTGCATCTAACTAGCATACATGTACTAGGGGAAGGAGGTCGACCTCTCGAGGAGAGATGCGTTCTACGTTTTAATGGCAGCAGTGATGAGGCTCTGTTCTCATTAGGTGCACCTCATTATCCGCTACCAAACAAAGCAAATTAAATTTGACCTCTCCTATCTCCTGCCCAGTGCTCTTGATTGAGCTTAACATGTATTGGATCCAGAATATTCTTTTAAACAGAAAAAGGCCTTCTGTGGGTTTGTTTATGTTTGAATTTCTTTTAAGTTGAGTTTTGAATTCACAAATATTCCATTGGTTTGTTTGAGCATTCTATAGGATTTTTCAAATTTCTGATAGTATGCTCTGTGAAAACTCTAATTCCGATCAGTTAGAAGATATATAGCAAAAGTCAGAACAGTCTGAAGGTCTGTGCTTAGTTTGGTGGATGTAGCTTGCCAATTCTAGGAGTTAAAATTGCTAACTTGGGTTTTGTTTAGGATTTTTGAAAAACCCTCAACAATGTCTGTGAAGTCAACATAATAATTTTATGAATGCACAATTTAAAGGATGACCCGCATATTAGCAGCTTCTCTTGGCATTCATTGGGGTCTAAATAGGTTGTCTCCTGCTGACAAGAATCTGGCACACACAGCCAAATGATGACTTGGTTCTATGAATCTCAAGCATCAAAGTCATAAGCACTAACATGGCTGACGTTCAGCATGATGCTGGGTGATGTCTCCTTGAATTCTTTTAACAGCACTTCATTAAAGGCTTACACATCCAGTGTGGTTCCAGAGCACATAAAAAGCACTGTCTCTCTGAAGTCAAGATGAATTAATATCCAATTGTTTATGCTCAAAAAACCCAGTGCTTCCCCTCTGCAGAGATATCAGGTTAATTCAGATATTCAGACAAAGCCCTTATGCCTTTTTGCAAACACATGATTTTAATCACACTGATGAATATATTAACTCCAGCAATACTACACAATTAGCGCTCCACACAGGAAACTTGACCCAAAACTGATTTCAGAGAAATTAGAGTTTAGCATGTTGCTAAGCTAACGGTCCAATACTTTAATAAACATAAAAATACGTAGCACACACAAATATTGGGTAAAATAAGCTAAACAGATTGAGATTAAACAGAACTATTTTTTATTTATATTTTCAGTACTGAGAGAATATAATCAATATCATCTCATATGTTGCCCAGTTTATTCTGAAATCCTGTAGCTAAAGCCTGTCATCAAAAGGATTGGCTACTATTACTATTGTCACAACTGTCCTACACCCTTTCACTCTCAGGCATCTGCCACTGAACACTAACAAACATGACTTTTGTCCGAGGATTTTGTCTCCATGCTATAAACAAGTTATTTATTACATTTAATAAAAGAGCTACAGTGGCTTAACCTTCCATTTTAACTTTTTGCTTCCGAAGGCAGCTCACTAGGTTTTGGAACAGAGGATTGGATCGTGATGCATGTGCACACAGTCTTATTTATTCTCATGGTAACTTATAAGTTACCATGAGAACACCTAAAGTATAAATTAAATGAAGTCTGCCAGTAAAGATCAGGAGCTAATGTTCAGGTGATGTAGAGTGTGGTCACAGAAATGCTATTTTCAGTCCTTCAGGAGATACTTAACTTTCAATAGAAAAAATCTATTGTGATCACTGCTGGGAATTGACACATTCACTGTAGCTGGTCGAATAGGCAGTTAAATCTGTGTGCTTTTGGAACACAATGAATTAATGCCTTGCAGCAGCAAAATCTTAAGACGGCACACTTGCTGCAAAAGAAATGTGAGCAGTCATGCAGTGTGTGTATATGTGTGTGTAAGCAGGGAGGAAGTCCCTGCTGTCGGCTGCGTCTGTCTTTGTTTGTATCATTGGGTTGGCCTATGTATGCAGAGAATGTAATGAGCAATTCTGAACACAGCCAAGTATTCTGCCCCGCAATAAATGCCAGAGTAACGCTGGGAGTAACGCCAAGAATATGAAGCCATTGCTATTACTGAATCCAGACTATGGCAACAGGATGCCGCTGGCCAAAAACAGCATGTGTTTTCACAAAGGCCGTCTGTCTGCCTTAAGACTGGCTCATATTCTGTAATCAAGCTTCTGGGGAGAATGAAGAACATGTGCGGGTAATATTTCACCAAAGAAAGAAAATAAAGCCTTTATAGAACCAAGATTTTTTGATTTGTCAAACATTATCATGTCAATTATGATATTAAATTAAAATTTTTCTTTTGTGGCTTTAAGTCTATATTCGCTCGCTTTGAGGTAGTCTATATGCTAGTGTACTTTTATCATATATATATATATATATATCTCCTTTTAAAATGTACTATTTATTTCTTCTGGAAAATGAACCAAATACACTGATGACATCCTGGATAAAACTTAATTTGGTCCAATCAAATGCTCTCTAAAATAGGAATCCTCACCCCCCCACTGACCAGCAAGTAGCAATAGGCTATTATTTACATATTTTTTGTATACATTATGATAAAATGTGATGTATTGCTCTTCATTTATGCTGATTTAAATAAAAATTATAAACGGAAAAACACTACGTTAATGTGAACTTGGGGGAAAATCTGCTTAATTATAATAAAAATAATGGTATTAAAAAAGGATTCGTTTTCATTCTGTAAAATATATATATATTTTAAGGGGAAAAATGTCACCTGGACATGTTTTCTTAAAATGTATGAGACACTTTAAGATTCTCTGGGTCTAATATGATGACACAAAATCCAAGCATCTAATAAAACCGTCCCATGGGCATGAACAAGCTGCATTGTATTAAAGAGCATTGCACAGAGTGTATCTCGATTGTGCTTCTTTTGTGCTCTGCGGTCTACACAGAGCATATAACAGGGAAACTAATATCTTAATCATGTTCCCAGTGGCACTATGAGTGGTGTCACATTGGTTGAAATGAAGATGCATTGTAATATTTACAGAGCTACTCTGTGCTCTCAGGGCAGCATGGGGAAGAATTGCTTGGCAAAAGCAAACATTATGAAAGAGACCCCGTTTTTTTCCATGGCATGATGGAATGAGTAGGCATTGATGTCAATGATTTTGTCTCTCAACTTCCTGCAAAATTTTATTTGCAAGAAAAAACACTTTCGGAGGAGATTAATGTAAACAGGGTCGAACCGTGGCACTGCATTTATATAGGCCTTGATTATACAGAGTAACAAAACTCTGGGTAGATAGAGCATATACCCGTTATGGTCATGGACCCCAATTTTCAAGCTGTCACAAATAAATAAACGCTCCTTTGCTGGAAAGCCGATAAGGGATGTGGTGTGTTGAACAGTGAAAAACTGGCATATTAGACTGCAACATTTGCCAACCAGTGCCACAAAAGGGAAATCTAAAGCCCAATTATTCAACAGAAGATGCAAAAATGTGAGTGTGAGGTCACACCCAGGCTAAGCATAGCTCAGGAAGTTATTGGAGTTTACAAACAAATCCATCAAAAAATGGCACTGTGAAATTTCCCATTCTTGAGTCAATAAGCAACACATTTATTTGGCTGTTGGAGCCTGGTAGGAACGTAAATGTTTTTGAAAGAAAATCTAAGCAATTTCCTTCAACTCCTTCCCCCATGACAAAGCAACCATCACCAAGCCATCTCCCAATGTTTACTTACGGAATGATAGGATGATACACAATTGCGGAGAGTGCCGAAAGCAATCAGATGGAACAATTGCTGGAGAAGAGTGTAATATCAGCTTATAAAGAATGATTCACTACAGCCTGCCCAAGAATAGCAATGGATTTATTGTTCTCCTTATACTCATATCAGTATAGGCTTTGGGCACTAACCATCTCAAAGCCTACAGACAAAAAGCAAGATGTTCAATGCTATATATATGGGAAAAACAGATATTCAAAATCCAATTTCCATTCAGGAGTGGAGATACACTACAACCAAAGCCACTCAGGCCAACACAAATATTAATGGAAAAAGTGTACCAGGTCCTTTGAAATGGATAGGACAATGAAATCAATCTGTTCTCTGTTTAGTTTTTTTCTTATGTATATTTTGTATATGTAATGATACTTTCAATTTATAAGTTACGCACAATGGACATTAATTTCTTGCACAGACTAACCACAAACTATGTGACTATCCTATAATGCAAATGGGTTGTACAATAAAACAATATCACATGAGCTTCAGCACATGAGTGCTGTTGTACAGAAAATCCAGCCAATGGCCGATGAAGGTTTCAGTACAACACCATGATTGCAAGTGTGATATTACTTTAAAACAACAATGCTTTATAGAAGTAATATCAAGTTTAGACACATAATGGCCAGTTAATTAAGCCTTGTCCACACCAATTCATTTTTGGTTGAAAACATTTACATTTCCTAACGTCATCATTTTCCAAACTATGTGTAGTATATAACAGAATGTCATCAACAATGGACTTAGCCCACATCCACACTAATAGATTTTTGCCAATTTTATGCCTCTCATCTTTACTGGCACGGCATTTTTCTCCACCTAAAAACGGACTTTTAAAAATGCACTTCAATACCAAAACTTTGGAAAAAGATGACATTAGGGACCTGAAAATTAAGTTTAAGTGAAAATGTACTAGTGTGGACAAAATAAGTTTTTACTTAGCTCTCATTGTTTAGGAAAAACACATTGATTTTACCATGTTTACGTCTCTCATCGACACCGAAAATGGATGCTTGCTAAAACTTTCTCTAGGTTCTCATACTTTGGAAAAGTATGACTTTAGGAAACTTGACTGCATCAATAAAAATAAGTTACTCAGAGGTCCTTAGAGGACAAAAATATCAGTGTCAAAAAATTTCATAATAATATTATATATTAATATTATTTTTCACTGTTAGTGAGTTAATTTTTTTAACCAACATCCGTCCACATCATAACTACCAAATGCATTTTAATTTTCTGGATCTTAACCCTTTAAATTCCAGTTTGTTCATATAATGCCACACAATTTTAGCTGCATCATTTATTCAGTTAGCCTGCATTGCTCTATAATACAGCAAACAGAAAACAGGAAAAAAGCATGTATTTGCTCCATAGGCTAAACATGAGAAAAATGGCACCATCTGGTGGAAAATATTAAACATTTAAATTTTGATGCCACGGCTCTGAAATGAAAGAATAATATCAAATAATTCATGATTTTTTTGCTTTAATGGAACTGGGATCAGATATTGCCATTTTAATGGGTTTCAATGGTTACATTTTTGTCCTTAAGGTCCTAAGTATAACTATTTTGTGAACAGTGTATTATAGATGTATTATAGGAAATGAGGTTGAAATACAAACATTCCCCCAAAAATACACATCTTTGCCAAAAATTATGCCGTTTGTATTAACACAGCCAAAATGATAAAGAAAAAAAAAAAATAATACAATGGAAAAGACAAAACTGTCTCGAAGGTATCAAATTGAGGTTTGAAGCAAAAATGTAAAAGTGTGGATGTGGTCTTATACGTTTCTGATTGAAAAACACAAGTTTATGCCTCTCATCCCCACTGGAACAGCGTTTTCCTTCAACAACAATGTAGACTTTTGAAAGCGCTCTCTAGTTCTTCGGAAACAATGACATTAGAAAATGGAAAGCATAAGGAAATGTGGACGTGGTTTAAATGTCAGCACTTATGGAACACTATTTGTCAAATCAAATTAGAGATTAACAGACAACTCGTTATATGACTAAAAACAAGATTTTTCTAGAAAGTAGTTCAACTTTATAGTTGAAAGCTTTGCTGCATATGCAGTACAATCGCTTGTTTTTGTGCCGTTTTTATGCAAATAGAAGGGGCAGCGGTGTGTCTAATGTGGCTATTTATGTGAACTGAAGAGGCCACACAATAGCCTCCTACGCTGTATGCAGATTGAGACAGTGAAGAGCTTGCCGTGGGTGGCTAAATGGCATGAGTATGCTCTGAAGATAAGATTTGAAATGCATGGTTAGGCATGTACCATTCTACAATGTTTTTTTTTTATTTTGTTTTATACGTTTTTAAACCAATTTTTTATTGTCCAGACTGATAAGCCACTGAAATCCCTGCTGGAAGAAATGCAATAAAAAGTGAAAAATGTCAAAAAAGAAGCAGGACCATTTTGTGAAGCCTCTCTCACCAGCCTACACAGTTTGCTTGATTTTCATTGTTATTTTGTTTACCTCGGGCTCATGTACTCTACCCGTCCTGCTGGGAGGATCCAGCCCACGGCACTTACACAAGACAGTCGTTGGAGCCTTAACAGTGTATGATTCATGGACAAAGTGAAACCTGAAACCCAAAGCAACAGTAGACAAAATGAGTTATATAACTGAGATTTATAAGTCTTTAGAGAATGATATGAAACATAATGGGTTAATAGGTTGTTATAATAGATGTTAAAGATTAGCTCTTTGAAACATGAAGTAGTAAATAATATAAATACAAAATATTTTGACAAGAATGATGGGAATAAAAGAATATAAATCACTCATATCTTATTTTTTGTTAGATACGTGTTGTGGCACATCACTAGCTTTCTTCATAAGGAGGAAGCAGTAGCAAGTTAAACAATCCAAGTTTTTATTTTCCACACTTTTTTGCTGTAACACACACACACACACTAATGGCTTTTCAGCACAATCACACACAGTCAGCTTGGGTATCGTTCTCTCTCCCCTTTTTCGGTCTGGACAGCCCCTTTTTATCCCTCTCCACTCTCATTGCAAAACACAAACAGCTGTTACAGATAAAACCCAGAGGTGGAACTGCTTACCGTTCTCATCTCTTGATCTCTCTCTCCATTCAAAAATCAGCGCTCGACCATCCCCCCGTTTCTAGAGAGGAAATCAGCAACAGCCATCTGTGTCCCCGGTCTGTGGACCAGCTTAAATAAAAACTTAAATGGCTGAAGAGCTAGATACCAACGTGTGATCCATGTGTTGGTATCCATCTTGCGATGGAGCCATTGGAGCAGGGCGTGGACCGAACAGAGGGTGAAGGCCGTACCAGGAGGTAATACCGATGGGTAAGGGCTACCCACTTGATGGCCAAACATTCCTTCTCAATGGGTGGAGTCATTCAGCACACCCTAGGATTCGAACTAGCGAACTCCAGGGGTGGTAGGCAGTATCTTTACCACTGAGCTACCCTGCCCTCCATACAGCCAGGATTGACGTTCTTGAGCCTGTAGTAAATTATTCTGCTATAGTTGCCCCAGTGTGTGGAGTTTTGCTCTAAGTTTAAGAGCGTATTGAATACAATTTTTACTGTTTGAAGGTCCCCCCACCCAATTTTCCCTCATGACGTCCAAGATGCCACAAGGCTTATGACCGTACAACAATTTGAATGGAGAAAATCCCGTGGAGGACCTCTCGTACTGCAAATAAATGGGTTCGAGCCACTTATCCCAATTCCGAGCATCTTTGTGCACGAACTTACGAATCAAGTTTTTCAGGGTCTGATTAAAACACTTGACTAAGCCGTCCGTTTGTGGGTGGTACACGCTTGTCTGAATCAATTTAATCCCCAATAAGTGGTACAGCTCATGTAGTGTACGTGAAATGAAAGTAGTGTCTTGATCAGTGAGGATATCTTTCAGAATCCCCACTCGGGATAGAATTCTGAAGAGGTCCTCCACAACACTATGTGCTGAAATGCTGCACAGTGGCACTGCTTCTGGATATCACCTTGCGTAGTCCACCAGAGCCAACATGGTTCTACATGCATTCCATCCGTTCTAATAGCTGACGAGGTCCATGCCAATTCTTTCAAAGGGGGCCTCGATCAAATGAAGTGGCGCAAAGGCGCTCTTGGGGTGGCCGGCGGATTCACCAGCTGACATTCATGGCGTGCCGCACACCACTCGTGAACATCCCCATGAATACCCGGCCAGTAGAAACCGGGCATTTGACGGTTTAGTCTCTAAGGGCTGGGGAAGCCGAGACGTCCCCTTCCCTTACGATATTCTGATGCGTAGCTGATGTAGACAGACCCAGCTCAGCCTCCCCAGCCAGTGAAATGCATACAACAAACCGAGTCACTTTGTTACAGAACCCATCCACACAAATTTCACACAATAAAAGCAGTAAATCCAGGCCAATTCGTACCCATTGAATGATGACATCCCTAACAGGTAATTATGAATATCCCTTGCACACACATCACCTTCACCTGCATACCTGTATCCAAAGCCTCAGATTGTATCAAGCTTTGGTGAATGGAGGTTTGATTACAATAAGAATCCACTAAGGCTTGATATGCTTTCGAAGGAAATTGCTTAGATTTTCTTTCAAAAAACCTCCCTCTCATTTACGTTCCTGCCAGGCTCCAACAGCCAAATAAATGTGTTGCTTATTGATACGCTCCTGCTCGATCGGGGGCGGCCCGTGGTGCATCGGGGAACCGGACCACTGTCTCCACCTCCCTCGTGAGGCATCGGCCCTGGAAATGCTCAGGTCCCCCGCAGCTCCAGCAGATCGGCCTAGACTTCGGGGCAGTGGATTCACCAGCCTGTGGGGGAGAGAGGAGACGGTTAGGGGAAGGAATTTCCTGCTTCCAGGAAACAGGAAAAGAGGAAGGGGAGGGAAGGGAGGAAGAGGGAGAGAGAAAAGCCACAAGCTTGATAACGTCATGTAAAGTATGGCGGAGAATCAGTGGACTCATCGATTCTGAATACAAAGAACCCCTGTAAGATCACTGAAATGGCGCCAGCTAGTCTGTGAAGTACAATGCGCTATTGACAGAGAATCCTCGTGCCTTCCAAAACCCCCTACCCATGTGACTCAAATCTACACTCCAAATCCTCGTGCTTTACCATGTGAGAAAGGCACGTGAAAAGTTGGCAACAAAGTGTGTCTTTCATTTAAAACCTAGAAGGGCTTATTTTTAAGGAAATATGTTTAATCCCCGTATGTTTGTGTATTTCTGATTGACTTCAAACTAGTTAAAATTTGTTTAGTTGTGTTAGTTAAACTCTGAAGCTTTAAATAAAAGCCTGAATATGTATATCCACTTTTAAGTGTACTAAATACACGTTTCTTGGTATCAAATTAAACCTTACGACTTTGTCCTAGCTGAATATAAATATAAGATTACTTTAAAATTGTATTCTGCTAGGTTTTTTCAACCAAAGTCCTGACCGAGTCATAAATTATGCAAATGATATGCAAATGAGCCTAGACAAGACAAAGGGAGCAAACTCGTGCCCAAAACGGAGGAGTCTCATTGGGTCACTTCTCCCAAAGGAGGGGTGACCTCCCTACCATAAAAGTCCGGCCCCAGCATTGAATCGACCTCTTGACTCCCTCATCTCTCTTCTGCTGAACATTTCAACTCTCCTCTTCCGTCCTGCTCCCTCACCCGGCTCTCCCTTCTCCTCCCCCGGCTCTCCATTCTCCTCCCCCGGACTCCCCTGAACACTCTCCAACAGTTACTCATAAGATGCTTCGAACTTTCCGCGAACCATCCACGATCTGGAAGCACTGACAGAAAGCCCATCTCAAGGACGCCACGAGGACACAACATACACACAGTCTTGCTCAGCTACACAAAGGTCCATTGTGCAAGTATTATCTCACTGAAATTCAAATGCGTTACAGTGTGTAACTTCCGTGCTGGCTCTGAAAGGTTAACTGTGGAAATAAGTTTGCTATACCTCTAATTCTTTATTTTCCCTTACTGTGTTTATTTTATGTTTATTCTATGTTAAATGTTTGTTTGTTAAGTGTAGTGATATATCCTAGTTCCTTGTATTAAACCCAATTATACGCTTGATTGTCTGTGTTTGTTGGTCATAAAACAAAGCCTCTTTAATGTGCGATCTAAAGCTACGAGCTGATATTATCAAAGTAAGTTAACGTGCTTTGATTAAGTAAGCTTATACTAAGAATAAATCTTCTGGAGAATTGATCAAGAGTATCGAGCAAAGTGGTTTGGCGGACGAACTGGTCAGTCTCGATACAGGTCAATTCCATTAAGGTGTTCTGAAAATTAATATAGCCTGTCTGCATGAGTTGTATATTCCTAATTAAATATAATTCGTTGTGTTTAATTATATATAAATATCTGAAGCAGACTCTTGGACTATATAAACCCTTTTTGGGGCGATTTAGTATGTATTGTTATCTAGTTCAAACCGTATGATTAATCAGTGATTACGATCATTAAAATTAATTGTACATTCCCCAAACCTGAACCTGGATACCCTACATAATGGTGGAGAATAATGCGGGCACATTTTAAGCTTTGTTTTGTGAACGAATGCATTGTCAATTTTGTGTATTTTGGTTGTTAATTCTGTACGCGAGCGCGCCGGAACTGTAAAGGCACAAAGCCGATTCTCAGTTCAGCATTTAACAGCGGCTAAATAATGTCTAAACATTTGTTGCCACCGTTGAGTGATAAAGTAAACTGCAGTTCATAATATTAAAATTGCTTCTGTAAAGACGCGCTATATTTTAATATTACAAAATCCCCTGTTCAGAACGAGAATCTTCTTTCAGGGTGATAAAAAGATTGGGTTAAGCGAAGCTCCTTTTCTCATCTTAGTAAGGCCTGAGATTATAATCGTTATAAAATTAACTCCTGGTTTACATTGACGTAGCTAATCAATCGAAAACCTAATACATTTTGAATAAGTGCTATATTTCTGATGTGTATGGGAGCCGAACAACAGACGTACAATTCCTGTTGTCCACATTTACTCGTAGTGCAGGAAAAAAAATCTGCCACGGCGTTTGTGTGAAGTATAGCACCAAAAGAAAAAAAACAGACCCGCCGAGGTTTCAATTGAATAATTGTGATTTTGCAGAAAATCCAAGCATGAGAACCCTCTCTCTGATTTGAAATCACACGGAATGTTATTCCGCAGACAAACACTAGAGGGCAGCCTGTAAGTGCTTGATTAGTTCTCAAGTTACTCCCACCCCATGACATCATTTGGCGCGAGCACAAGTACGCCATCGTGTGGACATTCATTGTAGGTCATTTCTTTTCTCAAATTCTTTCTCCCTGTGAATATTGAAAGGGCGGTTTAACTGTCAATACATATTTGTATTTACAAGCTTTGCTTGTGCTAATATTATTGGATGTTAAACAATTCTTCTACCTCTGACTGTTACACTTAATTGGGTTCAAACATGATTTGAATTTAAATTTAAAGTTAAGTCTCAGTTCAGTGACTAATGCCCACTTAGAGGAAACGTGCCCCCTTTGGGGCCTCCCCTGCTAAGTCGGTTTATCACTTCCTTCCTCCTTGCGTTCTGTTTTGAAGTGGTTAATTTCCAGTTGGTTTTATTTCAGATGCTATCACTGATGTCTTACAGCAATCGTGATTATCATCGGATATAATTCTGATCTCTAACTTTTCTTATACTTATTCAAATTTGGTTTGAAACAAACAAATTTCGAATGTAAATTTGAATTAAGTTTCTCATTTCAATTATTAATTAATGTTATTAATTATTATTAATTATTCATATTATTTATTCTTTTCCCTCTTTGATACTTTATTACGACTGTATCCTTACTATCTTAGATGTTACTTCACATCTCTTTTCACGCTTATTTAAATTGAGTTTAACAAGTTTAAATTTAATTTAAATTAAGTTTGTCTGTTCATCCTGCCTTGTTTACTTCCGTCTTTTCTTGTGGTTAGATTGTTTTGATAATTAACATCATTATCAAACTTCTTTAGTTATCATTATTTGGTAAGGCTTTGCCTGTTATTTCTACACACATAATTACTCAATTTGGTTTAAACAAGAAAGCCTTAATTCACTTTAAGACTTTCACTTGCTAAAAATCCTGTTCTGTATTTGTATGTAGAATTCCCTAGTGTGCTGTGGTGATTCGACAGTCATCTCTGGTTGGTTCCCAGCAAGCTGGTTTATCCGACCGGCATTACCGACGCTGGCCGTATGCGAGTCTCGGACTCTTCTGTCTCTTTTCATTGGTGCGGCACGCAACGACATCAGCAATTTGGCACTCCAAAGGAAAGTCAACCCCGTCAGTCGACACACAGGGCAAGTTTGGAATAATTACCTAAACCAGGGCCTGAAGAGGGGCCACTCTTACGGGGGTTCTAGGGAAAATCCAATCTTGTTGTGCCGTCTGACAGTTGACACCTTGGTGTTGCCGGTTGTGTTTAAAGACAAGTTGTTTGAGAGGGCGCACCGTGATAGTAGCTGAGGGCCCGGGGACACTGCGGTCAAGTGTTCGGGACCATTGGAAAGATTGACCACGCGCTGGTCCCCAGCAGAGTGACATCGATTCACCCCAGGCAAACTAAAAGATAAAATCCATCCACCAGTATAGGCCACATAATAGTAGACATTCCCCCGGTCATTTAAGCGTTTGGCCCATTTCTTTTCTTTCCCTTCCCTAAGCCACACCATCTTCCTAGGGTTTATACCTCGATAGCGCCCCACCCTGTTGGTCCTATCATAAACCCTAGCAGTGGTGGTAGACTTAGGCCCATTTTCTCCTGCCTATCTATTCCTAACATTAATTGTGTTCTACTTTATTCTGCTGTTCTCTTCTGTCGTAGTGTGTACTTCCAGTTCACATTAAGACAGAGCCTACAAGAGCCATCAAGGAAAACTGAATAAAGAGACAAAGAGGCAGCCCGCATCATCAGATGACCCTTGTGGGCTGCCGCCTTGTCAAATCCTTTATTTAGACCTGCACTGACCCGCGAAATTCGGCCCACCTAACTGTCTAACTGTCTACCCCAGTTAGTCAAAATTACGGCTTATAATAGCCACCTCATTGTAGCTCGCTAACCCTACGCGTACTTGCATTGGCCTCTTTGTGTGTGCGCTGTTCTTTTCTCTCGCTTACAGTAAGCCAGTATTGTCCCGTTCGTCCAGTCCTGCAGTCCACTGGGATCACCTCGAGACATGGCTGAGCGCAATGACGGACACTGTCCTACCCAAGGACGCCAGGGACCTACAGCACCTGGGTCGAGAGCAACTGGACGCCGAATTGGACAGCCTGATGGCCCACGATCCAACACAGAGCTACAACCACAAAGAATGGACCAAGATCATCGGAAGTCTTGCCCACAATCTCGTCGCCCAGGCATGGATAAGTGAGAAAAGCAACCTCGACCTGGAGCAGGAGGCGGCAGCGCTAAAACTCCAAGCTGAGGAGGCCCGTAGGAACCAAGCCAAAACCCAGAGTCGTCTAGATCAGCTACGCCTCGAGACCGAGGAACAGCGAAAGGAAGAGGATGAAACGGACCCAGAGCTACAAAAGGAAGTAGAGAGATTTCAAAATGCCCTGGAAAACCTTCTCCTAGATACAGACCACAGAGAACAGTCGGAGAGAAAAGCCAGAGAGGAACTCGACAAAAAGCGGTGATGAGGCGAGTCTCTCCTTGCAAGAGCAGAGGTTGAACTAAAAGACAGAGATTCTAAAGCCAAAGCCTGTGAAAAGCACCTGAACACGGCCAGAGCTGAAATCCATGAACTTATTCAGCACAGAGACCATCTCAAATATGAACTTGACACGGTTCACAGAGAACTGAAACATTCTTATAGACTGCTAAGTGAACAGAAAAGGGAAACGCACACCACAGAGTTTCCCCTGACCAGTGGGCCCAAGCTTTTCAGCCAAGAGCTCAGAGCTGAAAAGGGGGTGAAAGCCCACTGTTCAACAAGTCACCAGCCAGCCCCCAAGAACCCCCCTCAGCAACAAAAGGGTGGGAGCCCGCCCACAAAAACCTGGTCACTAACCACGGCATGGCTCCCAAAGAACTTGACAAGCTGGCCAGATACATCCCTACTTTCACCCCAAATCCTGCAGGAGGCCACGACGTGCATGCCTACCTGCAAGACATAGACTTTCACTTGCACACTGTTCCCAACGTGACCATGCAGGACAGAGTGTACCTGCTAAGAATTACGTCTAGTCGCGACGTGCGCAGCTTCCTGGATCGGCAACCAGAGACTGTCAAATCAGACTACCTACAGCTACGGCAGGCCTTCAGAGAATTCTCTGATCCAGAGTCAGAACAAGGACTCATCACCGCTATGGACCTCAAAACAGGCCCGACTGGAAACTCCACAGGCCTACTACAACCGCATCCGACGAGCCTACTTCGAGCACGGAACGAACGTGCTATGGAAGAAGACTTCAACTTCAAAACTCTTTTTCTCCGAAACCTGCATCCCACAGTGAGCCATCACTTAAGGGTCCTGGCCTGTCCTCGTAGCATGACTACCCAACAGCTGCGAGACTTAGCCCATAAAGCTTTCACCAAGCAGAACATTGCTTCTGAAAAGACTGTGAAAAATCCCACCATTTGCCCCGTCACTGATCAGTGCTCAGAGCTGGCACTAGAGGGCGCCCAACAGCATCACAGTAACAGACCTTTTTACCCTGAGTCAAGACCGTTCCATGACAGGAGAGGGCAGCGCAACCGCGATGGTGCTCGTCCTAAGCACCAGAACGGGCATTTTGAAAGATTCTACGACAGCCCACGGCCATCCCACGACCAAAAGGGTGGAGCCACGTGGGAAGCCAACCGACGGCCCAGACAGAACCGAACCCCGTCGACAAGAATGTCAAGCCCAGACAGCCCGCAGCGGAAAACCTCTCGGCATGCCTCCGGCAAGTCCAAGTCCGAGCCTACCCCACAGAAAAACAGTGAGGCCACGGCGGAGACCACAGAGATCCTAAAGTTTCTGAAAGAGCTTCTTCATAGAACACCTCACAAGAAAGACAAAGAGGCCAGGCCAGACTCCTCATGACTAAGTGTAAGGCATGAGCCCAACACCCTTCCTGACTGCCCTCCTACGGAACCAAGCACCCAGAGAACCGCTCTCCAAACCCAGACTACAGAACCAGCTATCACAGCACTAAGTGACAGTGTCCCACACTCACTGCAGTTGACAACCACACATCCTGCAGCGGACAACCCAATCCGTCACACCAGTGACCAAACCCCGCAGATGCCAGAAAGTGGTGTTTTGGTTGTGGGTCTCCACAACGAACCACAAGAGACCGACCCTAACTGCTTATCGATCACCACACAAGCCCCAACACCAAAACTCCTGGGGAATCTGATCGAGAAGGGAATGGCACAGAAGCTCTACCTAGCCATCACTGTGGAAAATGAGGTGAGACTCGAAGCCCTGGTAGACACTGGAGCAGACCTCACTCTGATATCAGCTGAACTTTTTGAAAGACTCAAATTTGAAGCTAAGAGACAAAATCGAACTCTAAAATCTCAAAATTGTGTGCTAAATGTACAGTCATACAGCCAAAATGACGTCCGGCTTGAACAGGTAGCTCCCATTCACCTGACAATTGGTCCTATGAGCGTGGTACACCCTGTTTACATCTCGCCGATGAACACATTTCCCCTCCTTATCGGAAAAGATCTACTAGATCGCTTCGAGCACCTGCTGGACTTCAGACAGCTGAAGATGTGGGCTCAAGTGCGAGAACCTCTCCCCCTTCAGCCACCCCGAACACCTGAACCAGACTGTCAGGTCACAGAGGTCACGGGAACTCTCGCAGCCAGCCACAGTGACACAGCATCAGCACCAGAGTGAGATTCAAGTTCGCTACTCTGCACATTTCAGCTCACCCAAGACTTTGATTCCTTCTGCCCCAAGGTCACAGCTGACCTGCACTTGAATGGTGTAACTGCCACTGACATCATACTTGCACTATGGGCAGACAACTCAGCCATCAGTCTCTCACTATACAATGCTCTCATTGAAGACACACCGGACCTTCCATCTGCCAGCAAGCGCACCCGTTTTCCTTTGAACTCATACCCATCAACAATAGTGACTGCCAAAAGGATCTGTGCTTTGAACTTGAAGTGGAACTACCAGTGTCTGACCCACTACTTCTTGGTCCTTCCAGAACTGCCCCATGATGTCTACATTGGAGCAGACATTCTGATTCGCCTCAACGCTCATGTAGACATTATTAATGAGGTCTTGTGGGCCCCACTGACTTTACAGCCTCCTGTGATTCCAACCAACACTGCAAACCTCCGGTCAGGCCAGACCATTCCAGAGGTCTGCACCTTGGTCAACGAACAGGAAACTGTAGTACCAGCCTACACCAAAGGGGTCGCTGTTCGGCTCAACATGCGCTGTGGTCAAACCCTAAACCACACGCTGGGTTTCTTTCAACCTTCACCCGAGTTCCCGAATGCGTTGAACTTGGACTCACGCCGGAAGCCACGCCCCACACTGAAGTGTCATCCCGTGCCGTTTACATCCTCTTCAACAACTGCATGACAATGGACATCACAATTCCAAAAGCCTACCGGGCAGGATGGCTAGTGAGCCACGACTTTCATGACTTTGAACTAACATTACCAATCATTGGGCCCATCCCAGCTTCAATGATACCCGAAGGGCACACAGACCACAGTGTTCACAACCCCCTTCAAGATCATCTCCATAACTTCAGTCATGCCAGTGGACAAAGACCAGGTATGCAGAACAGAACTGACAAAGGACCAACACCTTGCAGTATACACAGTCTCCAAACAGCCTGCCTGCGAGATTGATGACACTGCCGCTCCTCTGCCTGCCAACACGACAAACGACACACCGACAGAGGAGCCGTATCCAGGGTTTGAGTCTCAAGTTCAGCAAATTCTAAAAGACGCTGACGCAATTAATAATAATGCACATCGACAAGAACTCAGACGAGTCCTTTACAAGTTCAAAGCATCACTTGCCAAAGACTCTTTAGATTGTGGTCTCACCAAGCTCCACACCGTGCGCATCCCAACGCACCCTAATGCTCCTCCCACTTTTGTCAGGCAGTACAAGATCCCCATCGCGTCACACGAACCGGTGCAAGAGATCATCGAATCCATGCTTGAAAAAGGTGTCATCAGTCCATGCAACAGCACCTATTCTGCCCCCATCTGGCCCGTCCTCAAACCAAACGGCAAGTGGCGACCCACCATTGACTACAGGAAACTGAATCAACAGGTGCCACTGTCACGATGGCCCATGACTCAGCTGGAGCAGGAAATACCCAGAATCAACGGAGCCACCATCTTCTCTACACTCGATGTGGCCTCTGGATTCTGGACCATACCAGTGCATCCAGAAGATCAGCACAAGCTAGCTTTCACGTTCGGCAACAGACAATTCACTTTCACAAGGTGTCCGTTCGGCTATGCCAACTCACCTGCTGAGTTCAACATCTTCCTGAACAAAGCATGCCCAGATGCCAGAACGAGAGGTAACCTTATCTACGTAGATGATGTTCTCATGAAAAGCACAACAGTGGCTGACCACATGAGAGAGATAGACTATGTTGTGAACCAATTATCCACTGCCGGCGCCAAGATCGCCCTCCACAAAGGACAGTGGTGCCAAACCAAGGTCAACTATGTGGGCCTACTCATAGGATCACAGGGCATCGAACCACAGTCCAGCCGTATTCAAGCTGTTCAAAACATCAAGCCACCCACCAACATCTCAGAGCTGCAAAGTTTTCTAGGGGTGTGCAATTACTCGCGGCAGTTCATCGAGAGCTACTCAGACATTGCAAAACCTCTAACTGCCCTTCTGAAAAAAGACTGCCCATTTGTATGGACAGAGGTCCAAGAACATGCCATGGGACATTCGGGTGGAAGAAGTGTCTTGCTGGCATATGCGATTACTCTTTTGTCTTGGTCATGCCATGGAGCTGAAACGACACCTATGTACCGCTCTGTGCCTGGTTTACCCGGACCCACAAAAAGAGTTCTACTTAGAAGCTGGATTCTCCAGCCACTGTCTCAGTGCTGGCCTGTACCAAAGGCATGACCAAGACAAAAGAGTAATCGGATATGCCAGCAAGACACTTCTTCCACCTGAGAGTAAATTCTCAGACTGTGAAAAAGCTCTGCTCTGCACTGTATGGGCCATCCAGAGATTCTCCAACTACATTGGAGCCCAAAAGGTTATCATAGAGACTTGCCACCAGCCTGTCATGTTTCTCAACAGCCAGCGTATCCGAGATGGCGTGGTCATCAATTCACGCATAGCCACGTGGGTAATGGCCCTCCAGGAGCGCAATGTTGAGGCATGATATGCTCAGAATCACAAGTCGAAGCTAGGCAACGGCCTGGCTGCCTGCCAGAACTGCTCTGATTACACACCAGCTGCAACGGTGGATGTGGAAGAACCCAACAACAACAACAACAACAACTAACCTGTCACAGGTACTTTGAGGGAAATGCGTGCCAAGGTATGCCCACAGCCTACGCCGATGGATGTTCCTACAACCAAGAGGGCATTCGTCAAGCAGGAGCAGGTGTATTATGGGTAAATGACCTGCCGTGCCCACCACAACACTTCAAGCTGGACCCGCAGTCATCACAGTATGCGGAGGTCGCAGCCATTCTCATAACTCTGCAAAACGCATCGACCCATAACATCAGAGAATTCCTGATCTGCACAGACTCCAACTACGCCAGACTCAGTTTCACATGCCACCTTCCAAACTGGAAACAAAATGGCTTTAAAACTTCAAACGGCAAGCCTATCAAACACCAATACCTGTTCCAAGAATGTGATGACATCACAAGAAATCACAACATGACTGTCTACTGGAAGGTGAAAGGACATTCAAGGCAACCAGGCCTTGACAAAGACTTGAATGACCAAACCGATGCCCTTGCCAAGACTGGCGCACTACACGGTACTCTATGGTCACCTCCAACCCTCCCACCCACCTTGAACGTTGCAGTGATAACCCGTAGCAAACGAACTTTTCCTGCAACAGTGCCACCCTCACAGCCTCTAACGCTGGCTCCGCAGATTTCAAACAACGACACAGCGGACATGCAAGCCTCTGACACATGCATACAGACTTTCCATATGTCAGAGAATGCCTGGTTTGCTGCCGGTTTCAACCAGCAAACCCAAACAACATAGCCCCACTGCAACGCAGAAGAGTCACATTCCCATGGTCAGACCTCCAAATCGACTGGGTAGGACCTCTGCCCAGGTCAACGAGGGGCAACAAATACTTCCTCACAGTCGTGTGCCAGTTCACAAAGTGGGTAGAGTGTCTTCCAGCACCCAACGACACTGCCCAGACCACGGCATACCTCCTGATGAACCACATCTTCTCCAGGTTCGGACTGCCCCTGAGAGTCAACTCAGACAGAGGCACTCACTTTACGGCCGAGATTATGCAGCAGATCTGGAGACTCCTGGGGGTCCAAGTTCAACTACACGTCAGTCATCATTCAATCTCGTCTGGCCAAGTGGAACGATCGAATCGAACCGTGGTCAGTATGTTGAAAAAGTATGTGTCTGCCAATCAGAAAGACTGGGATGTAAAACTCCCGCTGGTGCTAATGGCTCTCAGAGCCACCCCGCAGGACTCGACTCGCATGTCTCCCTTTGAACTAATGACTGGGCGGCAGATGACACTGCCACTGCATCTGCTGTATCAGCCAGGAGACTCCAGCCTCGTCACAGCCTGCACCACTCACCAGTACCTCGACGAGCTACACCGGCACCTGAAAGCAACATTTGCTTTTGCCCAACAACAGCTTCACAAGAGTGCCGAAGGACAGAAAGCATACTACGATCAGAAAGCATCGCACCAAAACTGGACGTGGGCGACAGGGTCTGGTATTATAGCTTCACTCAGCCATCCCACACAGCCTCCCATTGGCTGTCAAAGAAATTACTGCCCCACTGGACAGGACCTCATGAGATCGTTGACAAACTCTCCCCGGTGGTGTACCGGATCCAACTAAGCCGGGGACAGAAAGAGCCAGTCTTCAAATGGGTCCACCGTAACCAAATAAAAAGACATGTGGCTGCTGACAGGGAAAGGATGCTGCTGTGGTTCACCATCCTGTGCCTCCAGTCAACCAGAGGCCAGCCGCAGTCAGACATCATCTCACCCGGTCTGGCATCAGGCATCGTCCTGAGGGAACAACCGGGACTCCTGATCACCAACTGCCGGACCCACACCCAGAAAGTGTACGTTCGACTCGACCCCCGCAACGTCTACCGGGCCCAATACAGCTGGGCAGGTGCCCGATGGACAGAGGACTCCCTCTCTCACGCTGAGGCCGATGTCAAGCACATGCTCAACCAACTTGAGAAAATGACTGGTCACACAAGCGGAGTTAGGTGGACACAACCGCCGCTCCAAACGGTTCCTGGGAGCTTTGCTCGGAGCCGCCGCTGCTGTCGGAACCCTGTTTAACATTGGTATGTCTAGTGTCAACGCAGTGAACCTAGCCACCGTGAGGCGGCACGTGGCTGAAATCCAGACTGAGATACCACAGCTAAGAGAGCAACTCAACACACAAAGTGCATCCCTGCAGACCACCGGCAACACCTTGAGAGGAACGGTGGTAATCCTCAACACTCACAGCATTCTACTGAACAAGACAGTGAACTCTAAGAAACAGCCGTTTACTGTCTTCCAGAACAACTTTGCTCAAACGCAGCTGGTCACAGCCCTGATGACAGACATGCTGTGGGAGGTGAGCTCCTCCATTGACAGCCTAGCCATGGGTAGAATTCCACCGTACCTGATACCCTTAAGCCTTGTACAAACCGTGCTGGCTTCCGCCATCACCACGACAACTGACCCGTTACAACTACACCTTGCCTACTCTCTGGGTAGTGCCATCCCACTCTACGTCGACCCCGAGCAGAGGGAAGTGGGTTTTCTCCTGAACCTACCCATCATAGAGTCAAGCCAAATCTACCGGCTCAAGGACATCGTCAATATCGGGTTTTGGAAAGGTAACACGCACATCAAGATCCACACCCCAGACGTGGTGGCCTACCACGACAGCGACCCACAGCTGTACCTGGCCCCAAATCTGCACATGTGCATGTTGACCAAAGACATTCACTACCTCTGCCCCAGTAAACCCTTCCTCAGAGACAACACTGACGGAATCTGCGGGCTGCAACGCCTGGTCAGCGATGACAGACATGCTGTCAGTGATACCCGCTGCCCCGCCGATGCCAAGCCTCGCACTGAAGTCACCGAGACACAAGCAGAGATCGTAGGTGACAGGTGGCTCGTTAACACTCCTGTGCGCACAGCTACACTCACCTACGACCAGCATGACACCGCCACCCGTCTCACTTTGCCCAACCACAGCATGTGGATTCAAGTCCCGAAAGGTGCCATCCTCCACCTCGATGACCTGGCACTATACCATCTCCCAGGCTAAGAGTACGAATCAGAACTGGAAATCCCATCTTTTTTTTCCCAGAATCAAAAACCTCACCCTAGATCCAGAACTGGAACTATGGATCGAAAGATGGGGCTCCCAGTTAATTGACATTGCTCCTATCGACACAACCCTCCAAGCCTTGTCTCGAATGCCCATCTTGACTACCTCACCTGTTGTCCAAGCCTGGACCACAGCTGACACTGCGCTGTGTATCTCTATGGGAATCAGCCACCTCCTGACACTAGGCCTGGCCTTCATCCTGTACAGGAGGCTCAACGAGATGCAAACATCCACAGCCAAGCTCACGAAAGCCATGTCTGTAGGTTTCCGACGGAACCCCCGGAAAGAGGGGACCATGACAGAGACCACTTTGAACCTCATCGAATTGAGCCCTCCGTCCGAATAACCACCTGCTACAAATCCTCATGAGTCACCTGCCATCCGCCATTGTGATGATTGTCGTCCGATGATGTCTCCAACAGGGACTTCATCTGACGAAAAGGGGGACTGTAAAGTATGGCGGAGAATCAGTGGACTCATCGATTCTGAATACAAAGAACCCCTGTAAGATCACTGAAATGGCGCCAGCTAGTCTGTGAAGTACAATGCGCTATTGACAGAGAATCCTCGTGCCTTCCAAAACCCCCTACCCATGTGACTCAAATCCACACTCCAAATCCTCATGCTTTACCATGTGAGAAAGGCACGTGAAAAGTTGGCAACAAAGTGTGTGTCTTTCATTTAAAACCTAGAAGGGCTTATTTTTAAGGAAATGTTTAATCCCCGTATGTTTGTGTATTTCTGATTGACTTCAAACTAGTTAAAATATGTTTAGTTGTGTTAGTTAAACTCTGAAGCTTTAAATAAAAGCCTGAGTATGTATATCCACTTTTAAGTGTACTAAATACACGTTTCTTGGTATCAAATTAAACCTTACGACTTTGTCCTAGCTGAATATAAATATAAGATTACTTTAAAATTGTATTCTGCTAGGTTTTTTCAACCAAAGTCCTGACCGAGTCATAAATTATGCAAATGATATGCAAATGAGCCTTGACAAGACAAAGGGAGCAAACTCGCGCCCAAAACGGAGGAGTCTCATTGGGTCACTTCTCCCAAAGGAGGGGTAACCTCCCTACCATAAAAGTCCGGCCCCAGCATTGAATCGACCTCTTGACTCCCTCATCTCTCTTCTGCTGAACATTTCAACTCTCCTCTTCCGTCCTGCTCCCTCACCCGGCTCTCCCTTCTCCTCCCCCGGCTCTCCCTTCTCCTCCCCCGGACTCCCCTGAACACGCTCCAACAGTTACTCATAAGACGCTTCGAACTTTCCGCGAACCATCCACGATCTGGAAGCACCGACAGAAAGCCCATCTCAAGGACGCCACGAGGACACGACATACACGCAGTCTTGCTCAGCTACACAAAGGTCCATTGTGCAAGTATTATCTCATTGAAATTCAAATGCGTTACAGTGTGTAACTTCCGTGCTGGCTCTGAAAGGTTAACTGTGGAAATAAGTTTGCTATACCTCTAATTCTTTATTTTCCCTTACGGTGTTTACTGCGTTTGTTTATTCTATGTTAAATGTTTGTTTGTTAAGTGTAGTGATATATCCTAGTTCCTTGTATTAAACCTAATTATACGCTTGATTGTCTGTGTTTGTTGGTCATAAAACAAAGCCTCTTTAATGTGCGACCTAAAGCTACGAGCTGATATTATCAAAGTTAACGTGCTTTGATTAAGTAAGCTTATACTAAGAATAAACCTTCTGGAGAATTGATCAGGAGTATCGAGCAAAGTGGTTCGGCGGACGAACTGGTCAGTCTCGATACGGGTCAATTCTATTAAGGTGTTCTGAAAATTAATATAGCCTGTCTGCATGTGATGTATATTATTAATTAAATGTAATTCGTTGTGTTTAATTATATATAAATATCTGAAGCAGACTCTTGGACTATATAAGCCCTTTTTGGGGCGATTTAGTATGTATTGTTATCTAGTTCAAACCGTATGATTAATCAGTGATTACGATCATTAAAATTAATTGTACATTCCCCAAACCTGAACACCCTACAGTCATCGCCATCACTCTTGTCATCAGTCAGCACACACCACCGGCAGCCGTCACAGAGCTGTTGTGCAAAAGGGAACGGTGCCTGACGTCGCTCAGCATCTGGGAGCTGAACAGCTGGTGGTGCTCTTCTGGACTGTGGCTGACCCATTGCAGGATGGCTTTGTTCAAAAGAGTGTGGTTTTGTGACGTGAGCTAGGCTTCCCCGGTCAGCAATGGCAGGAGGTAAAAAGTCCATTGCCCCCGTGGCCATTTTAGGGCTTTGACCATGTGCTCAAACAGCTCCAGGTAAGCCTCTGAGTCCTGAGCTCCCATTTTAGCAAGCATCAGGTGGGGGTTTGCTGCTATCAGGATCGCGGCGGATGCCCCCTCCTGTGGTAACAAGCTCTGCAAGACCCACCGGTCCTCATGTTGGGCTTGAAGGAGCATCACGAAGCGTATTAGCTGCTCCATTTTTAGCTCCATGTGGGCCTGGTGTTGGGCTTGGTGGATAGCGGCGAGGGTTCTGAAGACTACTTCCAGAGGCGAGGACTCCATAGCAGCATATCCTTCCTCCTTCCCTGGTTTTGGCACAGATCGGCGCTCAACCACGCACCAGTATTTTGAGAGAGTTATACATTGGTCTATTGCAATAGATGACAATGGTAAATATTCTAGAGGTATTGGTGCATCCCTATTTTTGTCAGCCATGTTGAATTTATGTTGTGACATATTAAGAGGATAGTCATATACAATTATGGATAAGGGTCAGTGGTAAACTGACTTAAAATTGGACAACACACATCTTTTTAAACCACACTGTTCCAATCTTGTTAAAAAATGTCACATGCTTACCCATGGTATAAGAGTCCAGAGTGGTTTCAAACCTGAAGCCTATGCTTATAAAGCAAAATTTTAGCAGCAACAGTAATTGGTTTCTAAAACTGATTTAAACTTTGCATCCAAAAGGGATAAAGACCATACTAATTAAGAAGCATACAAAAACACTGCATGTGTTTATAAAATGTGTTTGACTCATGCAAGTCACTTGCCCCTCAATGCCAAAATGACCAAATATTGTCTGCATGAAAGTAATTGATCTAAACACTATGTTCCGAAGACTCAGGACCTGCTAGAGGGTGATTTCAAGTGTAAACTCTATTAGGGGTTTTTGTATAAAAATATATACCAAATAAGACCTTGTTTGAATAGCTTTTATCATATTTATAGAGATGAAATGAAACAACATGATGGTGAGTAAATGACAACAGAATTTCCATTTTTGGGTGATCTATCTCTTTAACTTCCACATCATAAGTGGGATGCCAATTTACATAGTGAGTGAGATGAACCATTTTAACTTCTTAACTGCTTATGAAACTGACAGCATGCATAAGCAATTTTATGCTCTAATAAAGTGAGAAAATATTTTCAGTTAGCCTTGACACGGCTGCTCATGTCTTGAGCTCATAACAGTAAAAAAATATGGCTTAAATTGAACCAAGCAGACTGCAGTTTATTGTGCATTTACTGTGAAATATTGCCTTCACCAGACATTGCCATTTTGTCCAAAATGTGACAGTTTAATTCTAATGATTATATATATATATATATATATATATATTTTACGACAAAGAATTTAATACTAATTTAATTCTAAAACAGTGAAAATTTTGGAGTATATTTGGTTTATAAAACATTCATAAAGTGAAACGTTATCTTCCTTTCCAAATACTGAATGGCATTCCATATATATTACCAAACTCAATTATTTTATACTATATTTATATTTTGAGTAATTAGCCTGTGACAGAAACTGAAGACTTCAAAAACGCAATGGATGATTAACACAAGTCAATAAATCCATTATGAGGTAAAACAAAGGGAAAAGGGTAAGAAAGAATTAGCTGATGATAACACTTTGTTGACAATACCAGGAGTGGCATGCTTTTGGAATATTCTTGTGACAACTCACCACACTTAAAAGCATGAAAGTGGAAAGATAAATGAAGGTGGCCTTGTGAAATATGGTTTATAAAGAAACACAACAGCTTTTGTCCATTCAAAATAATTCAAGGTGAACAGACACAGACTTCAAGTGGTAGCTTTGCGCTGTTTTGATTTGCAAATTCTGAAAATGATTGATGGGTCTGATTTTGACAACACAAGCTGCACAGGCACAAGGCAGAAAGTAAAGAATTGATTGTTAAGAATTTGAACAGACTAACAGATGAAAACTGATGTTAAACTGAGAACATAGGAAATCGCCTTAATCATTCTTTATAATAGTACAATAAGCCACAACAGGCTGACATTACAGTGATTTTTACCACGAGTAAAGGCTTTTCTTAAGTACAAAATTAATCAGAGAACCTAAAACCCAATTAAGTCTGGTAAAAACACAGTAATACACAACCTAAAGTGGCTTAAATTGCATTTATTAAATAACGAGAAAAGCAATATGACAAATACGCCAATATTCAGTAAATAGTCTGGTTGATCATGTTATGTGCATTTGCGTTACTTTGACGGTAACAAACCAAAGTACTATATGGGGTGATAGAGTTACCTTCAAAAGTCTGTACCATTAAGCAGGGTATGTTATTATTTAGGTAAGCTGTAATAAATATACAGCTGTTACCTTACTTGCTCAGCAATATTCTCTTCAAACTTTTTTTCCCTCTTCAAACTGTTGCGCCACCATGACATTAGTAGACTTAACAGAGAAAATTCACTGTAGAAGTTGGCAGTTCACAGTAATGTCCGCAATAGCACCCCTATTGGCAACTTTAAGAATGCAGCACATCATTGCATTGTGTTTTGAATTGCTGTCTGACCAACAAAGTCTCATGAAAGCTCTTAATCAGGCAGAATGGCATCGTTCCTCAGAACAAAAGGGTTCAGTTCTCAGGGAAAACACTGTCATGTCTAAAGTCTTATACAATAAGGCATCAGACCAAAAGCCATCAGATTACAAGGCATCAGACCAAAAAAAATCGATACAATACACACATAAAATTTTAGCTAGCCTCCTTTACAACACTATATTTTAATAATTGAAACGTCTGAACATATTTGGTTACTCATTCCATGTTAAAATCATGGGTTTGCGGTTTAGGTAAGGATATAGACTTTATGGTTAGGTTTAGATTAGGAGTTATAGTTATGAAAAATCATTATCACTATTAAATTGATTCATTTATTTTTCTCTATGGGAGTAAAAGTCTTACGTTTTTGTCGTAAATGTCATACTCACACGATTTAGCCATCTTGTACTGAATTAAGACTTTTAATGAGACCGGGTTGCTAAGACACATTTTGGAATGTAACAATGCACAAAATCAAGAAGTGTCTGTGTTGAAGTACTTGCGTGGAGTGTCTTTAGACCATTAATCAGCACTTACAACTTGCAATCTAAATATCTTTGTGGCGATGTATCTTAGTTCAACAGGGTCCTTTCATGTACTCAGGTAGCAATGAGTCAGCCTCTCCTGAAAACTAAAACTCTGGCATGGCACCTTATTTCCTGGTGCTCAAACCTATTGATTGAACAATTTGCAGTAGAACTGCAGAGTACACTCTATGGTACCCATATAAGGTAGGGGTGTGAAGAGAAAAATGCCTGCCGAGAGTTATGCTGTACGATATAGAGCATCAAATTATTATCAGGCAGCAGGGGTTTGACATAGCCGCGTAGATTAAAGAAGAATGATCTGACAGCTGTGTTGTCACACTGCAGTAATCATGTGAAAAAGCTTCTGTGGCTATATGGTAAACAATGCACTCAGCAGCAGCTTAAAAGCATTTTGTGGGGGGAAAAAAATGCACAATTCAACAGAAACCCTTGAATGGATGTGAAATTTCTTGTAATGCTGCAGGGACATTTAGGCTAAGGGCATATTTGGTCTGATAAAATGTAAGTAAGAATTCAGTACATTATCCAACAAGATTTGCTATCTAGAAGGAAATATCTAAACAGCAAAGCAGTAAAAGAACAGTGTTAAAGGGTTTGTTTACTCAAAATGAAAATTCAGTCATTGAGCATGTTAACATGCACATTCTTACACCGATTATGCTTTATAACCCAACGTAAACACCTTAAACAGCCTTTTTTTTATGAGAGTGAGGTCATCAACGGTTTAAGGATAAAACAGCACACATAGATTTTTGCCCATAACCTTGATTTCGCTTTGCATGTAAAACATTTTCCGACATTCTTACCAGCTAATTTGCTTGATGGCTTGTGACTATCCATCTTCCTCTTGATCACATTCCAGAGGTTTTCAATGGGGTTCAGGTCTGGAGATTGGGCTGGCCATGACAGGGTCTTGATTTGGTGCTACTCCATCCACACCTTGATTGACCTGGTTGTGTGGAATGGAGCATTGTCATGCAGGGAAAACCAATCCTCAAGAGTTGGGGAACATTGTCAGGGCAGAAGGAAGAACATTTTCTTTGAGTATAACATTTTACGTGGCTTGATTCATGTGTCCTTCACAAAAGACAAATCTGCCTTATTACAGCCTTGCTGAAGCACCCCCAGAGCATCACCAATCCTCCACCAAATTTCACAGTGGGTGTGAGACACTGTGGCATGTATGCCTCTCCATGTCTCCGTCTAACAATTAGAAGGCCAGGTGGAGGATCAGTGATGAGGAACCCCACCCAAACCTCTTCCCTGATCTACGGGGTTCTTCCCTTTGTCTATGTCCCCCACTTCTCCTGTCTCTCTCCGCTCTCCTCCCCAGGTTGACAGGAACACCCCTACGAGTGTGGAAGGGAAGCGCGGGCCGATCTGTTGGGGCTGCAGGGAAGTCGGGTACTTCCAAGATCAGTGCTCAGCAATGTAGTTGGCAACCCTGATCAGGAACCATGACACTCCGCAGGCCACCACCGATCGGGCAGGGGCGTATCATATCCCATGAGTGTAAAAGGAGATACATAAAACTTTGCATTTGGCCAAGTGAGAGTAATCGATGGTCAACAGCTCCAGCCTAACGTCACACTCAAATACTCATATTTTTCAATTATCAAAGACATAACCTATCAAGTGACGCAGGCACTCCATCAAAAGTAAATACAACCCGAGGAGCTGTCAGGAAAGCCTTTTCCAGGTGGGCTCACCATATTCAAATGGCTGGCCATCTAGGTCATGAAAAAACAACCAAATAATGGCCCGTTTTATTTGCCCACCAGCCACCCCAAAAGTTCCATTGCACCTCTATCGCTAATCGAGGTCCCCTTTGAAAGAATTGGCATGGACCTCACTGGGCTATTAGAATGGACCACACGTGGACATCGCTTTGTATTAGTTCCGGTGGACCACGCAATGCAATATCCGGAAGCAGTGCCTCTGTGCAACCTCTCAGCACGTAGTGATGTGGAGGCACTCTTCAGAATTATCTGCAGAGTGGAGATTCCAAAAGAAATCCTCACTGATCAAGGCACTACATTTAAATCACGAACACTACGTGAACTGTATGAATTATCAGCTAATAAATCTATTCGCTCCAGTGTTAACCACCCAACCCCACAAACGGTGATTAAGCAAAATATGATTAAGGGGGGGCCTGGGTAGCTCATGGGGTATTGATATGATGATATCGAATTCAGAATTGAAAAATCTGTATCAACAGCCAGCCCTACAGTTTAAATACAAGGGAGCCTCTCAAGCAGCTTCTGTGAAACTATGAGGCCATTTGCAAATTTTTGCCAAGAAAATTCTTAGAAATCAACCTGGAGGGGGACTGGGCAGCTCAGCAAGTGTGGACGCTGACTACCACCCCTGGAGTAGCGAGTTCGAATCCAGGGTGGGCTGAGTGACTCCAACCAGGTCTCCTACACAACCAAATTGGCCCGTTTGATAGGGAGGGTAGAGCCACATGGGGTAACCTCCTCATGGTCGCGATTAGTGGTTCTAGCTCTCAATGGGGTGTGTGGTAAGTTGTGCATGGATCGCGGAGCCCCCACATGCTGGGAGTCTCCGCAGTGTCATGCAAAATGAGCCACATGATAAGATGTGCGGATTTACTCTCTCAGAAACAGAGGCAGTTTGTGGCAGTTTGTCCTCCACCACCCAGATTGAGGTAACCATGCCACCACAAGGACCTATTAAGTAGCGGGAATTGGGAATTCCATATTGGGGATAAAAGTAAAAAAATAATATTACAAATGAAAAATTATGATTCGAAAGTTCGTACACGAGGATGCTAGAAATTGGGATAAGTGGCTCGATCCCTTGTTATTTGCAGTGCGAGAGGTTCCACAAGCCTCCACAGGGATTTCCCCATTCAAGCTGTTGTATGGGTGTCGGCCACGTGGCGTTCTCAATTATATGGAAAACTTGGGAGGAGGGACCTTCAAACTGTAAGAACTCCACACTTTGGCACTAACGCAGTGGAATTTGCTCCAAGCTCAGGAATGTCAAAGCCGACTGTATGACAGTAGCACTCAACTACAGGAATTTCGCACCGGGATATAAAGTGCTTCTATTGCTGCCCACCTCAAGCTCTAAAGAGTTGCTCAATTGGTTGGGCTCAGCTCAATTTTAATTGACACTAGACATAACAAATCACCTTAAGGAGACAGTGGTATGAAAAGTGCCATACTACAAAGTTTCACTAGCATCAGAATAGTATTGAAAACAGATTAGTGCAACAAGCTTTTTTTTTGTGATGATTTCTATGAAGTGCTCATGGAAAAGATGTGCTTTAAGTAATTTTTTGAAGACAGAGAGTGAGTATTCATCACGGATGGTGTTGGGAGGGTCCTTCCACCACCGTGGTATGATGAAACTGAAAGTCCGAGAAAGTGTTTTGGTACCTCTGTGTTGGTACGACACAGATCCTTTTAACTCCAATCTCCCAAGAAAAAGGTGATTTAAGGTGATCCACAGTCCAGGGGCACTGACGGCTGTGGCTTACTTTCTCTCCAAACATGGGGGGTCCTGGCCTGAGTCAGGTGGTGGGGGTATGTGGAATTTTTCTGTCAGAGGGAGGAAGAGAGAGAGAGAGTGGTAAGGCTCGTCACCTAGGTCATTATCTCTAACAACTGTTTCTTGTTTTAGTGATGGCAGAGGGAGACATAAAAAGGTGCACGATGCATCAGAGTGGCAGAAATAGACCATAGAGAGACTGTTCCTGTGTGCGACAAGAATTATTGACTCATTTGTGTGATTACTTGCCACTGAGTGCCCATATTGTTTAAGTTTTGTGAACGACGCTGACGAGTAAAAAAAAATACTCACACTGACATTTCACTGCCTCCTGACTCCTTCATTCCTTAGATTAAGAAAGTGTTACAATATATACACATATATACAGTAGGGATGGGCTGGGCATGAGTACTTGTTAGAGTACATGAGTACGTGTTCTTGGACGTGGCAGCAATGATCGATCATGAAAATGATGATCGATGGAGATCACATATGATGCGACTTCTCACTTAATTTGAAATTCAGTGACAATTACCTGACAACTAAACACAAACGTATCAAAGAGGGAGCTTATTTTTGAGCTTGATTACATTGTGATTTTGAAGGGTACATTGATTGTCAGAGACATCTCATAGCAACCAAACTGATATATGACAGTACAATGTTATCGTTACGATAATCAAAAGAGAATGTAATTAACCGTTTTGAACACCTGTCTCTGCAAAATATTTACATTTATGCATTTGGCAGACGCTTTTATCCAAAGCGACTTACAGTGCAATTATTACAGGGACAATCCCCCCGGAACAACCTGGAGTGAAGTGCCTTGCTCAAGGACACAATGGTTGTGGCCGTGGGGTTAGAACCTGGACCTTCTGATTAACAGCCCTGTGCTTTAGCCACTACGCCACCACCACTCCATATGCCAATTAAATAATGGATATTATTTAATGTTTGTTTGTAACTGACTGTAAACCTCCCTGCCCTGAGTGATGTAACACACACCTGCATCTCAACGAAATGGGAGTTGAAGATTTACGCACGAGTTTCACGCACACACAAACACACACCAGACGAGTGTGGCAATGGACGCAATGCATTGCGATTGTTTCAAACAGCTAAACAGAGAACAGATAAATTGAGCATTTTCAAAACTGCACTGCACATTGTCAAAACTGCAAAACTTAACACACATATACGATAACATGCATATTAAAAACTTGGTTATGGCATCTCTTGTTAATCCAGCTGTGATTTGAAATAGATGGTTCAGACAGTCACTAAAAAAACTAGTGCACCCTTACTAGAATTACTATGGTAACCTGAAGGAAGAACAGACTGATGCGAGTTGTGCCCATTCTTTCATTGAGTTGGGCAGCGAATCACTACGTGACCACGAGGTCTTAAAAGCATATTGGGCATTCAAAATTGGGTGAAAAATGGGAAGAAAAAAAACAAAAACATTTTTTGTGCGGAATATGAGCCAGTTGGTGATGCGAAGTGAGTCAGCACCACTCAGTGTTTATATTCAACAGCACTTACGTGATCGCTCATATTACTACTAAAGCTAGGAAATAGCTTTAAACGGCTTTAAACTAACAACTGAGAGACACAACAGACTGATTAATTACACAAACTCAAGGCGCTTACCTATTACCGGACTTTCCACATTGGAGAGGACAAAACGGCAGAGGACATTGCAGTTCCTATAGTGAAAGACTCTTGCGCACCAGCTACTGCGAAATAGGGAGGAATACCCTGAGTTGTGCCCCCATTTGGACAGCTATTTTTCCACTGAAATAGGATGCATTTCACCAAAATGACATTATCTTCAGAAAGCCGATTCACACACTACAGCATCAATAACAGGTGTTTTCGCAAATGCTCCATCTCTCTCTCACACATCTTTGTTTCTCCAATAACATGTTAGAAACAGCCCAAAATGTTATACTAGTAGTTTTGAAGTGATGTTTTTGAGAGGCTTGGACGCAACACTAGGTTTGAAGCAGCAACGGCAGAATCAGTCGCTTAAGAAAGTAGTTCCATGCACAATTGCATTTTTTTGTGGTCATACTCAGTTTGTCCTATTTTTTTTATTTACTTGTTCATTGAACTGTTGTATAAAATAATATCACACTCACAATCGTGCTATATGGCCCCAAATCAGCACTGCTGTGATTACATAAGGTACTCTGCCTGCGGCCACATCCCTGTCACAGCATTGCTGATATAGGGCCATGTCGCACTCTTGATAATGTGACATTGCTTAATTATGTACATGTCATTGCCCATCGAGTACTCGACGAGTAATTGGTCTGAGTACTCAAGTAGACAAAATGACTAAAATGCCCATCCCTAATTAATTAATATATATATACACACACATATATACACACACACACATACACACGCAGTATAAATATGTGTAGGCACAATGACCTTAGTCATTTATTATAAAACTAAATAGAGTCAGGTTACAACAAAGTGGAGTACAAGGTATCTAGCTAGTATTCAGGTCAGTAAATGTGCTTTCGTGCAGTAAAACACCCATTGTCATTCAAGGAAGGTGACAATGAGGCGGCAGTCAGAATATACTGAGAGATGCAGTTTTGGGTGCCAAATCGCAGCAGGGCATCTGTGTACCTCGACACCTTGCCTGAGGTTACCTCAAGGTAAAGGAGAAAATCCAAGCCATGACAAGGACATAATATAACCATAAAATCATGTACAGCTAATACCCAGCACCTTAGATGGTGTCTTCTAAGCATAGCTCAAGGCAATAGCATTTGTGAATCTGAAAATATGGACTTGCATAGCGATGTAGACACTTTTAGAGCATATCAGGCTTTGAACTTGCATACAGCTGAATCTTTCAAAGCAACATCTACATTAAAGGAAAAAGGAAAAGTGGGGATAAGGGGTGCTCCTGGTGTAGACACACTATTTCCAGCGCACTAAAAACACAGCTCTCCCAAGACTCAACAGTCTCTTCAACAAAAAAAAACCCTGCCAGCTAAGAAATCCCAGCAGACCATAGATCTTATCTATACTTTAAAGACTTCTCCCCCACCAGTATCTATGCTCTTTTCAAATCATCCAAGAACAATCGTTTTTCACTACATTATTCCTTCACTGCCTGGTTATAGTTGGAATACATTGGAAAAAAAAATACACCAAGCTAGGGCAACAAACCATTTTGATGATTGCCCTGAATAACTTTTACTTAATATAGACATGTATACACTTCTGCATTGACTCCAAATAAGGGCAGTAACCACCAGAGTACTTTTACATGCACAGCAACACAACTTCCAATGTGTGTTTATATTGTTGGACATCATATCCTGTCCATTGTGGTGTCAAAATATGACATATTACATAGTCTAATATGCCCACCCCCTTAAGGCCCCTTGACACTCAGTGACTATGTTCGGAACTGCATACTACCACCATACTTGTTACTAATTTTAATCTACACACTTAATAAACCGTTGTGCTCAATTAAAACTGTGTGCTCACCTCATTTTCAATTAATTTCTTTGCCAGCTCAAGTTCTCAATGAGATCATCAATTGGACTTCTGCCATATGCAACTGGAAAATGTATTCTTTATGGCAAAAAGTGCGGTTAGGAGTACTTGACAACAATTTACATGATCCTCTCAAGCAAGCAGAACTGTGCTCACCGTCAACTACATCTTAGAGACCAGAGCCTCTGTAGGTGGTAGATCCTACAGAAATGAGCTCTCATGTCCTGGTCAGACTCAAGTGGTTGTAGCCGTATGCACATACACCACCTGCATCAGCGGAGTTTATTTGTCTCTCAAAGATGAAAAGGCTCATAGTTGTGGTGTCCGTAAACAATTTGTTGGATAACGGAAAAAAAACACGCCCTAAATAAAAGTGCATATAACTACCAAGACAATCAATGTGCAATGACTCAAAATATCAGCAACCTGTATTTTATTTTATATGAGCATGGGGCACAATATTTAAGATAACATGATCAGACAAATACTTACATTTCCCCCACCACCATTTCAGACACTTCTGCTCACAGAATGAATAAGTCACATGCTGACTGGTAGTACAATTCTTCAAAACGAATGCATTATTGGCAGACATATCCGGTCCTTTCTAGAGTTTCCTATATGCAATTTCATATAAAACAGCCCAAACAGTAATCAACTAGCACAAATTACTAATAGTGTTACAGATGACAATGCTCACACAGCACCATGTTAAAAACTAGATTTTTATTTAATAGAGGTTCATGTGCAACATTGCCCACCTAGACATCCAAACTTACAAGCATCTGCCATCTACCAGCAAAACTATGCACAAGACACTAAGTTGTCCTACAAACACTAGCTTTATTTAGTAGTTTTAACATTGAAAAACAAAAAGAACTGAAGACAAATAAGCAACTTGGGAATCACTGGATTGAGACCAAAAACCTGCCAAGAAATGGCAACGCCAGCGAAATGGAATCAACTAACACATTCTGCAACTAACACAAAATCTTGATTGCATACAAGCAATAGCACACACAGTCATCATTAGGCCTCTGGAGGAACTACCTGCAATACAAACATGCTTGACATTAATTTACAGCCAAGATTAATTATAAAAGCCAAAAGACTAAAAAAAACAAACTGTACCTTTGCCAGATCTTTGATCACAACAACACCCTTTTCGATTTCCAAGTCGCTCTCCGTGTCATTGTGTGACCTATATTCTTCACTGTCCGTCTCAGCTGCACTGGGCTAAAGGAAGAAATTAGTAAGGCATCTTAAATTTACACCAATAACAGCACAAGTACGGTTCTCACTGCTACAGACCAACCAAAAGTGGCAATGTCGCACTAGTCACAGAAAATATAGCCAAGACCTTTCTACTAGATTTGGAAATACCTTTGAAATGGATTAGAGAAATAACTGAAATTGCAAAAGTGCCCTACATTGAGAAATATTTTCTATTTTAAGTAAAGATGCTGACTACCACCGCTGGAGTTGCTAGGGAGGGTAGAGTCACATGGGGTAACCACCTCGTGGTCGCTATAATATGGTTCACTCTCAGTGGGATGCTTTGAGAGTAGTGTGTGGATGCCGCGAAACCTCCACATGCGCAGTCTCCAGGGTAATGCACTCCATAAGCCACGTGATAAAATGTGTGGATTAATGGTCTCAAGACGTGGAGGCAACTGAGTTATCCTCCACACACCCAGATTGAGGAGTGTCACTACGCTACCACAAAGACTTAGAGTGCATTAGGAATTGGGCAGAATATGAAAAACGCATAAATTTTCCAGTACATAGTGATCTGATTTAAACAATCTCGATATGAATTCTTAAAACACAAGATCGATCTTTTACTCTATGCACAACCCTCTATAATGCAAGCCAGTGATTGGTAAACTTTCAGATTTAAATCCCAGTGATTTAGTATAGTGGCGACAAATTACATCATCGCGATTCTTTTGCTGCGTGTCGAGTAAAAGTTTAGTTTGACTAGTTTCATGTAACGGATGTCCAAAGACGAGATCCACGCAATCCATTTGTCAGCAAGTAATGTCTCTTTTGATACTCTTTCTGCTCTTTTCTCAGTCTTATTGTGAGGGAAAAAAAAAAAAAAAAAAAAAAAGCCCCAATCATCTCACTTTATATTGCGCTCCCCCAGTAATGATGGCAGTCTTGAGTACGGATTTAGCACGTGTTCTACATCAGTGTAAATTAAAATATCAATACATCAACTATTGATCATTGTGGAATTTAGTCAACATTTAAAATTAGAAACTTAATTTGTGTGCTTTTCCAATGCACGGTCGTTGGCCTTACATTTAATGTAGTCCAACAATGGCTTTGGGAGACCACATTACAACATTTACTGTACTTAAAACTGAACACGTCTATGCCGTCCAGGTGGCAGTCCAAAGTTGTGAATCTAGTAACCATACACAAAACTTAGGAAGGTTTTTGTACTTGAGTTTGTATGTTAGCAGTTGAAACTGGTGCAACTGTGCAAACTGAACCATTAGAACAGCTACCTTTATTATGCATCTAGCCTTGAACAGGTTTCATTCAAGCTGTCGAACCATAAAGAGACATTCTTGTAACTGAAAACTACATTGCACAGGCTATATGAAAGATACTTTTACACAAATCATTCAGGGAGTAAATAATTATATCCTTTGGTAACAATTTAAGTGGAAAACTTATGAGAGTTGTGCTCCGTGGTGAAGCAGAATCTCAGCAGCCTCCAGATTTCTAGCTGGGCCCAGCCGATAGATGCAGAGCGGAATTGGCTGCTGCCAATGTGACAAGTTCTAAAAACTACTTAATTATACAATTTAATAGCCATATAACTACTGACACCATGTAAGCTACATATCATCTCCAGATCTTTGCTGGAAAGGAAATGTAGTAACTATACTTCTTGGAACTTTGAGTACCCCTGATTTACTTGTAACAAACACATGCAATTTCAAGACACTTATTGATTGAATACACTTTTTGAAATTGTTTTAAAAGCTAAAATGTAACCAATGATGAAAAAATAAATTACTTCATAAAATTGATATTTTCTAGATGTACCAAGAAGGGTTACCTAGGAGATAATTTATTTAGCGTTGAAGCAAAATGGACATTGTAATCAAAATTCTCATACATCATATCATCAAATTCAGAATTGAAAAATCTGTATCAACAGCCAGCCCTACAATTTAGATACAAGCAAGCCTCTCAAGCAGCTTCTGTGAAACCACTTGCACATTTTTGCTAAGAAAATCCTTAGAAATTATCCTGGAGGTGGGCCAGGGTAGCTCAGTGATTATGGACACGGACTACCACCCCTGGAGTAGCAAGTTCGAACCCAGGGTGTGCTGACTGACTCCAGCCAGGTCTTCCAAGCAAACAAATTGGCCTGGTTTCTAGTGAGGATAGTCACATGGGGTAACCTCAGTCACAATTAGCAGTTCTTGCTCTCAATGGGGCACGTGGTTATGTTGTGCGTGGATTGTGGTGTGTAACATGATCCTCCACATGCGGAATTTCCACATGCGGAATTTTCACAGCGTCATGCACAACGAGTCATGTGATAAGATGCACGGCTTGACAGTCTCAGAAACAGAGGCAACTGAGACTTGTCCTCCGCCACTCGGATTGAGGGGAGTAACCACACCACCACAATGCCCAATTCCCACTACTTGGTCCTTCCAAATTGGGAGAAAAGGGGATTAAATAAAAATAAAATCATCCTGAGATTTAATACTTGACTTGCAAAAAACTAAAGAGTTCACACTGGCAGCTTTAACACCGAACCTAACGATACAAAACCAAAAGGCATCAGGAAAGTCAAACTGATTGGACAGCTTTTATGATGTATATTTTTTGACAGAACTTGCCGATCATTCAAATCAATGCGAACCGCACCAGAGTTCGTTTGGAAGCGGACCGAGACCCACATTTCAGGCGGTCTTCATCCACTTGTTTGGTGCGCACCAAGGTTCATGTGACAGCGTTGACACTTGTTCAAATGAACCACACTAAAAGAGCAAATCACACCAGAGTTCGATTTAATCAAACCAAACCTGCCAAGTGTGAACACACCCGAAGATACGACTTGACCTCTGAAAAATTTCTGGGTGAGGTAAAGCAAACCTCATAATCCGGATCAACTGCATGGTCTTCCTCGGCCAACTCCTGAGTGAGCGCCTCCACCCAGTAATGCTGATCTCCCTCCTCTTCCTCATCCAGGTCATCCTGCTTTCTCTTACTTCCTTTGCCACAGGGCTTGGTTGGGGAACAACATACCTCTTAAAAAAAAAAAAAAAAAAAACAAAACAACTCGTTTACTTAGTCAATCACAACTGGTGCAATGCAAACTGCAAAATCTAATTCAGAGTATAGTGGTTTAAATCTACCTGGGGACACAGCACAGCCAATGCTGGTGCAGACGGGATAACCTAGAGTGCTCTGGATGCGCCGGGGCAGGATGGCCATCAACAGGCGTGTGACTCTGTTGAGACGCTTCCGAACTGTTCTGCAATGTCTTTCTTTAGGGGAACCTTCTTTCTCCTCAGCAGGTGGGGAGATAGCCATCGCTGGCATAGAGAACCCAAACAGCCACCGTAAGCCATGGAAAGCCCACACCTGTGTACAAGATCAAAAATACAAGTTAAATGATTCAGTTTAATGCATAACTTTGGGGAGGGGGTACATCTCACAAAGTTGGTTTATCAGTATAAAAGGCACATTCATGCAGGTTTTCACAGCAACCCAGCATGTCTAAACTTGTCAATTTGAAACACGAAGCAGCTTAGCAAGCTTGTGCCAGTAACAGATCACCATTGCCCATATAAAACCATCTTACAATTTAAGCAGGGTTGGAGAGTAACAGAATAACATTTAAAATATTATCAACCGTATTCAGCAGTTCGGTGGCAATCAAAATAGTTACAGTCAAGAAGTATTTTCTTAACTGAAGCAATTAGTTTTGAGAGTTTGTTCTCTCAAAGTAGCTTGGCAAGACTGGTCTTCATTAGATCACAAATTGTTGTCTGCGTTCCTAGCTTTTAGATGTCATTAAAGAATCCACATACAATTAAAGACAAAGATGTCATTGTGTACACTGTGGGTTTTTGAAGTCTGGAGCAGCAGAAATGGTTAACCTTGTGTAAATTGCCATTTCACATCCACTTATAGCACACATCCATACTTAAAACAATAAGCATATTCTTTATCCTGTTTTAGAAGCAACACTGCACAAGATATTTATGTATGTCCACATTCATGCATTTCAAAGTTAATTTATTAAATTTTATTTGGGGGGGGGGGTGTTAGTGCAATAGTAATTCAAAGCATTTAGATTTCATTACTGATCATGATAATCTAACAGAATACATTACAAATGACATTTCACATCATGCATTTTAAAATGAATCCTCACAACCCTGAATTTAAGATGATTTGAAGTTCTTTCATCTCACACACACATGTTGTGTTTCCATGTGTTATGGGGACTTTCCATAGACATAATGGTTTTTATACTGTACAAACTTTATATTCTATCCCCTAAACCTAACCCTACCCCTCACAGAAAACATTCTGCATTTTTACATTTTCAAAAAACATAATTTAGTATGATTTATAAGCCGTTTTCCTCATGGGGACCAACAAAATGTCCCCACAAGGTCAAAAATTTTGGGTTTTACTATCCTTATGGGGACATTTGGTCCCCACAAAGTGATAAATACACACACACACACACACACACACACACACACACACACACACACACACACACACACACACACACACACACACACACACACACACACACACACACACACACACACACACACACACACACACACACACACACACAGCACACAGCTTGCAATAGCTCACCGCCCACAGTGCATTTTAATTGTTATCGACAGTTACTCACAGTAAACTTGACTGGCCAAAACTGTGAAATTCGACAGAGGACGGATGAAATGACTCCACCTCTCTTCGCCACAGCTTTCTTCTGTTGAGAAAAACAAAATAAGTATATAAAACTCAATCTCCAGCACACTCCACGTGCATTCATTTGTTTGCCCGAAGTCTCTGTGTGTAAATGAACGTGAATGGCCTACTTTGACAGAGTGAGTAAAATGTTACCGAATAAACTTGCCTCTTGGCCCTCAATGTTCTCGGACTCAACAGTGTAGTTGCAATGGTTAGTCATCTCGACGCGCTCTCTGGTAATAACAAACAGAACGCCTTTAAACGCTTTAATGCCAATTTACACACTGCGTGCAATCAGAGCTGAGCGCGTTAATTACAACAGGTGCGCTCCTCCAATCAACGGGTGGCTTGGGCGCGTGCCTGGGGGCTGTTGGCTTTGTGTAAAATGGATTGCTAGCATACTACTTAGAGTACTGTTTTAAATAATGACAAACCCTACGCAATATACAAGGATTAACGTTTTCAACAGTAGTATGCTATGTTGTTGTCATATGTCTCAGTATGTTTCGTGTTCCTTTTAATGCCGGTATTTGGTAACTTAGAAATATCATGTGCATATCGTAATAATTTCAAGGAAAGCATCAAAGACAAAGAACCATGGTAATATAATCTGATACCGTCTGTACCACAATATCAAGAACTTTTTGCAAGTGAAATTCAGAATTACAAAATAATGAAAGATCTTTTTTTCGTTATTTGTTATTTTAATTATTGGGTAGTGGGAGCAATACAATTTTGTATTAGTGTAATAATAAGCGTACAAACATTGATGATATTAACTATTTTTAAAAATTAATTGATGATAGCAACAATAAGGTTTGAAATATATTTATGATGTCAGGGGGGGAAATGGGCATGTGAATTTTGTTGTGCATAGATAAACTGTGCACAAATTTGTCATGCAAAGCAACCATTACTCATTTTAGCTTGGTAACCGAGTCATTCCTGGGAATTGGATTTATATTATTATTATTATTATTATTATTATTATTATTATTATATTGTCTGAATACTTCACAACACTTAGGCAAACATGAAACCTCCAACAAATAATATTTCCCACCTAATGCATCAAAGCCCTTTAATTATTTCCTGTTTTGTTTTTTGTTTTTTTCTGATTCGGACATCTTTTGTTCTCAACCCCCTCACGGGCATAATGGAAGTGGTTTGAAAATTATTCTACTCAGTACTTGTTATAAAATAATCATCTATAATGCTCATGTGTCCCCCTCACAAATTTAATGACTACAAATATAATATTTATAACAGTTTTCTCATTTTAATGCTGAAGCCACAAATAGGCAAATTGTGTGTCTGTGGTCTTATTTATATGTAAAAAAAAGATTTTTTGCAGATTTTGTATTAAACCCCAAAATTATTTGTGCTAAATGTGTCAAACGGTGCTTAGCAAACAATACAATACCATTTTAATTGTGTTCCCATTTTAATTATCTAATATCTTCTCAACCCCGTCATAACTCTCACTCTTACATGCACCCTCATATTTCAACACCATGTTTCATTAAAGTAAATATACTGTATAGTGTTTGTAAAGTATAATATATTGAATATTTATATTTCTGTTACAACATTCATAAATGAATTGAATAACTCAACCCTGTCACAGGTTGACAGTGAAGAAATGTGACAGGGTTGTTTATATTTTTGCTCAAAATGGCCACTGTTCCTCATGTGGTGAAGCACAGAAGACCACATAGTGTTACATATTGGAAGGATGTTCAAGAGCTGGATCTAGGTGCGGCAAAACTGTATTTAAGAAGATAAACAAAGTACAGATTAACGGGGTAAACACAGGAACAAAAGAAACATCCACGATGGGGAAAAAACACAGGATCAGAGAAAACATGAACACGGGTCAAGAACAGGATCAAAACACATACAACAACTGACAACCAAAATGATACAAACAACAGGGCTTTAAATACACAAAGGATAATGACTAAATAACACACAGGTGAGGACAAAGAAGGACAGCTGGTAGAGATGAGAGCAGGGGATTTTGGGAAGTGTAGTCCCGGAACAGATGACAGGGGAGAAACACAGGGCAGACAACAGTGAAAAGTGACATAGCCCACCCTCTAAGGAGCAGATTCTAGATGCTCAAAAAAAAAAACAACAAAAACAAAAAATAGTCCATGGAGTGAAGGGGAGGCTCGGGGGGGCAGGCAGTCCAAGGAGGGCGCAAGGGGCAAACAGGCAGTCCAAGGGGGGCACAAGGGGCAAACAGGCAGACCAAGGGGGGCACAAGGGGCAAACAGGCAGACCAAGGGGCACAAAGGGGCAAATAGGCAGTCCAAGGGGGGTACAAGGGGCAAGGGGATGAGGGAAATAGGGCAAAAACAGGGAGGCAGGGCCAAGATGGAGCCGGGGACCAGGGAGACCAGAGCAGGTCAGGCAGACGGCTAGGAGACCAAGGTGACCAGAGCAGATCTGGGGGACGGTCTGGAGACCAAGGGGATGATCTCAAGGTGGGGACAGGGTCTGGAGGCCTGGGCGACAGCCGCAGGATGGGTACAGGGTCAGGAGGCCTGGGAGGCGGCCATAGGACGGGGACTGGGTCTGGAGGCCTGGGAGGAAGCCAGAGGACGGGAACTGTGTGTATGTTTTTCTATTTTGGTTAAGTTTATAATTAAAATATTATTTATATTGTCAAGCGAGCTCTCGGCTCCTCCTTTCCACTGAACTATGTTACACAAAGCATTTCACAAAAAGAAGCTTACTCTGTTATTTCCTGTAAGATCATTGTTTCTCCAAGTAAAAAACTAAAACACAATGTATAAACACAGAATATGTACTTTTAATTTATGGCATTAAACAGTCATGTTAGAGAATTGCAAACAAATATTTTTGGTGAAAAAACAAGCTTAGTATGTCATAACACATGAAAAATAGCTACACTAAAAGGCAATCTCTGTTAATAAGACCATAATAAGCAATACTTGCTCATAGCAATCACAGGATAGACCATAATTGCAATGCAGAGCCCATAACAACCATGAGATCTCCCATAATTATCAATATCTAGCATATAGAAACCAGGGAATATCCCATATTTATCAATACAGAGGCTACAGCATGCACAAAATATTATGCAGCGCAATGAAATTACCTTAATTACTATTTCATCAATCTGTGACCTTAACAAAGCAGATTCGCAGAGCAAAATTTCTGAATTAGCCTTTGATTCAACGCACTGTCACAACCCTGTCTGTGGTAATTCTCACAATTTGTCTGTATTAAATAATTAAACTATTTAAATAAATAAGGAAAAAAATGTCATGGTTACTGTTGTAACCTCCATTCCCTGATGGAGGGAATGAGACATTGTGTCGATGTAGTGACACTAGGGGTCGCTCTTGAGAGACCCGAACACCTCCCATTCTTTGACAAAGGGCAAATGAGAATTGCCGAGTGGAATTTGCATGCCACTCCTCCAGACATACAGGTATAAAAGGAGCTGGAATGCAATTCCATTCAGGATTTGTGCTGAGGAGCACAGACAAGGTCCGGTCAATTCATCGGCTAGTACAGTGTTGTGTCAAGAGGGACACAACGTCTCGTTCCCTCCATCAGGGAATGGAGGTTACCAAAGTAACCATGACCTTCCCCTTCTGTCACTCACTCGACATTGTGTCGATGAAGTGACACTAGTGGTCCCTATAGAAAAATGCCACAACAGCTTGTTGTGTTACGTGCTGATGCAACTGCAAGCAAGCTGCTGCGTGCGTAATAGCAGGAGCATCGGTCTGCAGTTGACCTACCCCAACGCCCCAAAAGACGTCGTGTAGTTCCCCACATCCCTGAGGGGGGAAGCAACGTAACTAGCATGGGAGCAGACCACGCCAGCCATTGCCTTTTCTCTCTCTATGTTTTTCTCTTCAGAGAGTTTTAGATTCAGCTGGGGCCAGTTGACACTATTGTACGCGCTGGGAAAGTTGTTCTTTTCCTTTCCTATTCTTTCTGGGGGAAAAGGCCCCATGGAGGCCACACCCTGCCCAGAGGGGAAGTTAACATGTGACGATACATCATGTGGGCTCAAGAGTTGCACATGGAAGAGGCACGGTGGTAGGCCCTGCCGTGAAGGGGAGGAGCTCTACAAACACAGCGACTGGGGCAGAAAGGGCTCTGCCCAAGAGAGATGCGGGTCCGCCGACAGGGAGACCATACCGCGGAAAATACATCACAGGGGGTTACCGGAGTAATCGGCACCTGTGGAGCACCTATTCCAGAGCAGGGCTTATTAGTACCCATAGTGGGTCTGGCTGTAAATTTGTAAGCCACAGGGCAGGAGAGGAAGGACATCGAGGGTCCACGACGTTGTGAACTAGACTGGGGGTAAAAGCGGCACATTTTCACCTCAGGGGAGGGGAAAGGCGCTATACGCAAGCGATACACCCGGCCAGCTATTCCGTATTACCAAACTCGTACCTGGCAAAACACGGGACGAAACCGGCTCAACCCGGAGATTGAACCTGATGATCAGGTTGTGCTTCCCTAGGGACTTACCGTCCACTGCGTCATGGTGGGCTGCTATAACAGCTTCATATACCTTCAAGGTGGAGGGGGACAGCCGCCACTCCAGCCTCTCCTGTAGGAAGGAATGCACTGACCCAATTGTGCATCTCTGGGGGTCTTCGGCTCAGGAAGAACACCAAACGCCACTTCAGGGCATAAAGCTGCCTGGTAGAGGGAGCTCTGGCTTGAGTGATCGTGTCTACGACTGCTGGTGGTAGGCCACTTAGATCTTCTGCGTCCCGTCCAAGGGCCAGACGTGGAGGTTCCAGAGATCTGGGCGTGGATGCCAGATGGTGTCCTGTCCCTTAGAAAGAAGGTCCTTCCTCAGGGGAATCTGCCAGGGGGATGCTGTCACGAGGAGCATGAGGTGAACCAAGTCTGGGTGGGCCAATATGGGGCCATGAGGTTGACTCATTCCACATCCTCCCTGACCTTGCACAGGGTCTGTGCAAGTAGGCTCACTGGGGGGAACGCATATATGCGCAGCCCCCGGGGCCAGCTGTGTGCCAGCATGTCTGTCCTGAGGGGGGCTCCCGTCAGGGAATACCAGAGTGGAAGGATTCAGTGGGAGGATTCCTGGGAAGCGATCAGGTCTACCTGTGCTTTGCCGAATTGACTCCATATCAGCTGGACCACCTGGGGGTGGAGTCTCGACTCTCTGCTGAGCATTGCCTGCTGCGACAGTGCGTCCGCTGTGGCGTTGAGGCTGCCCAGGATATGAGTAGCCCGCAGCAACCACAGGCACTGCTGACTCCAGAGGAGGAGCTGGCAGGCGAGTTGCGACATGCGACATGAGTGTACACCAACTTGGCGATTTATATATGCTACTGTCGCTGTGTTGTCAGACCGGACCAACACATGCTTGCCCTTGATCAACGGTAATAGCCTCCGCGGGCGAGTAGTACAGCCAGCAACTTAAGAAAGTTGTTGTGCCAATCAAGTCGTATCCAGACCAGGAACCGGCGGCTGTGTGCCCGTTGCACATGGTGCCCCAGCCCAGTTTGGAGGTGTCTGTGGTGACCATGACATTTCTGGACACTGCTGTAGGGAAACTCCTGCCCGTAGAAACGGAAGAAAAGTCCAAGGGCTGAATAAGTGGTGGAAGAGCGGCATTATAGCTACGCGATGTGTGCCATGCCGGGACTCGAGTCTGAAGCCAGTGTTGAAGAGGTCTCATATGCATCAACACAAGTGGCGTGACTGCCGCTGAGGAAGTCATTTGCCCCAGGAACCTCTGAAAGTGTTTCAGTGGAACCAATGTCCTCCACCTGAATGACTTCAGGCAGTTCAGCACTGACTGCGCATGCTCGCTTGTAAGGCGCTCTATCATTGAGACCAAGTCTAACTCCATGCCGAGAAAAGAGATGCTCTGAACCGGAAAGAGCTTGCTCTTTTCCCATTTGACACGGAGCCCTAGACAGGCAGACCCAAAGGTAGCAGCCCAGTCAAGTTATCGGCATCCGACATCACCAGTGTGCTCTCCGATGCAGCGGTCGAAGATTCATCCTGCTTGCAGGCCCCGGAAGAGATGTCATGCTGGCCATGAGGCGGGCTGGTCTCATTTCGGAACCGGACGGGAGCAAACTAGCGTGTTGGGGAACGGGAGGTATAACCTGGTGAGACAGCGCCCATTGAACTCCACAAAATGCTTCCAGCACCAGCTGGGCTGGCTACATACCCGTGGGTAGAAGGTGTAGCACAGGGGGTGGCTAGAATGGCTTTCCTCCGGAAGAAGGTAACCCGTCACCGCAACGTTGCCATGGTCATATTCTCGCAATGAGAACATGAACCATCCACAAACGCTGCCTCAGTGTGATCACTGTCCAGACATGTCAGGCAGCGCCCATGGCCGTCAGAAATTGAGAGATAACGACCGCATCCAAAAATCACACAAAGACGAAAAGTCATCTTTATAAAGACGTTCAACGTCAATGTGTGTGCTTTAATAGAGAAAATATACTCTTTAGCAGGAATATACACACTTTTAGCGCTGTCGAAGTGCCCAGAGGTGAAATCTGCACTCATAGTGCAGAAGGAGTGAAAGCCGTTGGAAATGCGCCATATATCCAACAGCATATGCTTCTTAAGAGGTGAATGGAACATCAGTAGTATTCAGCTTGCTGATAGTACAACCACTCCTCTCAGAAGACAAAATCTGAATGGAGTGGGCATTCCAGCTCCTTTTATACCAGTATGTCCAGGGAAGTGGCATGCAAATTCCACTCTACAATTCTCATTGGCCTTTTCACAAAGAATGGGTGTTTGGACCTCTCAAGAGTGACCCCTTGAGTCACTACATCGACACAACTTTGAGTGAGTGACAGAAGGGGAACGGTGCTTTTATTTTTTTTACAGGGTACAATGACAACTATTCCCCCATCCACAAATTACATAAATCCATAAAGTCAAGTTTCTGTAATTTTACATTAATTTCTTTGTTATCACGAACAAAAAAAAAATCTATAAAACATTACTTCACATTTTATGTAAAATTACATTTTTTAATCTGTTAAAGTACTATAAATTTCCATTAAAAAACATGTAATATCAAATGTAATCTCAAATTATGTTTAATTACTTGTAATTTTAAAGGGTAAATCTTTAAATTATGGCAAATATCTGTAAACAACAGGCATTTCATTGTTTTATAAAAAAAAACACAAAAAAATACAGAACATTTCCTGTAAAATGATTATTATAATTTTTTTTTACAGTGTATAGTGGAATTCTGGTGGGTCCATAACTGAGGCATCCGCTTCATCCATTTTGAAGTTTGTTGGGCTGCTGATCTGCATCTGCATAAGGAAGACCCGCTGCTCTCAGGAACACTGTATGTGAAGGGTCTCATAAGAGCAGCATTTTAGCCTAATGATGGTCCACTTCAGAGTCCCTTCCTCACTCTCCTTTCTTTCTTTGTTTTGGTGAGCAACTGAAAGCGAGCTTGTTCCATGCACTCATGTCTTTCTTTTGATCTGCTCTTGACATGATTGACATGTTTAATGCTTGCTCAGTTTGTTAAAACTCTTACGAGAGATGGCATTCATTGAAACATGCTAATCATAGATTTCAACTGTATGCTTTTTAGTATAACAGCAAGACACTTTTGCAGTTTTGAAATGTATAAATCACCTAAATCAGAAACGGTTTGGGAGGTTTGAGCTAGATTCAGCTGTAGATAATGAGAAGACCCAGATGAGACAATAGGTTCACTCTGACTTACAGTATGCTCACTATACATCTGAGGACACTACAAATATAATGGTTACTGTAGTGTGAAACGCACAGCATTATTCACAAATGCGGTAGTAGCTTCACCACACAAAAGGCACACAACTCTACACATCCCCTTGGCCAAATGAAGTATGCACACTGTGAAACCAATATGTGTATTTATAACTGTTAACATGGGATAATTTAATGCTTTGCAGGCTGCAGTGTCCTCCTGATCTCTGCTAAAACTTTTTCAATATGCCACACAATTTTCATTAGGGTAAGAAAAACTGAACATACCATTCCCATTCATCATTATATTATAAAAAATAATTTAGTCCACCTTTAAATCTGTAAATGAAACATTCATTTTAAGCATACGATTTAGCCATCTCATGCATGAAATTAGTGCACACAGATCGGCAGTCCACATAAATGAATTAGTTATTTTAAGGTCACTAAAGACTGCATTGGTTGCCTATAACAGAAAGTTACAATTTGAGCGCCAGCCTGTTCTCTGTGCTGAGCTGATCCCTTTGATTCTGTTATGGCCCACATTATGGTCACGGTCAGCCTCGAGACACCACCTATTCTCCACATTAAGGCAAAACAGTATGAGAGCTGCATGTAGCCTATATTTAATTGCATGTAATGTGACCATACCTTTGTTATTATGAACAAATAGAACAAATAGACTCACCTAAAATATACTGAACAACATCCTCTGTGGTTTATCCTTTCAAGCAGGGAGGTTTTCTTAGTCCTTGCTTGTTCAGTGAGGGTTCCTTCCACTTTGTAAAACTGCATTGCATTTATTTGCAGTGTTAAAAGTGCTGTATGACAAGTTCAGCCATACAGAACTAAATCAAATCTTCATAAAATGTATTTCAATAAGAGCCTCTCCGAGCTTTCCATGTGGTTGGTTATTGTGTATAAAGGGACAACAGCATCCTCTAGTTACTGAATAATGACATTAAAACGTTTCTCTTAAAAAAAATACATTTTGAGAAACTTTATTAGTGCAGTCCTGTTTTGTTCAAGGGGCAAAAACGGGGCATGCAACATATACAACGTTTAGGGGCACCAGACAAAGGGGGGAAAGGAAAGGAAAAGATTGGACAGTGAAACATTCAAGAGGGACCTTCATGTCCTCTAGACAACAAAAATATGAAACAATAATAAAACATAAAATGTGTCTCTCTCTCCTCTTTCTTTCTTTCTTTCTTTCTTAATAAAGCACAAATAAACACAACAAAATGAACCACTGTGCTGTATAGAACTGGGTTTCAAAATAAAACAAATAGAATAAAAAAATAAATACAAAACAAATTACATAATCAATATTTTTGATTGATTGTGCTGTAAAAATAATATATATATATATATATATATATATATATATATATATATATATATATATATATATATATATATATATATATATATATATAAAGAAAGAAAAGAAAATATGAAATAACTACATAGTACATTTTTGATGAATTAAATGCCAAGGTAAAAAGGTAAGACTTTAACTTATATTTGAACTCATGTAAGGAGGTGGCAGATCTGTCAGACAGAGGTAGACTGTTGCATATCTTAGGGCAAGCAATTGCAAATCCTATAAATAAAAGCTTGATAGGAATAACTCTATAGGTTAATGTTTTGAATTAGTCATCTTATTGCATGAGTGTAGTGCAAATAAACATGTAATTTGAAAACAGCAAGTGGAACTAGAACTTAACATTTTTGTTTTTTAAAGTTGTGTAGAACAGTGAACAGATGTGCCCAAAGTGCACATAGCTTTTCCGCTGCCAACCTCAGATGTAAGATATGCTGAGGCAACGTGCGAGAGAGAAACAGCAAAAGACTGTGAGAAAGTGAGAGTGAGATAACTTGTGTGCTAACTCATAGGAAGAAACTACAGGAACTGACAGTTGGAGGAGGGTTAGAATACATTCACCAAGGCTCACGTTGCCTCATGGTAAAACAAAATGCACCAGATAACCGACTATGCGCTCCTTGGAGCCTCAGGAGGGATGCCACCACCTTCACTGCCCATCAAACAGCGCAGGTAAGGCATGCTAGTGTTGCATTTTCACACATGTGAGCTGTCATGCAGGAAACCTCTTACCGCAAAAATTAGCATTCGCTTAGCAAAGCGAAAGGAGTATTGGCCCAATACCATGTTCTAGTGTAATATTTAGCTTGACCTCTTGAATTTGTATGTGCACATGTTTAGGAGCAAGTCCTCCAGCTCAAGCTCCATTCAGGATCTAGAGTTAAAGGTAGGAGATCTACACTCATCTGGACCACAGACCCCTTTGTCTCCGTTTACAGAGGTGTTCAGCACACCTACTGACTGTAATGCTTCCCACTGTCCTATACATCATCGCTATGGTAAGTACTTCATGAGAGTATTTGAAAAGATCAATATAGCAAGTTAGTTTTTACAGCAAGTGATGAGGATCTTAATTTCGTGAGAACTGCATGCTGTAATCATTCATATTCATTGCCTTCCCCATTCTGGTTTTGTTCTTTTACGCTTTACTTAAAAACATATTGAGGGAAGTAACACCTGAGACCAAATGGCAAGCCACTAGTCAGACAGCCTAACCACTCAGACTCAATGTCTCATGACACCATAGGAACCGAGGCAGTATCCACTGAATTTAATTGAAATGTTCCATGACACATAACATTCTCTTGCAGTGATGCACCAAATCTGATTATGCATGTGTACGTGCAAATGCAAAATAATGTTTGCCATCTGTCCTGTTGCTCAGAACAACACCAGGCGAGATTCTTCTCAGACCAAACTCCTCCTCCAATACCCCAAAAGACTCTGATGAGAACCCTATCCCTCCCAACGGATGCTCTTGACCCACCTTACCAAGATAAAATCTCTAACTATGAAAATCCCCTCTACATGTTAACACCATTACAAGGCCCACTGATACTAAAAGAGGAGGACAAAGAGGAGCAACATCAAGCTCAGTCCATGTACCAGATGACCTTTGATATGCCAGATGAACAGCTTTACGGATTCTTCAGAAGCTTCCAAAGCCATGAGCAAGTTTCTGTGGGGATTCAAAAGTGTTATCTTCATTTCCTGAGGAACACATTACAGAACATTGAAATGAAAGTCTATCTAAATGAGCAGGAAATGGAGAACGCGAAGACATCTCAGCCTAATGACTTTCTATTGTGTGGGCAACAGTGGACTAAGAGGGATATTTTCTACTTGGTGCATTGTCCAAAGATTCCTGGAAGGATGTTTTCAGCAAAGGTAATAACATCACCACCACTAAAAGAATAGAAACACTGCACGAGATACATTGCACAATTAATCTAGTTATTAAATGTGGCAATTGTTTGTGTATATGTAAGTAATAATACACAAGGGGTTTCAATCCACAGCTTTAAGTGGGCCATGAACACTTTCCCAGGCTGAGCCCCTGAACCACAAACAGAAAGCACACCCTTATAAGGCAACACCAGCTCACAGTACAAAACCCTCAAACCACACTTCCTCCATGAAGCCAGGTGTTGAGCAACACCACCAGCAGTTTGGCATGTGCTTCATTAATTTAATAGCTTTTTAGTCACACAGTAACTGTTTTGTAAGGCACATGCAAAAAGTTTTAGGGTAAAGGACTGTGACACCATTCAAATCCTACAAGCCTATGGGTCTTTTCCCAAATTCATTGAGCTGACTTGGTGACCTATTTAAATCACTCTACACAAGCAGCAACTCCAAGTGCTATTTAAATTGTGTTCTAAAGGCTTGGACAGACTTTGTTTGTCTGCATATCATTTCCTCCAATGAATGGTTGAGCACAGGGCCGTCCTTAGGGTGGTGCAACCAGTGCAGCTGCACCAGGCCCTGCACTTCATGGGTCCCCGTGGCGATCGCTTCAGCTACCCCACCCCCCGGTGCAACCGGTGCGGTCCCCCCGGCATGGCTACCCGGGGGGAGATTGCTATCGCACAGGGGCCCTGGAACACGATCACTAACAATGGAGACAGGAACGTTCACATCCCCCCACATCGCCTTAGACCCTGCCCTTTAGTAGCAATGGCCCCATCTGAGCACTCAGCCTTTCAAAGTATTCTCTTTTGACCCTGAGCCCATGCATTTGACGCATGAGGAGTATGACTATTTTGTGATACTCTTTCAGCAGAGTCAACGGCAAAGATGCAGATTGTCCATGTCTAGAAAAACTATGCTGTGTGTAGAAATTCCATGCGTACTGTGCTGATGGGACAACTTGCATCTTGCGCACTGTGCGAGAGATGTACCAGCATGCGGAAAACTGAAGTATACTGTGGCCTTATGCCTTTCAAAGTATACTCTTTTGACCATGAGCCCAAAAGCATGTGTTTGACACATGCACACTATGACTCCTTTGTGACACTCTTTAAGCAGTTAACGCCAGGCACAAGTGCCAATGTGGATTGTCTGCGTGTCTAAGAAAACCAGATTGCACGCATGCAGTCAGTGTTTACTGTGCTGATGAAATGTGCATCACACATACTGCATGCGAGATACCACACAGAAAACCGAAATGTACTAAACTTACAATTGATTTAAATACAGGTGACACGAGAGGAATAAAGCAATACTCTAATGAGCATTAATGTACAAAGCACACATATTTTTGTAGAAATAGTTAGATTTGAAATTTTGTACATTTATTTTTTAATAGATTATAAGTATATTTTGTATCAAAGTTTTTCATCCACCATCTTGGATTTATTTTTCAGAGTATCATTACAGTGCATACTGGTCTTGCCTTCCTGATGCTACCTTAGAATTTGGCTAAAATGAAGTATTTTAGGAAGTAGCATAATTAAGAGACCTACTTTTGAGATTAGCCTTCTCATCAGAAGCACACCTATAATGCCATAAATACTGCCTCCGGAGGCAGCTCACTAGGTTGTGGAACAGACCCTTTATTAACTAACAGAATCAAAGAACATATGTATAAAGACACACTCTTTAATGTTTTTGCAGGTTCACAAAGGGAATTCCGAATCAGATTGCTCTACACCTATGCTGCATCCAAATATAGAACAAAGTGTGGTCCATTTCCCGCTAAGCACATTTATGGATCAAACTTGTGCCTCACAATCAGAGACTGCTCAGACAACACCAGAGTCATCACAAGGGAGCGGCACAGAGGTATGTCATCAGCAAACGGTTGTCTCTCTTTTAATGAAAGGTGTCAGTGTGACTGTAGTAAGAGACTTTCCACTGGGAACACTGGAGGACTTTGTTAAGGATGGACACACGTTACACTGGACTCATCCTAAGGTTTATGAAAGGAGGCTTTGTCTTATTGTCCTCCAGTTGGTACTAGGACTTCAGCACTTAGGATCTTATAATGCCATTCACAGGGAACTGAAACCACAGAGTGTTATGTTAGTGTGGCCTAGTATCAAGTTGGTTGCAAGTAGGGAAAACCCAACAGAGATCAAGAAGGGAAGGGACATAAATGAGATCTCAATACCCAATGAGAATTTGAAAGGTGAGATGTGTCAAACCCTATGGGAGAAGTGGGGCACTCCTCGTGTAGTGCTGAACAGCCATGTAGAGAAAGAGGTCTTTCAAGCAACAACTTCCCTGGAGTTCCAGTTGGGGAACTTGCTAAAGAACTGTCTGCATCTTACCGACAGTGGGTTGTCAATGTGGAAAACACCACAAGACACTCCTTACATTCAAGGTTTGCTATGGCTGGTCACCCATCTTACATCCGAGAAACCAGGACTACTAATGGCCGATGTGCCAGGTGTCCTCCAGGCCTTACTTTGGGGTCCACGAAAGAGACTCTTCCAGCAAAACCAACAAGAGAGCACTGTACTTTCTAATTGGCTGCTCCTGAAGCGATCTCTTTTGGTTCTCAAGCTTGCAGAGAGGGGACTGTTTCACAATCACCATAGCTTGGACTGGGAAGACTATCTCTGTCTGCAATACCTATCCTTCACTAACTCTGAGAATTTGTGTACTGTTACTGAACAAATGGGCCTTCATGACTTTGTTAGAACAGCTTAGATAAAAACACAAATATTGTTAATGACCTAACTTGCAATTCACTGAGAAGGTAGCCCAAAAGGACTGTAAGAAAAAGAAAAAAAAAATAGTTCTCAGCTATATGGCTTCAATTAACCATTTTGATATAAAGAAATCACCCTGTCCTACACCCCAATATTTGTAATTCACTTTCCATTATGTACTGATCATATACTTCTCAGAATTACATGCCCACAACTAAAACTTCAAATCACTTGAAAATGTTCAAACAAATCACTACTCTTTTCACCCCACTCTTTTCCTTATGCTTCTTGTGACAATATATAAAAATTAAAGAATTTATGCACATTAAATTTGCATTTCTTCATTGTCACAGACGTCAGTTACTCATTTACAGTACAAACCATGCCAATATAAACTACAGATTACAAAATCTGCTAATTGTTGGAGCTCAACCTTGAAGAGTTACACTTCTATTCTAAAATGGCCATTACTACACATTATAAGAAGTCGATATAAAGCATTCGGAAAATCCAGCACAAGATACATTGTGTAATTTTACATTATGCATAAGGAAGTGAAAAAAAGGCAGCAAAACAAAGGTGTAAGGTGAGCATTTTTTATTCTGCACACTGAAGTAAACATGCAGATAGATTCTATTGTAGTAGTAATTTAAAAAAAAAAATAAAAATCAAGATTCATGCACACATTAAGAAACAAACAACTTGAAAATAGAAGGAAACAGAAAATCAACATATCAGCAATGAAAATTCTACATACTTTGTTGCCTGGGGGTCTTTGAAAATTATCACTTTTTGGGAATGGCAGAGGGAGAATAAGCAAAGAAACCAATTGCTTTTGGAGCTAAACGCAAGTGGTAATGGTTTGCAGACTAACGGTCACTGTGGAAATTTGGTTTACACTAGTGCAAATATAACTCAAAATACAGCACAACCCCTACAAGAACTACAACGTAGAAATTAACAGCAAAGTCAATACTCTAATGATGACAATGTTGGGTGAGATACAGCTTAAATATCAGAAGCAATGATGTGTTTGATAATCTTTAATCATCATTTTCTGAGTCTCTTTCAATGCTGTAAGCCATGAAGAAAGCGTCGGTGCGGGTTGGGACGAGGGGATGACCTGGTTTCACAATCTCAAAGCCCATGAAATTGAACGTCCTCAGCAACGATGCTGGAGACAGAAAGGTAAAGAGTAATGTTAAAGATAGTCAGAATAAAAAGGCATGATTAAAGAAGAACTGAAATGAGCTTCACCTCGGTCATCTCGGCTCTTATGGAAGCAGATGAAAATGTGATCAACCTGTAGCTTCTCCTCTGCAAACTCCAGCAAAAGTGAAAAACTGTAGTGAAAGAACAGGACGGGCAATGTAACATCCGAATATGAATCCACCACATTAAACATTTTTTAACCCCCCCCAAAAAAAAAAAACAGAACCTGAAAAACAAGAATAGAAAAGAAAATGGACAAACCTGTCTTTGCTCCCATCTGGGAGGACACCAGGGGGGATTTCGATGTAAAGATTCGCCCCTTTCAGTGCCCCCCTCCAGGCTAAGAGCTTGCTCATAGAGCAGCGACGCTCAAAGAGCAAAAACGTACACGGCTGTTCAGCGGAGGAGCTTCCTCAAGAACCAGTAACTGAGCATCCTACAAAGACAAGACAATACATTAATATGCATTTCACACCCCATGTATGACCGTTGTACAGCCATTTGGAACAAAGAGGAAATGTAGCACTGAGTGAAAGCCATTCAAATCGCTAACACAAGAAATCAGATGAGGTGGCATATCCTACCTCAATTCTCACTGGTGATTAGTTTAATATGTAGTAATGGTAACAACATGTACTTCAGTAGTATTACTCACTAATTATGCAATTACACATAATATGAACACCATAAAACAAAAGTGTCCCTTCTATTGTATTTTACTTTATTTTGTTAAAACCAAGTGATTGTCTGTATATGTTAAATATGGAAAGTGAAGCAATCTAATATGGCATAACATTTTCTGCTGACTATAGTAAGGAGATTGTGACCCTTGCTCCGTGAGCAATGTCTAACGGCATAAATCTTGCACATGCCATCTCAAAGTAGGATAAACTCAGAAGACATTGGACAACTCCATGTGATCGTCATTCATTATAATAACAACAATGCGTAACATGGACACAGTAAAACAAAGTATTACAGATTAGAATCTTTATTCCCTTATGACCAGGGCTGAAGACATTTATTTCCAAGATTCTCATGTGACATGAAACATAAGCTACCCAACGCTCTACACTTACAGAATAGAAAAGCTTAGCTGAAAGACTGTGATCCCGCTGATCATTCCCTCGCCCACCTGGGATCTTCAGGGGTGGGAGAGGGACATCAGGAACACCACAGAGGCCCCGGACACGTGTTACTGCAGCGATGGGAACTGCAAACACATGACACACTTATTATTACACAGACAGGACAATATTAAACACATTTTTTTCCTCCCCTTTTTCTACCCAATTTGGAATGCCCAATTCCCAATGTGTTCCAAGTCTTCAAGGTGGTGTAGTGACTCGCCTCAATCCGGGTGGCGGAGGAATTCATTTCAGTTGCCTCCGCTTCAGAGACAGTTAACCCGCGCATCTTATCACACGGCTTGAGCATGTTACGGCAGAGACAGTGCATGTGGAGGCTTCACGCTATTCTCAGCAGCATCCACGCACAACTCACACGCCCCACTGAGAGCGAACCACATTATAACGACCATGAGGAGGTTACCCCATGTGACTCTAACCTCCCTAGCAACCAGGCCAATTTGGTTGCTTAGGAGACCTGGCTGGAGTCACTCAGCACGCCCTGATTCAAACTCGCAACTCCAGGTGTGGTAGTCAGCGTCTTTACTTGCTGAGCTACCCAGGCCCCCACCAAAAGTGCATCTTAATACCAGGTGTAAATGGGGGCTCAATCTCTCCTCATTGACTATACTGATTAAAAAAAAAATTTTTTTTTAAAGTATCCTCACTTCAATGCAGATTTTGATGAGATATTCAAGTGTTCAAAATTGAATCCAGGACGTGCAAAGAAAAATGTGCCCTGTCAGCACACTCATCGGGTCTCCAACTTCATATTTTATGAATAATAATAAACCTTTTTCCTCATTAAACCTCATCTGGTGAATATACAGTATAGGAGATATATATATACACACACACAGCATCCGGAAAGTATTCACAGCGCTAAGACTTCAAACAAACTTCTTTCACGTTGTCATTATGGGGTATTGCTTGTAGAATTCAGGAAAATAAAGAATTTAATCAATTTTGGAATAAGGCTGTAACATAAAATGTGGAAAAAGTGAAGTGCTGTGAACACTTTCTGGATGCACTGTATATAATTATTTGGAAATGAGAAAATCTATTATTTTTGTATTTACTACCCTCTGCTGTCTTTAATGAGATCATTTCAGATTTCTACAGAGCAGATTTAACAAATCAGAAATGCATTTTATACTTTGCAGTCTTTAGAGACATAGTTAAATTCCAATAATAGATCCTAACTATATTTTAAATAACCAAATCTAAACCAACAAGAAATGTGATATATACTTCATTTATTAATTTATAAAATCCCACTTATTACAACAAAACTTGAATCTTTAATTATACATTGTCATATGAACAATCAGTTATCATTAAATAAACAGGAACAGTTCCAGAGACCGTTTAGACCGTTTTGTAGCCTAATGTTGTACTTCAGGCTTGTGAAACTTCAACTATTTTTATTTAAAGTTGGATAACTTGCACATCAGTAGAAGACAACTTGTATACCGGACTATAAATGGAATCGCGGTATGTTTAGTGCTGTATATTCAAAGAAGAACCGGCTCATTAGAATCATTCTTTCGGAATCTGATGTTTTGCGCTGTAAAAGAACCGACTCAAGACTCATTTGATCCGGAATGAAATACACAGGTAGAGCTGTTGTTTACGCTGTTGAGTCAGTAGAGGGCAGCACTGCTGCAGAAACGTGCTGCTGGAAACTGTCAAGAGTATTTCAGGACTGCGGAAAATTGCACGTAGGAGAACCATTAACAGAACAGAAAGTCACGAAGAACATACGATTCCGGAATTTTTTAAAGAATGAAACCGATTCTGAACAAGAACCGGTTCCCAGCCCTAGCTAGAACAGTAGAAAGCGACAGATTTTTTTATCAGTATTATTATTGTTAAATAAGTGCATTTAGCGTGGATTGGTTCATTTGTTTTCAGCTGGTTCCAGAATGTGAAGATGTTATCAGCAGATTTTGTGGAGGTACAGTAAGAAAACATAAGCATGGTATGTCACCGTATTACATGCTTTTTCTGAAATAATAATAAAATACAACTCTGCACTACTCCTGTCTCTTGCAATGTATTTATTTTTTCAAGAATTTTACTATGAGACTTTGAGTAAATCAAATTACATTAAAAGTGGTTTGGAACAGACAATCCATCATAATCACCCCTAGTTGGAGAAACCCAACATTTTCCCAGAATTTCACAAAAAAAAAGATCTATTAAACTGGGGTTAATTTGGCATATAGGTAAACAAGTGGTTCTGCAAATGTTTGCTTGCTTGTTTCTATGGGTACTTTCATGGTGCAACCTATGTCAAAATAAAGCCCTCTACATGTACATACTAGTAAATATTAACATTGCACTCACAAGTGATGGAGTTCAGTGTTGAAGAACAACGATTCTTTTACTGGATTCTTTTACTTCTTTTAACAGGAATAAACGTAACTTTAATCATATAACGCTGCATGTATCAAATATGATACACAATGTTTGACAGCTCCTGTCTAGCTTACTGTTCAAGCTGAAACACAATACAAAAAAAATAAGAAGTATGACAAGTTTCACATGTTTATGGCCCCATCTAGTTGTTATCTATGAAAAAAAAAGTGGTTTCAATGTTTATATCGATATATATAAAATGGCAGCGGACTTGTAATAAAGTGACCGTAATGATTATATTGTTACTGATATTTTAAAATGAGTATTTGCTCTATAGAAGCAACTTACACTTGGTTAAATTTTTTATTGAAAAATCATATCAAATATGATTCAACAGGCTTCTGAGGTATATCTCTCAATCACCATTCCATTCATGCAAACTACAACAAAAAAAAGCTTTAAGTATATCTAATAAAACGTTTGTCTTAAGTGTGAACTAGTATTTCTGTGTATTTTTATACAGTATATGCACCCTGCTCTGTCATTATAAAGATCTCATTATTTTACATTACAAGTTATTATTACATCTTACCATGAGTTCCTGAGAAAAAAAAAAAAAGTTACAATTTCCCTTATTTTAAATGTCAATAGTGTTTGGTGTATAAAATACATATGATAAATATGTCAGTGTGCCATAATTCATATTATATTTGATGTGCTGAATTGAAAGGTAATGCATTTCAATCCATATTTATAGACTAACTCTCAAACATTTGGGATCTCTGAAAAGTTCAGGGGTCCTCTGATAATACTCCCAAGATGTACCACTGTAGCATGTATGGGCTAAAAAAAATTTTTTTAATTAAATAACAGATGTCCTATACAAAAATAAATTGCTGGGCCTCAGGACAAAAACATGCTTTATGATTTCATCTATTGGTTCTAAAAATGGTTTCATTAAAAAAAAAAAAAAAGTCATATGTCAGGCTTTACAGGGTTAATTTAACATCCATGTAAAGGCAAATATTACTTGTCATTGTGGGTTAAATCATGCAGTGTTGATGGCACACAGTGACACAGAGATGACTACCAACTCAATTTCTATGGAGATGATAAACTTAAAAATAAAAAAAGTTTTCCCTTCTAGAAATAAGGGCTTGTGGTTTAATCGGAGAGCCTTAATATAGTGTGTTAAGTGTAAAGAATTTAAGGCAGAAATACTGTTGGCCAAGATAAAATTTAATTATTAAGCAACTACCTTGTGACTGTTTTATTGAAAATGTGTATGAAATTTCAAACAGTGACAACAGCTTGTCATGAAATTGCTTTTTTAATAATGATAAATCATAAATTAATAGAATGTGACATTTAAAAAAAAAGTTAAAACAAGATTGAAATAAAGTAAAATATAAAATAAATGTACAACATTGCATACTATACTGTGTGAAATCATATATTGTATATGCAGAGGGCCCCTTTTCTTGGTTTGCGCAATACCTTTTTCAGTTGCATTATGCTAGCATGTCGTTAAAAGTCTGGAGTAAAAACAAAAATGTACTAGCCAATGACAATTCTTTCTCCAAAATAACAGTAGAGCAGCAGTCAAAATTAGCAACTTTTCTAAACTGCTTAATTGACCTAACACCAGTTCCATCATTCATTAGAGTTGTGTGGGGGTGGGGTTTATGAAGTGCAATCTGCTCTCACATCACAATTGAGTTGCATTGTGGGATATGGAGCTGCCTGAAGGGTACATCAGAGTAGACTCGCTCCCTCGGTCAAAATCGAGGGGTTGAGGGTCTGTCAACAGAAACTTCCCTCGCTCACTTAACGAAGTGGAACAGACTTCCAAAATGGCGGTGGTGCTTTACTTTGTGTTCCACTGACAATGGGATAATCCCTGGTGGCAAACTAGCAAACCATAACTGTGCTCCCCATCAGAAGAGTGGGACACAGTAAACTTGTGAGGGATACTCTGATCATGTGGGAGGGGAGGAGCACTAGTTACACAACAGCCTGTAGCAAATGAATTAAGACTGATGTACATAAGCAACATTTAAAGGGTTACTAACAGGACAGGAAACCTTTGAGGGAAGCATATGTGGGTAAAGGCAATAAAAATACAGGAAGCCAAAACATCCACCCATATTTTCATGCTAACAAATGTGGATTTGTGATGCATCTCTTAATTAATGGAAAAATATAACCAAACTGGTGGGCAACTTCTTTTCAAAAAGGAGACAATTGGTGTTTTGTAATGAACACTCCCTAAACCTGCTGCACTGTGCAAGCCATGACAAGCCTAAAACTACATTACAAGGAAGAATAATCAGATGTTTTGCTGCTATGATGAAAATGTCTTTGTTACCTGCTATTTTAAAGGAAGCAAAGGCTATACTTATTTATAATAGAGGTCACATGTAATACTAGTTGAATGCTATGGAGTCGACGAGGTTTGAGCCAAGACACCCTTCGATAACGTTAAATAGGGGAAAACTAGCACACTTGATAGCCATGCAGTATGCAAGAACATTTCTTTGAATTACATGATCCATACAGCAAGGCGATGACGCAGGATCGATGCACAAACATGAGGGGGATGGGAGGGCTACATTTAGCCATTAGCTTAGCTTTAATTAATGTCCCTTGAAATCGATTTATATATAGATTTTGTAGAAATTTCAGCTACGTATCACAACTTTAAATTATGTTGAAAATTCCACAATATAGCAGTGACGCATTAACAAATACCTGAATTATTATAACAGTTAGCATGTTTACATTAGCTATCTCGTGAGCACCGATCTGTCAATTACTTTGAGCTTTGCGAAAGCGAATTGATAGAAGTATGCGAATTACATGAAATATATGTAATAAAAGGAGGTGTTATTGAGCTCTTTATTATTATACATTAACCACTGATTCACTTCACAACAGACTGACAAGAATGCTTGCATAATTTAAAGACACTTGCTTTGACAACCGTCGAAATGGAAAGTTTGAAAACATCCTAGAATGTTCGATGAATGCGACAAACACTTGTTACCAGGCAAGAGGCCTGTCAATCAGTCAATCTAATCCGTGACTGAGTGACAACGTGAACCTATTGAACTGACCAAGGATAGCTCGCTTAGTTTTTAATATGATATTTCATAACTTTTTCTGAGACAGAAATGAAGTTTTTCTTTCCAGAATTAACCCCATTACCCTACCAAAAAGAATCAGGTGAATATATATATATATATATATATATTACATTGTATTTTATCGTACAATATTAAGCTAGCTAAAACAAGCCTCGAGCGAGCGAGCTGGCTAACAGAGCTGGCTAAAACTCTTGCGTAAAGGTCTCACATTACCTTTCATTCTCGGGTTTATTACGGGTCATTTCGATCAGTGGCATCTTGGATATATTACTCTCTTTTTCTCTGACAAAACAGTGGCTATTCAGGATCGTCTGGAGGTTGGATTTAACCATCCGGTCAACGTCAAAGCCCGAATTTTGTCAGTGCGTGCTCCAACTGCATGTGTTATGGCTGTAGGCCTGCGGTATTTATACTCGGAACGCGAGACAACCGACAGTGGGCGTGTCTTCTGTGCTACGTCATGTTTTTGACAAACAAGTAATCCCTGAGTGGAAAAAACTAATTAAAATATAATGTATGGTTGCAAGAATATAGAAGATTAATGTTTAATCTATGAATGTATAATTGCTTTTTACAGTAACTAGAATGCTTGAGATAGCTAAAAAATATATGCCTCGAATGGAGTTATATAATTTATTAATAAATAAACCTCACTCTAAACCAACGGTCCCCAACCCCCGGGCCGCGGACCGGTACCGGGTCGCACAGAAAGAATAAATAACTCACATTATTTCCAAAAAAAAAAAAAAAATATATATATATATATATATATATATATATATATATATATATATATATATTTAATTTATTTTATTTATTATCTGAGTCTGAACGATGTTTTATTTTGAAAAATAATACATTTTAAAATAATAAAATCTCTCCGTTACATCCGTCTATGACTCACTCTTTGCGCATAGCAACGCTTGTCTCGGTCACGTGATACGGTACCGCTAAAAATAAACCCACAATCTAGCAAAATGAGTAAAAAACAAACGTCTCTGGAAAGTTTCTTTGCGAAGGGGAAACGGCCCAGTGAGGAGACTGAAGAAGAGCCTATGACTTCCAAGAAAAAGAAAGCCGCATTTAACAGACAATACCAGGAGTCCTACTTGAAATATGGATTTATCGCAACAGGTGATTTACACGCACCAAGCCCGCTCTGCATAATATGTGGCAACCAGCTCTCTAATGAAGCAATGAAGCCTTCAAAACTGCTTCGCCACTTGGAGACCAAGCACCCCGCATTAAAAAGCCTTTTGAGTATTTTGAAAGAAAAAAGTTTGAAAAAGAAGGCCAGAAGCAATTGCTGAGGGCCACCACATCAATAAATGCGAGTGCACTGAGAGCATCATACTTGGTGGCTTACCGTATTGCTAAGGCTAAGAAACCATTCACTATTTTATTTTTCAATATTTTCGGCAGTGACAGCAACCAAAACAAAACTACGGAGTAGACTGGACATAAGCAACACACTTCGGGTGTCCTTGTCTCCCATTAGCCCTAGATGGAACCGTCTCGTTACAGAGAAACAGGCTCAGGGCTCCCACTGATTGAGCGTTATGGTGAGTTGTATTTTTCATGCCCTTTATATTTGTTTTTGTGGTGTATCTTATTTTGAAGGCATGTTTAAATGTTACCATAGCGACCAGAGTGCGTTGTTAGGGGGCAGAGAGGATGTTATTCATGTTATGTTGTTGGCGCGATGTTACGAAGACGCTGCTAATAAAGTTGCGAGTATCTACACATTGGATTCACGTTTATTATTATATTTAAATAATACCACAGTTTTTATGCCGATCGTATCATTTTATTTTGTTGTATTTATCCACCACACCTTAAAGGCCGGTCCGTGAAAAAATTGTCTGATATTAAACCGGTCCGCGGCGCAAAAAAGGTTGTGGACCGTTGCTCTAATTAGCGGTGCAAAATTCATTATCATCTGTAATATTACTGCATAGAAAACATATGAAGTCACATTCGTTATGGAAATATTAAGCAATTTTGTATATGATATGCAGATGGGTGAACTTAAATTATCATAATTTGTATTATTACTTGACAAGGCAAGATAAGGTTTATTTATATATATCACATTTCATACACAATGGTAATACAAAGTGCTTTATATATAAATTATAAAGAAAATAAAAAATAAATATGCATAAAGTCTATTTTAAAATACTTTAAAAACAAGAAATAATTTTTTTTAAATATATAAACATTTGATTAAAAAAATGATTATTCAAATTAATAGAAAAGGGATGCATAATTGTTTGAATTTTTTTATTTTTTATTTTGCTCTTTGTTTTTCTTAATTCTTCCTTATTATTATGACTTTTTACCTGAATCATTTCAAAAACATGAAGCAGTGTTTACTTAATTAAGAAACACTAAGACAACACGGCATTATTTTTATTTAATATGTTTATATTTATATCAATAATTAATTTTTTAAGGAGTGTGTTCAATATCATAAATGAAATTTCACTGTTCTAAAAAAATATATTTTACAATAATAATAATTATATATATATATATATATATATATATATATATATATATATATATATATATATATATATATATATATATATATATATATATGTATATATACATACATACAGAGTGTATATTACTTAAATTCAAAATTGAAAATGGACCATGTTAAAGTCATGTGAAAAGAGCATGTAAAAAAATCTCAGCTGTGCCTGTCCATCAAGGCTAACTCGAGACACTGCTTGACACATTGGCTTTGAAGCAGTAGCCTATCCTTCCCTGTACACAGTTTATGCAGAACCACTGCCTGGTAAGATCTACTAGTTCAGCTACAAACTACCACTAATATTTTCATTTATTTATTTAGATTTGACATTATATGCATTACATTTATCAAACGTTCACCCTTTTCAAAATAAAGTCTGTTGTCAGCCTGCAAAGTTTAGGCATCTAATGCCGAACAGTCATCTGATCTCATGAATTCATTCTTAATTAATTTTTACAGCTGCATGTCTGCATTATCCTTAATGTTTTGCTTGACTGTATGTGTTCAATTCTTTAAAAATGTTTGATATAATACCATTTTAATTAGTTTTAATGTACTCAATTCAGTTAAGATCATGTAGGTATTCTTTTGATTTCTGAAAAACATCAAACTTGGTTTTATTCTTTACATCCTTGGATTGTTCCAGCAACGATCATCAGAGCAAGTACGTGTTCCTTTGATCTACTAACATAACACTGAAACAGCTCGAGGGTGGACTCTATAACTCTGTATAATTGCACAGGCAAATTTATAGTTGTAATTGCATGTAAATTTGAACAGTGTTTTGCTGCATCTGCAAAGCAACTGATGGAAAAGCTTAGTTCTTCTGAGTTAACCGTAAACATCTTCAACCAACAGTGAAATATCGGCGCATATTTCCTGTGGAATCCTTGAGTATGGTGGAGAATCCATGGAAAGGCATCACTTTGAACCACTGCATACTAGTAGCCATGATCATCGTACTTGTTAGCTCTGGAGTTGAGAAAGTAGAAGGTGAATTCTTGAATGTGAGTCATGCAAATATGTGTTTGCATGTATGAGATGTAATTTTAGTAATTGTTGCAAAAGATAAAATTAAAACCCAGACTGGGTGGTACCAGTCCCCTCTGTTCTGGGGTTATGTTGGAAATTGTTAACCTGGAACAATGCTCAATTATACTGTTTAGTGATCAGTGCATTGATTGCAGTGAATGCAGTGACTGACCAATTAAATCGAAGTAGTCCATAGAGCCATATAATATGTCTTGCTGTGTAACAGAGACACTAGAGCCATTCTTCGAAGAGACTGAAGAAACTGGAGAGATTCAGGGTGGAGATCTGGAAGAGGTAAGTTTCACAGGATTGGGTTTGGTTTGAACATAAAGCAGGTAGGTAACCAATTTTTTGATGTTTTTTCCACAGCCTGATTCATGGTGGGACACCTTTGCATTTTGGAACTGGGGATCGGAGGATAAAATCGAAGAGTTTAGAAAGAAAAGAGCATCAAGACAGAAGGTTGGAGTCACGGTTGGGTCACGAAAGATCCATAACAGGGAAATGGATAAAGGATTACTCAAGGAGAGGGAATAGTCTGTAAAAAAATAAGATTTCTGATCTAGTAAATACAGTACATAATCCTCTTATGTTTAACTGTTTAAGATGAATTTGTTCATGTCAATATAAAACAGCCTGTAGCATTATGAATGCAGGATGGAAAGTAATATATATAAGTATATACAAGTAGTCATTGCGAATTAATTTACATTAATTATACAGTACATAGAAATGATGCAAGGAAAATACAATTTATATATATACTTTATTAAAATACAGGCAAATATTTTGATGAGTTCAGCACAGATGCAATTATGTGTTAACAGCATGTCTGATTTAAAAATGTATTGTTTATATCATTGTATATGCTCATTTTTGCTCTAATGACCTAATTTACACTTCAAATGACAGCTTATGTACCGGTTCTGTTTGCACCAATTTTGCAAAATGAAAGACTTTGTTGTGCATTTATAAGCAAAAATAAATGCAGATTAAATTCAGATCTGTGAAGTTGTATTCATATATTGAATTATACACATACATAAGTGCATTTATTAGAACAAACGAGGCCATCAACGACACCCACACTTGGTCGCCACCACATTTTGCTTGGGGGCAATCTTGGTACCCACGCTCTCTAGCTCAATCACTTGCAGGTCGATATAGTCCACTGGCACACAGCAGGGAGTGCGAGTAACGGGATGGCCGCTCTCGATATGGTTGTTCAGGAGGACGACGTGGTTGATGCCATCATCCATTGGGAAGACGCAGGCCCCCATGCAGTTGTTGATGTTGGCCATAGAGGGGACAAGAGAGAACTTCCTCAAGGACACAGTCAAGCTCTGAAGTCGACACTGACTGGGTGTGGTCGGGCCATCATCTGCTCTGGCTGTCCTCTGGGCCCGTTCCACCTCCAAGGTACGGAGTACTGTCTGCAGAGCCTTCAGCAGCAAAAAGGCCCGGTACTGCGCCTCTTTATGGTCTTTACTGACTATAAATGAATCATAGGGACCAGTATTACAAACTCTAACCTCTGCTTCAGCTGTATATACTTATATAATTTATATAAATGCAATTTTATCATAGAGGCACATAAAAAAAATGCAGTACTCACTTGTTTCATCATCCACCCCATCTGGAGGAAGGGCACTAAGTTCACTCAGCTTCTGAAGCCTGTCAATCACCTTTTGCTCTGCCTCATTTTTCATCTGAGCAATGGCGTCATCCAGTCGTAGTCTGAGCACAGACAGTAGAGGAGACTCCAGTGTCAGCTCCACTCTGTGAGTCTGCAGGCTTTGCTGCATTTGGGGGAAGACAAATGCAGTTGGAGTGGAGGAATTCACCAGTCTTGAAAGGAGTGACTCTGTGGATGACACTCCAAGGGTGAGAGGTGGAAGGGAATGCAGTTCATCCAAATAGACTGTGCTTGCCTCTTCTTGAGGTGTCGATGGCTCTTTCTCTGGCAGGATGTCATTGAAGAGCTTCTGTAGCTCGCACAGGAAGAGGAACGTTTTGGATGGGGGAAGAGGGCCTGGTAAAGGTCTCTGATCCAGAGTAATTCTGGACAAACAAAACGAAAAACAAAATATTGGTTATGTTTGGAATGGAACACTAGCTTACAACTTACTGGATATTGTGCAGTATAAACTGCATACTGTCTACTACAAAAAAAAAATGGTATGTTAAAAAGAACACATATTTCAAACAGCAGTATGCAATATTGTTGTGACAAATGTAGTGTAGTGTTTTTTGTTTAATTCAGCAAATGGTGTCCATTATGAACCTCCAAGCAGTTGAATCATTTACCCATGGTATTGTAAATTAGGAGTCCTTTGCTCATCACTATTTTCATGGTCAGCGAGAAAAAATAACATTGGCTTCACTGAAATGTTGTTTCCATCCACTTTTCTCATTAAGACTTCCTGAAGCTCAGACAGACTTGGTTTATGCCCTAAAATGAGAAAACAGTTCAAATGGCCAATGTGAAAGGTGTCTTGAGAAGTGTATCTTGGAAGGAGAAAAGTCATACTGTTCTCAGTCTTCAATGTCTCAACTGCAAGTCTCAGTTTAAGGTGACCATGAGTTTTACTCTCTTTCTGTCCACCTGTAAGGAAAAGAAAATGCATGCCCTCGGAAATGCAAATTGTCTGGAAGAGAGAGAACCAGAGAAAACACACCATAACTTATTATACTGGCAAAAATATGCATAAAAACACACTTAAGTGAAAATTGTCGTCATTTCAGAGCTGTGGTGTAGTGGTTTGCGCACAATCCCCAACAAAATAGGCCTTGTTCATTATTATGTAAATTGTTACAGAATAGTTTAGAAATGAGTTTTGCTTGTGTTTTATGAATTAGGCAATCATTTCCTGTCCTTCAATTTCCTATTACAGTCAATAAAAGTTGTGAAAGGACGTGAAAACTCGTAACGAGGATAACCTGTTTATTTGGATGAAGAGAATGACTGCTAAATGTCATTCTTAAACCATCTCCCTTGATGGAATCCACACTAAACAGGAGAGTCATGGAGGTCAGGTTGGTTGACTGAGCTTGCCTTGGGAATGTGAGGGCCAAACTAATGTCTCTCTCTTCCTCAGCATCCCAAATATCTACTAAGATAACCACAACAGAAAGATGGAGTGATATTCTAACTAACATTCGACAATAAGAATAACTAGTTGACTAGAATGAATATCCAGCTATAAATAACAAGGGGTAAAATTTTAAATGTTATTTTCTGAGCCAAAGAAAATATAGTTACCTTTTGTGGCATGTACACCCTTAAGTCCATTAATTTGTTGGTGTGCACTCTCAGCTAGACGTGTTAATGCAGCCACCTGGAAATCTGTTATTGCGTCATGTTCCGAACATATTCCAAATTGCTTGAACTCCATTCCCCATTCACTCTCCCTGTTCCAGCCATCTTTGAGGGCTGACAAGAAATCATCCATGGAATGATTGTGTGCTGGTTGGTCCTCTTTGCATGGTATGTCTTCAGTGGCATGTGTTGATTGGTCGGTCGGCTGTTCATTAGTGTTGGGAGGCACATATCCCATATCTCCATCTTCCTGTTCATCTCCAATGTGTCCTTTAGACGAATTAAACAACCATTCAAGGGTGTATCAACGATTATTTGGATTGGGCATGTGCTTCCAAAAGTTAGCAACTTCTATCCATGTCCTTTCACTTTTTGGTAGGTAATCAAAAACCATGCCCTAACGTGCCCCCACTTTTCAAATCATTCCTATGTACTTGAAAAACTAGAGGAATTATCTCCAAAATTATACAGTAGTTAAAACATCAAACTAATATCAAAATCACTCACTCACAGAAGGTTCACTGATTTGAAAGATGTAAAACAATCAGGGGTGTACAGTAATGAATTACAAATACTCATGTTACTGTAATTAACTACTTTTTCTGAAGAATTGTACTTTAAGTAGTTTAAAAAGGGTATACTTTTACTTTAAGTACATTTTAGGTGCTTTAACTGAACTTTTACAGTGCTATTTTCCCACCATCTGTGTTCGCTACTTCCCTGTTCTGATTTCATAGAAAACTTGAATGGCAACTTGGGATGGGCGATACCACTTATTTTCTTTTTGATCCTATACCAAGTACTTTTAGGCCAATATCAATACCTCTATTAAACTGAATTTTTGCGAATTATTTAGATTTTTTTATTTTTATTTATTATGACCTAAATTTTATATAAATTTATGGACTTAAACATAAAATTATTAGGCTGCTTTGTTTACCCTTTAAAAATGTTTAAGTATAAGCCACATATAAAACCTCAAAATGATTATTACTAAAACCAAGTTACCATATGGATACTACAGTAATGCTGTAGTAAAACCATGGTTAATTGTGTCAAAACCTTGTTATATGGCCAAAAACTATGTTACTACAGTCATGGTTAATACAATAATACTACAATAAATCCATGGTACGTTTTCATAAGGGTATCATTTATTAACCAGGATTAAAGATCATTATCAATGTTTTAACAACTCTGAATTTAAATCAACCTGCAAAAATGGTCAAACAAGCCCATTATAATACATGTCATGTCTAGGTTTGTCATTACTTAGTGTGAATAAATCCAGATGCTGTTTTCTGTCATTACCACAGGAAAACACTGTTCTCTCTTTGAACGATTGCTATGACCGAAAGGGTGAGCGCTGTCTGCTGGTGTATTTTAGCATTTCTGTGCGTCAAAATGAGCGGAAGAAAAAATAGTTCTGGTGCCATGCAACATTTCGCTAATATAATTCTTTTTTTTCCACTTCGAAGCTTATGAGTTCCATTAATATTCATGTTATCTAAGTAATAAGATAACTTTTTAAAAAACTTCCTGAATCTATATTTTTATGTGAGGATCGATATTCTTGATACCACATCAGTATCGGAAGTATTGATACTTTATTATCGATCCGCCCATCCCTAATGGCAGCTGCAGATCTGGCACCAACTGTGGAGATTGCCTCAAGTATAGTTTACAGCTGAACAACTTGGCCAAACCTGGAAGGAATTTTCACAGTGAAAAAGGCCAATTGCATGACTGTGTCATGTGAGTTTAACTTGCTCAAGCCAGATATCAGCATTAATCCTGCCTCTAATTTGAAGAAATATATCAAGGTAAATTGTATATTTCAGCTTACTTGATTCTGTGTCTATACTGTGGCCTGTAATTTAACTATCTATCACTGAGATTATTGGGTGGATGTGAGAGATTAATGCAATGTTATCAATAGGGCTGGGCAATAAAATGATCTAGATGTTTATCTGAAAAAAGAGAGATGTCCTTGATCAAAGTAGTTTTCTATATTTAGACTATGATCTACATCTAGAACAGGGGGGTTCATAACATCAATCGCGATAGCAAGAGCTCCACTGGTTGGTTAATCTAGATTAAATATATTTACTTTTTATTTCCTTATGTCTGTAGCTGCGTGCTGTTTGATTGACAGGCAGCTAATGTTTGTGCGCTAATGCGGGTTCACGCCTAAACGATCAAATACACTTTATAATTCCTCCAATGCCCATCTTGGTGAGGCATTAATGTAAATGCAGTCGTTTATGTCTAAAGTTAATTTAAACAGTTGTACATGTAACCGAATTGAGCACTGTCTAGTATGCTATGACATATAAAGGCTATTAATCAAACAACAATAACAAGGAAATGAGAAAACCACTCACTACTTTTGGCCGAATAACTTCAGTAGCTTTAAAAGTATTAATGTAATAGAATAAAACAGTGGCATTTTTAATAATAATATTTTTTAATAATCTTGTTTGTTTTTTAATAATTTTTCAGAACTCCTGTCCTGATATTTAGATACACTATTCAATAAATATATTTGTTTGACAGGGAAGCTGTGTGCAAACAGGAATATATCTTATTTTTCAAAAATTAAAAAAAAAGCACCCCAGAAAAAAGGGCACTTTCTCTCCAGGAATAAAAAGGCCAGGTGCTCAAGCCCCTTTTGATGTCTATGTGTGCATGTGCCTGGACTGACCTGACAGTGGGGTGATCTTCTGGCTGTTGTCCTGGTCGTTGTGTCCCATTGTGGCACCGTATGACCCAGTCCCCACAGTCAAAGACAGCAAAAACATTATCCAAAATCTTGTATGTGCAAGCATCTTCTCTGATTCCATCATGAAGAATTCTAACACTTGTTTTGGGGCGGGTCAGCAATGGGCATGTGGCTTATACACACCTCCCAGTCTCTTGAGAGGAGCCAGACCACCAAGAATGCTTGTCCTTGGAGTAAAAGGGGTATTCAAGGCATGCAGGTTTATGTGTGTGTTTCAAGGGATTGTGAATGGATATCACATGCCTTTGAGCTTTATAAGCTGAGGAGGAACCCAAACAGACAATGGACTCCTGTGTAGACCACAGACACCCAGCTGTAGTGTGAGGGTGATAACAGTTTGGCCCTCAAGTCTTGAGTTGGTAAACTGCAACAAAGTTCTTTTCTATTTAGAGTACATCCCTGTTTAGTTTAATTCCCATGGAATCAGTTACACATCCTAGAGGTTTTGTGTCCCTGCTTTGTAAGTAGTGTCCTGTATTGCTCATCTCTGACTTTGAGGAACTAGATTTTGTACCCCATTTCTAGAATATATATTTGACTTGTTTTAAACCTCTTGCATACTAATAGATATATTGAGTAGTTAAAAATATGGGCCAGTAAACAAAAGGCTGTAGGTTCAAACCCCACTAGGAGCAAACTATGACCACTGTCCCCTTAAACAAGACACTTAACCAAAGGAGTGATGGTGGCGTAGTGGGCTAAAGCACATAACTGTTAATCAGAAGGTCGCTGGTTCGATCCCCACAGCCACCACCATTGTGTCCTTAAGCAAGGCACTTAACTCCAGGTTGTTCTGGGGGGATTGTCCCTGTAATAATTGCACTGTAAGTCGCTTTGGACTTACATGCCAAATGCATGAATGTAAATGTAAATGCAAAGGTTGCTCCAGAGGAACTTTCTTTGACATAAAGGCTCTGCCACTTTTACCTTTGCACTGTGAAATTCTGCAGGTGATATACAGTTATCTCAATGTAAATCCACACAATCAGGAATTTCACCTGATGGCAAAAAAATATGATACAACTTTTGTGAGGTTCAAATTTGGTTGTGAAACTCTTGCAAGAATCGCATTTGCTGCTATAAGAAAGGGTTAGGTTTGGGGTAGGGTTAGAAGCAGGGTTCCTACAGGACTCCAAATATTCACAATTTTTTTTCCACTTTTCAAAAGTTACCTTCTAAACATGATCCTGCGGTATAGTGGATAGTGAAAGTGCTTGTAACACATAAGATCCATTGCGATCATAATGACCCAGGCTTGAATTGCAGTTACTTGAAAGGTGCCCAGATTTGTGCCTGGTAGACTACTCAGCCTTACATGCTCTATATGGTTAGGATACAAGCTGTGTGTTAGGGTCTGGGTTATGTCCCAATCCCATTCCACCTTTACATTTGCCTGCCTCTACGGTCATATCATTAACCGGTTAAGCCCATAATGGGTTTTGAATAAATGACCAATTGCTAATTCTTAACAGGATAACTACATATGTGATTAAATATACCCTTGGGTTTCTATAGCAATTTAGTGTGGTGATAGTGATGCCAAGATCATGGGTTTGAATCCCAGGGAACATCCAAAATGATTTTGGATCAAAGTGTCTGTCAAATGCCTAAATATAAATGTCTATGTAATAATAAATACCTATAATTTTAGGTATAGAAAATCAAGTTTGCAGGCTTTTTGTCCTTGGTATCTGATGTTACTAAAATACTCTCAAACTTATAACCCAGTCTCTCGTAGACACGCAGCTGCACATGTTTTCCAGACAGTCAAGGTCTCTGTAGCACTGGTGTGCTAGGTGTTTGACCAGTCCCAAGAGATAAGGCACAAGAATGAGAACGAGTACAAATCACAGAAGACAAAATGCTAGATAGTTTACCATATCTGGAATTCTTAATGAAAGAAAAAGTTTTCACAGTATAATGTATATGTATGCGCAGTATATGATGATTTTTAAAGAACTTAAAATATAACTATTCAAAAGTATTCATTAAGATGTGAATATAAAATCAATCTGCAAGGGCCCCCTTTTTTTGGGCTCCTTTGGTGAATGGACATGCCATTCAAACACAATGCAAAAGCAACTGGTAAACACTGTAAAGTCTAATCCAGTGAGAAATATTTCTCAAAACACATGGGTATATTCTAGGTCTGTTTTAGAAGCATACAAATCAGTTCAAGGTAAATCTCTTTCATATCTTATGTTTATTTGATGTTGTTGCAAGGGGGTCCAAATGACCTCAATGATCATTATTAAAATAACATCTCATTACATTTCTTTCAAATTGAATTATCCAAATAGTATCAGTGACTCAGTGAAGTTTTGCGCCAATTGAAGTTCATTAGATTTGAACATTACTACCATTTTTAAATTGGTTTTCAAGTGGTTCTCTGTTGAACCATTACAGCACCCCTTCACACTCCGACAATAATCTTTATTCATTATAGTACAGTAACAATGAAAAAATGAATCAAATAGAGCTTTTCGTTAGGAACACTTTATTTCATTAACAGAAAGCTGGGATTTTAAAAGCTTTAATCAACTCATTTAGGCTGTCATTTGAACTCTTATGAGATCAAAGCACCAAACACAGTTACACAAATCTGGCAGCTTTAAGAGTTTGCTATTATTGCACAATAATCCTATGATGGTTTTGCTAAACAGCTAAAAAATATAATTTGAGATTCACTAAAAAATAGGAATGCAAGTATTATAAAGGCTTTGAGCAATATAAGCATTTTTTTTTTTTACTTAAAAAGGATGGACTTTGATTGGAGCATTGTGACTGAAAGATAGTAATAGGCTATACTATCAGTGGACATTGCGATCACAGGTAAATAATGCACAGTAAAGCAAACTCCTTAGGGCATTCCCATCAATTCTCATTTATATATGTTAGCTAGAGGAATACAGACAATATTTTTTAACATTCCCTTCCAATATGCAACTCTTATGTTCCTGAGATATTAGACAGAACCATTCTGAATGTACATATTTATATTTGGACATAATCATTAATCTATTGAAACATGCCAAAGGACTTGAGTTGCCTTTTGCAATGCACATCTAACCTTGTACATATACCTGAGAAAATGCAACATCAGCAAGAATTATGAATTGTTTTCATTTTAAATAGTTCAAAATCAATTTCAAGAATAGCTTAATTTTATTCCACTCCAACATGAGATGTCTGGATGATGGACAAGAGTTCGAAAGAGACGTTACAATAAGTATAACAAGCAAAGCTTGCGTTTATGTTTATTAAATGTTTACCTCTGGCTAGCGCGATGCGAGGTGCATGAATTTTTTAGCTGCATTTTTCTTTTTTAAAGTGAAGGATAGCACCTTACTGTTCAAACGGGTATACAAACTGTCAGGATTACAAAATCATAAACAGTCGCAAAGATATCAAAACACAAATTAGCAAAAAGGAAACATTAACAGTGACTATTAATTATACTAATTTAAAAAAATAAAATAAAAAGACCCTCAGTGCTGGTAACAATGGACTCATTTACTGGTCAATGTCCTCGATCATCTTTACTTAGACAGAAATTACACAATGTGTTTTTATTTCATTATACAGCGTTGTCTATTAAACAGCATTCTGACTGTAAAGCTTAGATTAGGTTGATTTTCCATGAGCACATATTTGAGCAAAAATAACACTATGAAGAAAAAGGACTAAGGAATTCCACTTTGTCTTCAAGCTGGCAATATCGCAAGCCAATTACCATTTTGACATCGGAGTACTAGCCAGTGATAGAACGATATGCCAGACAGGATATTTGGACATTTTAGGCTAATTACCACAAGTGTCAATTAGTGGACAACCGATATGGGTTTATTTTTTTTTTAATGCCCGATGCCGAATTCAGAGAGCAGAGTGGCCGATACAATGCTGATATATCAAATCATTTAATATAGTAAATAACAAACATAAAATTGCTAAAAAAAACTGTAAACTCTTATTTAGCACTATATTAACTACATTTTACACAAAACTTTGAAAAAAGAATCTAAAAAAATAATATTGTACTTTAAAATGGTAGATAGCAGTTTCTGCTCATTTCAGTTTAGTTATAAAATGTATTTGTGCATGAAGAAATTGTTAATATATTAGGATAAGGAAATAACAGTACACACAGTAGTCCAGCAAACATGGATGCATGGCCACATTAGCAATCGCATTTACTAAAAAAAATACCAAATCAAACCAATTGTACATACAGTGATAGTAAATAAGACATGAGGTTTGTGAATTACATCCGTTTAAACGAGATATGTGCATATTTGGTATATAATATAATAAAGGTATATAATAAGAAAGTTAAAGGTGACAGGGAACTGCAGAGAAATGGCTGTTAGAATACTTGCTTTAGAGGTAAATAAATGAGCACTCCAGTTTGCAGGATCTGCTGAAGTTGTGTGAGGTTGGTTTATTACATCTGTTTAAATCAGATATGTTCATATTTGCAGATGCGGACCGTTGAAATTACACTATGCTGCACACGGTCTATTATTGTAGTAACATGATGGCATGTAACAACAAAACAAAATTTTACTGGTCGTTTATATGTCTCAGTTGCTTCACATGCAAGCAGGCGATTTTCGGCACCCTCAAGAAAAAAATCGTCCAAACAGGAGAATTTATCGGAAGTCAGAATATCGGCCGATTTATCGGCTTCGCCGATATATCACTTGACCACTAGTGTCAATTTCAAAATAGCCAAAGACAAAACAGCCTTGTCAATGGATAAATGTTCTCACTATTTTTCCAGGGAATTTTGCATAAATTTGCAAAATTTGTTTCAAAAAGTTTGTTTCATTGAGGCAATTGTGATCATTAAATTGTATTATGCATATATCAGAATTATAGCATATATTGGCAGCCAGATCTCTCATAATTAGTACTGCTCATTTAAAAAACCCATAACGGTCGACCACTATTACTAACCACCGATGGAAAACTAGCCACATCTCTAAAGAGAAGTCACATCAGAACAACTTCACTTCATCACAATATGCAACAGGCTCAAACTCTAGGTTACACAATGCTCTCTAGGACAGGCTTTGATAGTGGATTGTAGATTTTGGTATGGGCGCACTGGCATGTTAGACATTTGTGTGAACAACAGCACCAATTTTAGTAAGATGTAGATGTGTTTATTACATTGTAAGAAACGAAGATTTCAGAGCTTAAGTGACAGCACCAAGCCAAAGTAGGCAAATAGGCTTAGCACACATTTTCATTTTTATAACAATTAAAGTTAAGAAGAAATAAACTCAACGCCATTGGCACACGTTTACCACTTTATACAGGCTAAAACAGTCGAGGTGTGCCATTATAGTAGCTCTAAGCATTACAGGTCAAGATCGAATGCGAGCACCACTGAAGTAAACATTTCATTTAAAAAAAATATTTTATCAACCTCCTATAAAGTTCTGCAATGTGTGGTGAAATTCCATTCTTCTATAAGTCTGTTATATTAAGACCAAAGTTGTTTTGCCTATACAAAATTGGCACTATCCAAACAAGCAGGGACTCCTTTATGCTGGGTGCCAAATAATATGCTTGCAAATATTGGAAAAAGAAATGCCGGAAGGCTTGAAATCATCCCTGTTTAAAAGAAGCACCAAGAATCTTTATTGATTTTCTTTTGTGTTGATGTTCTTAATATAAATAAGCACAGTCTAAAGTTGTACAGATTGTAGCACCATATCGTTCAGACTGTGAGTCAAGTACACACATTTTGCACATGTTGTGCTCCGCTCCGATACAAAACAAAACAATGACAGATATTTAAAATGATAAATATACCAAATTATGTACAATTATACAGTCTGAAAGACACTACCATTCACAGTACACACAAAAAAAAAAACAAAAAAAAAATACACAAAGGCATCAAACATAAAACAAAGATGAGTTAAAGTTGCCCAGTAGTTTTTTCTTTCATTGTTTTCATATTTATTCTGCATTTCCCAGTGTCTTTTTATCAGTGTGTGTGTGTGTGTGTGTGTGTGTGTGTACACGTGTGCTGGCTTTTCCAGGTTGCGGAAAGCACCAAAGTGAAAATTAGTATAAACTAGTGGACTTGAAAATCCCAAAGAAAACGTGTTGTTTGTGAAACATGCGAGGGGAAAATGGTTCAGCATAACAATTCACCTGAATATGCCTGTACCGTGTAAGACACTGCCACAATTGAACAAAATATGTGCGTTAGCAGTAACTGTTAACAATATGGAAACTTGAGTATTAATCGCTCTTAACCGAACCAAAACACCTAAAGTTGCGGTTAATGTAGTGATTAAGATCAGGCAGTTTAAAAGTTACTAATTTAATAGTTTCTTACAGGTACTTGCTCACTCTGTGGCTCTAAATTATTTTCTCCCTGCAAAATGTTGTTTCATCGTCATGTATTCCTGGGCAGATGCACATGTGTCTGTTTCGTCCTTGTTCGAGCTTTTAGGATTTCACAGAATTTATATGCGTGTAAAAAAAACTAACATTATTCCCTTTGATAAACAAAACTTGCATATTTTAAGCCTTAAAAACGGCATATGTGGTTATGTATGCCATTGATAGCTCCACAGGTAACTTTTCCAGTGTAAAGTAAATTGAGCTCTGGGTTACCAACATATTTCACCTCAAAATACAAAATAAATAAATAAAAACTTCCTATGGAGCACTGTTAAAACTGTTTTGGGGGAGTTCAACCCCCAAAATTAATTTTTTTCCTTATTTATTCACCCTTGTTTCAAACCTGTAAGTCTTTTTTACGTGGAACACAAAAGGAGAAATGTTGTTCTTTTTTTTTTTCTTCCTTCAAATAATGAAAGTGAATTGGAACTGTGGAGCTCCTAAAATGACACAAAAAGCACCAGTAAATATAATTACAGTCCATAAGACTTATGCAAACATTCATAGTATTCAGAAGCCATACGATAGCTTTGTGTGACCATACACTTTTGCTGACTGGAAAAAAGCAGTCGAATATTCTTTAAAACATCTTTTGTGTTCCACTGAAGAAAGTAAATTATCATTTTGAAATGACACAGAGGTGAGTAAAACAATGCTACATTTTCATTTTTCGGTGAACCCTTTAAAATGCACCAATTCCAGAATGACTATTATTCTATTAAACAGATTTATTGTTGAAAATGTGACTAGAAGTATCAAATGTGTAACCCCAGAGACTTTCTAGTATTTTGTGACTCTTTAGCACAAGCTCAGGCTGTAAGTGTAAGATCCCTACATGGATATTCGACAACTGGATCAGGCTCTAGAGTCAGGGCTTTAAAAAAGTCCAAACAATTAGGAGCTATCAATCATAAAAGCCACATTTCTTTCTATTGACAGCAGCAAGGTTATGAAGATTCACTAGTCGTTTTTTGTGTGCATGGCCCATAATGGCTTGAACAACACTTCTAAGTCACTTAGAGCTTCTTCCACTGTGGATCCACAGCAAATTTTAATTTCATTTCTTCAAAAACAATTTACTTCATGTTAACTACCCATCATTAAGGCCATGCTAAACACACAATTAACAATAAATCATGACTGTTAGCATCATTCCATCATGGTGTCAACTTAAAACACACCAAAAACATAGCGGCAAAATCTGTAAATCTGAATATGATTGAGGGGGCATTCATGAGTAAGTGTTTGTGTGTGTATTTTATAAGCTGCACCTGTGGTAATATTCTGATACCCATGCCAGTTTAACAGTAGCGGCTTTAGCAAATGTTTGAGCACCGGTGAGAGAGTTTAAACCCATTGGTCCACACCTGTCCATTGCATAGGTAATGTTGGGTTGAGGTAGATTTCTTCAGTTACCTGTAACCAGCGGAGGGTAAAAATCCAAATTACACAATGAGTAAATAGTTAATTCATGAACATGCTATATAGAGATAGACCGATAACTGATTTGACCGAAATGTTTGGCCGATATTCACACTTTTGTATTTAATCTGTTATCGGTCCCTTGATATTGCCAAAATTTTAGTTCGGAAATATTCCATTCCAAGTCATAATTTATTTCTTTGACAATAAGAACATTGTTATAATTATTATTATTAAAATAATCATGATGCATATTGCTTTTATAGTTTCATTCAAATGATTAATTAGCCATTGAGTCAAAAAGTAGCAATAATAATGAGCTAAAAACAGGTTCTGCAAATCGTTTATCGGAAACAAAAACAATGTAACCGATATTCACACTTTTCTACTTAATCAGTTTCGTAGATCATTAATATAGGGTCTACCGATAAATGCCAAAATTTCAATTTGGAAATACTCCACTGTGTCATAATTAAGGTCCTTTGACAATAATAATACTATTATAAAAATATTCATAATGCATATTATGTTTTTATTGTTGTATTCAAATGATTTATTCGTTAGGGCTTTTCACATTTGAAATCGTTAACCCTGGGTTAATCTAAACCCCGGGTAAACAGAATCCTCGGTTATCCTGTCCGATGTTTCACACTGTACATTCGTAAATCCCGGGTTAACGTTCTTATTTGAGGTGTCGATAACACTGACCGGACGAATGCAGCTCGCAAAGGACACGCAACCTGCCAATGGAGCTGCTCTGCGAAATGTCGCTAAGCAAATCATCTCCGTTTGTCTTTTGGCTTCTGAAATATGCCACGGAAATAGAGAATACTGTCACTTCATCACGGCAGTTATTGTGTTCACCACCACTTTGCTGATTCCTCACGTAAACAGTGCGTGAAAGTTTTAGAGACGGTACAAAGCGCATTAATATTTCATGAGGTAAGCACAGAGGCTTTATTTGATTTGTTGTCTGTTGCTAAACAACTTTCTGTAACATTCAAACACCACATTGTTTCACACCATTTACCTCTGGCATAGAAATGCGGTGCTAACCCTGCTCTGGAGCGGGGTTTCATAACCTTGGGTAAAAAGCTTTTCAAAAATTACAATTGTGAAATGTTGCTATACCCGGGGTTAAAAGCGGGGTTTAGAATGAAGATAACCTGGGGTTAAGCGCAATGTGAAAAGCCCTATTGAGTACAAAAGTAGCAATAAAAATTTAAAACTAGTTCTGCATTTCAGTTATTGGCTACTAAAACATTTGAAATAACTGACCAACACTCACTTTTCTACTTGTTCCTTATCAGGTCTACCAATAAATTCCAAAATCTTAAAAACAAAATTACGTTTTCATTGTTGTATTGAAATGGTTATTTAGCTTGTTGCAAAAAGTTTCAGTAAAAACTAAATTATCAAACACGTATTCTGAATATCAGTTATCGGACACTAAAACATTACAAATAATCGGTATTAGAGATAAAAAAACCATTATCGGTCGATCTCTACTGGTATGAGATTCCCAAAGACATAAAAAGTGAGTCATTTTGACATAATGGTATAGTCTAGAAGCTGTTTTATGAAACCAAAAGAACTAAAAATGAGCAGTCACAGAAATGCAGCTATTACAAGAAAAAGCAGCAAAGCATGTTGCGTGTTACCAAGTGAACACAACATACCTTGTTCAGATTGATAATAATACAGCAAGTAGAATGCAGTAGCTTCCCTGTATCCATCCAGTAATAGTCTCTTCCCATTTCAGTATCCCCACATCAACCCCTCCACCCCCCCTCCCACTTACACCCACCCTTGTCCTATCTGGGGCGATTGCTGGGGATCTGGGAGGCAGTATAAGATGCCGGCAGACCCAGAGTCCTCCAGGAGCTCAAAGCCCCACCCCCACCTGATCCAGCACTGCTGGAGGGATGTGGAGGCGGCAAGTGTGTGGGATAATGCACTGTAAAGGGCCACAAGGATGCAGAGGTGGTGGTGACTGAAGCAGCGGTTGCAGAAGCGGCAGCCTGTGACTGGGAGGAGGTGGCGATGGTGGATGTGGGAAGGGAGGACTGTGTCCTCGAGGACTGGTAGCGCTCAGAACGTGGGGAGGAGGATTGGGGAGGGGTGGAGGAGGCAGCATTGAGTAGAGGAGGGGGGAGGGTGTGGGTGGGCAGGGAGGGAGCGTGCAGGACTGTCAGTGTGCGGCTGTGCTGGGAGGGGCCCGAAGGCACAAACGAGGCCCCGGGTTTAGGGTTAGTGTCCAGATGTCTCTGCTGCTGGGAACTGAGGGCCCCAGGGCCTGGGAGATTGCCCCCAGACTGCTGAGAGGAGACTGAAGGCACAAAGTGGTGAAAAATCCCTGCGGACACAGCACAGAGCGGGAGAGAGCAAAAGACAGAGAGAGAGAGAGAGAGAGAGACAGAAAATGGGGGCTCAGCCAGGTTGTGCACAGCAGCAAGCCAGTCCAAACAAACAAGCATATATAAAGCAAAGAGGCATTCCACTGATGGACCTCGATCTTCATGGCTTCTAATGGACAGTGAAATGCCTCAATACCCAAAAACAACACCTGCAATTATGACAAACACCCAGAGAAAATGTGAAGGCAGACCTACATCTGAAAAGGCTACGGTTTACTTAGTTTTTCCCACGTGCCATTCCGTCTCATGCACGACGAGTGCCTTTTAGTATACTCTTTAGATTTTTAAGGGTGAAATCTTTCTCTCTCTCTTTTTTTTTTTTTTCCCAATTTCTATTTTATTACAGCCTGTTGCCATTTTTCTCTGGGTGTGCAGCTTTAGCCTTTGCACAGTCAGCTTGTGAATCAACAGCACAGGGAACAGTGTGGGAGAGTCAGGCAAGGTGGCAGCGCTATGCCTTGACTTACCTTTTTGTCAACCCCTGAACGACTGTTCTGACCATGACTGAAATGCACTCACAAAGGAGAGACACCCAAATGTAAACTCACCTCCTGCAGTGCCCCCTGCCAATCCCACGCTGGAATAGCTGCCCAGCCCTGAATGTCCATTGACCAATCGCGGGGCTCCGCTGGACACTGGTCCGGGTGCCTGAGCTCCAAATAAGGACTGCAGGACCGATGCCCCACCCAAGGGGAAGTACTGTCCCAAAGAGGTGGCCGAGGAAACTGTGGTTGCCCCGCCCACCTTTCCACTCAAGATGCCTCCACTGGCTGCTGCGGATATAAAGAGGTTCTGGCTGGCCAATCCACTCACAGATTTCAGGTCCCACTCACACGCTTTCTGTTTCTGTGGTGGTCGTTCCGAGACGTTTCCCACTGAGCGACCACCACCATCCTGACTGAGGAAGAGGTTCGAGTTCCCGTAAGAATCACGTTCCCGTTCTCCTCTCCTCTGCTGTTTCTGGTCTGAGTCGGAGTCCGTTCCCCCTCCAGTCCCACGTGAAGCCCCCACACCGAAAGGCAAATCAACCTGACGGAGGTCTGAAGGGGTGGGTTTGGGGTCAGAGATGGGGGAGAAGGTAGATTTCCATTTGCTAGCACCAGAGGAAGAGGAGACCTCACTGCTCACGCTGCTGGCACCTGATTTCCGCCCTTGTGAGCCTGTTAATGAGAGAGTTATGTAAAAACTTAAATGTTCTATGGGGGATATGATCTGTGACACACAAAAGACAGTACCAGGTTTCCCACTCTTAATAAGGAAATATAACACTGAAATTTCAGCCGCCAAAAATGTCCAGCCCAAAATGGCATAATATTTTATTTTTGTTTTCAGCCAAAAGAGAAAAAAGCCTTTAAAATCAGGTAACTCACAGGAAGAAAAAGCATTGTTTTTGTTGAACATTATATTCCACATCCCCAGACGTGAAGTGATAGCTCTCTTGGACATTGGCGCATCAGTGCTTCAATATTGTTTGGTTTTGTGTGTCATGGTCGTATTTGTCAAGTTCCAACATGACATTAAAGAAGCATAAAAGCGCCATTAAACTTGTGTATTATATTTAAAGTCTCTTGAAGCCATACAATAGTTGTTTATCACAAAGGATGCATTTAATGACCCCGTTTCCACCTGGTATTAAGAGGCATTTTTGGTGATCGTACCACGTGGCCTGTAAATACAGGTCTAAATGGGGTCCAAAACTTTTTGTGATCGGATCACAAAAACCACATATGATTATGGTCAAAAATGCATTTAACTGCATCAAAAGGTTTAAATCTTGCCGGTTATGAGTGACTTTAAAACAGAAAATAACGTCCGATCAGAACATTTAAAAAGCAGATACACACACACAAACATGAGAACTTCACACGGATCTTCTTCACTGTGTTTGATACCAACATGCAGGGACACTCATGAGAAGCACAAACATCTGCAGCTCAGGTTAATACAACTAATCCAATAAAATATTGGACAATTCTGCTTGATATGTTGCTTTTGTGCTTAGATTTAATTTCAGCTGCATCTGGGAGAAATAGCATGCCATTTTTTTTTTTTTTTCAGACTTTCTTTTTTAACTTTGTTGCGCTTTAACATCACGCAGTAACACACTGACATAGGGATTGTCCCTCCCCTCCAAATCCGATCCCAAGTGGTCACAGGAGATGCATTTAAGTGACCAGGTGTAAACAGCGATGTCTCACCTGGCCACATGTGATTGAATCACCCGAGACGCATCTTAAAACCAGGTGTAAATGGGGTCAGTAAGTAAATATACAGTCTGCAAGCACAGGGTGATTCAGTAAATAAGGGCTGCTCTGTTGTTGAAAGCGCACTGTATGTGCCAAACCCATCTCTGGTGTTTGCTGACAAAAAACTCTTTCTTTGTTTCATCTGACCATAGAACCTGGTTGCATTTAAATTTCCAGAAGTGTCTGGCAAACTGAAGACGTTTGAGTTTGTTGTTGGATGAGAGCAGAGTCTTTTTTCTGGTAACCCCCAGAAACAACTTGTGGTGATGTAGGTGATGTCTGATATATTTCTTTTGAGACTTTTTGACCCCAAGACCCAACATATATTTTACTCATAAGAATTTCTAGGGGTGCCAATAATTGTGGCCAATGTGTTTTGGAGAAAAATCTTTATTTATAATTGTTTTCAATTGTTTTCCTTCAATTAAAGGTTAGATTTATATGATTTTTTTTTTATGAAAGATCAAAAGAATAAACCATGCAGAGTTTTTTTCACAGCCGTCTTTGCTCATATTTACCATGGGTGCCAATATTTTTGGCCACAACTGTATAACTACAGAAACGTCACTGCCTTTTCCATGAGTTAAGATTTATGTAATTTCCATGACTTTTCCAGGCTGGAAAAACAATTTAAAAATAGACAATGTAAACCCTGCTGTACATTAAATTCCTTTCATCAAAAATACATGCCGCTTACCCCTTTCCACATCTCTGATTGGTCCATCTTTGTCAAAAGACATGGTGGCAATTTTCCTTTCAATTCTAAAAAGAAAACAATTGACTTACAATGGGAAGAACCAACATTTGAAGATCCACAATGTAAAGCGAAAACTGATTGAAAAAATGAGATGTTACCGTGCTGAATTGGAGGTGTCTGGGGCAAAATTGTTGCCCTCCTCATCTGAACTGGGAGTGAAGGAATAGTGGCCTGTATTGTTGAGCTCCAGGGGGCGCTCTCTTTTAAGCACCGGTGGCTGATTCAGATCTTGCCCACCAGGGCTGCGGCCTGTCTGCTCCGGAGAAGAGATGGCAGAGATCTCCAAAGGCTGGTTAATATTGTTCACCTGGCAACAGAATGATATGAAATTAACTCATTTACATTACAATTTACTTTTAGGCATTGGATGGATAGTGAACATTGGACAGTGCATTCCCATTACGTGCATTCCCTAGGAATCCATGACTTCGGCTTTGTTAGCATATATGCTTTTCAGGCAATTTGGCATCTTTTGAAGAAAATGGCTATGCAAAACTTGCCGACAGAAAGAAAGGGTGTTGTAGGTGGTTTCTAGGACATTGTTATGCGGTTGCTAAGGTATTCCAAGTGGTTTTTAGCCTACTGTTGTCACTAAGGTGTATTGGGTGGTTATTAGGTTGCTCTAAGAGGTTGGAAGGTGGTTTCTTACAAGCCCACCCCAAGTTCTCTTTCATCATCTCGTGTTCGAGATCCACCTATGGGAAGGGCATCCGCACCTGACCTCTGCAGAAGCATCCAATTGCACCAAGTCTGGCCTGACAGACAGAAGCGCGTGTCCAATGCTCGGTAAGGGACCCGCCCCTTACCAAGTGCATAAAACACTCGTACGCGCTATCTTACCTCAGTTGTTATTCGCTTCTCGCGACCTCTTTGCTTTGCAGCTCTACGGTTTTCGCTGACTTCACCACAGTCAACAGGAGGAAATATACATTCGATCAGCCTCCGCCAGGCGTGATTGTCAGACGGTTGCGTTTAGTTGCGATTATTTCGGGTTGCAAGCCACCCACGCTCGCTACCTGGATTTGCTCAGGCTGCCCGCCTGTTTCTCAGCTTTCAACTCTCCGATGGATCACAAGCTCTCCGGTCCCACTAACCCACCGGACGTGCAGTCGCGTGCATGCCCTGCCGCCTGCGGTTCACTCATTGCCGCGAGGGATGCCCATCCCTTCTGCGTGGTGTGCATGGGACTAAGACACGCGCAGGAAGCGCTTTCACTTCCTGAGAACTGCACCCATTGCCTCTCCCTGCCTAGGAAGCTTCTTCAACGAAGACTCAAAGTTGCATCCTCCCAAAGCACGGACGAACATTACGACTCGGACGCTGGAGTAGGTGAAAGCGTTACAGCTCCGGGGACTTCCCAGAGCATGCCTGCTCTCAGTTGGGCTGACCAGTCTAACGAGGGCCTACTCGAGGAAATCCTTCCCGGTATTTCCTCGTTCAACTACGAGCCGCCCGGCTCAGGCGAGGACGAGGACCCCGCTATACTTGAGGGCTCGGACGACGAGGAAACCACCCCGTCCGCCCAAGCTCCCCCAGTTAGCGGCTCGGCTACACTGCCGCACGCGGTCCTTCTCGAGGTGTGTGAGCGAGCGGCCGCTCGTCTCGGCATGGAATGGCCGGCCCTCCAGAACGCCGCCGACCAAGAGAGGGATGTGTATGACGGCAAACTCCTAGGTCCCCCTCCCGGTCCCAGGAAGCAGCTCATGCCTGTACTCCCTGCGTGCGCTAAGCACATGCAACACTATTGGAAGGACCCGCTAGATCTTAAGCACGGCTTAGCGGGTCTGGAGGTTAAGGATATGGCAGCGTGTGGCATGGGCGACCCTCCCACCATCGAGCCCTCGATCGCCAGACACCTTAACCCCTCGCAGGGAGGGTTACTGGCCCCTCATAAGCCAGTTCTCCCTAATAAGATGGACCGCTTCTCAGCATCTGTCTTCCAGGCCTCGTACAAGGCCTCGGCTCTCGCGGTACAGGCTCTAAATGTTTCCTCCCTCCTTTCGGCCTACCAGGCCGAGCTGTTGGAGGACATGAGTACTCATTTGGAGAAAGGCGTGCCATCGCCGACGCTGTGGAAGGAGATCGTTACCGTGAACGACCTGGTCCTTCGTAACGCCTGCCAGGCCGTCCAAGCCGGCGGACGCTCCATGGCCCTATGTGTTGTGGGGGAACGGGCCCTCTGGCTCAATCTCTCTGGTCAGCCCGACAGCGAGAAAAGACGCATAGCAGGAGCCCCAGTGGAACCAGGCCAGGCTCTTTTTGGCCCTGCTGTTGCACTTATGCAACAACGGTGCGATGATAAGGAGGAGGAGGATGAGGCGTTTAAACTGTGCCTGCCTAGAAAGGCCACTCCACACCAGCCCCCCGCACAGCCCCCTCAGGCCCCAGCCACAGGACGGCCGTACCATAACACAGCCAGGCCTAAGGCTCGCAGCAGGCCACCCAGCCAGCAGCCTAGCCAGCAGCCCAACCATCCTCCTAAACCCTGGGGTAAGACATCCTTCGCGGCGGCTGCAGCTGAAAAAGCCCACCCACTCTACCCCGGCCGGACGGAAGAGGAAGAGACCTACCTGATGCTCAGCTCCAGGGGCTTCTCGGTCCAGGTTTTCAGGCTGACCAGCCCAGTGGACACAAGCTTGAGTTTTTCCCCTTTACCCAAAAGGAGGAAGTCCTCAGCTCGAGGGCCCCTTTTCCCTCGCTCGGGTGCCCAACCCCAGTTCAATATGGACATGTCACAAGTTCAGGTGTGGTCCATAAAAGAATTCCTCCCAGCTTCCAGTTCCAGAACTGGGGGAAATTCACTGTCCAAGAGTGCCCTACCACTGTTGAAAAGTGCTCAACCACAGTCTCTTCACAGTTTGCACAAACCACTTCACACACATTCAATAAAGGTTCAATTCCCTGTGTGTGTTTCAAAAATAAAAACAACAAAAAACAAGAACAACAAAAATATCAAACACTGAGAGCAAAAGCTCTGCCAAGTACTGTTGTTCCTCTGAAATTCTACATGTCGCCCCTAAGTTGTCCACTAGATGGCGCCATTGTATCACAAATGAACAATCCGGTTGTATTGCCTGCCCTAGGCAACTCGCCGGTGAGTGTGGGCTCTCTCACGTCACACGTGACAGCCTGGCAGTCTGTGTCTGCCCCAGAATGGGTGATTCGCACCATTTCGAAGGGCTACAGACTTCAGTTTGCCAGGAAACCCCCACGTTTCAGCGGAGTTATCTTTTCTCACACAGAAGAGAGCTCTGCGCACATTCTGAAAGACGAGATCTCTTCTCTTCTCGAGAAAGGGGCGGTGCGAGCGGTGCCTCCGCATCAATGTCAACAGGGTTTTTACTCCCGTTATTTCCTGATTCCAAAAAAGGACGGTTCACTTCGTCCTATTCTGGATCTCAGAGTGTTGAACAAACATTTAAGGAAATACAATTTCAGAATGTTAACCAACAACGTTCTCTCTCGTGCAATAAAACAGAGCGATTGGTTCACGTCAATCGATCTGAAAGATGCGTTTTTCCACATCAACATTTACCCGCCACACAGGAAGTTTCTTCGTTTCGCCTTCCAAGGCATATGTTACGAATTTACAGTGCTTCCATTTGGCCTAGCACTCAGTCCAAGAGTGTTTTTGTACGTGTGCGGAAGCAGGGTTAGCCCCGCTGAGAATAGCGGGGCTCAAAATCCTGACTTACATAGACGACTGGCTAATTATAGCCGATTCGAGAGAGATCGTATTGCAAAACACTGCCCGTGTGCTCGCTCACATCACAGCGCTCGGCTTCAGAGTGAACGTGAGCAAGAGAAATTTCACTCCCGCGCAGAGAGTTACTTTTCTGGGTCTGGAGCTGAATTCGGTTACAAAGAGGGCGTTCTCTCCTTAATGAATTGCCTCTCACAATTCAAAGAAGGAACGAGAATACTTTATCGCGCATGTCTCAGGCTACAGGGTCTTATGGCTGCGGCTATACCTGTCCTGCCTTTGGGCCTTCTGAGAATGAGGGCGTTCATGAAGTGGGTTTTAACTCTTCATCTCAGCCCTTTAAGCGATCTCCGCCGCTCTGTCACAGTGACGCGCTCGTGCACAGCAGCGCTGCACCACTGGAGGAACGCAGAGTTCTACGCGCATGGGACCCCTCTCGGGGCGATTATGCTGCGGAAAGTAGTGACGACAGACGCGTCCTTAACAGGATGGGGAGCCACGCAAGAGGGCAGAACAGTGAATGGTGTGTGGCCAAGCACACTTCACTCAGACCATATAAATTATTTAGAGCTCCTCACTGTGTGGAAGGCTCTGAATCACTTTCTGCCCCGCGTGCAGGGGCATCATGTGCTGGTGCGCTGCGACAACACGACAGCTGTAGCATATATCAACCGCCAGGGGGGGATGCGCTCCTCCAAGCTGCATGCTCTCGCTCACAGGCTGTTAGTATGGAGCCAGCGGCACTTCCTGTCGTTACGGGCGACCCATGTCCCGGGCATACTGAACAGGGGCGCAGACCTCTTGTCAAGGGGAAACCCGCTCTACGGAGACTGGCGCCTCCATCCTCAGATAGTGTGTCTACTGTGGAGGAGGTTCGGCCAGCCAACCGTAGATCTCTTCGCCTCGCCCTATGTTCTTCTCGCTACGGGACGAGGACGCCCCCCTCGGCGTGGACGCACTGGCCCACCCGTGGCCCAACGTGCTGCTTTATGCATTTCCTCCCCTTTGCCTCATAACGCCGTCTCTAGCCAGGGTGAGGGAACAGAGCTTGACCATGATTTTGATAGCTCCCAGGTGGCCCAAGGCGCGTGGCTCTCAGAGGTTATCCCTCTGCTGTATGCCCAGCCATGGCCCCTCCCACTTCGCACAGACCTTTTGTCTCAAGCTTAACGGGAAATTTATCACCCACACCCGGACAGGGTGGCCCTCTGGGCCTGGCCCGTGAGAGGGCCAACTTAAACACATTGGGGCTCCCCCCACGTGTTGTGGCCACCATTCAGTGTGCCAGAGCCTCTTCGACACAGTCTCTTTACGACTGTAAGTGGCGTGTGTTCGAAGAGTGGTGTGAAGGGCGACGGGTAACGTCATATCAGTGCTCAATCACCGACATCTTATACTTTTTGCAGGACCTTATGGACAAGGGAAGATCCTTTTCCACTATTAAGGTCTATTTAGCGCCTATCGCTGCATGTCATGTGGGGTTCGACAGCGCTACGGTGGGGCAACACCCCCTTATTCGTAGGTTTATGAAGGGCGCACACCGCTCTCTTCCAGTACCCAGGAGAGTCGTTCCTGAATGGGACCTCTCCATGGTTCTGGACGCAATGTCTCAACAGCCGTTTGAGCCCCTGGGGAGTATTTCCCTAAATGAGGGGCCTTGTACGAGGCCTGGAAGACAGATGCTGAGAAGCGGTCCATCTTATTAGGGAGAACTGGCTTATGAGGGGCCAGTAACCCTCCCTGCGAGGGGTTAAGGTGTCTGGCGATCGAGGGCTCGATGGTGACCCATGCCACACGCTGCCATATCCTTAACCTCCAGACCCGACAAGAATTTGTCTTTCAAGACAGCTTTGCTCTTGGCCTTGGCATCTGCCAAGCGGGTCAGTGATATGCATGCACTCTCTGTTCATCCCTCGTGCACTAAATTCTCTCTCAGTGGAGATAAGGTTTTTCTCAGGTCCAACCCGGCCTTTATGCCAAAATGCTTCCCGGCATTCACGTGTGAGGTAATTGAGCTCTCCGCGTTCCACCCAGCTCCTTTCTCCTCCACAGAGGATCAGAGGTTGAACGCTTTGTGTCCTGTACGTGCCCTGCGGGCATACTTAGACAGGACCAGCTTTTCATCTCTTGGGGCCCCCCGCACTCAGGGAACCCCATTTCCAAGCAACGCCTTTCTCATTGGCTTGTGGAAGCTATATCTTTGGCATATGAATCAAAGGGAGTGCAGTCCCCAGAGGGCATCAGAGCTCACTCCACTAGAGGTATGGCTGCCTCTTGGGCTCTATTTAAGGGAGTCTCTTTGCAGGACATATGTGCCGCTGCAAGCTGGGCCTCTCCCCATACGTTTGCCAGATACTACCGGCTAGATGTCACCAGAACCCCGGTAGCTCATTCTGTCCTGGGTGTCGGCTCTTTGTAGCTTTGTGCTCTTAGGCCCTCCACCCCTCCTTAAGTCTGGGCTGCCTAGTCCAGCACTTTAAAGTCACTAAGCATGTTTCTACTCGGCGGGTCCCTTACCGAGCATTGGACACGCGCTTCTGTCTGTCAGGCCAGACTTGGTGCAATTGGATGCTTCTGCAGAGGTCAGGTGCAGATGCCCTTCCCATAGGTGGATCTCTCCACTCGATGTTTCAGAGAACCGGGGTTACGATAGTAACCTATTGTTTCCTAGCATGGCCCTGGTTACTCCTTCAATGCACATCTGTAGGATCTTTTTGCCTGTTTTATCATCCATCAAGTAAAAACCAATATTCCACTCACCATAGAATTGATATTAAGCGGAGATCCAGAAGAATGGCTGGGGCAGACCAGCCCAGGAAACGGCCTCCTCTTGGTGGAGCCGCTGTTGGGCATTGTCCCTGAAGAGCTGCGCTTCCGCCGGCCTCGTTTGCGTCCCTCTTGCCCATGTGATGCTGGAGAGTGATGATGATGATGCTTACTGTGGTGATGCTGGCCCAACTTTCCTGACCCATTCAGTCTGAAACCTCCATTGGAGGAGGAGGAAGAGGAAGAAGAGGAGGAAGAGAAAAAGATACGGCGGCGGGCCTCACTATCCAGGGGCTCCGGGTCGGACTCTGGGCCCTGACGATCGTGACCGCCCTCAGGTGGGAGTCTCGGTGGACCATCGGCGTACTGGAGGACACCACCGGTGCCCAGGGGAGGACTGAGGCCAGAGCCACGAGGCTGAAGGCCCATGACGGGAGTGCTGTGAGGGGGAGGGGAGGTGGCGTTGCAGTCTTGTTCTTCCGTCAGCATAGCAGAGTGGCAGCCGTTCACCAACCCTGAGCTGGAGGAGTACCCTATGAGGACACAGGAGGAAGGAAGCCATATTAAAAAAATATTACTATATTATTACTAGGGCTGTGAATTGATAAAATTTGTTTAACTAATTGATTGCTTACTTTTCTCCGATTAATCGCAATTAACTTATGGTATATGAAACATTACAAAAATAATCATTTATTTTTATGGATTTTTGGCTTTTTAATGGGATAGGGAGAGTAGAGAGGTGACAGGAAATGAGAGTGAGAAGAGTGGAAATGGGATCGGGAAAGGACAAAACGAGCCAAGACTCTAACATGGGTCACCTGCGATGCATCAGCACCATATGTCTTGAGTGCAGCCCGCTAGGCTATGGGCTGACATTGACACTATGTCTCAAAAGAACTTAGTTAGTCAAAAGAATTGGTTAGTTATCATTTATTTTGATTATATAAATATGTACATGGTAAAAAAAATTATCTTAATTTATAGTTAAAGGAATATTCCATGTTCAGTACAAGTTAAGCATTTGTGGAATAATATTGATTACCACAAAAAAATATTTTGACTTGCCCCTTCTTTTCTTTAAAAAAAAGCAAAAATGATGGTTACAGTGAGGCACTTTTCAATAGAAGTGAATTAAATTTTTGAATGTTAAAACACTCGCTGTTTAAAACGTTTTGCCACAAGACATGAACAATATGCATGTAAACACGATTATAGTGTGATAACATCACTTGTGAACCTTTTCTATTTAAAGTTAGAACCAATTTTACAACTTTGTTGCCATGGCGGCAAATGTCAACAAACCCTAAAACCCTAAAATGACTGTAAAAATTACAATTTAAACAAATTTACAGCTCAAATAATAGATGAGTTTTAACAGAAGAATTACTGCAAGTGCTTTTATAAAATTATAAGCTTCACATTTCTGCTTTTAAACCATCTAAAATTAGCCCCATTCACTTCCATTGTAAGTCTCACCGTAACCTCGACTTTAGATTCTTTTTCCAGTGGACTTAATAATAATAGGATCAAATGGGCAGAATCAATTCATATCAAACTTTACTGGCAAGAGAAACACAAGTGTACATTTCCAATTCATTATTAGACACCGGACATACAGATATAAACAGTCGTGACTAAACCTCAATCGTGATCTCAATCATGCAGTCACAAACGGTAAGATATGCCTGACGAGTTTAAAATAAAATGTTTTTTTTTTTCCATCTTCAACATATTAAGTCTGTGTTATGAATTCTAGGCTTGTTTGCAAGGTTTTATTAAAGAACGAAGAACTGAAAACAATGTTTGTTTTTTATTATTACAATTTTAATTGTGTTGGAAGAGCCATAATTTGTCAGAATCCATGGCAATGAATTGCTCACACCAAGCTTGAAATGGTACAAATATTTCTATGTTGTGTGTGTGTTTAATTTTTCATCCTAAGAGGTTCAAAATGTTAATTAGTAGACAAGTTAATGCAGACAAAGTGTTATGAATTCTAGGCTGAGACTACATTTTATAAAGTCATATTTTTTTGCAAGGCTTTATTAAAGAATGAAGAACGAGTTAAATCATTGAAAAATTGATATTTTTTTCTTTACATAAGTGTTAAGCCCACGTTCAAAAATTCAAAAAGTTCAAAAAGTTGCTGACGCCATCCTACCTTTGTCTGTTCCAACACTATCCAAAAGAGAGAAACGATCATAAAAATCAACCAATACTTAATATTGCCGCCAAAAGTATATATCCGCGTTTTGATGATGAATTATAGTGACGAGTTAACCTACAGATTTCTTCTCCATCCAGGAGGTCTTGGATCGAATGTTTTGGTGCAGATCCGAGTGCGATTGCAATGTTCATATTTGCCTATATGAACCGAACCATGGGAGAAAATGCGCCAGGTTCTTAAACAAATGCTTTCCCTTGCGAAAGTGCCTTAATGGTGTAGTTATCCCCTCAAGGCTTGCCATAGATCACGTATTTCCATACTCGGCTTTCAGTGAGAAAAATGATGTTCAATAAATACAGACTGTTGTGCCTCCACTTTCTGGTGACATTTTAGATTAGTAAAAAAAAAAAAACAAACGTCAGGAAAAACGCTTTGTGTCAGAATCACTATGGATTACAATCAGCATTTGTGCTGATATGCAGCTGAGTGCGATAAAAATGTTCAAATCAGCATGACGTCTTGTCAGTTCTTCAGTAAAAGCAGTAGCTCATTGGTCACTTAATGACAACAAGACCCCACTCCTGCGACAGAGCAATTTTTTTTCAAGCAAACCTGATCTGCTTTTTCAGTTTTTGTAGCCATTAACACAGCAGTAAGTCCAGACGGCAAGCGATTAACGACCTATTGCTGGCAGATGCTAATGCCAGGCCGGTGATTATGTCAATGATGCTCACACCTGAAAATCACTGGAAAAATGGGCTAGCGTGGAACCGGCTTAAATCAGCTACATAAATGGATGATGTTAGATTAAAAAATTAAAGCTTGCATCAATTTCCAATGTGTCTGTGTGGAACTGGATCTGGATTCCCATACCATCAAATGCAATGAACTTAAGTTGCAACCAAACTTCCAAGAATTGTGTTGCACTAACTCATTTAATTACCTAAACTCTTTTTTAAGGCCAATTTGAGATCTATTTTTAAGGCCTTTCATACTAGAGTTAAGCAATCTGTCTGGTGTGTTCAGGATTGTACCTGAGGTAGGCGTGAGAGGTGGTTTGCCATTGGTCTGTCCTACTGATGGTTCACGATTTGACACTGGACTAGGAGTGTTCATCTGCAATAAACAAACACACAAAGCCTGAATTGTTGCACCAAATGTTTGCAAAATGGAAACAACAAAGGCTTCGTTCCCACATTCATTTATGATTTGTTTTTCAAATACGATCCTTAGGACTGACGACACATGCTGTCATAAGATTGAAAAAAATCTTGAATTTCAAGCCACATACAAATGTGGTTAGAAAAATAAAAAAAAAATCTTGATTTAATCTGAAAAGTATGAATCTGAGGGAAAGAGAAATCTCATTTGATGGGAAATGTATTAACTAAAATAAATATTATATTCAACTGATCACAAAGTATAGTCAGGACATTACTGATGTAAAAAATCAGCACCATCACTATTTGCAAAAAGTCATTTATGATCAAATCGAGACAGGCCCCATTTCCAGCAGCCATCCCTCCTACACCTTATCCTTGAATAATTATGCAAAATGGCTAATTTGGTACTAGAAAATCACTTGACATTGGCCGTGTCTAGTTTGGAAGGCTGCGTCCCCCGGAGGTCGCATTTGTCAGCCAAATACGTCATCGAGGCCGACTCATTTCAGAAAAGCTTAGGACACTTCGAATGCAGCCTTCGAATGCGACCTTCTTTCATGGGAATTCAGAGGATGCATGGAGTGTATCCTTCATGGGCACTCACAACACTCAATTCTTTGCTTCAACAGAAATGTCTAAAAAACCAATGACGCCAATTTGCCCGTAAATATGATGTTCAAATGCAAGGAATGTTAATTACCAAGTTGAAGTACCTCAGTAGATGGGTGCAGAGTAAATATGTATAATTCTATTAATATATAATTAAAATAAAGTATTAGACTAAAAGTACACCTGTAAAATCTCATTTCTTTTCTCTTTACATAATTAGAACTAAAATGTACCTCATACATTCCCTCCCAGAGGGAAGATCCCTTCTCACTAAAGCGCTCTTGCACTTGTTAAAGAGTGGCGTGCTGTCATAGCAACCATGTTACATTCGGTTTCCGTTTGTCCTACGAAGGCAGTCTCATTTAAACTAAGTTTGTTTAAAGGAGGACGCTCAGTATACTGTAACCTTCTAAGGACGAGTCCTACCTAGCACGCAGCCTTCGAAACGAGACACAGCCATTATATCAAACACAGTTGAACGCTATTTGGTTCATTAAATGAAGTTTAACATTGTCTTTATGTTTGTTTTTGAGTTGCCACAGTATGCAATAGACTGGCATGTCTTAAGATCAATATTAGGTCAGAAATGGCAAAGAAACAACAGCTTTCTCTAGAAACTCGTCAGTCAATCATTGTTTTGAGGAATGAAACAGAAGATTTCATACAAAAGGTGTACACTACAGTCTTCAAAGTCAAAGGACAACTGGCTCTAACAAGCACAGAAAGAGATGTGGAAGACCAGATGTACAACTAAACAAGAGGATAAGTACATCAGAGTCTCTAGTTTGAGAAATAGACACCTCATACCGTAAGGTGCGTGAGAAGTGCCCGACAAGACAGTCACATATATGGCAAGTGCTACAGGAAGTGTGGGGTGAAATATCACCTGAGTATCTGGACAAACTGACAGCTGGAATGTCAAGGATCTGCAAAGCTGTCATTGCTGCACGTGGAGGATTTGTTTGATGAAAACTCTTTGAAGTAGTTTAAGAAAACAAATGTCAAATTGTAATAGTAATTTTCATGTTATTAATGTCCTGACTAAACATTGTGATCAGTTGAATGGCACTTCGGTGAATAAATGTACCAATTTCTTTCCATAAGAGCAAAATCTGCACATTATTCCAAACTTTTGGCCGCCAGTGTATCTATATATGTGTATATATATATATATATATATATAAAAATAAAATAAAAAGTAAAATAGGACAACTATTATGAATGTCATATGGAATGTGCCATCGGGACTTGAACTTGAAAGAGCAATCGAGCCTGTATGGAATCGCACTCTTTCTTAACCAGTCACAAGGTTCCGCTGTGAAATAGTGCCAATGTAGTTTCATTGCTGAATGAGAGCCACCACCTCTCTTTAGCATAAGTTACTTGTTCTACCCTGACGAAAATTGTACACATAACGTAGTTGGTTTAATTAGAAAACAGGCTGTTAGATGAATTAAAAATGTTTATTAGATCAAATGTTTGCCACAGGTTCCAAAAAGACTAAGATCTAGCATTTGCGGTGTTTCGCGAGCCAACCACCTTCTGTGTAATATCATGTTTGCTAGATAGTCTACTCTACTTTTATTTTTAGAGAATAGATGGTAAGTCGGACATGCCTAAATTGCAGGTGTCCATATCATAGCAACTGCGAAGCTAACGTTGATTTAACATTAGTCATGTCTGGATTGGAAGGTCGGTCAGCAAAGATTGAATGCATACCCAGGGTGTTATGCAGAGCATTAATAAAAATCTGTTCACATAAATGCAGATTGGACACAGAGCCAACCATGGTAAAACGTTTCTGTAAATAAAACTGTTATCACTACATTTACAAACAACATCAAAAGCTGTTTGTCTATGCAAACAGTCAGATATCAGCTCACTGATCAACATTTATTTAATCTAGATCTAACAGCCTGTTTATCAATCACACTAATTACCTCTGGACTTCATCAGGGCAGAACAAGTAACTTATGCTAGAGAGAGGTGGTGGCACTCGATCAGCAATGATACAACGTTGGCACTATTTCACAGCAGACCCTTCCTCTTCCAACTGTGAACTGTGAGCTTCGTTGTGATTGTCAAGGAGGAGTGCGATTACATACAGGCTCGATTGTTCGTTCTGAGAACCCTGGATGTCTTCGTTAAATTTACCCGAATCTGAAAGTAAAACCTGAATCAGTGTCTTAAACTTAATCTGAATTTAACCATCTGAATTTGTGCCACGTACATTGAATTTCAAGTTTGATGTAATTCATGTTCAAACTGCTAATTCAAGTTTAAGTGCCAATGGCATATATATATAATTCCATATTGTTAGATTTGCCAATATAATATATGATTTTTGGTGCCTGTCTGAACAAAGCCTTTGACTTCATATTTTATCACTGATGTCCACACAGGTTTATACCAGTCTCTCTGCGCGGTTGGGTAGCACCACACTGGCCAGCGGGATGCTGACAGGAAGTTTGCAGGGATGCACAGTGCTAAGGGGGATGCTGATTGGCAGACTGGTTATAGTGTCACCTGGAGCAGCCGTACTCTTCTCCTTATCTGCCTGCAGGAAAACAAGGGGTTTTTACATTTCCTGTGGACATGCAGATAAGGCCATACAAATGCATATACAAATAATTTACCCTATCTGTGCTCTTGAGGGTGGTGGTCTGTTGAATATCAGATAAGTGTGGTGAAGGGCAAGCCTGTTTTAATCCCAGAGTTGGTGACGATACCACACCAATGTCCCCCCTGAAAACACGTGGGTGATCAGTGACCAAACAACACAAAAACCCATAACACACCCAGTCAAATATAAATGATATAAGGGCTTGGAGATTTAGTTTTTCTGGCAATATTTTTCGGCCTTTTATTTCTGATTTTAAATGAAAGATCTAATAAAATCTCTGTATTAATGCTCTCATACTCGCCAGTCTCCAAAGTATTCACGATGTAGCTTACAATTTATTTTGTCAGCAACATCATTGTGAATACCATACATTTTAAATATTTCCCCTTGCATGTTATTTACATAAAATGTGTTTCGGACTTACCGGTGGATGTTCCCCAGGGCTCTAAAATGATTGGCAGCAGAATCTTGGTTGAGGTGCCTGCGGAGGGCGATCTTGGCTGGTGAAAAGCGGGTGTAGTCGGGTAAGGGCTGCCCTAGCTGCCTGGTTCTGGAGTCCGGGGTGGGTGGCACGATCTCGTGGTCGGGTGAAATGGGCAAGTAGCGGATCAGAAGCTCATTTTTTCCTATTCCAGCACCACCACATCTCTCGTAGCCGGGCGAGGCAGTGCCGTTCATGGACAGCTCAGGGCTAAGGCCATTGAGTCCTGCAGAGGGTTGTGGGGTGACTTTAGGGGTGTAATGGTCCAGTGTGGGGCGGTGCTCTGGGCCAGGCAGGGCTTTTCGGTAGGGGGAGACCTCACATGGGCTGTATGATGACTTGAGCTGCAGCAGTTCTTGTTGTCTTTGGCTCTTCTCAAGCTCCACAATACTAATCTAAAAAGACACCAAAGGGAAATCCGTTCAAATAAATGCAGATTGGACACACAGCCAACCATGGTAAAAAATATCCAAGCATGAGATATTGGGGCATGAGTTCAGTTTTCTGTACACAAAACTGTTATCACTACATTTACAAACAACAAAAGCTGTTTGTCTACGCAAATCCTACTATAATTTAAATAGTTTGACAAAAAAACAATTCACAAAAGTTATCAATTATTCACAAAAAGCTATCATCAGCAGGACTTGCAAGGAGTGGTCGCTAACAGTTAGTTAGACGAGCCGTTCAGGTACATCGCAGAGCACGGTATTTTCTTTTGCGAATAAATTCACTGTCGAAGTGAATACACATTTCTGCTGTGTTGATGCTGTTTCTCTGGGTGTCACATATCAGCGTGGGTTTAGTTTTTTTTCGGTACAGTTAAAAGTAGCTATAGCTTCTACCCTCTCCTGCACGTGTTGGTGGTGTGGCAGATCAGCTGGTCTTGTCACATTAAGGAGAGATCCGGGGATTAAAACAGAATCGAGTGGCACATTGTGGTGAACTTGCTCTGTGTTCTTGAGCTCAGGTTTCTGTCATGGCAACTGCAAGGTCACCGAACAGCAGAGCTAAGGGAAAGGATCCGGTACAAGCCGTTTACTCTGGGCCTATTAAAGGTTTCTCTAGGCTAGATGTGCACTGGATGGATGAGCTAAGGATGTCCAGCAGCCCTCCTGTTGAGGCATCGGTGACAAAATGGTGAAACTTGCCTTCCCCGAAAAGTCACTGCTCGAGTTCAGCAGTGTCACATTCTGGGTTCCCAACCCATTTTAGAGTTGGGCAATCTAAATTCAGGACGCAGTAAGGGGCACAGCCGAAACTGGCAGCTGCCAAACATCTGGTTGTGGTTCAGGACATGGAGTGGGTGAACAGCACTCACGGAGTATCTGTTCCACTACTTCCCCAAGAGAGTTTGTTTTCCCCCCTCCAGCCAAAAGGACTCGACAACTATGTTTCGTGTTGCACAGCTCTTGCAAAAAGAGTTTAAGGAGTGTGTTGGCACCAGTTCCCCCAGTGCCTCTCAGTTTGCATTTCCTCTCTCCACCCACGGGGTCAGAAAAGAGAGAGGACTGTTTGGACGAAAACATGAGTGACAAAAATAGCCCAGGTAGTGGGCCAAGGGTACACCTATGTGAAACATATCTCTCAAATAATGTCAATTTTAGAGCTTCAATCCCCAGCTCTGCCGCTAGATGGTGCCGCAGCACCATCAGTGAGATAGAGCCCCTTATTCTTCACAAAGAATGTTGCCGTGCATGCATAGTCCAGAGGGTTATTGCCTGCAATTTTCTGTAACACCACCTCTCTTCAACAAGTGTTCATTTCAACAGTGGAGGATCAGCTCGGATTTGAGGAAGAAATAGCCAATTTGCTGAGCAAAAGAGCTATTAGGCTGGTGGCGGACAGCCATCAGGGCTTTTACTCCAGGTATTTCATCATCCCCAAGAGAGGGAGAGTTCTCAGTCCCATTCTGGATTTGCATAGCCTCAAACATCTCAGAAGTTACAAATTCAAAATGCTCAAGCTCAAAACGCTCTCTCAATTTGTTCGTCCCAGAGACTGGTTTACGTCAGTCGATCATATTTTCACACTGGTGTTTACCAGTCACAGAAATGTCCTAAGGCTTGCTTATCAGAAAGTAGCCTACGAATTTTTGACTGTGCCTTCCGGACTGTCATTAGCACAGAGAGTGTTCAGCAAGTGTGTGGAAGCAGCGATAACACTGCTGAGATTAACAGGTCTCAGGGTGTCTGCTTACCTAGATGATCTACTGCTCTGTGCTCAATCACGGCAGCAAGCAGAGATGGATATGAGAGTGCTGGTGTCTTATTTGGAGAACTATGGTTTCAAAATTAACGAGAAGAAGAGCTGTCTGGTTCCCTCACAATAAATAATATATCTGGGTCTCAGATTAAACTCTGATCTGTATTGAGTGTTTTTAATCAGAGGAGCTCATCGGATCGATTTTCAGCTGTTTGTCCCTTTATCAGAGGAAAAAAGTCTCATACAGACTGTGACTACTGCAAAGGAGAGTTTCAGCACTGTGTCCTTGCCGTCACTTAAATTGTAGGGTGATAGTGACAGAGGGGATGCTCGCTCTCCATCACTGGAGAATTCCTGCATTCCTTCACGAGGGAACACCCTTTGGGGGCGGTCTCTCTGAGGAAGTGGTGACGACAGACGTGTCACTCACATGTTTGGAGTGGTAGCGAAGGCAGAATAGTGAATGGGGTTTGGCCCAGGTCACTACGGACAAAACAACAGTGGCATGCATAAACAGACGCGCGTTCTCCTACCTAATATATCTACATATAGACAGATAAGATAGAATTTTTTTACATTTAAAGGAATAGTTCACCCAAAAATGAAAATTCATTATTAACTCAGATGTGTATGACTTTCTTTAGCAGAACACAACAAACAAAGATGAATATTTCAGCTCTGTAGGTCCAAATAATGCAACCTCCAATCTCCTGAAGCTCCAGAAAACACATAAACACAGCATAGAAGTAACCCATAAGACTCCAGTGGTTTAATCAATGACTTCAGAAGCAATATAATAGGTTTGGGTGAGAAACAGATCATATTTAAGTTATTTTTTACAATAAATCTCCACATTTGACCAGCCACGACCAGCAAGTAGGTGACGATATGCAAAAAACAAAAGAAAAATGTGGAAATTTATAATAAAAAAGGACTTAAATATTGTTCTGTTTCTTACCCGCACCAATTATATTGCTTCTGAAGACATGGATTTAAACACTGGAGTCATATGGATTACATTTATACATTATAATTTGTTTTATTTTACATTATTATACAGAAACAGTAGAGAGACAGGGAAGTATTGGGGACAGAGAGGGGTGGGAATGGTATCAAGACACGTTGCTGGCCAGAATCCAACCTGCATCACCCATACGAACACCAAGGCTCAACATGTCATCAGCGTGGCTGCTAACCACTGTGCCATGTCTACGACATTTTTTTTTAAAGAAATAAAACTGTATACAGTAGTCAGTCTGCTCTGAACTGATGAAAGTGTTTGTTCATGTGTAGTACCTGAAGCTCCAGACAGTGGCGCTGTTTCTCAGAAATTTGTTTTCGCAGAGCCGCTTTCTCTTTCAACAGAGTTTCCAAACATAAAGATCCCCAGTCAAGCTTAAGCTCCTCGCATCGAGCCTTCAACTGAAAAACACATACAAAAAACACACAATAATGGTGTGATCATTATGATGTTTAGTTCCCTACTAACGCTAAACTAATTTTGCTCAAGACATTTAAGGTTAGCACACTTTTGGACTAATGGATTCCCATGACTCTTCCTGTTGCTCGTAATCACTAGATCGGACTTCACTATGGCTAGCAAGCAAGTTTAACTCTACACAAGAGCAATATCTAGCCAATTAAGTATTTATGACCAAAGCATAACTAGTAAATGTATATTCATTGAAGATATTTACATGACTTTTTAAGAATGTTTTAATTTCGATGACATTTCATGCCTGAAGACTCCATTCTAAAATTCCCTCATACTTCCATGTTGTCCATGAACTTGGGAACCCTGCAACTATCTTTCTGCTCTGTCTAGGCAGGTCGTGATGGCTTATTCTAGATCTCTCACCAGCACCAGACTCTGATCGCGAAGTTCAGCCATGTCTCTCTCCAGTTGTTTGGTTTGCTCTCTCAGCTGCATGTTGTGGGATGTGATCTCCTTCTGAGCTTGCACCAGATCCTCTGCTGTCACCGCCTTCACACCCAGCTGTCAACATTAGAGACATCAGGGTTTAACTTCAGAAAATAATACTAATTTTGAATTTGCCATTTTGTTGACAAGTAACTTTTCTGAAATCTACCAATGGATTTGTCAACAGATAATGCACATTTAAGTGAACTGAATTACAGTCTTACCTCCTCCAATTTAAACTGGAACAGGTCTCTGATCCTCTCTTTGTGTGTGTGACAGGCGCTGAGCAGCTGTTGGGCTTGACCTGACAGTTCTGTGTGTCTAATCTGTAACATAAGATCATGGGAAGATTGGGGAGAGAAATGTAAAACAATAATGTTTCAACAACAACAAAGAGCCCTTAAACCTGCTTAGATCACAAATCAGTTAAGAGGTGAAAGGTGATTGCATTTTTAGTTAAAACCACATGGTAAACAAGATTGAGACTGTGCCCACGTTTACATGCACTAAAGAATACGGTTTATTCCAGGGTTGGAATAGGGTTTCCAGGGTTTCCAAATTCGTACTCCTCAAAAACCTGTAAGAATGATGCCTATTCATTTATATGACCACATAAATCGCAATCTCCCGTAGAAACCCTGGTGTGTTAAAATAGTTTCTCTTGATCCATTAAATGGTTTAAGGAAAATGGCATTCTCATTTACACGATGTCTCAGAATGAGAATGCCATTTTCCTTAAACCATTTAATGGATCAAGAGAAACTATTTTAACACACCAGGGTTTCTACGGGAGATTGCGATTTATGTGGTCATATAAATGAATAGGCACCATTCTTACAGGTTTTTGAGGAGTACGAATTTGCGTGAATAGACTGGATAACAAACGTCATAAGATGGAGCCCAACAATTAGTCAACACGGTGGAAAGAATTCAGCATTACTGATAGTTCAGTGGGAAAAGGGAAAAGCACATACACTGTAAACTTTGCCCATTTATACACACCAATTTAAAATATCGACTACTGTCCCTCACGGTCGCGTATACTGTATGCGCTCAAGTACACTGTGGGAATCCTGGAGTTTGATGTAAGAGGGAAACACCACTATTGCAGTGTGAATCCCCAGCAGGTCATGATAGAACATTAAGGAAACAAACATGGCAACAACAAAATCTAATAAAATAGCAAAGTCTTCCTCGGATGCCATATTTGTTAATTACACAAGTGTCATGGGGAAATTACTTTGCTGTGGACAAAGCTGCTTACCGACCGTGTCGCATTTATCCAGGAGAAAAAAGAAAGCCGCTATCACAGTGCATGTAAACGGGAACTCCACTTTCTTACAATAAGCTGCAATCTCCACTTACTGGTGTCCATGTTAACGTAGTCAATGATAAACAATGTACAAAGGAAAACCACATGTCTTTACCTTCTCCTGCTCAAGAGCTTGCTGCAGGTTTGTTTGGTATTGCGGCGTTTTAATGTAGGCCATGAACTGCAGGTATTGGACTTTTATGTTATCTAGAGGAAGAATAAGAGGTTTACGTTAAGAATTAAGTATGGATTCTACCAAGTCCATGTTTATGCAAGCCTAAGTGCACTTACCAAGCAAAGTCTGCAGACCTGGTGGAGTCGGGCCCAGGAGAAGCTGGCTTGATGTATAATGTTCCACTTTGGGAGGTAGCGGATAGAATGGACTCTGAGGTGACCTGTATACATCTGTAGATCAATAACACAAGGGTCAACTTAACGAAATACCAAACTCTTCATGAGTACAACCACTTTCAACCAGTTAAAGGGACAATTCAGCCAAAAATGAAAATGTCATAATTTACTCAATACTTTTCATGTTTGGGTGAACTTTGGGAGAAAGTGTCTCATGACAGTGTGTTAAGTATGATGATATGTGTGTCTCACCCTGAGGGGGCGCCGCTAAAAGGGTCTTGGCGTGCAGCAGATCCAGGGCACTCTGGCTCTGCTTGTTCTTGCGTTCTGCTGCAGTGGCAGCAGCCGCCTTTTTGGGTCGCCCACGCTTCCTGCTGCCCATCTTGCGGCCCCTGGATAGCAATTTAGCACGGCGGGGTTTGGGCGACGGCTTCACGGGAGCAATGGAGTTGAGGCACTCCTCTTCACCACCTGATTCGTTCTGTGGCTGCTGCACATGGTAAAATGAATTTCAATAGAAATTAAATGTTATTAATCAGAATTGGTCTATATTATTTGTCCCAACCTGTGCAGTCATGGTTATGACCAAGAAAACAATAGTTGTTTAAAAGTGCACTCCGTGATTTTTAAATACACCTCTCATCTTCTGTTGATCGAACAACGAGATAGTCCCGCCAAAAACTCAGTCAATGTCATTGTGTCAGTATGGACGGGTCACTCAAAACAGAGTAATCAATGGAGTAGTATGTCCAAATCCTGAATATTCACAAAAAGCAAGAAATACCCAGATGACCTACTATTTCCAGTGAGAATCTGAAGTGCGGATCAACTGGACACTTTACAATCCTATAATCCCCCGGGAGCTGAGGCGACATCACATTCAAAACAAGAAAAGCCATGAACCATGAGTCGGACAGCTCTTTTCAACTTTAAGTGACATATATATACCAAGAAATGTACTCCTTTTGCTTAAATGGTGCTTGTTTAACAAAACCAGAGTAGATTCTTTTCACGTTATTACATCCTATATTCAGGTCATGGGTCAACACCAAAGTCCCTGGATAAAGCATGTCCAAAATCTACTCATCCTACTCACATGCATACCTAAAGAACGTCCTGTTTTACTGGCCGAGAAGTGCATCCTTTATAAACACAGTATGAATCCTTGACAGTATGCAATTTCCAGTGCAGGGAGTGTGTAGTTTTTCGAAAAAATGAACCTACAAAGGGCTTGCTTAAAGTTACACACTTCAGCTTTAACTATTATGAAATTAACTACAGATATCTGTAACAGCATTTTGAACATGAGTAAATGGCAGATCAGTGTGAAAAGTGATTTATTTACTAGTGCAAACCTAATTACCAAAAATGAGCATTTTCACAAGTTGTAATTCCTTTGCTGATATCAAGAATTAGCATTTGATTTGCATAATTTGATTTGCATAATTTGATTTGCATAATTTTCAGAGTAAATGTCGAAAGGGCTTGCAATGAGTGCCACCATGTTCTGACAAGCTTAATATTACTGTCCTTCTCAATAATTCCTTGTAATTGGACACTTTCACTCTACAATGTCATCAGTAACTGAAAATGCTTGCTCTTGCACAATGCTGCTTCTAAGATGTTAGATACCAAACAAAACTCAGTGAACATAAAAATAATACTGAGTGCACTTTAAATATAGGAAGAAAGTTTATAAAATTTTGAAAACACAATTTTTTCCCACACTGATGAATCACATAAAATAAGACCAGAAACATTTATTAAAGGTGAAGTGTGTAATTTCTGTGCCACTATCTGCAATAGGAAAAACTTGCAAAATTAACGAGTCTTCAAACAAGCACTCCCCTTGTTCACCTTTGTTCAATAAAAATGTCCTAATCAATTTATAGGACATATGCAGTTGGACAATGGTGATTTTTGCAGGTCTACCTTTTGCTCCTTGGGTTTGGTTGGGGTGGTGGTGTTGCTCTTGTTCTCCTTACTATCCTTCTGCAGACGTCTTCTGGACGCCTCTTGCTCCTCCTTTAACCACAACACACATTGTACGAAAAGATTTAGCTGGATATCTTGTACAAGAACCAATGAACAACACATTAATTAGAATTAAGCATGAACTTACCCTGAGTTTAGGATTTTTGAGACTAGAAAAATAGTTTTCAAGCTGCAAAATAAAATAAAGCCTTTTGTTAGATAATGCTTTGAGTCACTGGTTTAGCAACCAAATATAAGTATATGTTAAGGCCGGGCAAAATTATTATTTATTTTTTTAATTATATGTTTGGCTTGATTTTGCTGCGAATATAAAATTCAGAGAATTGTGAATATCTTGTTGATTTTAATAGGCTTTTTATTTTGCCATAAAGTTTCCCAAAAGACAGTGTCATTGGACTAGCTTCAAGATATTTCCTATGCGTGCATTAAGACTTTTATTTCATTTCCTTGAATCAGTGCAAACTGTCCATTTCAATGAATCAAATAAAAAAAAAATATTAGTTTCAAAAAGGTTGTTTTATAAACTTTTTGCATAATTACTTTCAGAAACATTCCCAAAAATCTCTGGTGGTATTTTTTATGCATTAAAATGCTTTAATAAAATGTGTGTAGGTATATATTGCCATTTATTTATTGTTATACTGGCGCATATAAACAAAACATATGAAATATTCGTCCTTTAGTTAATGTATTGAAAAACAGGAAAATATACCCCTCCCCCCACATACCTTTTTATGGCATTTAAAATAAACAAATAAATAAATACTGATGTACAGAATATACATATATATGGAATTGCATCAAACGGCTGCTTTTCTAAACTAAAGTGCCCAGACCTAACATGAGTTAGTGTAGTTTCCCTTGGTGAGATTATGTGTCACGTGAGAAGCATGTGTAACATAATTTGCCTAGCAATAAAGACGAATGCAAATAAGGCTCCCATTGTCCACAGTCAGAGGAACAACAAAACCCATGTGACTCAAACAAAAAAGGCACTTACTATGGTGCGGTCTATTGTATGCAGATAGTAGGACACTGGCTTCCCCGTCCATGACACTGATCCTCTTAAAGGCGACAGCTCAACAACTCTCATTATTGTGCCAATATCTTGATAAAATAAAAACCATTAGACATCAAAATAACAGTTTTAAAATTAATCAAGCAACTTCGAAATTTGATTTAAAGGAAAAGTTCACCCACAAATAAAAAGCAGGTCTCAAATATTATGTGTTCTAGCGTTCTAAACAATCCATAGTGTGGAGATCAGTCACAAGATGTGCGAGAATGATGTTCCTATTGATGTCATTTAAAGTTTAAATCAGAGTTAAAGTTTACTGTACAGAATGCAGTGGCCTTTACATTCTGCAAAAATGTTTCTTGTTACACAGAAGTATAGGTGTATTTACACTTGGTCTCTTCATGCGTTTTTACTGATCGGATTGCCATCCAATTAAACACATTCCATTTACACTTGGCCACATCAATGGCCAACAAACGGATATAGTATCCGATATTCAATTCCTGCACTATATGCAAATAAAAATGTGTTCACTTCCGTGTTTATGCTAATGCAGGGCAGCGAATTTAAAATATTATATTTTTGGTTAATTCCAAATGACTCTGCCCGGTGCAAGGGTATCTGTGTGCATGTATTTTTCCATATTAAGATACAAATGTCCATTTATGTTTGTTTCTTTACCGATCTGCATCAAAAAAATTAAGAATAATCTGTGACGAGTTAGTGTTATTTATTGTGCAACACAAACCCTTGCAAATACTCTCAGCTATTATCACATTTTCCCTATGCTGACATAGCGCTGTTTGGGAAGAGTAAAGTTTAAAAAAGTTGCTTGAACAGCCAGATGCAATTACACTTGAATGAGTTATGCCTAGAGGTGGTTGAGTGATCTCAAATCTATTGGATTTATAGTCTTGGATAGCTATCCGATCAGTAAAAACGCATTAAATGATCAAATGAAGTGTAAACACCCCCAAAGTCATAAGAATGAGTAAATTATGATAGAATTTCAATTTTTGGATGAACTGCCCCTTTAAGATGCAAGTTTAAAACTTACCACTCAAGTTTCGACTGTTTATTCGGAAGTTAAGAGGTGCAAAGGGTTTTGAGGATACAATTTTTCCACCTAAAAGAGACAAGACTGATATTGAGCTACGAGACTGATAAGTAGCTCATACTTCTAAAAATCCTTTTTTTGACTAGTTGCAATTCAATTGTTGATATCAGGGATGATATTTGCACTAGTAACAATGTAATTATTAATGTAAAAAATATATATTTTTATATGTAAGAAATGCATTGCTGGGGGCCAGTGTAGCTCAGTATTGTTAATGCAAGTTCGAATCTAGGGTGTGCTGAGTGACTCCAGCCAGGTTTCCTAAGCAACCAAATTGGCCCAGTCGCTAGGGAGGGTAGAGTCACATGAGGTAACCTCCTCGTGTACACACTATAATGTGATTCTCGCTCTCGGTGGGGCATGTTGTAAGTTGTGTGTGGATGTCGCGTGAAGCCTCCACACGTGCCAAGTCTCCGCGGTAACAACAAGCCACGTGATAAGATGCACAGATTTATGGTCTCAGACGAGGAGGCAACAGAGATTCATTCTCTGCCACCCGGATTGAGGCGAGTCGCTATACACCACCACGAGGACTTAGAGCGCATTGGTCATGCCAAAAAAAAAATGCATTGCTGATATGTGAAACTGGAATTTTAACTAATAAAGAAATTAATTTTAGATATCTGTATTTGAGCTTTGAATAGGAGTGGAATTGAGAAATTCTACTAGTGAAAATGCAGTTACCAAGAATTACAGTTTTTACTCTTTGAAATGACAAGTGATGAGGTCATTTTTTAATATAAAGAATTCAAATTGAATTACAGATGTAAAATGTAGCACTTTCATTAGTAGTAATTCCTTTCCTGATATCAAGAATTTACATATTGATGTCAACCATTCATATCCTGCACATAATTAAAAGTCAATTTGGCTTGCGATATTCCTCAACACTAAATTAATTCAGACAGGGGACCAATGGGTCATTGCAGAGCAGAAAAACAAGTCAAACGGGGGTCAAAGGTTTCACAGAGAGATGTTGAAACCGCTGCCTTTGAACTACACTGCGAGAAACTTCATTGTTTTTGCCACTTCAAATGATTTAGTCATACAACAATGAAATGATCAAAGTGAAGTGATACCATTTACTCAATCAACAAAAAACTGTCTAGTCTGACAGTGCAAGATTACAAACCTTCCTTCATGTTAGCAAATCGCTCCTTCAGCTGGTGGTCCACCTCAGGACCAAAGGCAAAGTTATTCACAAAAATAACACTGCAAAAGAACACAACACACTACAGACCTGCATTGCACATATACTCAACACGCAAACAGTTCTCAATTTTAATGATACAACAGTCAGTACGTTTACATGCTCAGGAATAATCAAGATATTGTGGATTGTTGAATAGTCGAACTTCAGTCCTCATCTGACCATCCAACATAATGTGTAATAAAAAAAATTAAGCAAGGATGTCAGCTGATGATGTGGTTGGATGTTTTCCAACTGATCTTCTGTCACATTAGAATCCATCCAAAAATGTGCATTCCTAGTGTTTGCTCTACTTGTTTTCATCGCTTTAGACTTCTAGGTTGAATATACGTTACGCAATACCGCTGTCTTTCAAAGTATGCGCACAATAAAGAGGCAAATTGTAGTCATGTATACATGCTGGACGAAGCTGAGCTACAATTGCATTATCCAGGTCTTTAAGTTTGACATCTCAAAACTTTGCAAAAAAGGTCTGGTACGATTTCAGTCAGACTAAAGCATTTACAGTGAGGAAAATAAGTATTTGAACACCCTGCTATTTTGCAAGTTCTCCCACTTAGAAATCATGGAGGGGTCTGAAATTGTCATCGTAGGTGCATATCCACTGTGAGAGACATAATCTAAAAAACAAAATCCAGAAATCACAATGTATGATTTTTTAACTATTTATTTGTATGATACAGCTGCAAATAAGTATTTGAACACCTGAGAAAAATATTTGGTACAGTAGCCTTTGTTTGCAATTACAGAGGTCAAACGTTTCCTGTAGTTTTTCACCAGGTTTGCACACACTGCAGGAGGGATTTTGGCCCACTCCTCCACACAGATCTTCTCTAGATCAGTCAGGTTTCTGGGCTGTCGCTGAGAAACACGGAGTTTGAGCTCCCTCCAAAGATTCTCTATTGGGTTTAGGTCTGGAGACTGGCTAGGCCACGCCAGAACCTTGATATGCTTCTTACAGAGCCACTCCTTGGTTATCCTGGCTGTGTGCTTCGGGTCATTGTCATGTTGGAAGACCCAGCCTCGACCCATCTTCAATGCTCTAACTGAGGGAAGGAGGTTGTTCCCCAAAATCTCGCAATACATGGCCCCGGTCATCCTCTCCTTAATACAGTGCAGTCAGCCCTGTCCCATGTGCAGAAAAACACCCCCAAAGCATGATGCTACCACCCCCATGCTTCACAGTAGGGATGGTGTTCTTGGGATGGTACTCATCATTCTTCTTCCTCCAAACACGGTTAGTGGAATTATGACCAAAAAAAGTTATATTTTGGTCTCATCTGACCACATGACTTTCTCCCATGACTCCTCTGGATCATCCAAATGGTCATTGGCAAACTTAAGACGGGCCTTGACATGTGCTGGTTTAAGCAGGGGAACCTTCCGTGCCATGCATGATTTCAAACCATGACGTCTTAGTGTATTACCAACAGTAACCTTGGAAACGGTGGTCCCAGCTCTTTTCAGGTCATTGACCAGCTCCTCCCGTGTAGTTCTGGGCTGATTTCTCACCTTTCTTAGGATCATTGAGACCCCACGAGGTGAGATCTTGCATGGAGCCCCAGTCCGAGGGAGATTGACAGTCATGTTTAGCTTCTTCCATTTTCTAATGATTGCTCCAACAGTGGACCTTTTTTCACCAAGCTGCTTGGCAATTTCCCTGTAACCCTTTCCAGCCTTGTGGAGGTGTACAATTTTGTCTCTAGTGTCTTTGGACAGCTCTTTGGTCTTGGTCATGTTAGTAGTTGGATTCTTACTGATTGTATGGGGTGGACAGGTGTCTTTATGCAGCTAACGACCTCAAACAGGTGCATCTAATTTAGGACAATAAATGGAGTGGAGGTGGACATTTTAAAGGCAGACTAACAGGTCTTTGAGGGTCAGAATTCTAGCTGATAGACAGGTGTTCAAATACTTATTTGCAGCTGTATCATACAAATAAATAGTTAAAAAATCCTATATTGTGATTTCTGGATTTTTTTTTTAGATTATGTCTCTCACAGTGGACATGCACCTACGATGACAATTTCAGACCCCTCCATGATTTCCAAGTGGGAGAACTTGCAAAATAGCTGGGTGTTCAAATACTTATTTTCCTCACTGTATATAATTTTACCCAAACTTATAAAGTGCATGTAAACGTCCTGAATAGCAAGAACAACATTTCATAATTTTAATTCAAAGTCAAAAGGATTTTATTTGGTTGGAAGTCCCATCTGAAAGATGCCAATTTGATACAAGCCTTTAAAGTTGCACTCAGTAATATTTAATGAGTTTTCAGTTAAAGATGCCATTGAAGAAATTCACTACTCACTGTCAGGGATGATTAATTACTGTACATCAGTGAGTGAAAGTGTCAAATAATAGAGCATTTCCTGATATTAATATTCCCGCACACTCACGGCGAGGTGCTTCTTCCTTCTTCACTCAAGAGCCAAAAAGATCGTAACAACCGAGCAGTGACGTACTGTTCCCGAACATTCAGACACCAGCCACTCTGCTAGAGGAGGCCTTAGAAGTACATTTAACTATGAGGATGTACAAAACATTAATAATTTGACATTATGTGTTATCAATGACTTCATAACTCATCTGAGTAGAAATCATACAAGATCATTAAAAATACAAGATCATGCTAAAAGTGCCATAATATACACTGATAACACGATGTTATTGTAAATTATGATTACACTGTTACTACTGCAAAGATGGGTGTATAAAAGAGTGTTAGTGGGTAGAATACAGACAAAAGAATGATAAGAGAGATCTTCCTATGGGCAGATATAAGTATTTGATTTATTCCTTTTGAAGACAAAATAAATAAAATTTTAAAAACAAAATGCATGACATTGCATGACATATTCTTGGAAAATGTTTCTACACAACCGATTGTACAAATGTAGGTAAGTTTGCACCAGCTCGCTAGTAACTTTTTGTTGACTGACCTTTACTGACTGAACAGGGATTAGCGGTTGGCATCAAAAAAGGTGGAGCTCCAGGTCACACCCACCGAAGATGTGGGCAAACGGCAGTAAGGTGTTTATCAGCGGGTAAAAATGTTTTCTTTAAGTTCACTCTGGCATGCTGTTACGAACCACTGAAATGAACTAAAACACCTTCGTGTTGGACAGATTTTGCTTTAAATTGCGTCACACTGCTCTCATGATTTTAAAATGACTAGTCATTTCTTTAGAAGTAAATCCTTTTAATCAGGAAAAAATTACTGAGTGCACCTTTAAAGTTCTTTATAAATTGTGCTCCGAACCCATTGGGGGAATGAGTGGATGATTGTTTGTGATCATACCTTGTGTTGGCTATTCGTTCCTTCCATTCTTCTGAGAGGAAATCTCCCTTTTCCAGCTGCCACATAAGACAAATCATATTAGCACAAACGGACCAAAGCACATCTCTTCAATTACCGAATGAAGAAAAAGAAAGGCAATAAGGCTTTCATAGTTCATAATAATCTACTGTAAATGCTTACCGTGTATTCGCCGTGCTTTTTGCCATACCACTTCATCCACCTTTTAAACTCTTTGTCCATTGACTGCAAACATAAAAATTCAGATGTGAACATTTCAATTTCAAACCCACTTTATAAAATGTTTAGTAAGGGGTTGGTGTGTATTAACAGATTTCAGGTAGCTTTTAAAGGAATAGTTCCACCAAAAATTAAAATGAATTTCCCAGTAGTTTATGGTGCAGTGATCTCGACAGAATGCTTGTACCTCTGCATAGGTTGCTGGAATGTCTGCTTTCTCAACACCATAGTAGTGTTTACAGTTGGTGGCTGCGGCCACCTGTAGGACTACTTGACCAACACCTGCAAATTTGGATAGCAAAGATAACAAACATGATGAACAGTCAAATGGTTGATAGTAAAAACAAAGATCCACTTTAAAATGAGAGGACATTTGACTAAGGCAAACTCATGAGGATCAAATAGTTACAATTTAAACAGCATCAAATGGCTTATTTATTTTATTTGATAAGTTTGGGGGGCACGTTTACTGACCACTGCCCAGATCCACAAAGGTGTCTTCTTCCATCATCTCCATTTCATCAATAATCTGGGCCACCAGGTCGAATGACGTCTCTCCATACACCTCAGGAGAAAAGGGTTCGTAGTTGTTGAGTTTCTCGGGGTCAGTAACAGAGTGATTGTAGACCTGCTGTAGGATATGTCGCAGCAGGCCGTTGGAAGGCCGCTTGTTGAGTTTCATGGGTTGGGTGGTCCCTTTCCACTACAACACACACACACGCACGCACGCACGCGCACACACACACACAACACAGTTTTACACATTATTTTCAGCAGCAGTATATTTCAAACTACTATTTTAGGACAAATGGAACCACAGAAATCTATTTAAAAAAACTCATGGAAGAAAACAAATGACATTCCAGACACCACACGTACACCTCTAATATGCCCGTTTTAGATTTTTTTTGTCTGGAAAGCATCACAATGTAATTAACACCTGCTAAATATCTTAAAAAGATCATATTTACAAACATTCTAAAACATTAACATCTCAAAGACATCTGCTGAATATCTTATTGACATCCGAGAGGAAATGTCTCACAGACGTATTGCAGATGAGCAAAAAACAATCAAATAGACGTTTGAGCGATGTACATGTGATATTGGGGATCTATCCTGTTACATTTATTAAAAGTTACTCTACAAAGTTAATTTAATTGTTGACCAGCATTATAAAACTTTAGTATGACATGAAATACCAGTTGGTGAATGCTGTCAATGGCTCTGTTGTACTTGTCACAAAGTCTCTGCATACTTTCAAAGCTGCAAGAAAACACAAAATAAATTCTTATCTATCATTTTCTTCCCAAATACAAGACTGAAAATTAAACTAAGCATTAAAGCAATGTCTATTTGTATTGCAAGCAATAAATTTTGCATGGACAACACATTAAATCACTAGACTTAAGATAAACGCAAAATCTATGTACAAATATGCATTTATTTAATAGTATATATTTACACTACCAATAGGAAAACAAAAAAATGCATAAATGTCTCTGTTTGTTGTCTTTTCAGGATGTTATGTGGAAATTAGAGTTCCTCACCTCTTGGTGTCGTAGTCAATAAGTACGTAGTTCTCCATGGCCAGCTTAAGATCTGGGATCTCCTCACATACCCAGCTGGACAAGGAAACAAGTTCAGTTTCTCCATGATAATGCATATCTTATGTACAAAAAACTGACAGAACAATCAAAGCTAAAACACAAAAACAAAAAAAAAAAAAAAAAAAAAAAAAAACTTACCGAATGGTTTCAATGATTTCGTGTGCAGCATCATGGTGTTTATCCTAGGGAGAAGGACATTTATAAGTAGGGTTCGAAATTTGAAGTCAGAAGTTTACATACACCATTTAAACTCAGTTTTTCACAATTCCAGCCATTTAATCGTAGAAAACATTCCCTGTCTAAGGTCAGTTAGGATCAATATTTTAAGTAAGAATAATTGTAGAGAGAATTATTTATTTCAGCTTTCATTTTGTTTAATCACATTGCCAGTGGGTCAGAAGTTTAGATATACATTATCAGTATTTGGTAGCATTACCTTAAAATTGTTAACTTGGGTCAAACTTCTTGGGGAGTCATCCTCAAGCTTCTCACAATAAGTTGCTGGAATTTTGGCCCATTCCTCCAGACAGAACTGGTGTAACTGAGTCAGGTTTGTAGGCCTCCTTACTCACACATGCTTTTTCAGTTCTGACCACAAATATTCTATCAGATTGAGGTCTGGGCTTTGTGATGGCCACTCCAGTACCTTGACTTTGTTGTCCTTAAGCCATTTTCCCACAACCTTGGAGGTATGCTTGGGGTCATTGTCCATTTGGAAGACCCATTTGCAGTGAGCTTTAACTTCATGGCTGAAGTCTTGAGATGTTGCTTCAATAAATGCACATAATTTTCCTTCCTCATGATGCCATCTATTTTGTGAAGTGTACCAGTCCCTCCTGCAGCAAAGCACCCCCACAACATGATGCTGCCACCCCCATGATTCATGGTTGGGATGAAGTTCTTCGGCTTGCAAGCCTTACCTTTTTCCTTCAAACATAACGATGGTCATTATGGCCAAAAAGTTCTTTTTTTGACCTGTTCCTTTAAGAACAACAAAGTCAAGGTACTGGAGTGGCCATCACAAAGCCCTGACCTCAATCTGACAGAAAATTTGTGGTCAAAACTGAAAAAGTGTGTGCAAGCAAGGAGGCCTACCAACTGGAGTCAGTTACACCAGTTATGTCTGGAGGAATGGTCCAAAATTCCAGCAACTTATTATGAGAAGCTTGTGGAAGGCTCCTCAAAACATTTGACCCAAGTTAAACCATTTAAAGGCAATTCTGCCAAATACTAACAAATTGTATAGTTGTGACCCACTGAAATTGTGATAGTCAATGAAAAGTGAAACAATCTGTCTGTAAACAATTGTTGGAAAAATTACATATATGTGATAATATAATGATCAACAAATGTAACCTCGACAAATATAGTTGCATTGTTCATGCAAGAGGTCGACCGATATATCGCCACTGATAGATGCTTTTTGGAATTAGTTTTTTCGCAAAAATCAATGCTGAAAGTTGCCGATAGATTTTCTTATTATTATTCCTGTTTCTGACACTGGAGGATTCTACAGTTTGAACTCCTTGATTCTACAGTATAACAGCGGACTCTAGAGGTAAAATACAAAGCATCACTGACTCGTGATTACTACTATCGATGAATGATGATCTACTGTTGATGAATTACTTCGCATACAGTTTTTATTAGCCTATGAAATGGTTTACTTATAGTGTTTACTGAAATACATTGTAGAAGATGATTGTAAGAGTGCATGTTTTGTTTTCCTTATGTGTTATTGTGAGCTGGGAGTGCAACTGGGATCTACCTTTTCCACCAACTTAGTTACTGGTATTTGCAAAATCTACTATTAGTCGACCTCTAGTACCTGCTACACTGTTCTTTAGATATCGGTCTCAGCATCAGTCATTGAGAAGCCCATTTTGGGTTTTAGTATTTTGCATTATTTGAAGTTATAACAATAAAAGACCATTTTTATTTCTCTCATTATACAGTTAAAATCTTTGAAATTTGTTTACTTCACTTAACTTACATCAGTGAGTGTCCTATTGTAAGGCATTGTAATCTACATTTAATGTTGCAATTCCTAAAAAACTGTCGATCCAACTACCTATTAAACGGTTTTATTCACAAAAGGCATTTTTTGTTTTATTTGGATGCTCATTACAAGGCTAAAACAGTTGTACATTTAACAAGGTAAAGTTTGTACAACAACAACACAAATTTGACCTTTCCAGTTTGCAGGGATGCAAACACATGTATGGTCAAAAAAGAGAGAGGTAATCGAAGCCCTCGCCCCGCGGAAATATCCAGATACTTACATTGCCACCAACCCCTGCCATCCCCGGCCCACCCCTATAGGCACATATTATGAAATACTGAAAATCAAATACACCGACACAAATTTGGAATTTCAATTTCATTTTTTAATTCTGAACAATAAACTCTTATTTAACTATCTAGCACTTATTCTTCTTGCTTTACACCTCCTTCCTCTTCTTCCTGGCCACCTCCTGCAACGTATCCAGGGCCTTCCGTCTGGCTGCATTCATTTTCTTTTCAACATGTTTGAGATGTGTCTGCCTCTCTTTGGCCAGAGCAGTGGTCTTGGCCTTCTCGGCACTTTCACATGTAGCACTGCAGCCATACTCCGCCTGCCTCTTCTGCTTTGCCTCCATCCTCTTCTCTCTGTCGGTCTTGTCCCTTCTCCCTGCAGCCCTAATGTTCCGGCAGAGAGTTTTATCAATTGGCCCCATGTTGATAAAACTCTCTGCCGGAACATTAGGGCTGCAGGGAGAAGGGACAAGACCGACAGAGAGAAGAGGATGGAGGCAAAGCAGAAGAGGCAGGCGGAGTATGTTCTTTTGAACATGCCAATGCCAGTCTTGCCCCTAGACCTCAGGACATATTTCAAAAAAGTTATGAGATGTAATGCTTGACGCAATGCTGCTAGCTAACCAACAGTAAGCAAAGTCAAGGGCAATATGTCTAGTTATACTACGGGGCTGTTGAATGCTTGATTCTGATTGGTTGAGAACGTTCTAAGGTGTGCAATTATTTTCAGGGAAACGCAGGACTATAGTTTCAAGTAGGTTTGACCGCATTACAGTTCCATATCACTGCGCGTTGTTAACTGTAATAACGGAAAATAGGATACAATTTATAACAAGAAAAAACATGCAGCCCCATGCCCTTGATCTGCAATTTTCTATGTCTAACTTCACAATCAATGGACACATGTAGTTTAATTTTAATAAATAAAGTATATAATCCTTTCTATGATAAATAGAAAATTAAACTGAATATATAAATAAATTAATAGTCCTGCTGCACGGGTTTTCGTAATTATTCCAGATAATATAACAAATAAATAATTATTGATAGGCCTACTTGTTAAAAAGGGCTTTGTGCGTTTCATTTATTAGGTTATCTACTGTCAATAATAGAAAACAAGAATGAGCGAATTAATTAAAACGAATTGAATTAATACATAAATAATAATATTGGCCATCATGCTTTTCTGTCTCATTATTGCAACATCTCTCTCTCTCTAATAACTGCATTAATAACTGCATAAAAGCCGGGCACACACTTACTCTAAGGCCAGTTATGAATGTAATTTTATACTTATGACTGATCATGCCCAAACGCGTGTTCAGCGCGTTCAGTCGGTGTTCAGAGTCGGTGTTTAAGACCTGCTACAGTCGATGGAAACAGTCAGTCTTTAAATGTTTCAGCAAGTCGTAAGTGTGTCCCCATCATTAGTCTGCTATCAGTGGCTCAAACCTCCGTTCCTAACTCTAAAAAAACGTGACCGCATTACCACCTCGGGTGTGCATTATTTTTTATAATAATTCAACGGCCTGTCGTCAATTATTCCTTACACATTAACCATAGTAAATCCATGGGCATGCATGCAGCATTTATCTAGCATTAGCCCTAATCTAGCATTAACAACAACATTGGAAAATCAGTAACGTAGGGTTTAATATTACTGTACAAGATAGGCGATAGTAACGTTAGCCAAGTCAGGAATTTAATATTAAAATGCATAACGTGCAAACGAACATGATTATAGGCGAACAACCTTTTCTATGTAGCTACAGCCATCCATAATTTGATCTGCTAACAAGCACTAACGTTAGGTCTTTTACAGGTTAACTTGATATAACGTTAGCTAAAACGATATATATGTAGGTTACACACACACACAACATATTACCTACCCAATTGAAATAGGCATTGTTGAAATGTTTAATAAATTACATGACTAGTAGATTATATAACATTATAAATCAAAAATATCCTTACCTCCAGTGATTTCACCAGTTGCCAGTAAGACGGGAATTCGCGGCACCGAACTCTGGTCCTCAGGGAGAAATTTGTTGAAGTGGCAGTTACGCAGCAAGAAGAAACACTAGTGGCTCACGCTTGCGCGCATGATATGTTTTGGCGCGCAGTGTTTTGATTTGCTTATTTCCTATTTACTTGTTTGGTGGATGCAATCCAGAATTACTGTTGGTGAAATTATAATCAGACAGACACCACCCCCCCCCCCACCCCCAAAAAAACTCTTCGAATCTGCACGATTCACACAAGTCACCCATGCAAACAGCGCGCCGAAAAGCGCGCTGTTTGCATCCCTGAGTTTGTGTTGGGTCACGGAGCACAACTGCAGCGTATTTTTGCACACACAGCCATCAGCATGCCTTTGAGAAGGTGAAAAAGTTCATCTTTCACACATGCCTGAATAAGTCATAATGTTACCACAAGCTATCACTGTACCCTTATGTTTAAGTCTTTGAATGCATCAGCATGATCGAGAGCTTTTTTCAGGGCTCTCTGCAATACTTGATTCAGGCAAATATCTTTGCATAATGACTGCTAAACTGTATAATTCACTGGTGTACCACAAAACAAAGTTCCTACAGAAATCTCAAACCAGTATTTCCAATGTCCATTTATTTATTTGTTTGTTTGTTAAAAGGTCATTTAATAAGTAGGAAAAGGTACAGTCTGATGGTCATAATCACATAATAAATACCCTGCACAGTTCTATGTCTCACTTATAAATGCATAACTGGGTACCTTTAAGATCCTGGAGGCCATTCTAAATAATTACTGAGGCTAATTAAGCCTGGCTCGTGTCTGTACTAATGTTCTGACCCTGACGAACTCGCTCAGTCCTGCTGTAATCGAGCCTCTTGAGTTGTGCCGCTGCCTGACCCAGTAACCCACTTTCCATCAGCAGAGTCCTGAGAAGAACTCTGCCTGCCAGAGTGTGCCGCTGCTGGGCCTCTCTGCTTGCCAAGCTCCTCCCCATACAGCATAAAGACTTTTTCCCGCTCAGCTGTGCATACGGCAGGTCTAGTGCTCTTCGGCCCAACCCACTGCTGCTCTAAAGCAAGTGCAATAGCACTGAAAAATATTGCGCCCATAGAGTGAGCTAGAACAAGTGTGCTTATTTATACTTACTCCTCTTGTAAGACATATGAGTTAGGAATAACATGGGTGAGTAAATGATGACAGAATTATCATTGTTGGATGAACTATCCCACCAGGACATGAATGTTGTATGTTTTTTTACAAAGTTAAATGAAAACACCAGCACTTCTAAGACAGATGAAGTGTGTGTACGTGCACAAGCAGACAGCTCATAGTGCATCGTGCTGAACGGAAGGGGGCGTTTGTGTAAGTACGTAAGAAAGGACGGGGTGTTCTAGCGGTCTTGTGCTCACAGCAACACCAGTGTGACAGCTAAAAATATCACATTGGTAAGAGGAAAGGAGGGAAGGGAGACAGAGAGCAAAAAATATCAGCATCATGGGCGGCACTTTGTCACGAGTACGCCTGATGGTTGAACTGACTCACGAATATGAAAGTGGACTCTTTACTCACCTCATGCAACCACGGATTGAGTCACAGAGGGGGTGTGAGGGGAGGAAATAACACCTCGTGAACCTGTACCGTTTCATTGCGGAGATTACCTCATAGTACAGCCATTGTACATAAGTAGGAGGGAAGAATTAGATGTTCTTTTTGGCTGGGATAACTAAATGTCACACCTTGAATATATTACATGAGCATCATCATGTTTAATCGTGTCAGCGTTGTTTGCAACAATTCTGTACAATGTTCAGGATGTGAGAAGGAGTCTAAACCAAAAAGGAGGGTTGTGAAACACCAAAATTACTCTGTTAGTTGTGTTTGCAAGGCAAGCATCACAATTACTATAGCTCATACTACAGATACCAGAAATTGTGTGGCTTGTTGAAAAGAGATGTGGGAATGCTTTTCTATGTGATCAGATAGCATCCACAGAGCAACTAGTGGTCGACCAATATTGGATTTCGTCAATACCTCAAACTAAAGTGCCAATGAACAATAGCTAAAGAAAGCCAATAACTGACTAATCAGCAGACAGTTATAAAATCTATGTATTGAATGTGTTAAATAAAAATCTATTAATCTTTCCTGGTCAGTTTCAGTTGTAGCAGTTTCAGTGCTATTTATTGAAGAATTAGTCTCTTACCACCTAAACTAGACATGCAGAAAACTACACTTGCATTTGTCTGCAGTGGTTGCGTTTAATTTGCAAAGATATGAAGATTGTTTATGTTTGTCTGCCTCGGTTGCGTTATGTTATGAGTGCGAGCTGCTCTCTGAAGGCAATTTTTTTGTAACAATCAGGTATAAAAAAAAAATGCATTTTACTATAATTATTGTGACAGTGAAAATGCAAAGACGTAAATTCTACATTTCTGCGATTTGGGATTATAGTGTTCAAATCAGCAGCAAACGGTACCCAAGTTCACATGAACCTCTCCCCAGACCATCTTTCAAAAAACACAGTTCATATCAACTGTGCACCAAATGTACAATGTGAAAGCTCCCGCAGATATAGTTTATTATGCAACCAAAATAATAACCTGAAGAAGAATAAAATGTGGCGCATAACAAAGGAATTATATAGATTAGATGACTTTAACAGCAACACGTGGAAAAGAAATACCATCGTCGCCAATTTGGGCTGATAACAGTTTTTTTGACGATAACGGTTTCAAAAGCAACTATTGGTGGACCTCTAATAGCAACACTGTAAGAACCACTCAGACCACCTTAGAAAATGTTAGCAATGGCTTAACAACACGTTAATAACCAGATCAGAATCAATCAGAACTCCTTAGCAACTGCAACACCCTGCCAACCACCCACAACGCACTGTGGCGGCGAGTTCTGTATAGTGCCACTCACATTTTCTTTATAAAATATAACAAAATAAATAAAAGGCAGTAAGCTTTTGGTGTTGCATCATATGGAAGCACTTATTGATGATCTAAGTTTCCAGATATGCACCCACACACAGTAGTTTTAAGTCTGTGAAACAGGACACAAATGTTTATATTGAGCGGTTGAGTACGTAGTTTACAGCAAAAGTACTACAAGGAAGAAAGAAAACAGTGAAGTTCACTGTTCGATAAAACATCCGCTCCGTTCTCCCACCCAAGGTGAGTGGGACGCTTTTGTTCAAAGCACAATGTGAAGCCGCAAGGCAAAATGGCACACTAGTGGACACAGAGCCGTCAACAGCCAATGAGACAGCGGGAGTGGAAAAATCACCCGTCTGAGTCTCTGAAAGGCAAATAATTCAAATGAATAGAGGTGATTTAAGCTTTTTAAAATATACGGTCACAGAGATTAAAAAAATATTTTAAGGCACAGGAGAATTCCCTGATGAAGGAAGAGGAGATAAACTAGTCAAAAACTAGTGTTGCAACAAAATATGACTTGAATGGCAATTTAAGGTTTTGGGGAAACTAGCCTATTTTTTTAAAGGAGAGTGAAATGGGAGATCCAAACCAACACAGTGTACGATATATGGACAACCACCACCCAGACCCACTAATTAACAGCACCCGACCCTCCCTAAACAAAAACTTGCAAGGCATGTCTACAGCTTGTTAATGTGGGCACTCTGTAATTCTGTTTACCCAATGGCAGGCTTTGCAGAGGGCAGAAATATGGCTCTCAGTATGTGGGGCAATCATAACTTATAAGCCAAACACAAAGACGGAAGTAATCTGAGTCCAACCGAGGCACTAAAACTGCTAAGTTCATGACTCCTACAACACTAGAAAAGACACATTGAATGACACATGAGACTGGAGATTTCAGTGACGTAGCAGCACTGAAAATAACGGCTTCTGAGAAACCCACCTTCTCGTTTTATGTAAAATAAAAAGCCTGATTCATAGTCAAATAAACGGTGGGAGGGACAAACAAGACAGTCGTCTCTGTTGTAACCACAGCTTTTGATCTGCCCCCAATTCTGTATACGATCAAAATGGCTCAATCCTTTGTGGCAACATTGGTGGCGTGATAATTACAAACTTTCGGAAGATAACAGGACTTTCCGAGCATGTGTTCTCATAAAAGCAATGACACAAAACTGTCAATGTAAACACGCTTGCCCTGTGTTTTCATTATCTTAGATTGTGACTAATACAAAGTTTGAAAACCTCTTTCAAACAAGAAATATAATATGTAACGGATGTTCTACCACCAGCCAGTCATCAGTCAGTTGCAAAATAAGCCCTGACAGAGAAATCAGGACCTCGACGAGAAGCAGATTTTTGTTTCGATGATATTTATTTTTCAATAATGACAGACTGACTGTACATTATGGCAAGGGTATATTTTGTTTTTCTGTGTGTCATTATGACTTGTGCATAGTTGAGCGCTCAGTCTTGCAAAGTATACTCTTGTGACCATGTTCAAAACTCTTTAGGACAGTAAATGATAGGCGGATTTACAGATGACACTCACAGACATGGACGGTCCACATGTCTACAAATATTGGGATGCGGACAGACGCACGGACTGTGGAAATGACAAAATTGATGTAGTGCCATGTGGACAACCAAAGTAGCAATACTTTGGCCTTTATCCCACAAATTTGACAGCTACCTACTAGGGATGCAAATTTTGACAGCATGTGTACATAACATGCCCTACATGTTAAACCCATCAAATTACATATTTGCTGTTTCTTTAATTAAACTTTCTGTTAATTTTTAACTGATTAGTCAAATAAATTGTTAATGGCAGTTAATAGGTCAACTGTCAACGTCCCCTAAAGAATTACTAACTACAAAATAAATACAAATTTTGAGTCTAAATGATTTTATGTCCATTTATCAATCATGTCAGAACAAATAGACTGTAGGGTGATTCGAGAGACATGGAGGAGATTGGTTGCCTGGGACATCAATCAAATATACATATATACAATAAATATGAGTGCAGAATTCTGCAATTGACTAATCATAAACAAGTATTCCAAAGAGACATGTAATAAGGCTGTACATTCGGAGACTATTTGGAGTTTTGGCATATTTAGCACTGTAACAGAGAATACTGGAGCATATGTGTGTGGTGGGGAGGCTCAGCCCACTGTCAACCATCCAATTCAGCAGCATAGCATCACTGGAGTTAATCATGCCATGGAATCTGCGTGTTGTGTTTACTGTAAAGGTACAGTGACTGTACAAGGCTTTCAAAGACAACACAGACAGAAAAATGGTGAATGGTCAGCCCAAAACAAACCTTTAATTGCCACAGGATATCATTCTAAGGGCAATTAAGGCCCAACAGTAGGAGTAACTAGATTTTTACATTTTCATAAGACAATGTAAATCTTAATGCCACCGGTTAGCAGGGCATTGCAACGTAATTGCTAGGCCATTCTAAGTGGTTGCTTAATGGACCAAATCAATAAAGCCCACCAATTTCACCGATATTCTGGTCCATACATATGTCTGGGGTCCATCCACCAAAGCAGCATTTTATCGCCCATTTTATTGTCCAGCAGGTGGAAATTGCCAGACTGACTGCTTAGAAAAGTAACAACACAACCAGGGCTGCGTTTCCCAAAAGCATCGTAAGCCTAAAGAGATTAGGCTTACGATTCATTAGATCCATTTTGTATCGGCAACTGTGTCATACCTCCGAATTAAGAGAGCAAGATCTCCGCAAAACAGTCGGCCTGCGTGACACCCTTGGCTAAAATAAGAGTTGTTGAGTCTGCTAGTGTGACGCTGGCTTTACATGCCTTAAAAAAAAATCAAGAGTTCATGGCAAATTTGCAACAAAATTGCTGTAAATTCCTCAAAGATCAAGTTCACATGCAAATTAGATTTGCGGCAGACTTGCGGAATAATCTTGCAGCAATAACATAATGAAAAAGTACATCTCATTCCATAGAATTGTGAGTAGAATTGCTGTAAATGTTGGCGATGAAGGTATTCCTTTATTTGACTACCATATGTTACAAAAACAATTATCATAAGACAATAGTCTCCTCCCCTACCCAGTGCAGTTTACATTTCTGTCACAGAGAATTGAGTTGCTTGCAAAGGTACACTAGACTAGGCATCAGTCATCATTTTAGAAAAAAACTATTATGTTTCTTGAGCATGTAACTTAAATGTCCTTTTTTTTCTCTCCAGACAAGTAACTTTTTTTACTCGGAAGTGAATGACCAATTGACTTGTCTGGAGGACAAGGACATGATAGTGCTTAATGTCGAGCCCTGGCACAAATGTATGCTCTAGTTGATTGTGTTTTGACCATTTGAGAACTGCATTAAGCTCAGTCTCATTTCTGCTTTGTGGGTGTGACTTTTTCGCCGTGTCATCACTATTCACATCTATACATCCAGTGTGTTTATGATTAAATTACTACAAGAACACAAAATTGTTTACAAGAGTACAAAGTTCTTCATAGATCTAGCCTCTCAAATTTGCTCTCAATGTGCACCAGACTGATATATTTAACTTTAAAATGAACAAAATCTCTACAAAAAAAAGAGGGTCTGAGGTCCACCCAGCACAGTCTCACAAGAGATCCTCCATTAATCAAAAAGCCAATCCTCAAGTCCGGCAGGTTTTACAATCCCTTGGATCCACCAGTAATGACTAGTTTGTCAGTTAGTGCCAAACTCCATGTTATTTTTCAAGAGATTTCAGCCATATGGGTTAGGTTATAAAATGTTCTGCTCCTTCGAGATGTATGCAGATGGCAACCAAAACACAGCACCATCCCAATGCAAGGGCTGCCAAATGAGCAACCACATTTGAGCCAAAAGGACACAAACATTCTTCAATAGCCTACTTCAAATGAACTGTTCCAACATGTCCTGTGTGTACCCTTCTAGGATCAAACAAGCATTGCAAAACAAAGTAAGGGAAACGTCTACACTGTAAACATAAGGCCAAAAAAAGAGAGATTTGGGACAGATATGAGAGGTGGCTGTCAATAAAAGACAAGTAACAACATGGAGATACCATCCTCTTGCCAGAGTTCACTGCTTGCCTTTGTTTAACACCCTCCGTATGATATTTCGCACTCAAAGCTTAAGTACACCTAATATATCCCCATTATTGTTTGTTATGGTCACCTCTTACAGCCATACACACGGTTTACGTTATCTAGAGTATGTTGACTCTTGCTGTTGGTTAAAAAAGCGATAAAGTTAGCAAACCCTGCTATATAGCTGTTAGCATGACGGCTAGCGTGAGTTTCAATCTTCGTAATCCTTCATTGAAAACCGAGTCATATTAACTGATATTTTTTTTGGCTTGATATGTGCTATACAATAATTTTTCCCAATACTATGGGTTTTTAAGTAAATAAAAAAAAAAATATTGAACAAATACACAAGCTGTAGTAGGTTTAGGTTAGTTAGTGGACGTATCTAAAAACCTAGTGCGCTGCCTGACTAGACAGCACTTTAGGGCATCATGGGTAGGTTCGAATTTTTTAATTGGACGCGTTAGAACGTTCGATTCGAATATATCAAGTTCGAATCAAACGTTCGAACGCCCATATTAAATCACCCAAAGGCAGTCTAGATAGGCAACTCGCTGTGTTTTGATACACAGCCGGTGTGTGAGATGGCCAACTGGGTCAGCGGGCTACAAACGCCAGCAATGTTAGTATTTCCTGCGATTCAAATATTTATTATTTAGCATCGGTGGAAAAAGTCAACAACGTATATGTACTTTCAATACAACCGATTGTGTTATTTAGGTCTATTATTATTTAGGTGTTCAATTTATCTAATTATCACCTTTCTGAAGACATACATATGTATAAAGCTATATATTGGACTTTCAATTGTACTGCCACTCTCATATGTAAAATTTTAGTGGCTCCGAGCTCTTAAAACATTACTATAAAGCCCCCAAAGAAGCAAGAATTAAAGTATTCACACTTTACATATACCATTCAGTTTTCACTGCCCTCGTGACCCACTTCGTCTGTTCGCAATTAAACTAGAGTTGGTTTCGGTTTAGATTAAATATAAGTTTAGTACTTACATATACAGGTAAAGGCCACGGGTAGCCTGCAGCTTCGGCTCCGACCGGCGACTTCAGCTTTAACTCCAGCTTCTCTCCCATTCTCCCGAGTGCAGTTAATGAACGAGACACAAACTAGAGTAGAAGCATTTTCCGTTAAAAATCACCAGGTGTAATGTGGTAGGATCTAACGGAAGATATCCTATGGGAGGTTAGGAAAGATCGTAAATATTTGGTCGATTTCGATCAGATCTGTCCCGGTGATTTAGACAAAATGATCGATTAAGCCGAGCGGCTGCTCCGCTCCGCCAGGACCGCCGCCATCTTGACCGGCTCGATAAGAGAAAATACGTGCGCTCGTGTGTATGTGTGTGTATTTGTCAAATCGTTTAATGGCAAGCCCTTTTAACATGTATTCACTTAAAACGTAGATGTATCTATTTCAATGTTACTACCAGTGGTTAAATGGGGATTTCAGAGGTGGGGTAACACTAAAATCGGGAGATTTATTTCTCTATTACACTTCGTAGTGCTTGACGCATGCACAGAGCGCTAGAAAGTGTAATCGAACTTGTAATCTTGATCGTCAAGGTGGCTACTGATGTCATGATTTATAGTGAAAAAGGAGTTATATTTTGGTCTGATCTCACCCAAAACTGACTGGATTGCTTCAGTAGACATGGATTAAACCAATCTAGTTTTATTGATAAATTTTATGCTGCTTTTATGTGCTTTTTTGAGCTTAAATGTTTTGGTCACCATTCACTTGCATTGTATGGACCAACAGAGCTGAGGTATTCTTCATAAAATCTTCCTTTGTACTCTGCAGATAAAGGAAAGTTATACACAGCTGGGATTGCATGAGATTGAGCAAAAGATGAGAGAATTTAAACATTTTGGGTGAACTATCCCTTCAAGAAAACATTTAGATATAATTATAAGCATATTGTCACTAAGGGTCAGTGCTTATAAAACATTTAGATATAATTATAAGCATATTGTCACTAAAGAGACAGTTTACCTAAAAATTAAAATTCTCTAATCCTTTACTCACCTTCATGCCATCCCATGTGTGTATAACTTTCTTTCTTCTGCAGAACACATTTGAAGAAAAATAGTATAATATCTTTGCTCAAAAGGTCCTTAAGATTTAAGTGGATGGTGATCTGACTTTTGAAACTCTAAAAATTACTGGCAGTCAGCATACACATCATCCATACTACACCAGCGGTTAAATTTATGTCTTCTAAAGTGACACAATCACTTTTGGTGCAAAAAGGTCTATATTTAAATACTTCTTGACCATAAACCATCGCTTCCGGGCAGCAGCAGTATACGCATTCACGAGAGAGCGCTGTGTACATGTCTTGTGTGATGAATTTGCGTTGGCATGTTACGGGCATAATCTCATGTTTTTCTATCAGTTTAGACATCCAGGATAAGCACATAAATGCACCAAACAGATACAAATACAGATCTAAACCAAAACCAACAAAGCGTTCCTCCTACTCAGCTGTAAACAATGTGCTCTTCTGCATGTGTCGCACACGCATCAGTTCTTGTATGAACATGCAAGTGATTATGTCACATGCGCATACTGCTGCTGACTGGAAGCTATGCTTTATAGTTAAAAACATATTCAAATATTGAACTTTTTTGCACCAAAAGCAATCATGTCGCTTTAGAAGACATCAATTTAACCGCTGGAGTCATATGGATGAAATTTATGCTGTTCTTTTTGGAGCTTCAAAAGTCGAATCACCATACACTTTTTAAGGACCTACTGAGCTGAGATATTTGACTATTTCTCTTCAAATGTGTTCTGCTGAAGAACAAAAGTCAAACACACATGGGATGGTATGAAGTGAGTACATTTTGAGAGAATTGTAATGTTTGGGTGAACTAACACTTTATTATTGCTCCCTCGCAATAAATTTAGTTTAGTAAAATTTTTGCAAACATGACATGACTTTCGTAACCAAGGTAAATCTAAAAAATTAAGATATTGCAATATTGAATTTCAGTCAACCACTCACTTAAATAGAAAAGAAAGATGCAATAAAAGAATGGTGACTGAGAATGTCAGTTCTTAATGTTCTGCCTTATACCTCCTTTTTTGTTCCAAAGAATAAATAATTCAACAGTTTAGAACAACATGAGGGTGTGTATATGATGAAAGTATTTTAATTTAATGCATGAGCTATCTCTTAATATCTGTAAAATTGGCACTACCTTTAATTTAGCCTGTAATTTGTTGTTATACATCCATTTTTGATTGCAACAGTGTGCATTTTTCTATAATTGTCTAAGCATTAAGATTTATATACTGTAGAACAGGGGTGCCCAATATGTCGATCGCAAAAGGCAATGCTGGTAGATCGCACAAAATTTAAATGTGCTTTCATTAAATTTTAATTAAAATAAATAAATATATAATGTCTTTCCTTCTTTTAGTTTCTGTCTGACTTGCACTTGACGAGTAAATTTTGACCAGGCGAGATTTTTGTTTATTCAGTTGCCATGACAACTAGGTTCAGGCCTTCCAAGGGCTTCTGAGAACAGAGCGCTAATTTGCGTAGCTAGCAGTGTTTGAGACTAGCTACCAGCAGCTATTGCCCAGATTATGCAAAACTCTCTGATTCCATTCAGTGCAAATCATCAGAATAAAGTAAATGCCCTGTCTATTGTAATCTACTGTGCTGTAGGTGTTTTGGGTTAAAACTGAATGATATCAGCATTGACCATTATTACTTATATATTTTTTTTTATTAATTACAAGATTAATTCCATGTAGGGATACATGTAGTAGTCCCAACAAGCATTTAAAAAAAAATGAAACTGTGTTTTTTTTAGTTGGTAGATCTTATTGAGTTGGCCATTTAAAAGTAGATCATCATGCAAAAAAGTGTGGGCACCCCTGATGTAGAAAAAGTTAACTCAAAGAATGATGTATTTGTATATATTTTGAATAAATACAATAATGAGTAACTGAATGTGCTGTGTGTTTAATGAAGAGTAAATATATAGGCTTATTTATTCATTTTTAAGTATTTAGGATTTTAAAAACAAAAGTAGAAATGACATTGATTGTATAATGTAGTTTCACCCAACTGAAATCACCATCATTTCAACACCAGGTAAGCAAACCAATTAGGTCGATTTTATGTTAGTTTTCAGTGGCGTGAACAACATAGATTCAACATGACTTCATTGAGCAAAAAGACATGGAATAACTGTCGGAGATCAACGTCAAATCGATGCCGCAAGAGACATCGATTCTACGTTGATTTTATGTCCGTTTGCTATCTGGGTCGATATCGATATCAAATATCGTGCTGCATCGGTAAATCAATATGTTTACCCACCCCTAATAAAAATACATATCAGTGAGTTTAAAGGAATAAATGTTAAAACAGCATGCCATATTATGAGTGCGTGCGCGCAGGCCGTACCAACAAAACAGAAACCAAAGGGGAGAGTGGAAATCCGTTTGTATTAAATGAGAGGGGCGAGGCGTCGGTACTGTGACACACTCACAGCGAGGATTTCTTCTCGGCAACTCTCTTACATTGGCTGGGTAACGATGACATGGATCGACAATAAAACCGGGCAGTTTGAATCGGAATGCCGGTGCCAATAACCGTCGAAAAGGCGGGACGTACCAATTTTTCCCCATGTGCCAAATGTGAAGGATCCATCTTTACTATACTGGTGAAGATCACTTTGCCTTTTTATTTATCTATTTATTTTCTGTTAATGGCCTACATTTAGGATGTTAACACACATTTCAAGTTGAATTGTAGTATGAATTAAACTAAAAACAGATTTCTGCATTTTTTTGGGAAGATTTGAGAGCGAGACTGCTGTGTGTGAGACAGCTCACAAAGTGACACTGTATGTGAGACAGCTCATGAACAGTATATATGAAACATGAAGAGAATAGAAAAGTCAAGTGATTTTATTTGAATAGCGCTTTTCACAACACACATTGTTTCAAAGTATCTTTACAGAAAATCATGCATTAACAAAAAGTGAAACCGTAATATCTTTAAAGTCTTAGAGACATCATTGTGTAGTTTGATTAAATATGATTGTAAAGTGTATAAAAATTAAATTAATAATTGTGTTTAGAGCTCCTGCGAGCAAGCTGAAGGCGACTGTGGCAAGGAACACAAAACTCCATAAGATAAATAACCTTGGGAGAATCCAAGCCCACTGTGGGGGGCCGGTTCCCCTCTGGCTAACAGCAAATGCCAATGTTATTATATTATTTGTGTGTAGTGTAAGTCATGGTTTAAAATAAGTAAATTAAGTGTTAAGGGCCATTGCTTAAACAAAGATTTTGTATGAACTGTAAAATAAATGACTAATATCTTTGAAATTCATCCTGGATTAACTGCAGAAGTTCACATAGATGCAATGTCCTTTGATAATTGGCTGATGATGGCTTTTGTTCGCAATTAATTCATAGTCTATGTATCCTATTTTAAGAGTGTAGTCCATCATTAGACCGAGGTGATGGAGGCAGAGATCAGTGAGGTACATCACAGTTCAACCGGCAAGTCATTTCAGTGAGGTCTATCCTAAGTCCAAGGTTCAGGCAGTGGCATATGAAGTATCCCATGTCTTATGGTTGAAGTTGACATAAGTTCATCCTCTAAAGTCAATTGTAATAGATTGAACTGTTGTCTGCATTTAGTTGTCATCTCTCAGCGACACATAGCAGTGGAGTCCAGCACCAAGCAGGAACGGAGCTGGATCTGACTGACTCTGGTAATGAATTCCGAGGTTGAGACAGGAAAACAAATAGAATAATATTAGCGTAGATGCCATTATCTTTTTTTGCAGTTATAGATCATGATAAATGTTTCTGTTTCTGGCAGACCTAACTAAAGCAGCCTAATTGCAAGTTGATGGATAAATTAGGTGTATAAAAATAGACTAGCTAAATTTAGCCTAGACTTACAGAGCGTGTCTGTGTCCCAAATAGTGTTAGGGAGACTATTACATAGTTTAAGAGCCAAATAGGAAAATAATCTACTTCCTTTTGTGGATTTCTATATTCTAGGAACTATTAACAGGCCAGAGTTTTGCGATCGTAATGAACGTGATGGAATATAGCGTGGTAGGTCATTTAAGTACTGCGGTGCTAGACCATTCAAAGCTTTGTACGTAGTTAACAAAATGTTCAAATTAATACGAAATTTAACAGGCATCCAATGTAACGATGATAAAATGGGGCTAATTTGATCATATTTCAAGGTTCTAGTTATCACTCTAGCTGCTGCATTTTAAACCAATTTAATAACAATTTTTGAACTTGCTGGACATCCTCCCAATAATGCATTACAATAATCTAGTCTTGAGGTCATGAATGCATGAATTCGTTTTTCGGCATCAGCAACAGAGAGCATGTGTTGTAACTTAGCAATATTTCTGAAGTGGAAGAATGCTGTTCTACAAACATTGGTAATTTGATATTCAAAGGACAGATTGGTATCAAATAAAACACTGTACTTGCATCGCTATAGAAGCCGATGTAACAGTACATCAATCAAGAGACAAATTATATTTTTGCTGCTTATTTTTAGAGGTTTTTGGTCCAATAATTAGTACCTCTGTTTTGTCGGAATTGAGTACAAGGACATTTCTGGCCATTTAATCTTTGATTTCATTGACACACTCGATGGGTTCAATGGGTTTCGAAGATAAAGTTGGGTATCGTCGGCATAACAGAGGAAAATAATTCTACGATTCCTGATAATATCTCCCAGAAGAAGCATATAAAAGGAGAAAAGCAGAGGCCCTAAAACTGATCCCTGTGGCACTGACAATTCCTCGTTTACACAGACAAAGTGGTAGCGGTCTGCTAAGTAAGACCTAAACTAAAATAATGCAACTCCACAAATGCCAACAGAATTCTCAAGCCTATTCAAGAGAATGTCATGATCAGTGGTGTCATAGGCAACACTAAGATCTAAAAGCACTAGAAGAGAAATGCAGCTGCGATCAGATGATAAGAGCAAGTCATTTGTAACTCTGATAAGTGCAGTCTCTGTACTGCGATGGGGCCTAAATCCTCACACCATAAATACCATTTGTCTGTAGAAATTAACATAGTTGGGGGGGGGGAGGAATACTACCTTAGTATTTTCGACATAAAAGGGAGATTTGAAATCGGTCTATAATTAGCCAATGCTCCAGGATCAAGCTGTGGCTTCTTAATAAGCAGTTTGATAACTGCCATTTTAAAGTTTCTTGGGACATGTCCAAAGGATAGCGAGGAGTTAATAATATTAAGAAGAGATTCTGAGATTATAGGGAATATCACTTTTAAGAGCTTAGTTGGCATTGGATCTAGCATATGTTGTTGCTTTTGATATTTCAAAAAGTTTTGTTAGCTCTTCATGACCTATGACAGTGAAGGATTGAAGTTGCTTGTGAGGAAAATTAAGAGACACTGTTTTCTGAGGTACTGTGACAGACAATTTCATAATTCCAATTTTATTTCTGATGATTTCAATTACATCAGTAAAAAAATTCATTACTTTTGTGCTGCGACAGAATATCTAGTTCAGTCGAGGCTTTATTCCTAAGCAATTTAGCCACCATACTGAATAAACACCTAGTATTGTTGTGGTTATTTTCTATGAGTTTGCTAAAATATGCTGATCTGGCAGCTTTTAGTGCCTGTCTGTAGCTACAGACACTATTCTTCCATGCACTGCGAAATACCTCTAATTTTGTTTTCTTCCATTTGCACTCCATTTTCGCCTCTCATTAGCAGGTGAGGTCTACCTCAAAAACTCTTCCAATTGTCTATAAATCCTATGCTATTCTCCGGACACCACTCAGACTTCCAGCCATTTAGTGACACTAATCTAACATAAACCTCATCACTGTGATGAGTAGGGAGGGGGCCAGAGCATATTACAGTGTCTGACATCATTTTTGCAAATTCACACACCTCTTTAAAATTATCTCTAGTGATCTCCACGACTGGGGAAGCCAGACATCGTATGTGCCGACATGAATAACAATTTTAGAAAATCTACGTCTAGCATCTTGTAAATTTGATCTGATGTCAGACGGCATTGCCCCTAAAATGTATTTAACAATAATGGCTGTAGTCTCTATTTCCACATTCCTTACAATAGAATCACCTATAACCAGGGCGCTTTCAACATGATTTTGTGAATCGATTGGAAACCCTAATAGGAATGGGAGAGTGGTGTTGCTTTGCTGAGCGAGTATGCTGCCGAGACGTCACCCAAACACCCTGCTGTGGGGGCTCTACAGCCGAAACCAAAGTGTGTGTGTTGCTCACTGTTCTACCCACATCGAAATAGTATCTACTGGCTTCTTTTTCTCAATGACCTTCACTAGCGTTCAATGTGTGCTCGAACTCATTAACTTTCTCCATCAGCCTGACTAATTCCTTACATTTATCACATGTAAATTCCTCACTGCTGATGGAAGAAGCTATAGTAAACATGTAGCACGCAATGCAGGAAGCAATAAAATTAGTGGATGCCATGACTTAGACAAAATACAACAATAACAAACAATTGTGTAAGTTACCATACAAAAATATCAAACCATTCTTTTGGCAAACAGACATGATAAATAACAAATTGTTTTTAAAATTCAATTTTGATTTGCCCCAACCTAACGCTCATGGAAAATGCCTTAATTGTGTTTTTTATTATTATTTCATGACATTCTATTTTATAGGCACTGAATATGTCTGTAAATCTAACTCATGAACTTTGACTCAAATTTAATGGGGTACAAATTTATGGTGCTCCCTGTACCCTTAGACTAGGGTCGCTGGCACCAGAGGGATACAACAGGTTGTAACATTATCATCAGAGAGCAAGCTGAAATGTATATAACAAAAAGGGAATTCATTTTAATTGGCTAATGGATTGACATCATGTTCTATAATCTTTTATTTTATATAGGAGCAGTCAATGTACCCAGACTCTTTTAAGATAGTTTTAGTCTCAACCATTCTTAAAGGATTGATCACGTTTCCATTTTGAATCCTTAAAATTAGATAGGAGGACACTCATACAATATACAGTATATACAGTAAATACAGTATAATACACAGAGAACAGTACATTATGTGGTTAGCTGTTTGTATTTCAGAATTATTCTAAATACATAGTAAAAATTTAAATCACGCAATAGTGGTACAGTTTCACTCAGTAACCACTCACTCAGTGATGTGACCTAGACAACATTAGCATGTAGTTCAGTGGGTCTTATCTAGTGAGATCAACTGCTTTGTGTGTTAATCTAATTATGCTAATGGTGTATTTTTGTACTGTTTGTAATATAGAGCAATCCTCGACAGACTGAACTCAAATGGCTCTCTTTTGTACATGGCATTGTATGTAACACATCTGGAGTGGTGGTGGTGTAGTGGTCTAAGCACATAACTGGTAATCTGGTAATCAGAAGAATGCTTGTTCAAGCCACCACCATTGTGTCCTTGAGCAAGGCACTTTACTCCAGGTTGCTCCAGGGGGATTGTCCCTGTAATAAGTGCACTGTAAGTCGCTTTGGATAAAAGCGTCTGCCAAATGCATAAATATAAATATAAACATTTCAGTTACATAGCCATTTCATAAAATTTAGTTAATAAAACACCAAGACATGGTTTCAAAAGGTAGTACAGTGTAAATGTATTAATATTATGGCACTGAATGATTACCATATTCATGGACCTTAATCTTGTATTCACATAGTATTACTATGGTACCACACTCAAAAAATTAAAATCACTTTCATTGTCAGTTTTACTCAATCCTCCCAGGTTCATACTACTCAAAAAAGTCTGTAACAAATGGAACTTAAAATTAACTTTGTTGATTCAAATAAAAATAAAAAGTATCTTGTCAGCTTTACTTGCCTTATGTGCCTTTGTACAAGATGAATATAAAGGGGGATACTTGTTAGTGGTGTAATTGTTATGTTGAGAGTTAGATGAATTTCTATTATGTTGTAGTTTTGGGGGTTGACATCATGGTGAAGTGTGGAGCTGGAGCCTGGCTTTATCCACTTTTTTAATTCCACTTTCAGCCATTGAGCAATTTCTGTGCTAACTGTAGCATAGTGACCAAGTTGAACTCAGTAGTGCTTCCGACTAGCATGTTTTTAACATTTAAAATGTTCTGTCACTAGTTAGCATTTCACTAAAAGAGTTTTATTTGAGTAATTTTGACATGTTAAACTTAGTTGGGTTTACTTAATTTATTTAGGTTGAAGTATTTAAGTTTATTTCAAGTATTTAAGTTCATTTTAATTTGAAGCATATGGATCCACTGTCAATGATTAAGTTCAGCCTGAATATTTTTTTTAGTGCATATCCAAAAACCATGGTACTTTGTGTTTGTGGTAATACCCCAAATATATTATTTTAGTTATTTTAGACATAGTTATAACAGATACACTCGAATACCCCATGCATGGACTGACATATAAAACGACAAAAAGGTTTTTCATGCTGCTTTTGCGTTGTTGTTTGTTTCTTTCTTTGTCTCTAAATTAATTCTTTCAAATTAGGTCTGACTTAGAAATCGTCACATACTGTAGAAAACAAAGCCCTGTGACCTGTATGTTAAAGATACCATACTATGTACTCCAAAGTAGCCTGTATTTTTATAGACACAGGGATTCATTCAGGAACCTTACACCCACAGACGGAAACATCTATAAATAGAGCAATATATGTATGCCACCATAACTACAAATTTTAATGGAAAACTTTTATACTGAAGGAAGGACTTCAAGTCATAAACAAAGGCAGTTATTCTTCTTCATTCTAGAGTGTTTAATGCAAATATTCCAAGTAGCTACAAATACTGACTGCCAAACAACTTGTCTATGAATAGTAAACCAATTCTAACCCTGGACAAGCCATTTAAAAACACATTCCCACAATCTTGAGGGGAATGCAAATGCAGACATTAGTATGTAATTTGTGGGCCTAAGAAAACAGGAAGGAAAGCTTTTAAATCTTGAGGGCGTTATCTAACTGTCAGGGGGGTTCAGTGTGTGTTGTAACGAGATGAACGAGGACAGGGTTGACGCAAATGAGCCAGGAACGAGAGGCTAGCATGGTGCCAGACTGAACTCGCTGACTCGCCTCCAGGGTAGGGTTGCACCAGCTGTGCGTAGGGTCTTAGTTAAATTGAGAGGTAAAGTTCACACTAAGGGCTTAGTAACTAAGACCCTGTCCCAGTACCCACACTTGCAGTCTTGGCCACTTGAGTGCGCATGACAGGAAGTAAGTGTTCAAGACTGTCCCATGTCTAAAACATGCCAAAGCTCAGTGCACTTAACCCACATTAGCGGGAAATGGCTAAGTGTATCCCAGAGCTCATCACAATCAGGAGCCATACCTCGACTACCCGAGCGATCAGCGTCTTTTCACCATGATGGTGTCAAGGGAAGCTTTTCAATGCAAGTTATTTATAATAATCAGATAGTGATACGTAAGTGAAGCATATATTTATTTTAGTATAAATGAACATATTCAACATAATATGACGTGTTTGAGATGATTTAATAGCAGCATCATAATTACAAAATATTATTTATGTGTATATTTAGATACCTCTTTGTTATCCTTCTTGCCCAATAATCAGTGTTGAGTAAGTTACTCTAAAAAAGTTATTACTAACTACTAATTACATCTTCTACAGTTTAATTAGATTACAGTATGAATTACACTGTCTGAAAAGTAATTGCATTACTTATTACTTTGTAAAACCCTTATCAACCTCGACCAGATGAAAAATATAAAATAGACATGACATTTTTATTTTAATTCTTTCAAATAAATCATATAAAATCAAATAAATTATTCATGAAATGGCCAAAGAATTTAAGGGGGCTGCAATTAATTAGAAAACATACATTTTAACATTATACATGACATTTAAAATTCACTATTGTTTTATATAGAATTACTCTAAAGTCTACATAGTATTTAACACAATTACATCAGAAGTAACTATTTAAATAATTGAAAAATTAAACAGTAATTCATAATTACAGTAATGAATTACTTCGTAATCCATTACACACAACACAGTCAATAAAAAAAATTAAAAAAAGTGTTTGTTCTTGCCCGATACAGTTGGTGATTTTGATAATTTATCAGCCAGTGTGGCATATTTTATGCTGTCTAGTAAATGTTGTTTAAAAATAAATAATTAACTACTACCGGTTCTCGCTCATCTTTATGTCTTTGGTCGTCTTATATAAATGACAAGACAAAGCATATCATTTAAATGGGTTGTATTATTAGTAGCTTTTAATGGATCACACGGGTTTATAGAATTTTTTTTTATTAAGTTTAATGCAGTGTATTGAGAAACAATGTAGAATAAAATGGCTTATATTTAATATTTTACAGCAGTTATGAACGGCACAATTTTGTAGTGAAACATTTTTAATGTGCAAAGTATTGAAAATCTAAATTAGTAAAAATATTTTTTGTATCTTTTCTACAACACAATACACTTCCAACAACCATTAGTGTATTAATAAATTAAAAGATGGGTAACTTTTTCAGATATTTATTATTTTAAGTTAAGTTGGCTATAACAATCACAGCTACCAAAAACATTCAGTCTTCAGTGAAGACACAACCAGCACCAACATCTTTAAAGGGCACCTATCATGCCCCTTTTCACAAGATGTAAGTTAAATCGTTGGTGTCCCCAGAATGTGTCTGTGAAGTTTCAGCTCAAAGTACCCTACTGATCATTTATTATACCATGTTGAAAATGCTCATTTTTGGGTGGGAATAAAAACGAGCTGTTTCTGTGTGTGTGTCTTTAAATGCAAATGAGCTTGTGCTCCCCACCCCATATCCAGAATAGGGCGGAGATTTGACATCTCCGCTTCGGATAACTCAGAGCCATATAGAGAGAGAGTTGCGACAACGGAAGTTCTAAATGCTTGATCATCACGTGATTCAAGTAGACTTCAGATAGTTCCAGGAAGTGCTTTGGCGGGCATTTCAAACTGTTAGAGTAGAGTGACAGAACTGCGATTTCTGGTAATTAGTAGTCAATAAATGAATTTATTTTACATGTTTATGTAACACACAGACATATGTATGTAGCATGAGTATGTTGTTACAGCGATGTTGTTTTTTATTATCAGCAAGTTATTTTTATTTAGATGTACTGATAATATACAGAATAAGATAACATTATTCTTTAAACGTCTCACCTTTTAAAAGTGCGTCGCAAACGGCATGTGTTTGCTGCTACTTCCGGGAACTATTGAGAGGCTCCACGAGCTGCCATTGCTGTAAAAAAAACATTCCATTGGAGTCAATGGAGTTGTCGCAACTCTCTCTATATATGGCTCTGGGATAACTAGACAGAAGCAATATGACTGACAGCTAAAATAGTGGTTTTCAGCCCTTGCTTAATCTATAGATAAACCTATATATGTTTGAACCGGCGTCAGACACTGATGAGGGAGAGACTCCATCAAAAGTAACAACTTTGAGAATGAACCAGGAAGTTTCCGAATTGGTTATTTGATAACTTTATTTGATGTAGAGTTTTTTTTTTTTTCAACAGTTTTGCAACGATGGATGAGCAACACACACACACACACACACACACACAAATTCTGTTACAATGTTCACTGCGCTATAACGAAACACACAAACAAATTGGTCCGTCGGCAGTCGTGGGCGGGGCCTGTAAAAAGTTACGTCACTTTGTACATAATCTGCAAACGGCTTGTTTGAGGCAGTGCTTATGATTAATGGAGATTAAATAAAAGGACTGGGTGGATTTTTATCATTATAGGGTGGCTGTGTACACACACTGTGACACATTTATGTTCAAACATTAAGTAAAAGGGAACTTCGCATAATAGGTCCTCTTTAAGTCTACTAGTGTCCCGACTTGCATCTAATTATAGTAATTATCTACACACCCGCAGTCTTCACGTCTATTTGCACACTAGTGGCCAAACACCAGATACATGAGAAAAGTGGGTAAGTAGGCAAGACTAAAACCACAAGTGGGGTTATTGGGACAGGGCCTTAATTAGTGCTTAATTTGGCAGCACCACCTGTTCTTATGGCAAGACTAAGTAGGTTGTAAACTCTTCGTAATGCGTAGTTACATAACATGATGTTTACCTGTATTGATCCAATAAACAGCCTTCAAATTTGTACACAGACCTGTTAAAAAGCCCTGAATTTCAGTTTGATCTTGTTCAAACCTTGTTTGCTCACATAACTGCAGCTGTAATGAATTATATTCCCAATGAAAACACAATACATAATAAAACAAGTTTTCCTTAATGGTATATTTAACCAATGTATATAACAGTATCCAATAACTAACTAAAATGAATAAAGGGCAATAAATAAATACTAATACAACAGGCTGGAAAATAGACATTTATTAATTTTAATATCTTTTATATTTCGTATATGTTGAAACTTGAATGTGTCCACAGGAAAGTGCACCGTTAGATCGGTTTCATGCTGAAGATGTTTTTTGCATAATGTTTTCTCCCGTAAATGTAAACAAGTGTAAATGTCAACATGTCGAAAAGACTGAAGCCTGTCAACCAAAACATGAGCTCATTGATGTCATGCTAGTCTCCTTTTTTATTCCATCCGTTACTCCTGGTCAGAGGCTAACGTAAATATTTAGTTTATATATAGGGTTACGTCCTACCTAAGTTTAATGGTGCAACGCTCAAATCTTTAAGTATGCGTAAATAGTGACTTAGTGCCCATTTACACCACAACTAGGCTAAGTTGTAACTGAACTATAGCTGGTGCAGCCGGCCCCAGCTCCCCTAAATGTGAGGCCAATGTAGCGGCCTAAAGCCAAATGTGGTGGATAACAGCTATGGATTTCACACATGGCGTTCCGACCATGTCATCTCTTTAGTGTCCAAATCTCTCCCACTCTCATTTTAGTATTTCTTATAGATGTGTTTATAAAGCACAGAGAAGTTCCAGTATCAAGACCCAGCAAGGTTTGGTATTCATTGTGCCATTTATTATTATTTTTTTGGTATTGTATTCTATGAGTCTGTTAGCAGTTAAACTGTCCCAGACTACACTAGTGGTAAATACAGTGACAACCCAAGCTCAGTTAGGGTGCATGATGAACGAAACTACGGTAAACAAAGTATGTGCTGCCATCTAGTGGTCCATGACTACACTAGAGATTCACGAGTAGTTAGAAGCACAAAACAAATATGGCAAGCTGAATTTACATTTAATCATCCAGGATATGAATTATAGGTTAGCCATTCTTATTTTCACTAGTTTAAAATGCTAATTCTTGATACCTGTAAATGTGTTTCAATATGTTAGATGTGGTATTTCAAGCCACTAGTTAAAACAATATAACAAAAAAAAAAAAAATCTAATTTTTACTAGTAAGAAGTGCATATATTGCCATTTCAACTAGTCGAATGAGCTTTTCGATTACAAAGGTTTTATAAAGTCAAGGCAATTCATGGTTGATAGATCTTAGTGAGGGTAAATTGCACCCTTAACTTATATTGTTTTGAAAGGTCTTATTAAACTTTATGTAAAAAGGTCTTTTAGCAGTCCGAATCTCAAAGATGATTCTATTTAAGAGCACTGCATTGTATACCTATAGTGTGCTCTGTTGTATACTGCAGTCGTGGTAGTTAGCAAAGCTAATATATTACAAAAACAAAGAACATCAGGTTGAATCACAAGATAGTTTTAGTCCCAGACCCTTATGTTTCAAAAAGCGCTTTTGGTTTTAGCGTTGACATCCCAACACTTGATTCTAAAGCAAAATATTTTATAGCTCTCATGACTAAAATGTGCTATCTAGTGTCTATATAAATCCAGACTCTATCTGGTAAATTGAAAAACTTTGTTTTTCAGTGCTTTATTAAATTATGAAGTCACATTTTTACATGTTTTAAAGCCAAAGCTTGATTGACAGCTTCAACACTGAACCAGTGCTGGACCCAGGTAAGGACAAATGGGCCAGTAAGAAATATTTGGACTCTGTTTGGCTTTGAATGCTCTTGAACATTGAACAGCAGTGTAAAACCACTGAAAACACAAGTCTTTTTTCCTTTTATCATCTTTAAGCAGTCAGAAGCATGCATAAACAGACAGACAAGGCAAGAGTCTCCTTGCAACAAAACCCAGGAAAGAATAACAGCAAGAAGCTGAGCAAAGTGCTGAATTTTTATATTTAAACATAAGAGTTCAGAAATCAGAAGTACAACTGATGCTTCAACAAGACCTGACAGAAGAGCAACATGTGGTTGAACTTCCATGAGGCGAATTCCACAGTAATGCGAGGACGATTCTATTGGAATATGTCAGAGGCTTGTAATAGATCTTCCACACACAGACACACTAAATTGTGATTGCTCCCCGATGAGATACCATTAGAGGCCAAAGCCTTAATTAAATTTAACAGTCATCTCTGAACGTGAAGGACGCGGTTTGGAAAAAATACTGTCTGTAGTCAAAAATGATAAAAAAATCCATAAATACTCAGTATTCAAGCAAGCATTGGATTGCTAAAGGGATGGTAGAAGACAGTGTTTAATGAGTGTATAAGGTTGCGTTTCTTGTATTTTGGGTATTCTTTACCAACCAGCCCTATGTGTTTACAACAGGGCTACAGGGACACAATCAATATTTTCTGGAAGAATGGCATCATAAATTTGGCCGCAAGTGTACGGATCTGACATATTTTGCCGTCACACTCATAACTAGCAATACTGAATTACAGTAAATACAGGCGGGATGAACCACAGCATGGGAGAGGCACATGTTTACAAAAATTGGCCACACCTTAATCACAACAGATTCCATTATTCAGAGTTGAATCAGCCAGATCTTGATGCAGTTTCAGTTAAAAACTCTCTTGTAATTAACAAGGGATAGTTCACCCAAAACCGAAAATTCTCATGATTTTCTCACCCTCCTGGTATCTCAGATGTGTATGACTTTCATCTGCTGAACACAAAATGAAGATTTTTAGAAGAATATTTCAGCTCTGTAGGTCCATACAATGCAAATGAATGGGTGCCAAAATGTTGAAGTTCCAAAATACACAAAGTCAGCATAAAAGTAATCCATAATAGGTGCGGGTAAGAAACAGATCAATATTGAAGTCATTTTAGGACATAAATTCTCTTCCCTGCCCAATAGAGGGGGCAAAATGCAAGAAGAATGTGATTCATTAAAAAAACAGGAGGAGGAGAAAGTGAAAGTGCAGGAAAAAGGACTTAAATATTGATCTGTTTCTCGTACGTACCTAACATATCGCTTCAGAAGATATGGATTTAACCACCAGAGTCGTCTGGAGTACTTTTATGTTGACCTTATTTGGATTTTGGAGCTTAAAATTTTTGGCACCCATTCACTTGCATTGTAAGAGCTGACGTATTCTTCTAAAAATCTTCATTTGAGTTCAGCAGATGAAAAAAAGTTAAACATCTGGGATGGCATAAGAGTGAGTAAATGATAAGAATGTTTTTATTATGGGTTAACTTGCCCTTTAACTGAAGCTTGTTCGATTCTGGTAGCCATCTACAGAGCTTTGGTATGAAACTCTAAAACAAAGCATTGTAACATGGAGCAAAGATGCGCCTAATCTGTAGCACTCGCTCACATCTGGAATGGAAAGTTAAACTGAACAAGCTCGGAAAGGGACCATTTCATAGTAGGAGTTCATTTCTACCACAGCTGCCCAAATAAATGGGTCTCAATTGTAGCTTAATACTGTCAAAGCCTCTGTATAGAGATCATCTTCAATCCAATTTAAATCCATTGCACAAGGCCTAGCGCATTGCACAAAATAAATTACCAGAGAATCCAAATAGTGCTACTTCAGACACTACAGCACTCAAAAATAATAATCAAATGTTCAGTCGATAGAGGAAACTGTACCGCAACAGGGATCTCTTGAAATCCAAGGCAGCATTATGCATAAAATACTGACAGATATTAAGGAAATAAAAGACCAATGGGGCAGGAAAAGATGTTTCGCACTCATACCTAGAAGTGTGAATATTATAAATGTATCTGATGTATCCCTATGGAAGACAAAAATGCAGGAAAATAATAAATACAAAATAAAATAGTTTATCTTTAGAACCTTCCATTTTAGTACACAGAGAAAAAAAATATAAATGATTTTTTTCCTTTTTCTAAACCTCAACTATGAGAACCTGGTATTGGGATTTGCCAAATCCATTTCGGTGTCCATTATCCCTGTTCGGCAAACAAGGGCAAGATCTCCACAGAACGATTTTTACACTCAGGCCTTTAAAAAGGGAAGGTTGCAACCAATGCCACACGTGGCTATCCCTTAATGAAGTAGGCTACACAGGTAAATACGGCAAGGCATGCCCATCTCCCAAGTCCCATAAAAAAAACATAACGAAAATGAAATTCATGGGTCTGCATTGTCCTCACTAGAGATCTGGGCTCACTTTAGGAGAAAAGATCAGTTTCGTGGCATTTTACATCAGAGCAACTTGTTTTAGAGCAAGCCAAAAGAAAAACAAAAAATAATCCAGTTTCTTTCCCTCTCAAAAGAGAAGGAAAGTTAAAGAGAAAAATGTATCATTAGTGCCAGTTTTGCAGTTGCTGTTGATCATATTCTGCTATCAGTTTTTTTATATGTGCCAGTTTGTTGTGTAGATATTCACAGCGGTTCTTCTCTTGGCTATAAATTGGATTAATCTGTGTGAGAGAAAAAAAAAAGAACATGATCACAATTTTGAAAAGTTCTCTGTGTGGAGTAATAAAACAAATATTGGGAGAGACGTTCATCTTACCTTTTTAATTTTGCGATACTCTTCAAGTATCTGGTTGTGGATTGTCTGTGAAAAGAGAAAACAGATCTTCACAACAGTGTTTCCATAAGCAGCATTTTCAAGATGTGCATCAATAAGAGTGAGAAGAGCTGTAATGCCTCCCTTTATTTGACAGGCCATGTAGTTTGAAGGATTAAAGGCTGTAAAGTTCTATTTAAGAAAATTAAGACAAGCTTATGCTAAGTTTTTGCATGCATACTATGGTGCAAAACATCCCTCCGACACAGGAAAACCAGCTCAACCTGATGGCATGAGTTTGGGGCAGGATCATCAGTTTGTACAACCAATAACAGTAGAGTTTTCTGGAATCTGTTTGAAAATACAGATTATTTTGCCATTTGCTGATGGTTTGACTATGACTGCTTTGTGACTCTTAGAACAGCAGATGCATGTGCGGCAACGTAAAAAGATGCGGACTGTCCACCAGTCTAAAAACAGTAGTACTGAGCTTCACTCGCACTGTGACGAAACGGCATGTGGAAAAACAAATTATATTCTGGCCTTAAGGGTCATTTTCCTTAAAGGAATATTCTGGGTTCAATACAAGTTAAGCTCAGTCGATAGCATTTGTGGCATAATGTTGATTTACCAAAAAAGTAAATTTTGATTCATCCCTCCTTTTCTTTAAAACAGCAAAAATCGAAGTTACTGTGAGGCACTTACAACAAAACTGTATGGGGCCAATTTTTGGAGGGTTTAAACACAGAAATGTGAAGCTCATGATTTTATAAAAGCACTTACATTAATTCTTCTGTTAAAACTTGTGTATTATTTGAGCTGCAAAGATTTATTGTAAATTTTGTGTCATGGCAACAAGGTTGTAAAATCGGCTATGACATTACACAGAAAAGGTTAGTAAGTGAGGTTATCACACTAAAATAATGTTTACACACATATTGTTAATGTCTTGTGGCTATACTTTTGAAAAAGTGAGTATTTTAACATTCAAAAATTGGCCCTCATTCACTTCTATTTTAAGTGCCTCACTGTAACTCGGTTTTTGCTTTATCTAAAGGAGGGACAAGTCAGTCAATTTTTGTGGTAATCAACATTATACCATAAATGCTGTTGATTGAGCTTAACTTGTATTGAACCCAGAACATTCCTTTAAGAACAATTATGTCATACAGCAGCTTGTGTGAGAAACGTATTCATTTTTAAACATGTTATAACAAAACCAGAGCTTACTGTAGACTAACAGGATTACAAAATGTTCGATGTACTACTTCATAAATGTATAAAGCAAAAAGTTCCGGCTGAAGAATTTGATTAGACTAACAAGTGATACCTGCTCAGATTATTGAACATTGTTGGCACTAGTCAGTTTGTTGCTAATGTGGTTTATTTTATTATTAAGCTTCTTCACAAGGTTAGATTGCTTTTCTTCCTGTTCCACTTTCATATCAACATTTTCAAATGTATTATGCGACTCGCTTTTGACGTGCAAACTCCGCTGGAGCCCTAGATGAGTCAACCACACACTTTTTTTCATGTTTTCCAGAGAAAGATGACTACTGGGATCAAGCAGGAGCTGACAGCATATTACAAATTAATAAAAGGTGAGAAAGTTGCAGTAACACGCATGGATGGGTCCAGTGTGTTTTTGGCTGAAAGGTTGATTCGGGTAAAGACCACAGCAGAGAGTCCTACTCTCAAACTTGTAGCTGATAGATGAGAGCATAGTCAAAATGGCAAGGATGAAAGTCAATAACATAAGGGTGAATAAATTATGCCAATTTTCATATTTGGGTGAACTATCCAATTCTTCGTGAGCAGATTCTGTGTGGTGTCAGTGGAGTTTATAATGAAGATAAATGGTTACCTTGTACTTGTCTGTGCCTTGTTTGAGCTGTTTGAGCTCCGAGTCGAGAATAGTGAACTGTCGGGTTATGCTCTCTATCCGTGCATGGAGGCCCCGGTATTCACTGTACTCTGCGTTAAAGTCGTTTTTGTAACTCTGACGCTGCTCTTGTGAGCTTATCACGGTGTACTTTCTGTTGAGGAAAAAAAACAACCTAACTTTTAATATTGTAGTCCGTAACAAAGCAAGTTGCACATAACTTGATAGTTTGTTCTTAGAAATGTTCTAAACTCTTGACTTCAAATAATATGTGCTTTTCAATTAAGATGCAGAGGGGTGCTTACAATAAATAGTCTGCAGTCTCCGACGAAGACGCAGGAATACTGGAGCTGTCGCATGTTCCGTTCAGACCTGAAAAGAAATATAAGGTGAACTCAAGGACACTTTCATCCTGCAGACTGTAGAAGAGGAACAAGGACACTATGCCTTGATGTCAGTGTGCTCTGAGATTTTAAGAAGAGAAAAACAACTGACATTGCTTTAGTAGAAAAGTGAAAAGAGATTTGCGGAACTACACATTTTCAAAATATGTCAGAACAACTTAACTAATCAGTCTAAAGAAAGCTCTGTTTTGTCCTTCTAGAAGAGCAGAAATTACTAAACCCATAAAGTTAAAACCTAGTCAACCTCACAAACGCTGCATTCCATTCCATTTCTCCAATGAAAAGTGCAATTGAATGCCATTTGAAGTCAGAATTCCAACTTGGAATCTCGATATTAAATCTTCAATTCCGATTTCGCCAAGATGCTGGTGCGTGACGTCAAACATGTCGGCACACAGTGAGATGTAAAAAGCGATAAAATTTCACGTTTATGAAATATAGTCTGTTGAAGTCGGAAGATAACAAACCTTAGCCAAATACATTTAACAAAATGTTCACAATTCCTGATATTTAATTGTAGAAAACATTTCCTGTCTTAGGTCAGTTAGGATCACTATTTTATTTTAAGAATGTGAAATGTCAGAATAATTGTAGAGAGAATTAATTATTTCAGCTTTTATTTCTTTCATTACATTCCCAGTGGGTCAGTAGTTTACATGAACTTTGTAAGTATTTGGTGGCATTGCCTTTAAATTGTTTAATTTGGGTCAAACGTTTTGGGGAGCCTTCCTCAAGCTTCTCACAATAAGTTGCTGGAATTTTTGCCCATTTCTCCAGACAGAACTGGTGTAACCGAGCCAGGTTTGTAGGCCTCCTTGCTCACACGCTTTTTCAGTTTGAGGTCAGGGCTTTGTGATGGCCACTCCAATACCACAACTTTGGAGGTATGTTTAGGGTCATTGTACATTTGGAAGACCCATTTGCAACCAAGCTTTAACTTACTGGCTGATGTTTTCAGATTTTGCTTCAATATATGAACATAATTTTCCTTCCTCATGATGCCATCTATTTTGTGAAGTGCACCAGTCCCTCCTGCAGCAAAGCACCCCCACAACATGATGCTGCCACCCCCATGCTTCACGGTTGGGATGGTGTTCCTTGGCATGCGAGACTCACCCTTTTCCCTCCAAACAGCGATGGTCACTATGGCCAAAGAGTTCAATTTATGTTTCATTAGATCAGAGGAAATTTCTCCAAAAAGTAAGAACTTTGTCCCTGTTTGCACTTGCAAATGGTAGTATGGCTTTTTATGGCATTTTTGGAGCAGTGTCTTCCTTGCTGAGCAGCCTTTCAGGTTATGTTGATAAAAGAGTTGTTTTACTGTGGATATAGATACTTGCCTACCCGTTTCCTCCAGCTTCTTTAAAAGGTCCTTTGCTGTTCTGTGATTGATTTGGACCTTTCGCACCAAACTACATTAATCTCTAGGAGACAGAATGCATCTCCTTCCAAAATGGTATGATGGTTGCGTCGTCCCATGGTGTTTATACTAGTGTACTATTGTTTGTACAGATGAACGTGGTACCTTCAGGCATTTGAAAATTGCTCCCAAGGATGAACCAGACTTGTGGAGTTCCACAATTTCTTTTCATGAGGTCTTGTTTAACAAATGCTTGAAGGGACAAATTGTAAATTATACTCTTTTGACAAGTGTACGCCTATAGCACAAATGCTAACGTTGCAGCATTGTTTATTAATTGGGTTACTAGAAGACGTCTCTGGTAACAGTCGAACACCTGTTAAAGCCCAAAGTAAATTTCATCATCAGCAGAGATTGTGCACTGAACTTGCACAGCCCAAATCGTATGCGCAAAATGCGAATGTGCCTGGAATTATTAGCACTAATTAGTGGGTCCAAAAGGTGCAACACTCAGTCAAGCTGTTGCTGTCACAGAGTAGTAAATGCGATCAACACTAAACAACATGAGATGAGGGTGGAAACAGCAACTGTAAATTTGCAAGTCAAGAGAGCGTTTAAGAAGGTCATACCTGCATTTGAATAACTGGAGTCTGAATGAATATAAAAACATATTTCTGCCTATTTATTTAAAATCAAGAAGAGAAATAGTTCAGTATAGCAGTCATAGCGCACTTGTGCCAATCGCCTGTGTATGCATGCATAATCAAATGTACTATACTTTGAAAGGCTAGTATTTGACTAAGCAGATGTTCAACGTTCATGACAAAACCAAAGTTTATTTTGGGCTTAAGCTAACAGGAGCGTTGCGGTTTTGTTTGCTTGCAAATCATCTTCTGAGCATCTGGCAATGGAATGATCTAGTCAGAGATCAGAGATATCAAGTATGACTATCTCACATCCAACTTTGAATAGAATGCAGCATTACCTAATCTGTTGATGGACTGCTAACTGACTAGTCGACTATCCTGACCCATTTCTAATGCTGAATTGTTTGGCATAGTTAAGCCTGCACCGGAGATCATTACAAATTACAAATCTTAAAACAAAGCACTATTTGCTTCAACCAGATGAGTATGTTCTTTAGCAATCTGTGAGAAGCAAATAACTAGTTTCAAATGGGGACAAAAATACCCGTTGCATTCTTAGGTAGTTTCTAAACTTGAACATCCTTCAGTTACACATAAATGATTCAGAGAAACTGACCCCCCACCTGTGCTCCTACCACTCGTCGTGACTTTACAAGGTTTCCTCTGATCCGAACCACATTCTTCCTCAATTTTACTCTCCTTCCTCATCTCCTTCTCTCTGTCCCTGTCTTTTTCCTTGGACTTGTCTTTGTGTTTCTTGGACTTCTTCTTTGACTTGCCATGCAGGGAGGGCAGATTTGTCCGACCCCGAGACCCACCTATGCTGCCGTGTGCTGGGGACGTAGACCCCGGCCCTCCGGCATGTGTCGTGGAACGAGGTGCAAATGACGGAGGTTGACTTAACCTCTCCGCCACCGCCGCCTCTTGACTCTCACAGTCTCTGCCGTTGGAGTCATTACTAACGTCTGAAAGCGGGTCAAAAGGTCGGGGGATCTCCAACACAGGGAGTTGAGAGCTCAAGGACGTCTCTCCAGCTTGAGAGCTTGATGAGTCCTTCCCATTGGAGGAGCTCAGTTTGCCGTTGATGGGCACAGTAGACTTGCTGGCCAGATGTGATATTCTAGGCTTCTTGTTGGCCAGAGGGTCTATGAACTCTGCTGCAGGCCTTTTCTGCTGGATAAGAACAATGATGGATCATAAATTAGGGTCAGCTTTAATATGACTAAACATTAAAGATGCATTCACAATGACAGCAGTTACATTGTTGGAGGTCACCAAGTCTGCACTCCCATTGGTCGCATTAAGTTTAACTCAGCTCAGTTTTGTTGCATCACCAATAACCACGGTTGTTCACATTGCCATAAATCGGCAACTCTCACTGAAAACTAATGACTTCCAGTCACATTGTCAGTGTGAACGTTGCTTAATACTCAATGTTAGGGAAATTGTTGATTAGATAGTGACAAATGGGTATTGATATTTGGTCACATTTTTCATTGTCAGAAAGGTTATGTGGATAGAAGTGTTGTTTTAGAGGTGGACAAAGTTAACATTAACATCTGTTATAAAATATTGTGTGCAATAACACCACTGACATTAAGAAGCTAAAGTCAACATGAAACTGTTCATGAAAAATAAGAAGCTTGATGATATCAGAAGAAAAGTCAATGCAGAGACTGAGCAAGTATTACATTTCATGAAAGATTATAAAAAGGCAAAAATGTATTTTTTTGTGGATAAGACCAGGGAAATTGTTTGAGTTAGTAAACAGGGGTCAATTTTGATTTCATGTTATTTTTAAAATAATTACAGTGAAGTATAAACAGTATGTCTTTCCTCATAACCTTACTTTGGTGGCAAATCTGTCCTAACTATTTTTGGCCTGGCTTTAACAAGTCTATAGAGAGCAGGCAAAAGCTGACCTGTGTGGGTGAGCTGCTGGCCTGCTCTTTGTGCGGGCTGACCGGGCTCTCCCCAGAAGCAGGAGTGCTGCATTGAGGCTTACACAGTTTTCTGTTGAGAATGAGAGACACATGAAAGAGAAAAATGATCAGTTAATAAAAGAGCCAAAGACATGCTTACTGCATGTCAACAGTAACATAAAAATCTGCCTTGGAAAGAAGTTAAAGAATCTGACTAATCCAGAAAAGTGAAGACATTTTTTGAAGAGCATTAAATTACTTGCACATGGAAATGAAGAATGAATAAAAAAAATGCAGGTGATGTGGATGTACTGGTAGGGATGCTTTTGCCAGGCGACAGATTTAAAAGAAACTACAATCTAAAAAATTCTTACAAAAGTATTGTTTTACTACAATCTTATACATTGCAGCACATCTGTGGCAACAGTTTCTGTGCAATTAACCACACGGTATCTACTGTACAGAGAGCTAACAAAGTCTCATCGTTAACAATGATAATTACCTTGAGCATACAAGTTTTTCCAAGGGAGGAAGATTAAGATCCGTTTACACCTGGTATTAAAATGTGTTTTGGGTAACCCAATCACAAATGGACAGGAGAGACCCATTGCCATTTACACCTGGTCGTAATATATATCACTTTTGACCACTTGTGTTTGGATTTAGAGTGGAGCGTCTCTGATTTCATGATGATAGACATTAAATACTATGCCAGTGAATTAATGCATTATTATAAAAGTGCAAAAAATGACAAACTGTTTCTCCTAATTATATTTGCAATTAATCTAAGAACAAACATGACATTCAGTTCCGTTACGTGCATGTTTGTGCCCCCCCCAATCGGACCGTTATTTCCTTTCAAAAATGTATGTAAATGGACAAAGTTTCAGCCTCTTGTTTTAAAGCACCAGGTAAAATTTTTGCCCTTGCAATTGAGCAAAGTAAACAATAAAAAGCTTAAATACACAACTAATCAGCAGCAATTTGGCTTTTGTTATTTCCTACCTGTTGAACTTTGGTGACCATTACATTTTACAATAGAAACAAACTTTTGTTAAAAGTCCATCTAGATTTCATTTATAAATAAATTTACCATTAAGTAGGACCTTCTTGAAGAGAGTTTCTTAATTTATTGATAAACAAGAGGCCGGCAATGGGAACATGAACACAGACACCTGTCTGTCATTTTGGGAAAATGCATTAATTGCTCCAAATAAATTTAACTGTTAAACATATTTAATTTACCTCAAAAGTTAGCGTTAAATTTCACAGCCATAATGGATAAATCATTTTAAAAAGGTACGATTTTGCAGACTCTCTTTGTAGAGTTGCGTGAGAGTGCCAACAGAGGGCAGTATGACACTAGGCAAATTCAACCCAAGCAGTGCCCCCAACTCCATCAGGGGTGCACGACTCGGGGGCTGTGTTTGCGAGTAGAGGGAAGCTGGGTGGCCAGGAGCTGCTATGGTCTCCATCTAACTGTGTGCGCACATGCACAGCCGGCCCTTGGACCTGTTCCACCCACACACATATATATCAGCATGTGCTGGATTAGGGCTGATTCAATAACCTCCTGAAAACACACAGCCCGGTGTTTGCAACCAGATGGAAATGTGGGTGGTTGCAATGGGGGGTGCGTGGATGTAAAAAGGCCTATCATTTGATAAGCGTCGACCTTGTGCGCAAAGTGCACTCAGTTTGTTTCCGACAAATATTTTGATAGTTTTGAGCTGAAAAAATAACACCATGTTTTTTGCCAGCCCAGCACGCAGGAAAGCATCTCTAATTTTAGGCTGTAGAGGCCAGTCTTCCATTCTCAGAGTTCACAAGACTGCAGATTTTCCACGTAAAGCCAAAAGAGCAGAACAACCGTGTGAAAAGTCTTACTGAGAGTGCAACAACAGTAACAAAATCAAGGCTTTCAAAACCAATTGAAACCAACTACTACAATAAACCAGTAGAAATGTCTAGTAATATACTATTTGAATTTAGTTTCAAATATGCAAAGAAAGAGAATGGGTGTCCCAATCACTTGATATTCAGATTTTTATGAATGACTTTTCCATAGATGCGTATATTGTGTAGAGATCAACCAATATTCTTATTTGACAACAGAAACTGATGCCAATTACTTTTAAGACTCCAACAAGTCTGTGTATTGGCACATTAACAATTAGGTCCCATATAATATTAGGTAGCTTGAACTACTTCATACTAAAATGCAATGTACTTTGAGTAACTGCATGTTGTTCTGAAAAATTCTCAAACGATTCACATTTGCTGCAACTGAGGTTGAGGCACTGGTAGGGTTAGTTTAGGGGTAAGGTCAACAGTGTAACTACAAATGTAACTAAATGCAGGGACTTTAAATGTACAATGCAACAACGCGCATGTCCATCTGTGGCCAAAATGATTGGCAGAGACATACATTTTGTGTCGCAAATTGTTCTGCTTCAGTTGTTGTGGTGTTGATTCACATTGTTTCTAGATTATTGTGCAGAGTGATTAGATGCATTTAAAATAATTGCAAAACGATTCATTGGCCAAATTTTTTTTACTTATCACAAAAACTCAAATTTCACAGTTTTTTGGCCCTGGCACAAAATGACCAGCCAACATAATTTCACTAATCATACCAGCAAGCATCAGGACCGTCTCCTCTGGAGGAGTCAGCTACAGAATCATGTCACCACTAGTGCAGAGCTTGCTCAATATTGGCAGCAGGTTGGTGTGAGTGCATCTGCACGCACAGTGAGGCGAAGTACTTACAATGTACTTGTTCTCCCCCACTTGTAATATTTTATCTTGTAATCTGATTAAATGTGGATATTGGTTAAATATTGGTCAATCTCTAATAATGTAAATTTCATTATCCACAAAAACTCTTTAAGAATCATTTATAATTTATCAATAATGTTTTGAATATGTATTGACAATTGAGATGACAAAGAATGATAAGGTCGTTGTTTTCTTTAATACAACAACCAAAGTGAACCCCTATACTCATTTTGAATGCAGACACCATTGCTACAGTACGGTTAACCATTGACTCCACTACTTTCACATCATCTCTTTCAAATAGAAGGAGAATGTTTATGGTGCCAACTTACAACAGAAGCAAAACAAAAGCATTTTGTTCGAAGTGGCAAAACAGTCCTTGAAAAAATGTAAATAACAGAAGAAAAAAAAAATCTACACTTGCTGTGAGTGTATGGATTCAATAGCTTATAAAGCTGATTGTCATTTTTAGTGCACAATGTACCTGTACTTACATACATCTTAAGAGGGAGTTGATACACAAACAAAAACACTATGGACATGGAACTCTGTGTGCTTACCGTGCAAGAATTCTCTTCAGAATCTGCTGGTCCACCTCTGTGTAACCAGGCCAGTCTTTCTGAATTTCCTTAAACAAACAATCCTTCAATGTGAAGGTGTTATCCTTACTATTCAGGTTAGCCACCTACAAACGGCCAGAAAAAAAAAAAAAAGGGATTTTTTTTTTTAGAATGCTCAAGTTCAATACAGAACAACAATTACAATGCCATGTTGATGGCCTCTGTGTAATCTACGCACTGGCTTTAGGACTGCAGGACTGGATTTATATCATGACAAATGTGTCTCAATTGAGCCACTATGTCTAAGTTAAGATCAAAAACATGATTACAAATGATCAAATCATTCCTAAATAAACCTTAACTTTGAAGGAAGGGTCCAGGTACATTGGCTATGCTCGGAAATAAATATATACACACACACACACACACACACACACACACACACACACACACACACACACACACACACACACACACACACACACTGATGCATGTATACTGTGCAAATACAGCAACAGTTCATGCATCGGTTACTTACACCGCTACCAAATCTACAGGGTCACGGATTAATTGAATTCGAAAAGATATAAAGACTGGGTACTATGAAATCCTTATGGCTTTGTATGGATCCAAATAATTATTATCAACGTATCTGTTATTAAAACAATGCATCACTAGTCACAAACCTGTTGCAAGACCACTGGTTACACACCTGTTGCAGGAGGCTGTCCAGCGTCTCCTTGTCCTGAGGAGAGAGGCCGTCCTTGGTGAACCGCACCAGTAGTTCAGGTTTGCGGTAGGGTTTTAGGGCCAGTAAATGCACCAGCCGTTCCCTCAGCGGCCGCGTCGGGCTCTTTTTCTGACTGCTGGAGACGATAACAGGTCGTGAAGTCTGTCGCGATGGAGCTACGTCAGATACCCCCGTTTTGGGCTTCCAGATTTTTACCCGCTTACCTAAACAGAAAATGACTTTTGACATTGCTATTTGACTATGAATCAACATGGAAGTAAACTATAACAAGTACAACATTTGAACAGTATGATATGGCTATTGACATTTGAGTGTGCAACTGAAATTCTGCAAGTTCATTGCATGTCTAATTACTCAATAAGTGCCTGAGAACATACAAGTTTGTAAATGATGTGTAGCTAAAATGTTAATTGTAGCTCAATATGCGTTTGAGAGAATTACATTTGAACAGCTGAGGGCTAAAACGAGGCTCGATTAATTAGATTCAAAACACTTTGAAAAAGGATGTCATTTCATATCTAATCCAATTTTGTTATTGCAGGTTTAAGCATTCATGCGATTCCAAACATTAGTAACTGCTACAACTTATTAAACCAATTTACAAACGCGGCACCATATAACAAAGAGGAGATTTCAGCGTTTCTTGGGACATTGTAAACAGTCAAATACACATTGCCTTTTCTGTGTCGAAATAGATTCTCATTGTGAAGTTTAAGTAAACACAACAGCACGATCAGTGTGAAAATTAAAGCCCCAGTTGAAGTAAACAGGACAGAAGCATATACATTTTGTATAATGCAAAACTTGTAATCAGAATAAAAAAATATACCTGCAAGCAGCGATTAATAGGGTTCAAGCATTTAAGGTCCTTTAAGTACATATGTAACAGATATAAAGTGTTAATTAGCCAGTCTGTTTGCAACTAAAACAACGTTAATGTGCCTTAATTTCAGAAACATTAGGTAGCATAGAGAATTTCTGACTGTTATAGCGCAAGAAAGAAGCAGAGGTACCCAATTTGTTGCATCAAAAGGTAAAAAAAAAATTATTCGATCGGGTGAACGGCCTAGGACAAGTGCAAATAGCTGCTAAAAGTTGATTGGTTGATGACGGCCAGGTTTTTCAAGATATGCGACTGTCCGCAGAGCTTGATGGCACTGCATGCAAAATGTCAAGTCAATCAGACCAACGGTTCCATAGCTAGAACATGTGTTAGATTTTTTTTTTTATTATAGCACCACCAAGAGACCGAGATAAACCATTTTTTTTGTGTGTCCTTAGAATGACCCCATACAATGTACCAAATTTGGTGATAAAATATTGGGATTCCAGAGAATCTTTCTACACTAGTTTGGTTCCAATCGGGCGAACAGCCTTGGACTAGTTCGAAAAAGTAGTTTTGTTAAATAATCTCTAATATCTAACAAACAATTTGATTCACACCAATGATTCTTGAGAAAGTTGTTTAGGAGGAGGTCAATAAAATGATATGAATAACATGTTTCTTTGTGAAAGATGTATATACATCAATTTGCACACATTTAAAATGCGATAGTGCCTCCCGGTGGGCAATTGTTTTTCACATTTTGCACAGACCTTTCAGGCCAAGAGACCAATAGGCCTAACAAGTTTTGTTTTGATCCGGCTTTTATAACCTTGTCAAATAGCTGCTAAAACTGATTGATCGATATCGGCCATGTTTTTCAAGATATGCAACTGTTCTCATAGACCTTGGACAAAAGACACTGCATTAAAGAAAATGGTTCCATAGTTAGAGCCATTTTTCTTTAAAATTATCAGGTATCATGATATGGGTGGCAAGGAAAGCCTATTTATACATAAATTATGCAAACAGTATCTCATTTTAAGGAAAAATTGGTCCATTTGGACCATTTATTAAAAAAACCCCATAGTGTTTTTATCTGTCAAAAGGCCTCCTATAATCACATATATTCTGAATGTAAAACTATTTAAACAAATATTTATTTAATGAAACATTTATTATTATATTTTATGCATTTAAAATATTTAATCTACTTGGCTACAATGGCTGTTTGGATGAAATGATGGTTCCTCTGGTTAAAAAATAAATAAAAATAAATAAAAAACACCACCACAAGCTATTTTAGAGCAAATACATAATTATAGATATATCGAATATCGTCAATAGGCTGAAAAATTTTGAGATAATTTAAGACGTATCGCCCAGCCCTACAAGATTTTAGGCTATTTAGAGTAAATTAAAAGGAAAATATGCACAATTTTGAAGCATGAAATGTTAAATTTATAAACCAAAATGGAGTACTACACTCTTATTGGTCACTGAAATCATAATTTTGCTAAATTATAAACATGCAAGGGGGTTGAAGATGCACAGAACTATACAAAAGACTGGCATTCTATTTCTCTGGAATTTTGTGGTTGAAGATTCCATGCAGGCCAGTTCATAAACCACATCCTTTCATAAACTGTGGCCACCAAAGAATTCAAGAACTTACCCACATATCTCCCACCAGGCTTGATGACGATGGCTCCACGGCTGCGGATCTCCTCCTCTGCATGAGCCATGCTTTGCCTGGCTTTCTGATAGGAGTCGTCTGTGGCACGCACTGTGATTTTGTCCTGGATACCACCCAGGCAGTCCAGCTGTATGCTCCCTTCACTGAACAGTGACAAAGACAGGCAGACACTCACCAAAAAGGACTACGTCACTTCTTTCTCCCACATTAAAAACCCAGTTATCCATTTACAAAAATGCGCTGCCATGGCTCAATTATAACCCAGGTGGAGAGTCCTTTAAAGGGTCATTAAGTATAACACCTATAGACCTTATTCATGCTAGAGCCATCTTTGATTTTTAAAGGGAAAAACTATGAGGCTGTGAGGGATAGACTTAGTCACTACAATGGGCTGTACCACAGTTTAAAGTGTTTTTGGATAATTCCGCAGACATAACATTGATAAAATATCTGTCCAAGGACATTCAGTACACAAAGAACTCCAGACAACATGAGTTGTGGAAAATCAGATGTGATCTAGGAGCTTTCTACCGTTCATGCCATTGAAAAGACCAAGTCTATCCCTCAGAGCCTCGTTGGCAATCAATTACAAATCTAAGATGGCGCTAGCGTGAATAAGGTCTATAGTAGCACGCAGCAAGACGAGATGTTCCTCATTACCGGCTCATCCCCCCTGAAACCTGGCTAACAGCCCGAGCGGCTTGCCCTAAGCCAGGCAATATTGAGAGTCAAACATCTGATCACAGTTAAGGCATGTAATGTTTTACCACCATGCCTGTACACATATATTGACACGACAGCTGAATCTCACAAAGCCTGTCAAGGACATGTTAGGGTAATATTTCAACCCAAAATCAAGGAATTTGTTTTCTTTTTTTTTTAATTTGGACTGCGCAATTTAGACAAAATCATATTTGTTGATTATTTCCCTTGATATTGTGATTGCAATTAATTTAGGTGAATAGAATTGATTTGATATATAATTACAAATATCTGAATGCCAAATTCTTAATGTTGGCAACATATCTAAAACAAGCTGAATGGGGGCCTGGGTAGCTCAGCGAGTATAGATGCTGACTACCACCAGTGCTGAGTGACTCCTGCCAGGTCTCTTGAGAAACCAAATTGGCCCGGGTGCTGGGGGGGTAGAGTCACATGGGGTTACCTCCTCGTGGTCGCGATTAGGGGTTTTAGCTCTCAATGGGGGCGTGGTAAGTTGTACATGGATCGCGAAGAGTAGCATGAGCCTCCACATGCTGCGCGTCTCCAAGTGTCATGCACAGCAAGCCACGTGACAAGATAGGCAGAATGACTATCTCAGAAGCGGAGGCAACAGAGATTTTTCCTCAGTCACCCGGATTGAGGTGAGTAACCGCACAACCACGAGGACCTACTAAGTAGTGGGAATACAAATAAAACAAGCAGAATATGGTGTTTCTGGTTACTTTAATTCTGTTTTATACAGCAATATGAAAAAAACTACGACACTGCCTAAATGGTCAACTTCACATTGTCCATCATAGCAGCATGAAAAACAAAACTGCTATTCAAATATTTCATAAAATAAATGCAGGAATCAAGCAAATCTGCATCAATATCAAATAACTGTAATTGATTATTTGATTAATTGTGGAACCCTATTTTGCAAAAAAGAAAACTTTCATAAGCTTCTAAATTTTTCACTGATTAAAAAAATTATACATTGTAGGATTTGTTGTACTGTCTTTAATTTACGCTGATTTGAATAAAAATAAATCATTGTGTCAAGATGATTTTCAATAATTTACAACAGTATTTAGGAGAATATTTTTCACATGAACCGTAATAAGAATTTGAGAGAAACTGTTCTTAATTGTCATGAAAAATATCAATGCAAAAATAATCATTTTCATTATTATTATGACCCCAAAAATTTCACAATATGGTGGCAGCATAGCCTAGTGGTGAAAGATATATGATGGTAGCTTAAAGGTAGTGGGTTCACACACCGAGGGGCGATTCATGAATCAAGCCAATGTCAAATGTGAAATAGGTCTGGGCGAAAGAACGATGATATCGGATATCGACAATATATTACAAAGATCTCGATGAAATTTGACACTCAATTGACAGACGATGAACGACAATATCAGGAAATAGCAAAACCATGGATCTGGGAAGTCACCAAATATATTAAACAGTGGCCAGTGTGTGATATAGCACCCGCCACCAGCAAAATGTGATGAGGCTAAATCCAGCTCACAAGGTCCTCGTCCAAATATATTCAACGCATGGGGAATTTTGCTCATATAACCACAAAAGACTTTAAGACGTCTCGGAGTGACACATGACAGAAAATGCTGAGTCACAGACGTGCGCGCTTGAAGAAATGCACATTATTTTACAAAAGAAAAGCAGTCAATGCTCATGCCTGGAGTTCTTTGTTGTCTGTTTGTTCAGAGGCATTCAGCATGAGCATGTCTTGTGGAACAGGTGCATGTAAAGAACTTTCACCCCTTTTTCTTTGTTTTACTTGATCTCAGGAGGCGTTGTGAGTTTAGTTCACTTAATTTCCATGGACCAGTTAGCAGTTAACATGCATTGTGCACCTGTTGTCATTGACAGATGCTTGTGTGATTGCAAATGCTTTTTTCGTTTAAGTGCAATTCGAATTTCGAAATTACTTTTGTTTATGTTTTTGGTGTTACAATAAATGAATAAAGATTTTAAAGCAAAATCAATGAAGGAAAGATTATTCACTGATCCTCAGCAGGGGGGTTGACGACATAATCTTGTATTGCAATAATTGTAAGGCAATTATCGACAAAATATTTTTTACATATAGCCAGGCCTATTGTACAAGTACAACAAACAATCACAATTGCAGCCTTGAGTAAGCCCTCCCTGGAACCTCAAGTGGCTCCAGGGAGGGCTGTTAATAATTAAGTGTACTATTGGATAAAAGTGCAAACTAAAATGGCAAATTAGCTAATTATTTGGTGTAACTGACTGAAGATTGTTGGACTAATTATTTGAAAGAGCAGCTAACGAAACATTAATCTAAAATAAATGGCCGATTCTAAAAGAAAAACATTCCACAGTTTAGACATCATACAAATTAAAATATGTTAACAGGTTTCATCTCACTATGATGTCACAATGCTTTTCTAAAGCATTTGGCAGGAGTTAAAATACCACAATACTTGTTTTGTGCTTCATTTTTGTAGAGAATTAGTGATTCACAAGGACAAGTAATGATTGAACTTCAACTGAACCCCCTGATAAACACTGGAGGACATTAATGTTTTAAGTATGCATTTGGATTCAACTGTTTCTTCCTCTTTTGATCGGACAATTGTCCAAACTGAATTTATTCTCTCTGTTCTGGTGTTCAGCCAGAGCCAAACAGTAGCGGGAACACAGAAAGGAACAGATGGACTCATAATGATGCCATGGATGTAATCGCAAAGAGATTTTAACATTAGACAAACTCAGATAACAACAAACAACTACAAAATCATAGCAACACTTAGTATCCAATAGAAACATTACCTCAAAAACACATTTACACTTACGTCTGAAATCATTAAGCTACCTTGAGGGTTCAGGAATCTGTCTATATGTTTGAATAATGACAGGCTTTGTTTTACTGCTTACCTTGTAATGTACTGCTGAATGCAGTCGAAGCTGCCCTGGGGGTTGTCCTTCCCCACATTGGACAAGTAGAACGTAAACGTTCGCAGCTCATTTGGATTCTCTGACTGCGGTATTGAGATTTTCTGTTGACATAGAAGAGAAAAGTAGCCAATATTAGCTCAAATTCAAAGAAAAGGATTAAAAGCAGTAAGATTAGTTCAAACTATATAATGCACAAATAACGTTCGTTAGCTATACTTTCAAATAGGGTATTGCTACAATAACATTGATTAACAATAACTTCTGCATCCATGCTGATATTGGTGTTAATATAATATTAATTATATTATTTTATTATTATTTTTCTTAAGACTATGAACAAGAGCGACAAACAAATTACGCTGCACCTTTAGCTTAAAAATAATTTAAAGGATCAAACCAGCAGTTAAATTCTGGGCTACAATGACGCTGTTTTTTTTTAAACACACTAGGGCTACATCACACGATTATTAACAGGGGAGATCTTCGCTCCCTGTATATAAATGTATTTTTTCACTTGTTCATACTTCTGCCAGTGCAGTAAAGAAAAAATATACTTTAAAATACAGTCTTAATATCTTATATGTTGCTTTTCAGGTAAATGTATCTTGTTTTAAGGATTTTTTAAATATTTTTAAATATTAAAATAAGTTACTTATATTCAACATTCTCCAATAACAATTTTTTCTTCTGCAGTATAGCTCCTAAAGTAAATGTTCGCAAGGAGTTTTAGATATTTATATTGGAACACAAACCAATATTGTACATTGTATAATGGGCCAAGACTACACTCTCACCTTTTTGTTAACTTCAATCCATCTTTATCTCACCAAAAATATGAACTCTTCTTAATAGATCTGCATAACTTTTATTACGATAAGATACACACGGTGACACATTTACTTTCGATTGAGTTTCAAATATGTCTGGATTTGAGGGAATGCACAAAGTTAGCCAACCAGAACAGTGGACGTTTACATTGAAGTCTTAAAAGGAAACATAGCTTTAAACTGAGCTTTTCTGACAGAGAGCAAGAGACAGGGTGGAAAAAGATCATATATAATTAAATTATGACCGTTTTGGTGCAAAAAAACTTTAAATGACATTATAAGTTGACCTCAGGGAAGATAATAAAATGATAAAAGTAATGACCCCTTTAAGCTGTTTTGTCTGAAATTTCTAGCCTATTTTTTTTTTTATTATTTACTGTATTATCTATGAATGTCATCACATTGAAATTATGAGCAGCTATGCGTAATGTTTACCTACACGCTGTTTTTGGCATTTTCTGTGTTATTATTTGGTCTATTGTTTTTACTTTATTTTGAAATGTATGAATTTCACTCGTTATGTAAATCAAGATGCAAACAACAAAAGATGTTGGCAAAACCTGCATTTAAGGGTGAAAACTAGGGATGTCCTGATATGGATACTGGTATCGGGTCCGATATCACACTCATGTACTGGTGCTCCTCCTACTCATAAAAATACTCTGATACAAAAAACGATACCATCTGATGTATGAATGTCATTACATAAACATTCATCTAACAAATGAAAATCACTTTGTCCTATTGTGAGTATTTAACTGCAAAAGCAGCAATTTAATGAGATAAACATAAAGTTTGTACTTGTGAATGTGTGAAGACCGTGCTGTGTTGACGCCGACTGCACATACCTGTTAAACCTCTTTCTTGGCTAATACAGGTCAAATATCATCATGAACATTACACTCACTGTTTGTAGCACAAGGCACACACAGAGTACATACTAATTTAATTAAATAGCAGCCTTTTGTGGTTTAATAATCACTTTGTCATGTAGAGACTGACTTTTCCAGAGTGGGAATCTGCAGTCATAATGTCAGAGCTCCTTGGTCAAAACAACAGAGAAACAATTCAAAATAAAAGCTAAATTTATAGGAAAAAAGTATGACAGAAATATATCACTACAGTAATGTAGTATTCACTGTAATTCTACTAATAAATCAGTAGTAATTGTATAATACTTAAGCAGTATCTAACATATGTGATGCTGTGTTATGCAGCACTTCATTAGACAAAACTCCAATGTTGTATTTGTGTGCGGTGAGGTTCTGTATATAAGCACTTAATTTTACCCATGTTAAAATAAAAGTATAATCAATCAATTATATATATATTTTTTTAAATCAAATTAATTTGTATATTTTTTATTAACCATTTTGATTATACAATTGAAATAAAATATTGATAAAAAAAATAAAAAAGGGATCTGACTCCGTATCGGTGCTCATACTAAAAAAAAATTAAAAAAATGATATCGGGGCATCCCTCGTGAAAACACAGTGCCACAACAATAATTAACAATCAGATTTTCGGCTCTGAGCAATGTTCCCGTTGTTTCATGCATAATCAAATCTCTGTTTTGATGCCTTTGACAGTTGAGCACACAAAGGTTATAGTTATGAAGCGTATTATTTTTTAATAACACATCAGTTATCCTATTGAGGTGATGTGCTTAGCATCTATAGCCTATTATATAGAAACGCGTCTGATTGGTGTCTTGTGGAAATTACTCCAGCCAAATTACACAAGGCTTATTGACCAACTAGTCGACCAACCGTTGGCATAACCCACCGACTAGTCCATTTTGAAATTCTCATTTGCACATTCCTACACAATAGGTTTATACAATTAAAATCGCAGCCTTTGCCGTTTTCATAAGCACATTAAATCATACAGCAAACAGCTTAGCAGGTAGAGGGAAGCTGTTGTAATAAAATAAAAACATACAAACTAAATGTCCTTATAGTTACAGTGGTTCCAGAAACTTTTGTTTGAGTAGCAACTGTGCCCACCTTGTTAAACATTTTTTTTTTTTTTTAAATACACTTCCAAGCAGGAACAAAAGCGCAGGGATATGGTGTCCACACAACTATGCGAGTTTGTAGACATAAAAAGCAGCATTATGTAAGTAGAAGGTAATCTCTTTCATGCAACCAAGTAATACGCACTACAATGGTGATCATGCCACCAGAAATCGCTCTGCTCTCACTGAAGATGAATGAGATTATGTCTCTGTTGCTGCTCTGTGTAAATGGGGCTTAAAAGAAAGATTTTGAGCTCTTCCTCTGAATTTTATCATAGTCCCATTATTAACTGGCCTAGTGTTAGAAGTGCCTAAAGCATGGCGTAGAGAGAGGGGCATGATTTGTGCAAAATGTTTGTAATGGGTGTAAGTTGACCACTGACATGAAATGGTGGATCTTAGCAGTGGCAGAGAGAACGTGCTGTGAACCACAATACCACATATGCCATGCTCTCACACATGCACACACAAACAAGACTGAAATGCACTGAGCTATGGCTGTTTACCCAAGGTTCCTCACACATGTGTGGCCTGCAGGTGGCCGACTATAAATAACAGCCAGCGTCCAAGTCTTGCTGCAAGTCTGAGGGCTCCCTCTGCTCAATGCTTCACTGGCTCAGATACCACTTTTCACACTTTCACATGAGAGATTCAACAAGCAAGGACACAGGGACTCCAAGCTATGCCATGTACAGTACGATCACGCATTGGTGCTGTGATAAAAGCTGTTGATTTATATTAGCAGTCTCCCAGCTTTTTATTTTCACGTTTAATTGTTTACCTAAAAAGTTTGTTGACCACAATTTTGCAGTTTATTAAATAATTTTATGGAATTCTGTGTAGGATTTGTTATCTTTTCTTTCCTATGCATTGTATTTTTTCGCAATTACTTTTTAATACATTTCTACAAAAATTACAACAGAAAAAGTCCAACACAACTCGTATATTTCAAATAAAGACAAGCCAATCTGATTGTGCCTCATGTAAGTTATACAGTCCTAGAAGGTGGGGGGAAAAAAGGTGATGATCAAACATGTAGTATATCATCAGATGTGAACTGCAGGTTATATGATTTCTATACCAGTGGTTCTTAACTGGTGGAATAGGTCAAAAGATCTGCTCTGATATGGAGGACGAAACCTGAAAATATATAAATACACAAATAAATATATCCACATATTCGTGCACCAATACATATATAAAGAAATAAATGTGCAAGGAGATATACAAATAAATAATAAATGCAACCTTCAATCCAAAAATAATACAATATAAAACAAATAAATAGTTGGAGAAATGCAAAATTGAAAGTCCTAATTCTATATTTCACAAAAAAAACAACTACATTATCTGCTAATTACCCTCTTCAGAATGAATGCATGAATGGACGATTTGGGGCAGTTAGCAGCTACATTTGACAAGGATCACTCGATAGTTTGACTGTGATGCCTAAACGGCTGTTGACATCATTTCTATTATGTTGCCCTAAGGAAAGATACATACTGACCTACATATGGAAATAAACTAATGACTAAAAAAATATATATAGAAAAATCAACTTTTAATTTTGTATTACCCCAACCATTTATTTGCTTAAAATAGTATTTTTGCATTGATGGGTGAATTTATTCATTTACATATTTCATTATTTGTATTAGGGCTGTCAATCGCTAAAAAATTTAATCGAATTACATGGTGTCCTGATTAATTAATCGCATATACAAATATTTGCTGAGAAAGCCCCCATATAACAATAACTCAATATATAATGATTATAAACATTTATATCAATATATAATTACACAGTTATCTTTAAATATTTTATATATATATATATATATATATATATATATATATATATATATATATATATATAAAATATTCAGATAATTACAATGCATTACATTCTTGTAGCAGAAGAGTTAATAAGGCCATCTTTAGACTATAACGTATTGTTTACTACCATATTATTGATCATAAGTCAATCATTGGCATTCAGTTCACAGCAATCCATTTCACAAGTGAATTTGTCAATCAGTTGGAGATTTATTATGAGGGCTTGTTTAAGAGCCCGTCAATTTACACCTGTGTCAGACGTCTCGGGTGTGTTGTGTCATAAACATAAAATGTTTAGGTCACTGTGTCAAGTTAAAAATAGTTTAATACTCAATCTTTAAACACATCTTGAGATCGCTTAGATCGCATTTGCGCTTCGAGTGTTTTGAACGCAAGAACGTAATGTATGTTTTTGTTGTTCTTCCTACTGAAGTGTTTTCTTCACTGTATAAACTGCACGTTGCTCATACAGCTGAAAATTCCATTACTGCCCTCTGGAGTAAACTTCCTTATTATGGTCCATTGGCATGCGATTAATTGCGTTAATTTTGTAAAATTAATCGCACTGAATTAACACGTTAAATCGGCAGCCCTAATTTGTATACATCTTCACACACTTAATTATTTATATATTTAAGCATGAATATGTGTATTTATTTATTTACTACCTTATATTTGTGTATTTATTATTTTTGCAGGTTTTGTCCTCCATACTCTGATAGGGTTGCAGATAGCAGGGGAAAAACAATGCAACAAAAAAAAAAACAAAGAAACAAAAAGCGACCATGCAATTGTAAATAGTTCGAATGCCAAAATAAATGGGCTTAACTTTTAACTTGGAGGAGAAAATACTTCCCATTAGGATTGGTTGATTCGATTCGGATTCATTTGGGTCTATTTCAGTTCTAATGTCCATTTTGCTTGCATATAAAATAAACCATCTATCAACTATTGCTATTTTTCACACTACCGGATTTTAGACCACAGAAGTAAATGATTGCAGTGTAAACAGCTATAGCGGTGAATGGGAGACAATAGAAAATATTATTTTTGCTTACCCATTTGCTCCAACAGCAATAGAATAGATCCATTATTACGTTTCCACTACTTTCCACAAAAGGAAAAATTGAGATCAGTGAATTAATGCCATTTACTCATCAGCTCTATTAGAAACACCATCACAGCTATGGTTTGTTTGTGGTTTAATAACATGTCAGCTTCTATGGCTAATTTAATGGCAAATTCATTTATTATTACAATAAATGGTATATAGTGATTAAAAACATATATAAGGATCTTCTGATATTAAAACTTGTGTTGGTAAGGAGTGCACAAATCAGCAGCAGTTGATTCAATGGAAAATGAACCAACACCGAGCCAATATTTTTGGTAGATTATGTCAAAGGCTGTATGTCCAATCAAACTGTATGGTATTTTGGCACAAATTCATCTGTCACTTGGTAGTTTGGCTAACCAAGTTAAAAAAATATTTTCCTTATTGTTTGCTTCATGTGTTAGACTGGTAAATTATAGCCTACACCTACTGATGCATAAATAAATTTAAAAAAAGAATTCTCTTCACATTCATGGTAATAATTACATGTTACACTTAAATTTAAGGACATTTGCTACTTTTTCCACAGCAAGTAATTTGGTAGTCTTCAGTCACCACTTGATCTCCAATGTAAAAATGGGTCTTAATGCAGTTGAGAACCTGTTGCAAAAGCAGTTGAGACCCACTCATCTACACAATTTCCGCATTTCTTCAGAAACAGTGAGACAGCTGATAACTTCACTTTTTAGAAGTCTGCGCTGTCACTGACAGAAAAAAAAAACCCACAGGAGAGAGGAAATGCTCTTGTAGGAAGAGCATGCATCACAAGGCAAAAAAACATGACGCACTTCAAAGTATGACATAAAAATATAATCATAAGCATAACAGTCATTGCAAAAAACTCTGAGGGGAGGGAAGTGACACAGGGGATGAGCTACAGAGGCCAGATAGACTGGCCCTAGCAAAACTACAGCCTGAATTTGTTGTTTTACCAGCATACTAAACAACCAGTCACACTAAAAGCGATTTGAGGATGTCATTTTGTTGTTGCAAATCGCTGTCAGTGTGAACGCTCTAAAAGTGTGTAATTTCTGCAGCACTAGCATCACCAAACGGAATTGCAAAATAATGATCATAGAGGCATAGTTGGGATGTATCATGTAAAGTTCATGGAGGCACCTGTCCTTTGGACAAAGGTCAAATTCTGAAGCTGTGCAAATTTCAAACAGGCCAAGCAAATAGGCAACCTTATCACACACGATGTAGTGAACTGTGGGGGAGTGTGAACGTGCAGTTCCTCCACACAGCCGATAAGTCACAGTAAATGCACTCTGATAGTGAAATCCTGATGACAAAACACTTCCCAAAATTATTGACAAAGACATTTTGGTTAAGACACTGCATGTTCCACCTTATAGCTGAAATAGCAAGCATCTAGAGCAATTTCTCTGAGGCAAAGGAGGCTGTGGCTCCTCAAATTCAGGTTAGAAAAATAAACAGCTGTACATAAATACAGGAATATGGAACAAAGCCCATTGCTCTACTGTTGCTGCTGATGTAGTGGAGTCCACTGCATGAAACTTGACAATTGTTCCTTGTGTGACACGGTGGAACTCTGCTGTTAAAATATTCTGTTCTTTTAGAATATTCTTGCAGTTCAAAAGATAACATCTTGCACCTCAGGTTTGGAAAGGTGATGACTATCAGTAAGCAGGAAGGGTTAAAAGTGTTGCAGTGTTTTTAGATGAAAGCTTTGACCTAGCCATGTTGCTGTTGATTTTATGGTCATTAATGTTGTTATTGTTAGTTGCACTTAAAATTAACTTGATGTCTCAGTGTTTTGAATTATAAACAATGAGCGTGCACTGTCATTACTGTTAGATTTAATGTTTATTTCATTCATGTAATGTTTAATGCACATTTTAAAAATTGTGAGGCTCTTTTTGTTAGTAATAAAGAATGGAATAAATTCTTCCTCTTTGTACTTTTATGTTAAAATGATTATCCTGCTCAAATGCATGTGACAAAATACAATAGAATTAGGTTGAAAGTAATCCAAAAATAATCAGATTAGATTACTCCCAAATGTAATCTACAAGATCTGTTACAGATTGCATTTCTGGTCATGTAATTTGTAATCCATACCATATTACACTTCAAGTAATATGCCCTGCACTGTACAGTACACGTCACGATACAACATATTGCGTCACATCGCAATATCATGGTTCGATTTCCTAATGTTACACACGGTCTCAATTTTATTCCAATAAATATTGGTATATTTTAGTTTCATTTTGTCAATTTTACTTAAATGAAATAAATTCTCCCAGTTGTTCATCAGTAGTTTTTCATCACTGTGGTCACATTTTAGCTTTTAGGAGTACATTAAATGTTTATATTTTTATCAATAAATATGATGTTAAAAAATTGCATGTTTCTGTGCATTTTCACGAGAGAAATGGACTCTGTCTCTCGCGCCTCAAAAGCGTCTCTGACTGCACTGAGAAACGCTGCTCTGAGTTTGCATTTATTTACATGAACTGCTTCGTCTTTATTAACTGTTGGACATGATGTGAATGCACAAATAGTTGAATACAAATATTGATATAGGGATCTAAAGTATCAATACAACATCATGAGGAAAAGTATCTCAATATATCGTTATTTGATAGTATTGGCACAGCCCTAGTGTGATCAGAGCTGAATGAACGCACTGACTGTCAGCAACTTCCTGTCTTGCATGTAGTTGAGACAGACATGCAATAAAAAGGGTATTGACCACTTGTGCTTTCAAATGTTTTGAATCAGCTTTTCATTTTACCTAGAAGGTAGCTGACTATGTAGGCAGTATATGGAAAGGATGCTCACTAGGTTTTGGGCCCACACTGATAGCCGCCTGCTAATTTTGCAATAGTGAGTGGTGGATATGGTGTTTGATGTCAAGGGTGACTGTGCAGCAGGAAGTCATCGCTAACTTTCTATTACCTACACATTTCCAGAATAACTCAGGGGAAGTTCCAGGTTCACAAAAGGTCTGTGACTCCATGATGCAACATGACTGTCAGTGCTTCTAGTGGTTTAGGGGAACATTACGACCACAATACTACATAAGCAGTCAAACAGACAGAGGCTACAACAGAAGCAGACCCAAACCAAAAGGTAAAAATGTAAAATAAAGTTCACTCACCCCTTGGTTTCCCGTGAATCTTATTAGCGGTTGAGCAGTCAGGCCCTGCGAAAGAAACAAGATACATTAATCATGTGACAAATTAACACTACAGTAAAAAAAGAAAGTGTCCGAGCTCTTTGGAAACAGGAATGATCAAAAGAAAGTCTTGTGACCTCAGAAAATGGAAATTAACAGAGTGTGGGATGATCTGCACCCAAAAACAAGCAAGGGGACATTTCACATACCAAACACCGGGTCTAAAAGTGCAATAAGAGGGTACTTTAGGAAGTAATTCCTAACTTCAGCCATGTGGCCTGTTTCCCAATACAAAGAGCTTCAACAGCAGCCCAACAGACCAGAGCGTGAGCCAAGAGAGAAAAAATTAAAAAAATAAAAAGAGGAAGAAAATGCAGCAAGGTCAACAAATCACCCCATGACACGCCGTGTAAAGGCTACAAGTAGTGTATATTGTCTCTTATGACGTTTAAATAGACCATTTTGGAGTAATTACGTACAGGAAACTTACTTCATACGCTACTTGACCTTGAATTGTGCAGACTGAGCTTCGGCCAATCATGCCACATACAACCCCCACTTCATTCTAAAAGAACAGTCTTTCATAGACAAACATTCATCGACATCAAAGTAATTTCAGATGCATCTGGGGCAGATTGATCAATCCAAGTGTGAGTAGCATAGGACTGTAAATTTAGTATTAATTTGCTCCGTTCATCTTTTGCTTCAGCGTAATTATTTAGAGCTTGGTGCTTGAAACGCTTTTACATTAATGTTGAGGTGGAAAGGCTGAAGAGTGCCAATTGTTCAGACCCATCTCAAACAAGGTGCTTTAGAGTTAATTAGTGAGACAGCTGAGCAGAAAAACTGTCTGGCTGGATTTTCCAGAAGGATAATATCACAAAACACATTTTTACCCCTTCATTTTTTTCACATTTTGTTATGTTGCAGCCTTGTGCTAAAATGCTTTAAATATAAAAAAAATTTCACATCAATCTACACTCCATACCCCATAATGAATAAAGTATTTTTTGGTATGATGCGACAAGCTTTGCACACCTGGATTTGGGGATTTTCTGCCATTCTTCTCTGCAGATCCTCTCAAGCCCTGTCAGGTTGGATGAGGACTGTTAGTGGACAGCCATTTTCAGGTCTCTCCAGAGATGATTGAATGGGTTCAAGTCCGGGTTCTGGTTTGGCCAAACAAGGACATTCACAGAGTTGTCCCTTATCCACTCTTGTATTATCTTGGCTGTGTGCTTTGGATCACTGTGGTAAGGTGAACCTTTAGCCCAGTCTGCAGTCTTGAGTGCTCTGGACCAGGTTTTCATTAAGAGTATCTGTATTTTGCTGCGTTCAGAATTCCTTCAACGCTGACCAGTCCCCACTGATGAAAATCACCCCCATAGCATGATGCTACCACCACAATACTAGGGCTGGGGCGGTATGGATTTTTTCTAACCGCGGTTGAAAAGAAAGATATTCCCGCGGTATAGCGGTAAACCGCATTAAATACATTACATTGGATCAGAGAAGTCCCCCCCCCCGACAGACTTTGGCGCACACATCAGAAGTCGCTTTTGATAGACTTTAAATATTGTCACCTACATCCGAAGAAAAAAAACGAGCACAATTTTAAATAGTCAAATTTTCATCAAGCAGTAATTTGGCATGAACTAATCGCTGTATAGATTTCCTTATTTAAGATTATTCTCAGATACATTCGCATTGAAGATGGGTCAGACATGATTTTGACCACTTTATTAAGTTTTGTTTTGTAGAAAGCCTTTCTTTAACTTAAAATTTCGTTTTGTATAAATTGTATCTTAATTTTAATCACTGTTTCATTAACTAATTGCCTGGAATTAATAAATAAGAAGCAAATATAGCAGACATATAATCAGCAGCAGGACGTGGAAGCGCCGATCGCGATCTCTTGCGCGTGAGCTCTCTCATAAATGAACCGAAACTCGCCGGCTAGGCCTACTGCCTCACAGACATGAGAAATAAATAGAAATCTTAAAATGCATTTTAAACAAAATTCAAAACAAAATGATAAAATTTTAGGCTACAGTAGCCTAGTAGTCAGGTTTGCCGATGTGCGTTACTATTTATTTATTTATTTTTTATCCCTGTGCCAATCGGAAACGGACTTCACTGCTGATATTCTGGGGATACAACATAGCCTACTAGGGACTTTAGCCTTTAAAATATCTTTGCTGCATTGGATCAGTCTCCTTTCTAGAACAGCCAAGAGCTTTCTAGCCTCGCGGCAGCAGCACCTTGCATCGCTCAGACCTTAAAACAGTCAGCGCCGCGGATGCGGTTTTGAAAATTTATCAAAAAACGTTGGTGCGGACAGATGAGTTTTGTGATGCGGTTGCGGATTAAATAATAATAGCCCATCCACGCATCTCTAATACAAATGGAATGTTATTATGTGTCATGGAACATTGCGCTCCCCAACTCGCGAAAGGTCGGATTTGCTCCATATTTTGATAAGTTTTGTTTAGAAAACCTTGAATCCATGTAGGCTAATATCATTAGACATAATCCATATCATTAGAATCAATGAATCCATGTCATTAGACACAACGAATCCATGTCATTAGACACAACGTGCACACATGTGCAGGCCAATGTTTTTTTTGTTTTTGTTTTTTTTGCGGTGACGACGGTGACAAGCTCAGACCCGCGGTTGGAGTCACGTGACCGCGGTATTGCGGTAATGCGGTAACCGTCCCAGCCCTACACAATACTTCACCGTTGGGATGGTGTTGCGCAGGTGCCGAGTGGTGCCTGGTTTCCGACAGACATGACACTTGAAATTGAGGCCAAACAGTTCAATCTTCGTTTCATCAGACCAGAGAACCTTGTTTCTCACAGTCTGAGTCCCCTTTAGGTGTTTTTTTTTTTTGTTGTTGCACAGATTAGAGACTGGCATAAAGCCTAGATTGGTGGAGTGTTGCAGTGATGATGGTGACCATCGGGTTCTTGGCCACCTCTCTTATCAATGCTCTTCTCTCCCAATTGCTCAGTTTGGTGGGGCAGCTAGCTCTAGGAAGAGTTCAGGTTGTTCCAAACTTCTTCCATTTAAGAATTATGGAGGCCACTGTGCTCTTGGGAACCTATAATGCAATTAATTTTTTTGTAGCATTCTCCAGATCTGTGCCTCAACAATCCTGTCTCTCTGCAGGCAGTTCCTTTGACCTCATTATATGCATTTTCAGCTGTGAGATCTTATAGATCTTATACATGTCCATTCAATTGAATTTGCCACAGGTGGACTCCAATTAAAGTGTAGAAACTTCTCAAAGATGATCCAGAGAAATGGGATGCACGCTAAACTTTAGCTAAATTTCAAGTGTCATAGTAAAGGGTCTGAATACTTATGTCAATGTGAGGTTTCTTTTCTTTTTAATAAATTTGCAAAGATATAAAAAAATCTGGGTTTTGCTTTGTCATTATGGGGTATGGAGTGTATATTGATGTGATTTTTTTTTTTAAAGCATTTAGCATAAGGCTGCAACATAAAATGAAGGGGTCTGAACACTTCATGAATGCACTGTATATATAACAAATGTGTGTATACATCTATCTACCTACCTACCCACCCACCCACACAAACTCACATATGTTTGTTAGTGAACCGGACTACACCGGTCCCACTTTGTTTATTTTTGTGGGCAACCAGTGAAGATGTGCTGTCTCTCAGTTATACTTTTCACCCCGTAGAGAGCTTAATCTCATCTTCATAACAGTATGGTTAGCCAGACCAAGACACCTAAAGAGACCTTTCTTAAACAACTAAATGTAAACAAAATGTGTTGGATTTCCTTCCTCATAATGGCTTAAAGGAAAAAGGGAAATAGCAAGAAAAAGAGGAAGATCACACCAGCAGAGTGGTCTGGAGAATCCATCTGTTGCTTTTTAGAGTGTGTGTTTACAGACATTCAGTTAAACGTGGGATGATCAGACTGGTCAGTCACTCGTTTAATCAGATCCTTATAAGTCCAGCTAATGGTGTTTGCCAACAGCAGGTTCACACATCCTCCGCGAGCGGCTCATTTTTATTTAGTTTCGCCCATATTAACATTAACCCTCTGGAGTCGACGGACGCGCCGGCACGTCCTGCTGGATATTTTCGCCATTACAGCGGAAACAACAAAATTCTCCGGCATTTTGGGGCATACAGATAAGTGCAAGACATCATTAGAGACTATAAAGTAATAACAATAAAACCTTATGCTTTTGTAAAATAAAGAAAATAAAAAGGGTGAGCTGTAAGCAGTCTCCGTGTTCATGAGCATATTTCTGAAACGCGTCACAAATTTACTGAAATTCTGTGAATACTTATCACACAAACATGAAACACATGTCTGAAGAAAGCTTAAAATGTCTACATTTAAATAAAACAATTCAAATTTAAAACAAATATTCTCCTGCAATGTAATCTGTATGAAACAAAGCGATGTACAGGACTGGTTCAACTAATTTATCTCTAATGTGATCCCACCCACCAGCAGAGCATGCCATTGATACGGTAATGTAATGAGGCGATCAATACAAATGGTAAACTCCCACGACTGTGCCTTAAAAACAACAAGTTTGTTCATTTTTCTGCGCATTTGAAGGGGAGCATGATACACAAGTGAGAAAACTCCTGGATAGTGACGAAGAGATATAATTTTCCTCAGAAGAGCAGCGATGAACGTTTGTATTTTGAAGAGAGACTTGATCCATCCAAGAATACAATTTCGGCCTAGTAAGTAATTTAATTTCATTAGTTGACATGCTATTTTATATAAACATGTACATATTTTACTAGTGGGACCGTTTCCAGACTTGCCAGCCAGGATTGAGTATTGAAATATGTCCTAATAGGCAAGTTTTAGTTACATTTAAATGTTGTTTCGGCTAAAGCAGGTATTTAAATTGTATGCTGTATGATATAAATATGATATTAAAATAATATGAATGTTTAGATTATATTTTATCTAGTGTTTATGCTGCCTCATTATCATCACCAAAGCTTGTGCTTGCAAATATGGGTTCAGGTGTAAATGAGAAAAATGCACTTTAAATATGCCGATGTTAGAAAATCACCATCTTATGATTTCTGAAGGATCATGTGACACTGAAGACTGCAGTAATGATGCTGAAAATTCAGCTTTGATCACAAATTGCATTTTAAAATATATTCAAATAGAAAACTGTTCTTTTAAATTGTAAAAAGTTATTACTGTATTTTGGATCAAATAAATGCAGACTTGGTGAGCAGAAGAGACTTCTTTTAAATGGTAGTGTAGGTCTAAAATTAAGTCTTTATGTAAAGAAAATATATAGTCCGATTACTTCTTTTAACTTAAAACTTGATTTAGATCATTAAGTCTCCTCATATTCATTCTCTTTGTCACATTCCTCATTGATAGGCCCAGGGGAGGGGTCTTTTGTCTCAGGTGTGAATCACATCAATATTCATGATCATTCACGCCTCCTCGCATATTACCTTTCTAACACTAAAAGTGTCTTACAAAAGTTCAATTACTATATTGTTTTGTATGAATAAGTGATCAGGATGGTTTCCACATCATTTTGTAGCAAAAACTCTAGGCTACCAGTTCTCAAAAGGCTTGTGGACAAATGTTTAGTATGTGTAATATGGCCTTATTTCAATGACTTAAATTATGTATTTTTTCAAAAACCATACATAAACTTTATTTCCTAAAAAATACAAATATGTTCACACATGTTGCTCACATTATTGTAGCCCAGTTTGTGCTGAATACAATGTTATCAGACTTTAGCCATTAATGTGTTTTTAAGCAACTGAAAAAAGCACAAATGTCAAGGCATGTCAAAACTTCTCCAGGGCACAAAACACCCTCAGACCCCACAGGGTTAAACCATGCTCACTGCAAGTGTGAGCAGACAGAGATGGCCTTCCATTCTAGCACCACGGCAATGCACCAGCATCTGAAGAGGTGCCACCCGGTTGCAGCTGCAGATGACAGAGCACCGTTTGCACTCGATGTTGGAGTAGGCTATAATACGTTGTCGACACCTAAAGTTTTCGCTTATAGCTATTAATAATGCGCTTATAGCTACGAATGTCGTGAAAAATACATAGAGGACACTGACAACGCGCTGACAGACAGGACCAAGCAGGTAACATTTAATAAATTCTCAACTTTCAAATTTGGTCATTCAAAAGAAAAATAAACCATAAATAGGCCTACTATTTTGTGGCTCTTTAATGTGTCGTGACATATTGCCTCAGTTAAAGCTGCTCGTGAACCGATCATCTTTTCCTTGGTAAATTTATAGCATCAAATAGGCTAAACATGAATGTAGCCTACATCAGAAGGACTGTTGTTTTAACCGCAGAAAGATGTCAGTACAGTAGCCTACAATCCATTATTCAAATTCAAATCCACCGACGTTAATCTTCTCTCTCCTGACTACTTTGTCGGACAAAAATGGCGTATTATGATTGATTGATCAGATCGCCAGTCAATCAAATCCCGGCAAATGTTTTTTTTTTTATATACATTTTATACACCCCCACCCCCGATGAAACCGGTGTTGTCACAAATCGATTAATCGAAATCGAATCGGACTGGGAAAAAAAAAAGAATCGTTAGATTAATCGATGCATCGAAAAAATAAATCGCTAGATTAATCGTTTAAAAAAATAATCGTTTATCCCAGCCCTAACTACAATTTATATGTCTGCATGCATGTGAACTCAATTAACTTAAAGGAAAGAATTAATTAACTGCTGGACCTTTTGCCATGGTCTACTTAGGTGCACAGTATAGACACATCATTATCCAATCACATCCAAGAGTGCTGATAAAGATGAAGTACACGTAACTGCCCACAGTTGTCCTTGAACCAGTAATAACGTCAGCTTATTATGACTTTATTAAAGAATACATTTGGCATAGGATCCCATAGATAACTATTTTCTTTACAGAGACGCAGCCAATGTGAACGTCCAACACGACCATCCTGCTCATGCGCCGCTCGCGCCTTGCTCATGTAGGATGTGTGAACCTGGTATTACGGCAAGCATTGCAATATATAGACCTGTTTAGTTTTCCAAAATCCTTATATTAACTAGTATACATTTTAATCCTGAGACAAAACGGACAAAAAACTAATAGTTGGGTTAAGGGTTAGGCATAGGAAGTATTGGTTAATAAAATATGCATTCCTGTTGACTGCTTTACATCAATAGCCTCATGTCCGCGGTCAGGCCAAATGAGGGCATGCTATTGCATGCCAGGGCCAGTTGTGTTCCCACTGTCACTTCTGGGGTTTAATCGTGCATCCTCTGGTCACCCTGCTGATTACCCTTTGTCCACAGAAGGCCAACTTGAGGCTGGGTCAAATGTCAGAGGCGGAGTTTTGATACTCGGCGTTCCATTCCATTTGGATGTGGGATATTTATGTGAGAAATTGAATTCTCTGATCTCGGACCATAAAGGAATTCCATTGCCAGATGCTCGGAAAATGACGTTATACAACCAAAACACCACCGTTAGCTTAACAGGGGTTTGACTGTCACCAAAGATGTCTCCTAGCAACCCAACTGATAAACAAAGCTGCTATGAATATGTGCTACAGGTGCACGATCATCAAAAGAGATTAATTTACTGTGTTTTGTCCATTTCAAATCTGGTAAACATTTTTTTTGTGTAATGTAGGAACTTTAACTCATTGATTGATATCATTTAACAAAAGAGATTGTTTATCACTAACTTTTTACATCTCTCTGAGTGCTGACATGTTTGTGTGACGTCACACACCTGCATCTCGGTGAAGAAAAAAAAAAAAAAGTCGACACAGTACATAAGACGCACAATGGACAAAGCGGTGCCAAAAAGAAAAACATTCCATGGTTGGAGATCATGGACAGTGTTCTGGGATATTCACCATGCAGATAGCACAAGCTCATAGACTTCTAGCTTTCTAATATAATATAAAAAATAATAAAATAAAAATATCCAAAAATGTTCACAATCCTATTGTGAGCCTCCAGTAGCATGTTATCATGGATCATTTCATCTAGCTAGGCAAATTGTGTAAATGCAGTGAAGCATTGTGCTGAGTGCATGAGGTTCTGGCTCACATCAGGAAATGAATAAATCATCCTGATTCCATCTGCGACTAAGATAGGCGCACATAATGGAGACAGTACACTACAGACCCAGGCTGTGTATGACAAATCCAAAGCACTTGTAATTACTGGCATCTTTCCATTCAAAGAACCAGAAATGCTATAGAGCAATGGGTTGAAAATAAGTGCATTTAAACAAATTAAAAAGTCTTATCAGCTTTTAAAAGGGAGGACAGATTTCCAGTTCAGACTAATTGAACTTAAATGGGATAATTATACATTGTGTTCCTGTACAATGTAAAAAACATTTAAGAAATAAACATGATGATCTAAATCAGATGTCATTAAAAATTTTTTAGAAATAAAGGCATCAAAAGACATGAGTCTCTCTCTCTCTCTCTCTCTCCTAAGCCCTAAAAAGAGTGCAACCCTCAGCCTGTTCATTTGAATGAGCTGCTGACATGTCACTATTCACTGGGACACGAGCCCAGAACGTTCCACAGAGCTAACCTTGGGACAGAGGGTGGCTTCTGTCCTGACCAACACTCACTGCTGGAACCCCAGTAGCTCACACATCAGAAGTGATCTAGGCAGAGTGCCACAACTAGTGATGTTAAAAGTAATGGTACTTCCAGGTTTACTTTTGTATTAAGTCAATACTAAAATAAAAATTATGTAACAATACCAGTGTTTCTACAGTACCAGTAATACAGAGCACAGACGCGATTCGGTCTGACCGACACACGGCTGCTTTCAAATGCTCAATACTCATTTGAGCACGTGTTCTTATACTACTGTTTCTCATAAAAATGAAAATTGTGATATGTCCTAGTGTGATTATTAATCTGCAAAATTATGTGATTGAAATAAATACACATTCTGCATGTGCTGCACAGTGCAAAGTGAATGTGTGAATGCACTCATACGCTGAAAACAACACATTCTATGGACATTACACGCTGTGCATTACGGCTGTCATTATCGATTATTTTGGTAATCAAGTAATCTAACAATTTTTATAACGATCAATAAAGTAATTGGAATAATTATTTAATAACTCAAATGGTGAAGTCACGTTTGGCTAAAATGCATACATTTTTGCATTAAATTAATACATACAAATTTTGATGTATTCTACGATTGAACAACAACAAAACAATTGTGCAAACAATATCTCAGGCCAGACAGACACCAAAAGCAGATCTATAAAATAAAAAGATGTATATTCAAGCAGACAGATATGGGCTTCTCCAGGTGTGCCCAACTTTTGAAATGCATGAAATGATCAGTAGAAATGATCTACTTTTTTCTTTAACTAGTTCAACATGATCAACCCATTTCAATTTAGAACTCAAATATGGGCAACCAGGCCCTGGAAATAAAATATATGATCTTTTCCAAACAATGTCTGCTAGGGCTGCATGATTATAGCAAAAATCCTAATTGTTGATCATTGCTCTTGATATTGTAAATCGCGATTATTAAATGTTGATTAAAATTTGTAATTACAGTGATGTCACAAAGCAACCATGTGGTTCTGAGTAGCAGATTTAAATGGTGGATACGAGATGTGGTCCAGTTTCTTTTAAACATCTTTTAAGCATTATATTGTATTTTATATTGTAATAATGTTTGTTAAGGTAAGGCAAATGAAAATTATTTTAAAGTGATATCTATGGTATAGAATATATTTAATTATTGCCAAGTTACTGCTTAAATTATTAATCCACGTACAGTAAATAATAAGACATTCAATATTCAAACTTATTAACAACCGATTTAAATCGACCAAATGGGTCTTATAAGAGCAGACGCGATAATGAATGTGATTCCAGAAATATGCTATTCATGCCATATTCTTTATGTTGGCTACACCTCCAAAACACACTTAGAACCCATTACAATGACTGCTGTCGCTCACTGCAGGTTTACACTGTTTGAGATCTGCATTTTGAGGCGAGCCCAGTGACACTCCGCACAATGTTCTACACTCTCACGAATGCTCTCATTAAAACAAAGCGGTCTAATCGGCAAAATAAATTATTTACACCGCATCTGTGCCTCGATTAGAACGCAATCATTTTAGTTTTGTCGTGTTGCTCATTTTCAGTGCATTTAACATCCATGTTCAAAGCGAGCGGTGCAATATGCAATGAATCCAAAATAATTACAAAGTGTTTTTAGCTCTTGTTCAACAGCTTATTTTCAAGAGTCAGAAGATGCTTCTTCAGTATGACTTTTCGTGTGCTGCATGAACAGAGCAAGAACATAAATCAAGCATCTGGCCATCTAGATGGTTTAAAACTTGCGCATTAGTATCAGTTGTCACTACAGATAGGATGGAGGACTAATCCAAGCAGCTCTGATTGGCCATTGCCGTTTCATTGCTCAACGGACATGTTAGTAATTGGTTAGAATACTCAACCACTGCAAAAACACGTTGTAAATAGAAACCATTGACGCAACAGGAGCAGACTTAATTACATAATCGTGGCCGCTGTAATTGTAATCAGTTTTTAGATTAATTGTATTAGTCCTATGAGGGGTGCCAGCGGCTTGCAACACCCACAAAAAAAAAAGCCCTAATCAGTGTTAGGTGCGTAAATACTAGCCAAAATCAAACTTTGCCCCTGAATTTCTGCAAAACAATAATGACTCTTCCCAATTTATCTTTAATCTGTTTGAGAACATATGAATTGGAGATGCTTCTTCATTTGAATTGTAGATGCTTCCTTATCAGTATAATGATTTCTTTAGTGCTGCTCTTACCTGAGCCAGCACTAAAGAAAGCATGTCCACCCCTTATCTTCCCAAATGTTTCAGCTTCCTGTGGGGAAAGAGGAGTTTCTTGAAGAATCACTATCACATTTCTTATGTTCCTTCTATTTATGGGGTGCCCCAACCCACTCACATTCCACGTGGAGAGAGAGACATCACTCTTAAAAAAATTCATTTTGAATGATTTTGGAAAACAAACCGGCTTTGCTTTCAGATATTCAAATATTGTTTACAGAGATAACTTAAACCATTAAGACCCTAATGAAGTGTTTTATTATAATAATACTAGGTCAACAACATCAGACTGAAATGTGAAATTTAACATTGTGGTCAGGTTGATTACCACTTTTTGAATACCACCTACAGTTTTATTTTCTTTTTTTACTCTGTTTATCAAGTTCCAAATAAAGAGAAATTTATATAAGAGGAAGTAGTTTTCATTTATAAAGCATTTATTTTGTTTAACTGTATTGTGATATATAGTTACTTTGATATAAAGTTACTGATATCTTGATATAAGATTTTGGCCATCTTGCCCACCCCCAATATGATATATACATGGGTAGACAAGAATTTATTATCATGCATGCAGATTTTATGACATTAAGATACTACATGGAATTTCTGTACTTCTTAGAAATTCCTTGGTCACATCACAGAACCAGGATTTAATGTTAACAAGCTAGGGCAAAAGGTGACAATTAAAAAAAAAAAAGAAAGAAATGGTGTACGATATAACATTACATTTATTTATTTTTTGAAGTCCATTGACACATTATGCTTCATCTACCTACATGTATACACCAATCGGCCACAACATTAAAACCACCTGCCTAATATCATGCAAGTCCCCCTCGTGCCGCCAAAACAGCTCTGACTGTTAAGGCATGGACTCCACAAGACCTCTGTAGGTGTCCTGTTGTATCTGGCACAAAGACATCAGCAGCAGATCCTTTAAGTTCTGCAAGTTGCTAGGTGGGGCCTCTATGGATCGGACTTGTTAGTTAAGCACATCCCATAGATGCTCAATCGGATTCAATGGCTCAAACCATTCCTGAACAATTTTTGCTGCGTTGCAGGGTGCATTATCCTGCTGAAAGAGGCCACTGCCATCAGAGAATACCGTTCCCATGAAGGGGTGTACGTGGTCTGCAACGATCGTTAGGTAGTTGGTATGTGTCAAAGTAACATCCACATGAATTCTAGGACCCAATGTTTCCCAGCAGAACCATGCCCAGAGCATCACACTGGCCGTCCACATGATCTAAAAGAAAACATTATTAATCAGACCAGGCCACCTTTTTCCATAGCTCCATGGTCCAATTCTGATGCTTACGTGCCTATTGTAGGCATTTTTGGTGGTGGACAGGGGTCAGCATGGGCACTCTGACCAGTCTGTGGCAACGTAGCCCCATCAGCAGTAAGCTGTGTGTTCTGACAAATTTCTATCACAGCCAGCATTACGTTTCAGCAATTTGTGCTACAATAGCTGTGGGATCGGACCAGACGGGCTAACCTTTGCTCCCCACATGCATCAATGAGCCTTGGGCACCCATGACCCTGTCACCGGTTCACCGGTAGTCCTTCCTGCTGCCTAATATATCCCACCGCTTGACAGGTGCCATTGTAACAAGATAATAAATGCTATTCACTTCACCTGTCAGTGGTTTTCATGTTGTGGCTGATCAGTGTATGTTTTGACCGATATATTATAGCTTTTTATTTTTTCATAACATGGTAGAAAGTAGCATTGTCAAAAGTACCAATACTTCGGTACCAAGTCGGTACTAAAATAAATATGTAACGATACCAGTGATTCTACAGTACCAGTAATACCGAGCACCATTCAATCGATGGATTTCCCTATTCAATTAGATTCACAAGCTCTTGATTCAATATAGATTCACATGGGTTTTATTTCAGTTATAACAATCCTTTTACTTCCATATAAAATTAATGATCGATTAGAATGAAATGTTTTTGATCAACAACTGACTGTAAAGAACAAAGCGTATTAAAAAGACATTATTCAGTGACAAATGTGTTGCGTGGATCTCGTCCTCGAGTACACATTACACGGAACAAATTTTACTCAACACGCTGTGAAAGGATCTCACTGCTGAACACTTCACTAAAATACACAATTACTGGTCAGAGAAATTGAAACATTTGCCAGACAGTTGTCAGATATAATCATTTTGGTTGCAAATGAGTATGATTTCCTCTCACACTGTGTGAACGATCGATCTTGCGATTTAATAATCGATATTGTTCAAATGAAGACTGCGATTCTGAAAACAATATATTTACCCACCCCCTAGGGACCAATATGGTATTACCCTTCATCTGTAAAATGCGAATTACACCATATTAAGGATTTAAACTTAACAAGACCAAATTCTCATTTCACTGAAAAAAAAAAGTATTCAGACTAGGGCTGCACGATTTGGGGAAAATGTCATTGCGATTATTGAGGTTAATATTGCGATATGCAATTGTGATATAATAAACAAATCGCATCATGAGTCAACTTGCTTGGTTATCAAGGAAAATGCACAAATAGATTACTGATAATGCTGAAATGTGTATTTTTTAACTCAAACATACAAACTAGCAACAACAACAACTATAAATGCAGTGTTTTCAAATTAAAATAATATTTTTACAAAATTAAATAAAATCTTTGCATTACTGCAAATTATTCTCTCAATATTACACCTAAATAAAACAGAACAATAAATAAGAATACACACATTTTCACAAACATAAGATTGTCCAAACAAACAGGGACATTTAAGCAGGATGAAAATCTTTTAAAAAGAAAACTGGGTATAAAAGTGTGGTTCACTCAAACCACTAAAACTGTTGTTGTGTGTGCAATATCGATCCATCTAGAGATAAAGATAAATATATATATATATATATATATATATATATATATATATATATATATATATATATATATATATCAAACACACATTTTAATGTTGTTGTAATTTTAATGTTATTTTTCACATAAGATTGATCTTATGATGATCTTATCAATGATGCTACACGTTGCAAGTTGCAGACAGCGGGAGTTAGAGAGGAGCATCCCCGTGTTAGAGTGCGCATCAGCCGGCGGAACTTTAAATCTCCCGGTCTCGACTCCCGCTCAGATTTGGTCTCTTCCGCGACTGGTTGAAGCAGCTCTGACCGCACAGAGAATGACTTTTTGGAGTTTGTGCTTATTTACAGGTCACGCTCCAGTATTATATTAACTTTAATTATTGATGAAATAAAGACATATCGCCAAGCCGTGATCTGTTTCGGTGATATTTTTTCTGGCCACCAGTTCAGTGTATCTTCACCTGATTTACACGCTGAATACCGGAAACTCACATGGCATGACCACACTTGCCACTCCCTAAACTGAGACTGACTGGTCATTTTTATTTTTATTTCTCTCTCTCTCTCTCTCTCACAGAGAGAATGGGCTGTCACGTCCACACATCGCATGAACTTATTTAATAAAATCGCAGCATTTGCCGTCATATAAATCAAACAGGCTGACATCGCGATTGCGATATGATTAATCGTGCAGCACAAATTCAGACAAATTCAACTCCACAGATACAAACTAATAGCTAAATGTCTAAATGAAGCAAGTTTATAAAACAATAGATATTTGATGTCTATTGACTGTCTATTAGATAGACAGCCAGTATAACACCAAAGATAAACAAACCCCCCAAAAAACAACTCTAAGCGCTTCGGTTGGTAAACACCAACACATGCCACAGTCCTGTGGCAGCCTGACATTTCAGAGTCATATTTGGCACCAATTCTGGTTTAGCAGGCCTAGTACCAGTACTGAAAAATGTTGAATCAGCATTCCTTAAATATCCATGACACAGTGGTAGACCTCCACGTGAATCCAGCCACAATCTAGTAAATCTACTGCAGTCTCAGTGTCAACATGAGCAACTGAGGGCTGAGGTTTCACTCTTTCAGTGCCATAACCAGTGTCTTTACTAGCAGCCTCTAGTCCAGCCTTAAATTATAAAACTAACAAACAATTAGTTATGCAGGCAGTTCATTTGACCTTATGGCTTGGTTTTTGCTCTGATATGCATTTTCAGCTGAGAGACCTTATATAGACCGGTGTGTGCTTTTCCAAATCATGTCCAATCAATTGAATTTGCCACAGGTGGCGTAGAAGTGTAGAAACTTCTCAAAGATGACCCAGAGAAATGGGATGCACCTGAGCTAAATTTCAAGTGTGATAAAGGGTTTGAATACTAATATCAATGTGATTGCAAATTTATTAAAAAGAAAAAACTTATCAAAAATATGGTTTTTGTCTTGTCATTATTGGGTATACACTGTACATTGATGTGCTAAGAAATTACAACATAAAATGTGAAAAAATGATGGGGTCTGAATAATTATGAATGCACTGTATATCACACCAGTCATAACATGTGCCGGTTAAACTATTTTATTGTCATTTACGATAATAATAATAGTTCTGTTAAGATGAGTGTTAATGGGTAGAATACAGACAAAATAATGATGAAAAGAGGCATATCTTTGGGCAGATGTGTGAATGGCTTTCGCTGCAGACGGCATGAGTAAAGCAACATATTACACATCAGAGTGAATGGCACTTAAGAGTATTGAAGTAGACTTTTGTAGACTAATTATAAAAAATTGACATGACATGGTCTTGGAAAACATACCGATTTAAGTAAATTTGCACCAGTTCAATAATAACTCTGCATACTTATCTTAACTGACTGAACAATGAAACTGGAATTAGCAGTCTGTCTCAAAATAGGTGGAGTGCCAACTGATGACATAGATTGATGGCACCAAGTTGTTTAGCAGAAAGTACAAAGCTTTTCTGAATGTTTGCCGTGGCGAACAGTTTATGAACCATAGAAATGAACTCAAACACCTTTGTTTTGGCCAGATTTTCATTCACACTTTGATTTCTTATGAACTGTGCAGGGGCCTTAGGTCACATATGTGCATAAGTTGCACTGACAGAGGTTGCAAATACAGGCATTAGGACACGGAATCAGCTGCCCGACTTCCCATTGGATGCTCAATATGTTAAAACGAGCTCCATGAAGATTACTTTAAGATCTACACATTGAATCAGTGTTTGGCCTCCTTTTGGAGCATTTGCTTCAAGTAATCCTGTGTAACAGTTTTTTTTGTTGTATTTCTCACAACAAATAAGCCACATCCATTAATAACATATGTAACTCTATGCTGAATACAAATAAACTGTTTTTAGTAAGGGAGTAAAACAATTTGTCTGTTGTTTTCTATTCATTCATTCATGTTCATTCAGACTGTCAATCTGTGCATATTTCTGTTATTCACAACCCTCTTTGCTCTGCTGCACTAATTATCTGGTTGACTGACTGAATGTTTTTACTAGGAGTGTGATGAAACAATTTTGTGGGCATGCGATGTGTTTGACAGCATGCAAGAGTTTGTTAGAACACATAATGTTATGATGGGATAGAATATTTAATCTGGATGCATAAAATACACTGGAAAGGCAAAATACTCTGATTAAACAATTTTAAAACACTATTACCGTCCCTATGACTTATGTTTTCATCTGTTTGTGTGGAAGCATGTGTTTTGGTGTGTAGTTGTTTTTTTCTACAAACAAGATCGATCTCAAATAGGGTGACAACATTAAGGAACACAATGTAAACTCACAACTTGGCCTGGCACCTTTTAGCACCTGGCCGGTACCTCTCACATAGAACTTGAGCTGCAACAAATCGATTGTAAACCTCTATTGAACTGCAAAAAAAAGTGCAAACTAAGAGCAAGATTAAAAAAGACGCCACTGTTCGCGCTTCCTCTTTTGATTGCATTCATGTCACTGCCTTGATAAATAACATCAGACACCAAACACTGACACACACCATGTCCATGAAGAAAGAGCAGATAAACCTCTCCAAGTACATAATATCCTTTAACGTCCATTTCAGAGGACTGCTGATCACAGCTATCTGTACATGCTATTCTCCAGAGGACTGGAGGCTCAAATTAATGTAATGTGGAAATTCACATGGCTAGACCGTGATCCAAGAATCACTTAATTTCATGACCTATTGACACGCTGCGTACACACTGCCAGCGACTTTGTCGCTGCAGGTCGCCAGTGGCTGGCGGTGAAGTCGCTAGTGGGCGTTCCCACTACTGGTTGCCTAGTAACGTTTATAAATGACATTCACGGATGTCATTCCATTGCTCGACAGCAAATCGCTTTTCTCGGCGCTAAAAGCAAACATTTGGAGGGAAAAGACAAAATATAAATGGAATCGGTACATAAAATGCTTTATATCAAAGATGAATGAGAAACAATGCATGCTCTTTGCCAGAGCGGCTGTTTATCTGCGGCGAAAACGCAAATGCCGGTATGTCTGGGTCCACAAAACCATTAAATCTTGGAGTCAGCACGGCGAGAACCAACGGCTGGTGCAAGAGCTGCGGCTGGATATACCATATCCATATCATAGAGTGCTGGAAAATTGCTAACAGCAAGAATTAGCCTTTCATCCATCTTTCCGTTACTGCAGGAGCTGAGAGAGAGAAGGATCATGTGAGCTCTCCAGTCTTCTCTCCTATTGGCTGTCGCTTCCGTTAGTCGCTCTTCATCTGAATAAAGTTGAACTTGTCTCAACTTTGTCGCATCGCTGTACATGCCCACATCTAGTCGCCAACGGTCGCGACAGCTCGTCGCCGGAAGTCGCTGTGCTCGCGTTGAAAATGAATGGGATGGAGTCGGTCACGCGCGATGTCGCTGGCAGTGTGTACGCAGCTTTAAGGCTCTATGCAGGGCTTAAACTTCCTTTTGATAGCAAATTTAAACTATTATGATTCTCCCACTGCCCTTAACAATCCAGTTTGTCATTTAAACCAGTTTAAATGTGATAATAAAATGTATAGATTTTTTTTTTTTTTAATCTCCAAATTGTCAGCAAAAAAGCCTTGTAAATGAGGCCATTGTTGTTCAAAATGTACATATACTGAAGACTTGTCTTAACTTTTGCCCATTACAATGGCGTCACGATGGTCTTCAACTGGTGGCCCAAAAATGGGTTACAGGTCTGTTCTGCTAAGGTCACAAAAAGCATGAAAATAAAAAAATATATAAATACAGGGCTAAATGCAGAATTACATAATCATGCACAGTTATGTTAGCAAAATAAAAAGACTAATCAATATTTAAAGGGGCAAAGAAAACACTTCCCACACCTTTCCTACCGTATTTTGTTACAAATCTGTTACTTGCTAGATGCTAAGTGTTACTCAGGAAAAAGCATAACATTGTTCATCTAAATGAGAGCAAAATTTGTACTTTTTGTACAAGCCAGCTTGACTTGTCATGAGACCACGTTGGATGTTGTGAACAGGGCTCCAGACAGCGACTGAAATGGCTGCAAATGCACCCAAAAAAACTAAAAATTGACTGTGGCAAGAATTTATTCTTTGGAAGAGTGGCTTTTAAATGAATCACCCAAAAAGAACTCAGGGTTTGAACTCAGGATCTCAGGTTGAATGTCTTCTGAAGCAAATCAATAAGTTTATGTAAAAAATTAATTGATATTTAAAATGCTATTGACTTTTAAAAAGTGCTTCCTGACAGCAGTTGATGCATCACGTAGCTGTCGCCAGATGCGAGAAAGCAGAGAATTCAGAAGCTGCGCTTATTTACCAACAGAAGAACGAACGTCAGGTGAGAGTTCGGCCATTTCAAACAGAATCAGCCCTGGACAGAAGGGATGACTTAAAAGTTAAAAGCATTTTAATTATCAAAATAATATTGAATAAACTGATCGATTCGCTTCGGAAGACATTCCTGGATCGTCTGTAGTCATGTGGATTACTTTTATTCTGCTTAAATATGACTTTTGGACTGTCAATGTGCTGGTGGCCTTTTAAAAGGACCTGACAGAGCTCTATCTTCTAAAAATCTGCATTAGTGTTCTGCTGAAAACAGACAGTCATAAACATCTTAGATGGCATCAGGGTAAGAGAAAAATTATAGAATTTTCACTTTTGGGTGAACCATTTCTTTTATGCAACAAACCATGGAGCCAAAAAGTATTTGCTTACTGACATACAAAGACCTGGGCTTGCCCATTAATATGGCTGACCCATATTTTTCCCAGTGCAAAGTAATTGTGAACATACTTTTTCTCTCTATCCAGCATCAAGAACTGTGCAGAAGTAAAGCCCAGTTCAGCCTGAAAAAGCAAATCGACAGATGACTCAGCGAAAGTATCTGGGTTACTTTATCTTCCAGGAAATTTAGCTAAGTGTAGAAGTGATGCAATCTGGATGACACGGGCTGAAGAGAAAGACAAGAACGGTCACATTTTTTCAGTATTTTTACAAACTGAGCAAAAGTTTTCAGATCACAGTATGTTTGAGTTAAAACCACCATTCACTAGCACTCTAGAACTATATTGCTAGATTATAGTCCATGACACTACTGATTACAGTGGCCTAATCACAGAGCAGGTAGCCCTGTGCTGACTCTACAGTATGTGGCTCATGGTCACACTTCTGACAGTCTTCCATTTATTATTTATTGCTGATATGGTTAGGTATTTGAACAAACCTTACTTTTACATTTCTGTAAGGATTTGGATGATATCTAAATAATATTTTTTTTTTTAAAACATGGTGAAAAAAAATTCTAAATCCCATTGACTTCAGGCCAAAGTATACTTCGGCTTTCTGTGTGCCACTGTAAGACAAATTTCATTATCAGCACATTACGTGCGGAAAGTCTGCGTCTTTGCGCGTCGTGTAGCGGTCCACAGATATATTGAAGTTAACAACATATCTGTACCTATAAAATCAGTGCTGATAGCTGCAAAAAGTTTCTCTTCTTTTTTTCACACTTCCTCAATTTCTGTGAGCAACCACCAAGCAAAGCCTAGCCAACAACTAAGAACACCCTAGGGAGAGACTGTAGCAGGTAGTTGAATTTTGGAATACAATTAATTTTATTAACATTAACCTAACCAATCATAGATAAATGTAATGAAGCCCATATCACTTGAAAACCTTTTTTTAAGTGGTCAAAATTAACTAATTAAATTGGCTGTGAATAAAATACCCAAATACTTAATGGCCTGTTCAGGCTACTGGAAGGTACCGGCTGAAAAGTTGTTAAAGGCAGTACGCTATCAGAGACAAAGCTTTGGATTTAGACCAATTAACTCTGTATTCTGAGAACTTAAGATGCGTTCACACTGCCAGCGACAAAACAACCTCATCTCATTCATTTTCTGGTGACTTCCGGCATCACGAGCGATGGTGACCATTGGCGGGCATGTCCAGCAATGCGACAAAGTTGAGAAATTTTTACTTTATGCAAATGAAGAGTGACTTTGGGGAGCGACAGCCAATATGAGAGAAGATGGTAGAGCTCACGAGGTCCTAATATTTTAATAATAATATTAATTGTAAAGAAACAGTGCTGTTTAGACTCTCCATACACACCACTAGCAACCTAACTGCCAGCCACTGGCGACATGCAGTGACAAAGTAGCTGGCAATGTGAAAGCAGCTTTAGAAAAGAAATTAATAATACTGTGGAGACCAAGGCATAGATCTAAAAACACATCTTTTCCAAAAGCACTTAACCAGTCACTAAAAAAAATATATATTTACATTTCTTGTTGCATTAAATCTGTTTTGGATACTATTCTGATGATAGTGAAACTTTGTATTATGGCACTTTTCGTAACACTGTTATTTAATACCTGTGGCCGAGATAAATATTTCACCACCAGCAGATTTCACTGAGGGAGTGGTTAAAAAAAATAATATATATATATATATATATATATATATATATATATATATATATATATATAGCCATATGTTTTCCTGCATTGTCCCCCAACTCAAAGTATTGCCCTGAATAGCCAAAACAGTATTATATCTGTATTTCAATTGGGTCAATTCTCTGAGGCATTAAACAACATTCGCCACTTCAGCTATGCCTTGCCACTTTTAATATTCCCTTCTTATTCCATGAGTTCTTGTGCTTTGGACTTTTCGATAAATGTGGCATACTGTATGATCCGGCCCCTAAGAAACGCCTTAAGTGCATCCCAAGCCATGCCCACAGAGGATACTGAGGACCAGTTGGTCTCCATATAGGACACAGAATTCGGCCTTTAAAATTTGTTGGAATTCAGGATTTTGCAAAAGGGATACATTAAAGTGCCAACTATATGATTTCCTTTTCTCCATATTTTGCCTCTAAACTCACCAGGGTGTGATCGGAGACTAAAATGTTTCCAATTGAACAATCAACAACAGATTAAATGAGGGATTTGGATATAAAAACAAAAATCTACAGAGTAAATCTTATGTACTGAAAAATGTATAGTTCCTACCAGATGGGTTCAAAAGTCTCCAAATATCTGCAAGACAAACATTTTTACACATCCTGTGAAGCATCAATGTTGCTCTACAGGGCATGCATGCTTTTGCTTCACTATGATCAAGGACGGAGTTCATCAAATGATTAAAATCTTAATATTATATCATGAGGGGTGCCAGGGGGTTGCAACATCCCTACAAGATCTATAAAAAAGCCCTGATCATCAGCGTTAGGTGTGTAAATATTAGCCAAAATCAGATTTTGTCCCTGAATTTCAATTAAAACAATGACTCTTCCTAATTTATCTTCACTCTGATTGAGACATTTTAATTGTAGATGTTTACATGTCAGCGTAATGACTCCCCTGCTCTTAATCCAGCCATCACATCTCTTTCCAAATTTTTCAGCTTCCTGCAGAGAAAGATGCATTTCTTGAAGAAACGCTATATCATATTTCTTACGCTTAAGTAATAACCTTCCTTCTTTTTATTATTAATCCATTTAGCCAACCCTAAGATAAGTACGGTTTAACAAGATAACTAGTTTAATGTGAGTTAAACTTGATCAGTTACTGTCAACATTAAAGCATTTTTAGCATCGATTTAGCTAGCTATCAATAGCCATGCATAAAAAAAATATCTAACGATACGTAAGTCCTATAAACTGGGACCTTCGTAACGTCACCGTGCACAGAAACATTAATTTATCAAGTACACAAACATGTACCACTACAAGTTGGCTGATTTTATTTGTCGGTTTGTTTGCTAAACGTTAACCTACCTGTCGGAGTCCCAGTCATAGCGGGGCTGCATTAATCAGTAGTTTTGGAGGAGGACTCGTGTGGTGGGCATGTTGAAGGAAGCTCTGTGGGAGGATGACGCCGAGAGGATGACTGCATCGGCTACGTCTTCTTGCAGTCGAAGACGGAGCAACTTTCTGCTCTTAAGTTTATTCCGAGCACTGTCAAGTGCTTCATCAGACTTTTCGTGTTGGCGGTCTTAGCAGCAATTATCTTGTCGCAAATATTGCATTGCGCGCTGTTGGCATAGAGACTTCATTACAGAAGAAATGACTGGACTACAATCCAGCCGTTTCTTGTAGTTCTTGAGCAGTGTTGTATGTGGGAGAGTATAACTCCATTTTGCACGGACTTTGTGCTTTTTAACTTATACACAATATACACTTATATGCACAACAACTACATTACACAGTAAAGGTAAAATCCCAAAAAGCACAATAGGGCTTCTAGCTGAAGAAGAAAAAAGGAGATACCAAATACACCTTTAAATGGTTTTAAACCATTTCCTCATTGTTGGGATAGACCAAGACATCAAGTTCTTCAGAAGAATTAGGTGTCAAACTAAATGACAAAAAGAAAAGAAATCTTTAAGCAATTAAAATGCAAATTCAACTGTGCAAACTAAACTACTACTAAACAAAGATGAGCTTGCTTCAAACTTACTGGTTCACCATGTGTGCACTTGAAAGCTAAAAATACTCTCAAGTTCCCAACCAAAGCTTCATCCTCCCTCACAGTGACACATGCAGCGAGTCAACTTCAGTTTCACATTTCACATCAAGGAATATTCCATAAGAGTGCAACGCATAAGCCAGTCTCAGATCGGCTGATATCAAACGTTTATCCAATTGTTACTACCAGCCTGAGTGTTAAGTGCTAACCGAAAGCTGTAATTTTGATTCTTATGATAATCATCCAATGTACTGACATCATCACAAGGGTGACTCAACTCTCATTCTTGTTTGCATGAGGATAGACTTGGCCTTTATTGTGTCTTGTATCAAGTTGCATTTGCTTTAATATTCCAAATATTAACCATGTTCCACAAGTCTCCATTTTTATCTGAAAAACAGACCAATCAATGCATGTTACTGACAAATATAATCTACCTGACCAACCTGTTGTGTCTGGAACAGACTGCAATGCTTTAATCCAAATGTGTAAACCCAAAATAAACTAATAATTAGGTGCATCCCAAACAGCACACTTCTGCACTAATCTACACCATTTTGTAGTGCAAGCAGAATGCTTACACTGAAAATGCAACAACAAGTTTACTGTGTGTACCTGTATGATGCACTTTCTCAACCGTCAAAACATAGTGAGGAATGTTGGACACATAATGCAGTCAGCGCTCATGGCTTGTCGTATGTTGTGGAAGGCGGCTTTACCTAGCTTCGTTGCTTGTCTGACAAAACAAATGTAAATAATGGAGAATGTAGCACTAGCCAAACTTCAGTGAAGACAGCACCTTCTCAATGTGAGTTGAATGCTTTGCATCACCCCACGGTTCACTGTTCACTGAAAGATTCCAAATGCATTAACACAAGTTATAATCTCATGGATTCACTACTTTGCTATGCGGAAACCAGCATTGGCTGTTTTCTGTCCAACGCCCACTGGTTAAGTCATCTAAAACAAGTGATCATGAATTAGTAACTTGTTTAAAAGAGTAACAATTAGTTTTGCTCATAGGTATAGAGCCAAATCCTTTCATATCAAATCCAATCCTCTTCAGCTAACGTTAAAGGGATAGTTCACCAAAAAAATTAAATTCTCTCATCATTTACATTCCCTCTTTCTTCAGCAGAACACAAATGAATTTTTTTGATAAGAATTTCTCAATACTTTTGGTCCACACAATGTAAGTTAATGGGTGTCGAAATTTTGAAGCTCCGAAAATCACACAAGTCACCATAAAAGTAATCATAAGACTCCAGTGGTTAAATCAATGTCTCAAGAAGTGATATGATAGGTGTGAGATACAGATCAAATTACTATAAATGATCCACCTTTCACATTCTTCTTGTGTTTTTGGTAAATCACATTGTTCATGTATACGCCCCCCTACTGGGCAGGAAGCTAAAATGTACTTCATATAGATCTGTTTCTCACCCACAACTATTATATTACTTAACATATGGATTTAACCACTGGAGTCTTATAGATTACTTTTATGCTGCCTTTGTGATTTTTGTCAATTTTGGCACCCATTCACTTGCATTGTGTGGACCTACAGAGCTGAGAAATTCTTCTAAAAATATTCATTTGTGTTCTGCAGAAGAAATAAAGTCATACACATCTGTGATGGCTTGAGGGCAAGTAAATTATGAGAATTTTAATTTTTGGGTGAACTAACACTTAGCCGTGAAGTCCATTTTAAACCTTAACTAACCAACTCAGCAAAAAATGATTAGTTCACCTCTCGAGTCATCTGGTCTGATTCGTTCGTTCAACAAAAGAACGAATCGGACCAGATGACTCGAGAGGTGAACTAATCATTTCTGTTTCCTGTGTGAGCAATGCAGAGTGTATATGGCTGTCACATGATAAAAGAACAAACGACTCAGACCAAAAGAGTAAAAAGGGACTAATAATTTCTGTTTCCGGTACAGTGCCTACCCTGTTTTCACATAACAAACTAATTGAGGTTGCGCAATGGGCATGCGCGGCCAACACAAAAATTAACGAATCACTCCCTAAGACTACTCGTTCTTCTGAGTCACATAAAAGATTCATTCAGAATGAACAAATCGTTCATCAAGGACCCATCACTAGTTTATATCCGCGTCACGTGATGAACACACTAGATGCACTATTACAGCCTTTCTAGAACAGCAATACTTTAAAGAGCAAAACAACTAGGTAATGTATATACTTTATCAATTCCCTTGACTTTTTAAGACTTAATTGAGTTCCATGACTCATGGCCTGGACTTTTTTTAAATTGTAAAATTTCCCTGATATTTTCAGGTTTGACCTGGAAATGACCGTGGGAGCCCAGCAACTTTCACACAAACTAGACTACCTCACACAGACCAACATTAACATGCCACCAAACACAAACATAACACAAGTTAGTCTGTTTTAACTGCTGTTGGCTTTCATTAAAGGATTCATCAGTGTCGGAGTGCTTCATAAGGAAGACAACAGCAGCACATGCTGGGACTGGTTCGCTACAACAAAGTTCCTGCTCGTTTTGAGGGGAATTTATTCAGCTGAGTGGGTGATTTGCTCGCGGTCATGCAGGGAAATAACTGTCGCCTATGCACAGTTAGCCCGTTAGCACTGTTTACAACCGCCTCGCGTTGGGCTCGACGCGCGTCTTACCTTGCTGCTCTGGTAGTCCTCGAACGCTCGCAGCGCGCTGTCAGTCAGCTTGACGTGATAGACGGAGATGTTGCTGCCATTGCTCACTCTTCCACAGGACAGTCCGTAGCACTGCTCCTCCTTCAACGCCGCCATCTTGCTTGCATTTCCCACCACACTCACGCGCCTCTGCCGTGAACGCAACAAGCAGCTCGAGAGAGAGAGAGAGAGAGAGAGAGAGAGAGAGAGAGAGAGAGAGAGAGAACACTTTGATTATTCATGAGGCGTGAATTACGTACAGGCGGGAGGGGGCGTGGCCTCTGGGTAATAATGAGAGAAATGATACCGATGAATGGCGTTATAGGAAATGTATTTTTGTGTCGTTTGTTTTTATTTTTTACACTGAATATATATTTTAAAGATGATAAAGTAAATATAAATATCTCATCATTAATCAGGGTGTGTTTTCTGGACAGAAAATTCGTTGTAGGGGCGGGTGTGGAGCGATTGTGGATTGAACGCTACTCGCTCACATTGCTGCGTCAGAAAAACGTAAATGTCTGGAAATACCACAAGAATAGGGAATGCCCCTTAAGACTCACTTCAACGAAAGGAATGAGATTTCATGACGTTGTATTTCATTAGAAAGTACACATATGGCAGTGAGCAACACATACTGTCAATTCCTAAAATGTTTGATTAGGTGTTGTTCTCTAACCCTGCGCACCTGTTTTGTAAACTTGATACTTTTTAATAAATGTAAGAATGACGTATGAAAATCTCCCAAACTCGGCTAACTGACAACGATGATGATAATTTGCGTAATTTATGCACACGTGAATTCCAAGTGGCTTCTTTCTTACACATATTTGCATACTGAATTTGTTTGATCTTGTCCTTCTAACACATATTTAGAGGTGCTGTAAGCGATTCTTTTTTATTAAATGAACATCCCCCTGAAATATATCAATGCAATAAACTGTCACACCTGTCTCTGTAAAATGTGAAAATAAACAAATACATTGGCAGCAAATTTGAGAACGCAATTCTGCTACATGAAGTTCTAGAACTGTTAAAATTGTTTACAGCACATTTTATTGTTGATATCTCTCTTTATGCTGCATCTATGTAATTGTATTTACGCAGAAAACTATTCTTCTGAAGCCACGCAAGCACTGATATTTCCTTCAGGAAATGCAAATCTAGTTGCCATTGGAAATTTAAAGAGGAGCCCTGACAGCTCATAACAGGTTTAATTAATTACTTTATTGTCACTGAATGTACAAAAGTTTATCTTGGGATATACAAAACAACTTTAAAGGGAATGTTGGAAGTTTCCAGGACTAACACAAATATGAATGGGAACTGAGACAAATCAACATATGGATCAATAGGAAAAAAAATAAAAAATTACAATAGACATGTGTTCATTCTAAATAAATAAATCTAAATAAATGCACACTGTTTATGTACAAGCTGTGAAATATAAAGTTTATAGGTCAACATTGCCTTTTTGGAACATTTCAGTGGTTATGAAAATATGCAAAGTTCTCTCAAATATTAAAGAGGCAAAGCAGTAGATTTCCCATTTTAAACACATCTGTGGCAGTCCTGACAAAACATATATATATATATATATATATATAAAAACCCAGCAATGTACTTAATTGGTGTACGGAAGCTTGATATAGTGTTCAGTTTCTTTTGCATCAGAAAATAAATATGCCTTGCAAAAGAAAAAGCGTACAAATCAAATTCTTGACTGTGTTCTCTAGCAAGTTTCAGTTCACCAAAATATGATCACAAAACTTGATTTCATTTCCACTCTGAGAGAAGCGCTGGACATTTTGCAGCAAAACATAGCTGTGTCCAGCATCCACATCACACTGTACATAGACACATTTCTTAATATTAACTAGGAACTTCTCTGTACATAATTAGGAATAATAAAATACTTCACTCATCTATCTCTCCCCAGCTGATATTTCATGCACTGAAAGATAAAAAGAGATAAACCTCTAGATTGCAATGAAGGGAAACAGAACTTGGAACCAATTCACTTTTAAATGTATAGGTCTGTAAGGTGCCTCAAGATCTTATTTGGCATCCACATGATTGATCTCGTCACAGGGTCTTCTGTTAATTTCTAGCTGCGATGACGACAGACAAGGCCACACCACCAGTCGCAACGGCCATAGCCCCAAATAGCCACTTCCAGCTGAGACTCTGTAAAAAAAAAAAAAAAAATAAAAATGCGTATGACTAATATACAGTAAGTAGCTGAATCACATTTGATTAAAATGATAGTTCACTCAAAAATGCTCAAAGAATGCGTAAAGTGAAATATGTCTGCTGAAGTGTTTCAAATAGTTTGATGGGACCGTTTATGCTCTCACCCATGAGGCTCTGGCACAGTGTTTTTGCGCACTGGTGTTCGACGTGTTGCCCAGCATCTTTTTATACATGGCCTGCTCGACTCCTTTCTGCTCAGAGTGCTTCTTCACAAGCTTCCACAGCTCAGCGTGGATGGTCTGCCGAGAAGAGGGCAAAGAGAGTGAAGTGTGTGTGTGTGTGTGTGTGTGTGTGAGATAGTGTGGTATAAAGGAAAAGCCAGGCTGATGAAACTGTTGCTCATATTGACACATTGCAGCACACCAGCACATTTGGGTTGGTGAAAATGATCAAAGAAGACGGAGATTGAATGAAAACCTAACATAAATGGAGAATCTCATTTCTAGGTGCAATCAGTAACTTTAGTGTTTTTGTCATCTTGGTCATCTACTGCCACCTAGTGGCCTGAATGCAGCATCATTCAAAATCAATAGTTTTCAGTTACAGATGACAATGTAGAAATTCACTATTCACAATCAGCCATGATTAATTTAATCCATGTGTAAAAGTGTCCAATAACAAGACAGTTACTGAGATTAAAAGGATAGTTCACCCAAAAATTTACTCATCCTCCTGGCATCCCAGATTTGAATTACTTTCTTCTGCATAACACAAATTAAGATTTTTTAAAATAATATTTCAGCTCTGTTGGTTCTCACAACGGAAGAGAATGGATGCCAAAATTCTCCATGTAGAATAAAAATGTTTTTAAAAAGATACCGATATGACTCGAGTCCTCGTCTCATCTGAGTGCTCATGATTTTATACGTACGTTTCAAAATTAGAATACATTTAGTTACAAGTAAAATGTTTATAATGATGAAAAAATTAATTAGTGCACTTTTAATCAGTAAGGAGCGACAACTGTGCAAGACTGTGCACTAAGTAAGCTTTAGCTGGCTCTTACTCGTCCCATCGGTCCCAGTAGTACTTGTGGTTTTGGACTCTATACTGACACCCGCCGTCCTGAATTATGGAAGTTTGTTTACCTAGTGCTGCCGCTTTACATCGAAGAAGTTTGTTTATCTTCAGTTTTATAACTTTTATTCTGTGTTTTTATCCGTCTCATACTACACACATCACTATTATGGACTTTCTTGAATTTAATAAAGATTTTCACGCGTTGTTGCGCTCTGGACTGTAACAGAACTGCCGCAAATTATTATTTCTATCATTATTAGTGATAGTAACTCAGTCAACTGCATGACTCAGTGTCATGTGCTGTCAACATGGCAGCGCCCATGAGGGGGCAACCCATTGTAAAATTAAACGGCATCTCATGTGAGTGTACATCATTTTCAGATTAACATTTATAATTGGTTGATTCTCAAACAAAACAGAACAAAGCAGAATATACATGCACATTATCCCCCTTAACCTCCAGTATAACTTACTGAAATGTAGGTTGAAATGGAGGTTGTTTACCATTCCACATAAAAAATTATATTCTATCAAATTGTTTGAAATAAGAAAGAGTAACACACTGCAGTAAATAATTGAATTTGGGTTCACAAATGCTCATCACATAGCAAGCGCTCACAGAAATCACACGTGCAGTATCTTGGGTGCATGCCTGAGCAGTCAAATGTATTTATGAAATTTAAGTATTCATGTAAACATGGTTGATTTTGTCTTAAATGAGTGTCAACACATTTCCAAAAAAGATGAATGTAAATGCAGAACAAATAAGCATGATAAGTTTCAAGTCAAGATCCGATGAATGCTGTAGGAGTTAGAAAGAGTTTGCTTTCAATGAAATTCAAAATGGTGGCCGGGCAATTGGGCAGACCATTGAAAATATGGCATCAATGTCATCGGCATAACTCCAGAAACTAGACAAGACCAGTCTCGTGAGCATATGCTAAATTATTCAATAATAGGCCAAATAATTCATGAATTTAGGCCACACTAAATGCAATAAAAGATATTTTTCATATTTTCTTTGTTCTGAAACTGCTCAGGTACCATAAGGGCATGATGGCTATTACATGTAACAAGTTTCATTTTAATAGGCCAAAGAGTTGCCAAGATACAGCCTTGAGACCAGTTTCGTAAGCTCGCAAACAAATTCACTGTTGATTGGCAAATGACGGCCATGTTCCTCAAGATACGCAACTGTTCTTATGGACAATGATTGCAAGTTCGTCAAAGACACGTCATGCAATTTTGAAGTCAATCAGACCAACGGTTCGGTAGTTACAGCCACTTTCACATTGTTTCCAGTTACAGCGCCACCAAAAGGCCATGACCTCAACTTTTTCTGTGTGATCTCAGATTGAGATTGATATAAGTGTGTCAAGTTTGGTGAAAATATCTCATTCCGTTTAAGAGTTATATCTATTTACGTAAAGGTAGAGACAACTTTTAAAATCGTCGGCCTGTTTTTGAATGGTAAATGGTCTGCACTTATATAGCGCCTTTTTAACCTTAAGCTTTACACTGTGACTCATTCACCCATTCACACACCAATGGCGGCAGAGCTGCCATGCAAGGTGCTAGCCTGCCATTGGGAGCAACTTGGGGTTCAGTGTCTTGCCCAAGGACACTTCGGCATGTGGAGTCACGTGGGCCGGGATTTGAGAGGACACTTCGGCATGTGGAGTCGTGTGGGCCGGGATTTGAACCACCAACCCTGCGATCAGTGGCCAACCTGCTCTACCAACTGAGCCGCAGCCACCCCTCTGACACTTACAATCGAAATATTGACATAGAAATATTACCTCAAAGAACTTGCTTAGATCGATTTTACTGGTGGTGGGTTCATTCTGATAGGACGAACGGCCTAGAAGCGATTCGCTAAAGCAATTCGCTAAAGTATTTTCAGAACTTTTTTCAAAATGGCAACAGGCCTGTGGCAGCGGGGGCGTGGTCAAGCGCCCGTCCGGGAGAGAAAAGCGGTAAGGGCGCTTACACCTGAGCTAAATTATGTCTAACACCTGTCTCAAATTTCAGTGAGTACGAGGAGAGCGGCATAAAAAGGCAGCGAGAGGGCCCCATGAGGAGAGAGATGACAAGCGAACTCAGTGTTTGACATTGTATTGTATTGTATGTGTGATAGTTGTACGAAGCAAAAGGGAATTAAAAACCTTACCTTGTGGTGAAGACCTGTTTCCTGTCCTCCTTCTTTGGGAAGTAATACACTGGTGCCGAAACCCGGGAATTTAAAAGGAAACATGGAAAGTGGTCGCCCCATAGAGTCCTCCCAGCTGGCAGAAGTCCTCCAGTCCCTCGCGACGCTGCATCAAGGCCACCAACAATCCCTGCTTGAGCTCCGGCAAGACCAAGATCGCCGGTTTTCGAAATCATGCGGGCTCAGGCAGAGGACCGGCTCGCCATCCGAGCCTCCTCAGCCAGGAGGATGCGTCAGCCACAACCGCGACCCCGGACACCAGCGCTACGCTGCCCCCCATGCTACAGAAGATGGGGGCAGCAGATGATCCTGAGACCTTCCTCGATTTGTTTGAGCGCTCAGCAGAAATCTGGGGCTGGCCCCGCGAACAGTGGGCAGCCCGCCTGATTCCCTCCTGTCCGGGAAGCTCAACTTGCGGCACAGCAGCTGCCGGCGACGAACCTCCTGGCCTACACCGATCTGAAGAGGTCTATTCTGCAGCGGGTCGGTCGGAGCCCGGAAGAGAATCGCCAGCTCTTCCGGGCATGAAACTAGGAATGTCCGATCGCCCGTTCGCGTTCAGCTCAACGGCTCCGGATGCCTGTCGGAGGTGGCTGCTCGCGGGGACCGCGACGTCGAGGGAGTAATAGACCAGGTGGTACTGGAACAGTTCGTTCAACGGCTGCCTCGGAAGACGGCGGGGTGGGTCCAGTGCCATCGCCCGGCGTCGCTGGAGGAAGCTGTTCGGTTGGCGGAGGACCACTTGGCGGCAATCCCGAGGGCGGACGAGCCCTCTTCTTCTTCGTCTCTCTCTCTTTCCCCTTCCCTTGTGTCTGCCCCTGCCCTCGCCCCCTCCCCTATGTTCTCTCCTTCTGTTCTCTCCCCAGGGCCCGTTCCTGCCCGGCGCAGGCGTGGAGAGTTCCAGAGACCAGCTTCCCGGCCTTGGGAGAATGTACCCTCCCATTCCCCGTCATTCAGCCGCTCTCCTCCTCAGGTGGGGGCACCCGCAAGCACAAGTGCGGCCGCAACGCCTGGGCCGGCCTGTTGGAGGTGCGGAGACCCGGACCACTTCCGGGATCAGTGTCCGCTGATGGAGGTGGGGACGGTGGTGCGGGTCTCCGATGTCCCGCAGGCTGCCCCCTATCGGGCTGGAGCATACCGGATTCCGGTAAGGATCAGGGGGGGTATTTACCAAGCTTTGCTGGATACCGGCTGCAATCAGACCACCATCCACCAACGCTTGGTTCAACCCGGGGCTTTGGGTTTAGCTAAACTGGTGAGGGTGAGGTGTGTGCATGGGGATGTTCACAAGTATCCCATGGTGACTTTGGCGATTAAATTCAGGGAAAAAAAACATAGTGTGGAGGCAGCGGTTAGTTCCCGCCTCACCCATCCGCTAATCTTGGGTACTGATTGGCCGAATTTTAAAGATATTTTAGAGGGTATTTGTGCGGATGGGTCCTGCATAAAAAGTGTGCGGTGTGAGATGCTTTGGCGGGGGAGGCGGAGCCGGGACCGTCCTAGGCTGCTCGGAATGACGAGGGAAGGGGCGAGGTGGCCGCCCCTCCTCTCAGGGAATTCCCCGAGGGGGACTTCCCTCTAGAGCAGTCGCGGGACGAAACCCTTAAACATGCTCTTGACCAAGTGAGAGTAATTGATGGTCAACAGCTCTGGCTGGGCATCGCCATTGCATACCCATACTTTGCCATGATTAGAGATCGTTTATATAGAGTGACGCAGGACGCTCAAACAAAGGAGGAAGTAACACAATTATTGATTCCACGGAGCCGCCGGGAAATGGTTTTCCAGGCGGCTCACTATAATCCTATGGCCGGTCACCTAGGGGAACGGAAAACGCTTCTCAGTCTAATAGCCCATTTCTATTGGCCGGGCATTGGCGGTGACGTCCGCAGGTGGTGTGCGGCGTGCCGTGAATGTCAGCTGGTAAACCCACCGGCCACCCCAAAAGCGCCATTGCGCCCTCTACCGTTAATCGAGGTCCCCATCGAAAGAATTGGGATGGACCTCGTCGGGCCATTAGAACGGTCAGCACGCGGACATCGCTTCGTGTTAGTCCTAGTGGATTACGCGACGCGATATCCGGAAGCAGTGCCTCTGAGCAACATCTCCGCACGTAGTGTTGCAGGGGCACTCTTCAAGATAATCTCCCGGGTCGGGATTCCGAAAGAAATCCTCACCGATCAAGGCACGACTTTTATGTCACGAACACTTCGTGAACTTTACGAGCTCTTGGGCATTAAATCGATTCTCACTAGCGTTTACCATCCGCAGACAGATGGCCTAGTGGAACGATTTAATAAAACGCTCAAGAACATGATTCGTAAATTCGTACACGACGCTAGAAATTGGAATAAGTGGCTAGACCCCCTGTTGTTTGCAGTACGAGAGGTCCCACAAGCCTCCACAGGGTTTTCCCCGTTTGAGCTGCTGTACGGGCGACGCACCCGCGGTGTCCTTGACGTCATCCGCGAAGCTTGGGAGGAGGGACCTTCTAATAGCAAAAATGAAATTCAGTTCGTTCTCGATCTTAGAGCAAAACTCCACACACTGGGGCGACTAACACAGGAGAATTTGCTCCAAGCTCAAGAACGCCAACGCCGGCTGTATGACAGGGGTGCTTGGCTACGGGAATTTGCACCAGGAGATAAGGTACTCGTATTATTCCAACATCGAGCTCTAAATTACTCGCCAAGTGGCAAGGACCCTTTGAGGTCACACGACGATTAGGGGATCTCGATTATGAAGTTAAACGTACCGATAGAGGGGGCGCACGTCAAATTTATCACCTCAACCTCCTGAAATTGTGGAGGGAGGAGGCGGCCTCTGTGACGTTGGCCACGGTAGTTCCGGAGAGGGCGGAGCTCGGCCTGGAGGTAAACATAAACTACAACCTTAACACTCCGCTTACTTGTGGAGACCACCTCTCACCGCGTCAACTCACAGAGGTTTCTGAATTACAAAAGGAATTTGCGGATGTGTTCTCCCCTCTACCGGGCCGTACAGACATCATACAGCACCACATCGAGACCGAGCCGGGCGCTGTGGTGCGTGTCGCCTCTATCGCTAACCCGAACATAAAAAGAAAATAGTACGGGAGGAATTAGATGCGATGCTTGATATGGGCGTAATAGAGGAATCCCACAGTGATTGGTCCAGCCCGGTTGTTCTTGTTCCCAAGAGTGATGGGTCTGTTCGATTCTGTGTGGATTACAGAAAAGTCAACGCGGTGTCTAAATTTGATGCGTACCCAATGCCCCGTGTTGATGAACTGCTCGATCGGTTAGGTACTGCTCGATTTTATTCGACCTTGGATTTAACAAAGGGTTATTGGCAGATCCCCTTGACACCAATGTCCCGTGAGAAAACAGCCTTCACTACACCGTTTGGATTACACCAATTTGTGACGCTTCCTTTCGGTTTGTTTGGGGCTCCGGCCACGTTTCAGCGCCTCATGGATCGGATCCTCAGACCACACACCGCGTACGCCGCTGCCTATTTAGATGACATAATCATTTATAGCAATGATTGGCAGCGGCACATGCAACATCTGAGGGCCGTCCTGAGATCGCTGCAGCGGCCGGGGCTCACAGCAAACCCTAAGAAGTGCGCGATTGGGCATGTGGAGCTACGGTATCTGGGGTTCCACTTGGGTCATGGCCAGGTGCGTCCCCAAATTGATAAGACCGCGGCGATTGTGACTTGCCCTAGACCTAAGACCAAAAAGGGGGTGAGGCAGTTCCTGGGGCTGGCTGGCTATTATAGAAGGTTTGTGCCTAATTATTCGGACGTCACCAGCCAGCTGACTGACCTCACTAAAAAGGGGGCTCCAGATCCGGTCCAGTGGTCGGAGCAGTGCCAACAGGCGTTTATGCAGATTAAAGCCGCACTTTGTGGGGGGCCGCTTCTTCATGCACCTGACTTCTCTCTCCCTTTTTTATTACAGATGGACGCTTCAGACAGAGGGCTGGGGGCCGTACTCTCGCAGGTGGTGGAGGCGGAGGAGCGCCCGGTGCTGTACATTAGCCATAAGCTCTCCTTAAGGGAGACTAAGTACAGCACCGTGGAGAAGGAGTGTTTGGCCATCAAGTGGGCAGTCCTCACCCTCCGTTACTACCTGCTGGGGCGGGCCTTCACCCTCTGCTCAGATCACGCCCCGCTGCAGTGGCTCCATTGCATGAAAGATACTAACGCCCGGATCACCCGTTGGTATCTAGCTCTCCAGCCCTTTAAATTCAAGGTGGTCCACAGACCGGGGGTGCAGATGGCTGTCGCCGACTTCCTCTCCAGAAATGGGGGGGGAGTGGTAAGCAGGCCGGATGACGCCCCGGCCTGAGTCGGGCGGTGGGGGTATGTGGCAGCGGGGGCGTGGTCAAGCGCCCGTCCGGAGAGAAAAGCGGTAAGGCGCTTACACCTGAGCTAAATTATGTCTAACACCTGTCTCTAATTTCAGTGAGTACGAGGAGAGCGGCATAAAAAGGCAGCGAGAGGGCCCCACGAGGAGAGAGATGACAAGCGAACTCAGTGTTTGGCATTGTATTGTATTGTATGTGTGATAGTTGTACAAAGCAAAAGGGAATTAAAAACCTTACCTTGTGGTGAAGACCTGTTTCCTGTCCTCCTTCTTTGGGAAGTATTACAAGGCCATAAGGCGAACCATTGCAAATGTGGTATCATTGTGCTCGGCAAGTCCTCACGAAAATAACGAGACCACTCTCATGAAATAGCCCAACACCATCAAAAGTAATAAGCTCACAAAGTTATATAATTTCATTTTTTGGCCGCAAGGTGAGGCAAACTGTCATTCCTAACCGGACCCCTGCCATCTTCATCTTGACAGGTGTCGGACAAGTGTGACCGTAAATGCTTTTTAATATCCCCAATTTAGAATTCTTCGAATCCTGCACTCCCAGCGTAGTTTAACAATCAACACTAAACCAGTTCTCATGAGTACATGAGTAATGTTGATTGACAGGATAATTGTAGCAAAGTGTAGTTGAGAACGCAAAGTAGGCTGCTTCCACACGCATAGGGTCACGTGAGTCCTCAGTGTACATCATTTTCAACATATTTCTAAAAAATGCTGTTCATTTTAGACTAAAACAAGTAGTAAATGTAAAGTCAAGCAAACAAAAAAAACAAAAAATTCCTCCTGTATCTGATGGGATGAAGGAATTCTATATTGGAAGCTCTCTAAAGGCCAGACACGTGAGAAGAGAGGGGTGCCAATGTGCCGACGTAGGTGGGTTGGCAATGACAGGCTGGTCATGCAGCAGAAAGCCGTAGCAGTCAGATGGTGGGACACAGGGAACTGCATCCCTCTGCCTGTGTAAGCAGAGCAGGGCAACGCTGCTGCTTTAAATATGGCTAGTATGCGGAGGGACCTGGCTATTTTTAGACATGGAAAGAAATAAGATCCTGGGAGTTTTTGAACACTCGGTTCAGTTCTGTATAGGACAGGATCCGTTTTCTGGATGTGCAGCACCATCTGCTGGTTATAATGGGGAATGCACATTTAAAGTTTCTGGATCTACTAGAAACTAGACTGCGCTGGAAAAATATTTCACTGTAGAACTGGATTAAATAAAAATAGCTTGTGATGAATAAAGCAATAAACCACTCGAGGCCATGCATTAGAGTGGTTTAATCATAGTTTAGAAGTGTCGTCAAGCGTAAAATAGAACAGCAATATAATAAAAAAACATGTATACATTTATTTTAAGTAATATCATTCATTACTATTTATTCACTATTAATTTGTGTTTTTAAACTCAGTATTAACTTTTTATTTGGCTCCAACTTCAAGGCCCCTTTCAAAGTTCAAATAGCTTTAGCAAAGTCGCCCTGCAGAGCAAGTACCTGTTCACACAAACACACATCACATGTCACATGTCAGCAGTTTATAATTGCAACATTTCATGCTGATCATTTGTTCCCTTCTCGCCGTTTCCCTGCCAGGCTTTCTAAAAAGAACTAAATGACCGAACAATCTCTTTTTGCACTTTAGCAGTGTCCGAAACTGGGAGGACATTACTATTTAATGAGAGTGAGTGAAAATGATATGTGTCAGAACCCAGGAAACCAACCTTGCCATTGCAGAACGGGCCTTTGACATTGTCCGGCTGGTGCGCCAGGACGGAGATGCAGGAACGCAGCGTGGCTTCATAGTGGTCTAACTTAAGTTGAGCGGCAGCCATGTTGTTGAGACATTTCACCTTCATGTCCAACAGTTCTTCATCTTCTTGTTGACTGATGTCCACTGAGATGACAGATCTGTGATTTGTGTGGATGTCCCCATATGATTGCAGACAAAGAACAATTATGACATGTATGTGTATGATATGTAATACTTACATCCGCCAGGCTCAAATTTGGCTGTTTTGAGATTTTTGCCATTGGTTGAAAACCATGCTCACATAAACAAAGTTCAGCACAGAGCTCTAACACTGCTGAAAAACTAAAGTGTTAGCTCCCCCTTGTGTCCGTTTCAATATATCCTGTCAGTTTGTTTGTCACATTTTCCAGTTTTCAAATCTTTTGAATGAATTTAAAGTAAATATTTGTAAATAAATGTTTCATTTTAGAAATTACAGGCGTGTTTTCTTTGCCATTGAAATCCCAAATCGGAGTGTTGCATGTTTCAGGTTAAATAACGAACAAAAAAAACATTCTCTCTACACCATTGATATGTTTGTTACAAAGTTATGAACATTGTACAAGGCTTAAAGGAATAGTTCAAAAATGAAAATTTGCTTATAATTTACTGACCATACAGGCCATCCAAGATGTATCCGAGTTTCTTTCTTCATCAAAACAGAATTTAAGATTTTTAGGATTTCATTTCAGGCCTCCTCCTTCAAACAATGCAAGTGAATGTACTCCATTTTTTGACGATCCAGAATGCATATTTAGGGTGCATCAAAATAATCCACACGACTCAAGTCGACAAGTTCTTCTGAACCAAAATGATTGATTATTTTTAAAAACAAAACAATACTTACATACTTTTTAACTACAAATCCGTACATCTCTGTGACATGCGCTCATGAGAAGGATGACGTAAGCATGTTGGTAAGGTCACACGTCACATGGAGGAGGAGTCAGGAAGTGCATCACTGTTTAATTTTTTTTTAATTATTATTATTTGGAAATTATTTTATTTTATTTTGGACTGTTTTGGTTTGTGAACTGTGCTCTGTGCATGTTCTTTTGTACCAATGGTTCTCAACTGTTTTTTTTAAATCATGCGGTGACACGCCATAGTAAAAACATAACCTGTATTTAATGTATCCTGGGTCGCATTTCCTTTTATGTTGCATAGTTTTGTTCATGGTTTTCAAGTACAAGGGACATGCATCAAGTGACATTATTTTTGTTGTTGACAACAAAAGCAACTGGAAGTTTTGTCTCCCCCTTTTAAAAATTGAAGAGCATATTTACTTATATGAGCCCATTATCTTCCCCACTGTTTCCTAATTTCAAACATAATTCAAACAGAAGATACTTATTACACAGGTGGAAAGTCTCCTCATTACCGTGGCCTAGTCTTGAATAATAGTAATAATAATAACAAATTATAATATAAAAAATAAAAAAAAATACTAGATGAAACATATCTTGAAACTTTAACTACAACTGCCACTGTTGTTATAAATGAGGTCTAATAGATTCTATCTTTAGATTATTTCATAAGAAACTATAACATTTTGTCCAAATATAACATACATAATATACATAATAGAATATATACTTTTACTCATGTAAAACCATGAAACAATTTTGTAAAGGTGATGATGTATAATACTAAAAAATTTATTTTAAGAAGTTCTGAACATTTTGTTAAAAATTGTAATATAATTTTTTTTTCACGATTTTAATGTCCTGACTATAAATTGTGATCAGTTGAATGCCACTTTGGTAAATAAAAGTACCAATTTCTTTCCATAAGAACAAAATCTGCACATTATTCCAAACTTTAGGCCACCAGTGTATCTCTCACCTCTAGAACTTGCTTCAGTAATCTGTAGTGTGATTCCATATGAATTGACAGCAAAGGCGTAGTCCCCACGCTGATAGTGGACGTTTCCTCGCTCTCGCTTTCTGTTGGCCAGACCGAATCTCTCAGATGGGGGCATTAGCTCCAGGTCAGGGGCATCAGCAGCCGACAACAGCTGCACCTCCAGGGTGAGATCAGCAATAGGAGGAACATCAGGAGTAGAGCTGACAAAGGAGATGGAGGAGGTTGAGTCACGATGAGGATGAATAATGTGGAGAAAACTAATAATGTAACATCTCTTCAGCCAAAAATTACACGATACATGAACATGAAATTAACATTGTATTTCACTGAAATAATGGCTATGTTAATAAAGGAATTCTAGTGTACTATTAACTGCAAACTGCACAATGCTCAAGGCCCGGCCCACTCGCAGTAAACTGCTTCTTCGTTCTTTGCTCAGAGCCATTAAGAAGTTTGAAACAGCTGAGCATCAGTATACTGTCTGCGAACATTCAGAAACAGGCCATGGTCCTGGTGGAGGCATTTAGAGGGACATACAAATATGAGTTTGCTCAAGACTAGGGGTGCAGGGCTACCATTTTTTCTTCGCCGATACCGATCCCAAGCTGATACCAGTGTTGTTTTATTGCATAATCAGTTTAGAATATCTTTACATTATTGTGTGGAACTATATGGGATTACCTCTTTAATATGTAAAGAAACACAAACCTCTAACTACACATTATTTCAATATAAATGTAGAATTTATTAAGAAACACTTCATTATTTACTAGTATACTGGATAATGTAGCAGCAACATTAACAGTAATTCCAGTCTTCAAGTCTTCAGTAGAAAAGAAAGTTTTTAAACTTGAATCTGGATTTTAAAGGATTCAGATCTCTGTTTTGTTCAGTTTAGTTGTAAGACATCAGTCCACATTTCATTCACAGTTATTTTTTGGAACCCATTCAACTTACATATTATTAGCATTTTTAAACAAATTATAATAACAATAATATATTACACTAGTAATATATCTTAATCGTGCACCTTTAACTTTTAACATAAACTGCATTTTTATGTGCTTAGCTTCTCATTAACGTGAATGTCCCGTTGTGGAAACGCAGCATTACTGCAAAACAACGACCTTTTTATGACACTGACATCACATCATATTTCTAGGGATATCTTATAGGGATTCGATGGGTTTGTCTTTCATGAACAAGGCGTGTGCACGTATAAATAAATGAATTAAAAGATCTAGGTCTATTTTGATAAATGTAATTATTTTAATGTATTATATTCACCACAATATGAGGAGAAATCAGCACCGAGAAGCGCAGCACCAACTTTGACAACAAAACACAAATCAATCAGAGCAACTTCCGGGTAAGGGTCTAAGGGAAATGCAACTATTACAGAATAAAAGTCCCACAGCCTCGGTCGCTCCCATGACTACAAGGGACTTTTACATTTTCAAAACTGTGTATAGCCGCTTTCTGCACTTTAAACGACAGATATAGGCCTTTGTACTTTTATAGGATATCAGAGAACACATTAAAGCTGCACTCGGTAACTTTTTGGTTTGTAGTCAGCCATGATTTATTTAATCCATGTGTGAAATTATCCAATAACAGGACGAGTAGTTTTCGACTGGTCATGTGATCCAAACATGGTCGCCCTCATCAAGGGCCTAGCAATCATTTCAAAAGTGTGTGTGTGGGGGGGGGGGGTCAGTAGGTGGCTCGAACAGACCCAAAACTTACAGTGCCATATGAATATAATACAGTATATATTAATATATAAGATGTAAGTATTATATCAATATATATACGTATTATATACTTTTAATATTTGTAGTATTTTAAAGATTCAAGTATTGCAAAATAAATGCATAATTTTGCTAAATTAGCTGCAAAAATTAAGACATCTTGTGGAGCACTTCTGTTTCACTCATGACAATAAACGACTGAGCAAAAACTGGTCCTTGAATAAATTATTTAATCAATTACAATAATGACAATTGTGCATGTGCACAATATCATTTCTTACTCTGTGCTTGTGCATTGTTGGATTTAAATATATCCAAGTGGCTCGAGTGTTTTGATATACGTAATAATAGCAAAGCAAATAAAAAATGTCCCTACAGTTTGTGAGCTGCTGAGCATGACTTATCAAAAGACAACAATAATGGTCTTATAATAAATCTGTTTCAATAAAGTCCATATGTTTTTATGTATAAAAAGCATGTTTACATGTCTATTCACTTCAGTAAAATGCTATAAATGTGTTCTAAGAGCACAGCAGATCTATCTTTTTCCCTACAGTTTGTTGACTGTACACCAACATAGAGGTAAAAACAGGAGATGATATTAAAAATATCTTTACATATTTAACACAGATCAAGTAATCTGCTTAAATTGGCCAAAACAACAGATCAAACTATTGCCTCACAAATTTGTTAATAATCGGCATTGGCCGATACATTATCCTGTATGGCCGATTTGTCTCTTGAGGGCTCTGAGAATCCCCTGCTTGCATGTGAAGAGACAGAGACATGTAAATGACCAGTCACAGTTTGATTTCTTGTTACGTGAATTTGAGCTCAGAATGTTAAAGTGCTGGCCTGTTTCATTCTCCCTCACTCTCAGGGCCGGCCCGTGGCATAGGCGGAATAGGCAAATGCTTGGGGCGCAGTCTACCCATAGGGGGCGCCGTTAGGGAACGTTGGAAAGACAATTCAGGTGTTGTTTGGGGAATAACCTAACCTATAACATAAATCATTTTGAGAAATTGTAAAAGTAAATTAAAATGCTTTTCCTTTTTTCCATCCCCTTTTGTAATTAATAGTTAGCCATTGCATTTTCATTATTGATTGTTATATTATATATCATTATATGTATTATAGCAAACATACTAGAGAAGAGCTCATTGAATACATGTTTTGTGCATGAATGCTAGGTGTAATTACTCTTGCTATTTGTGTTTAGGCTACAATGTGGCTTAAGTGCTATTATTTTATATTGTTTCACCATCAGCAGCTTTGTATTAATATAATATAACATCCATATACTCCTGTTTTCTCTTCAGATGCGCTTTTGAAATATTTGAATCCCACCCCTGCAAATCCTGGGCCACCCGCAGACACCTTCTCTACCTTAGCACAGCCCAGTGATGCAGCATCAACTGCACCTGTCCCCTCTACCCCAGCACAGCACAGCCCCAGCGCAACATCATGCATCTATAAAAAAGGCTGCACCAATAGACCCTGCTGACTGGCCATCTGTTTTAAATGATAAGGTAAGAACAGAATTTGTTCTAAGGGAACCGTATGAAAAAAAGAGTTTCACGTTTCCGAAACAAGAAGACGGGAGGTGTCAGCATGACAATTTTAACAGAGTCTTAGTCAATGGAGAAAAAATGATAGTTTGTACACAATGATCAGTGCTGGAATTGGCTATGATACAAGGGGCACCAGTTAAAATCTTGCCTAGGGCACCAAATTGGTCAGGGCCCTTCTCAACAGTTCCCTGTAACTTTTTCAATTTCAATTTCAAACATTAAAAGAAGTGAAATGAAACCCAGTTTAGCCTACAAACAGGTGAAAGTTCCTTTAAATCTATCAGGGATGTTTACGATAAGACACCATTATATAGTTAAATAATAATAATAATAATAATCATGTTAAATTTATATAGCGCCTTATCAGAGGTAGCACAGTTTAAAGAAGAAGAAGAGGAATATTCAGAATAGATGAAAACTCTATTATTAACTTTTTTCAGAATAAATTCTTGACCAGATAATTTCCTTAATTGCTGATGTGAATATAAATGTGGTCAACAATAAGAGACCCTTGCCACCAGTTCTGAAATCACAGAAATATTTTTTACATTATTCATTTTAATCCGTTATTCATTTTGAAGTAATTATTTGTGCCTTTCGAATAAGGTGTTTGACTTCAGGCACATCCATAGTATCGGCCTATTGGCCTACCTGCTCTCTGGATATCAGCACCAGCCATTAAAAAAACCCATATCGGCCGATCCCTAATAAACCCCACATAAAACGTGTGCTTTAAAGGAGGATTGATCTTAGTTTTTCTGCAGCGGATTTCACATAATGCTGCCAATCATGAACAATATGCCAATAAATAACTCTCATTTGTGTGTTCCTCATCTCTACATTATTCATTTAGATCAACATCATTGGTGGAAAAAAAAAAACATGGATAAATGAGCATTGTTGAAAGCAACTTTGTAGTAATGGTTGATTAGACTCTCTGACTGGCGGCCTGTTACATAAGGGTTGTTTCGGCTCATGAAACTCACCTGTGATTGGCTGGATGGTCGCTCAGTCGGTCCAAAGTAACAAAACGCAGTTGGAAGAATACATAGAAAAATCCACCATTTGGACTTGGTATGGGTTTAGCTTGGAAAACCTTTTAAAGTGTGTATGTTTTGGGGGGGTTGCCCCTATGTCCCCGTTGGCTGCTACGTCCTTGGCCTAGGGGACCCTCTCATGTAGTAATAAAACAGCTTTTATAAGGTAACTGATATGACTGGAGTACTCATCTCATGACTGTGGTCATTATTTTGTTTCATAATTACTATTAATTTCTTAAGGGGTAAAACTTTTTTAATGTGGAAGAAAGTGAGTGCAACTTTAAGTTAGCATTTCTGTCTGAAAGGCTACCAACAATAATAGTTACTCATGCAAGGCTGTTAATCTTTGCACAAGAATGCTTCTAAATACTTTATTGCACATTGTTGAGGCCTAATAGTATTTATTTTCCCTCACTATATTTTGTATTAATACGTTTACCTATAATTTGAGCATATATATTTACTTCTTAATGCTTCAAATTCCCCTAGTGGATTCATTTCCAAGCAATTTATTTTCCAAATAAAAAACAAAACTGGAATACATAAAATATTAAATTACATTTATTTTTGATGCAATCATTTCTTTGCTGATAAGCAAATTTTCATGTTTTTTTTTTTTTTTTTACTTTACAATATAAAGAAACATACAAAGGACATATTTACCTACACAAGACACCTAAAGCCCTAGGAAAAAGATCCGAGCTACCCTACAATGAAATACAAAGCAAACTCAATGGGACAGACTGCTTCATATTGAATAATGTCATGTAGCAAGAAAGGACAATGAAAATTACTGAATTTCTGCCACACCCTCCCTGCTCCAAAATACACATTTCCCTCTCAAAACGTCTTCCTAATGTTACAATATAATACATAAAAACAGAAGTGCAGAGATGGCCAACAAATGTCAAATAAAGAACTGAAAGAGGATCATTAAGAAACTAAGCAATTCAATTTGAATAGCAAGCAGACACATTCTCCTGAAAATAATTAATTCAGGTCGCTTGATTTTATGTAAAATTAATTTTATGAATTGGGAACCATACTTTTTGATAGCTTCGTTGCTATCCATACTATGGATAGTATGGTTGGTGTGACTGTAAAATGTAACTTGCAAGAAAAAACTCATAAAGCTCTTTAATCACATCTGTTATCTCTTTCTGTACTGTTCAGAAATCACAAAATTATGTGAGTAGCAACTTACAACCACACAAGCCATTTTTTTTTCGAAACAACAAAACTTGAGTAACTTGCATAATTTACACTACAGGTGACCATCCATCTGCATTTCTATAGCAATAGCATCTCTTTAAGATACAAAAACAATCATTCTTTTATAACTTACTTTCAGCTGTACTGATTGGTTGTGACTGACATATCAAAACATGTCAATGATATCAAAATGCTTTTTACAATATTTACAGTAAATCAGAAGGGGTGGAGGGGTGGGGGGGCAGGTCAAAGGGTGGGGTTAGTGGTGGCTTCGTACCAGTCAAACTGAAGATAGCATCTGAATAGGACTCCACAGCCCTCTAAAGCTTGACAGGAAACTGATCCTAGTTCTTTCCTATGGCCAAACTCACAGCATGCTTTTAATACAGTCATTGGACTAAAGTATTTTAGTCCGGTAAATATAGAAACCTTGAAAAGGACTTTGAGTGTTTGATTTAACCACCCAAAAATTAGCAATTTTGAGTGTCTCACGATGACTGATGACCCTGCGATGAAAGTAATTGTACATATGAAATGGCTGTTTTAATGAGGTTACAAATATTTCAATGAGATTTGTACATCTTTGAATTCCAGTCAATATGAATCTTGTGAAACCTGTCAAGGACAAGTCCAGGCCATATTCTACCCCAAAATCAAGAGAGAGCATATGTAGTTATGAGGCCTATTTTAAGACCATTAAGATTTGTTTTGCAATGTGACAGTATTTTCGTGACAATCAGGCACCCAATTATTTTACCATAATGCAAAACAAAAAGATACATTATTTAATTTGTAATGTATTTACACATAATTGTAGTATTTGTTGTACTGCCTTTACATGCATATTTTAATTTAACAAATTGCTTTAAACTATTTCTTTTTACTATGATACAACACTGTAAAACATTACATTATTAGAAGCGTCAACATCTAATAATGTCACAATGCAAAACAGAAGAAAAACTGGTGCTGTAAGGAATATTCAGAGTTCAATACAAGTTTTGTTTAATCAGCAGCATTTTAGGCATAATGTTATTTGCCACAAACATTTATTTTTCGACTCGTCCCTCGTTTCCTTAAAAAAAAAAAAGGGACATTGAGGCACTTACAATGGAAGTGAATAGGGCCAATTTTTCGAGGGTTAAAATGGCAAAAATGTGAAGCTCGTAATTTTATTAGCACTCACATGAATTATTCTGTTTAAACGTGCATATTATTTGAGCAGTAAAGTTGTTTAGGTTTTTACAGACATTTTATGGGTTTCAGGTTTACAGTATTTCATTGTCATGGCAACAAAGTTGTAAAATTGGCTATAACTTTACACAGAAAAGGTTAGTATGTGACTATCACACTTAAATGATGTTAACATTCATATTGTTTGTCTTTTGGCTATAATTTTAAAACAATTAGTATCATAATGGTCAAAGATTGGCCCCCATTCACTTCCATTGTAAGTGTCTCACTGTAACCCAGATTTTTGCTTTTTTTAAAAGAAAAGGAGGGACGAATCAAAATTATTTTTTATGGTAATCAACATTATGCCACAAATGCTGTCGATTGATCTTAACTTTTATTGAACCCAGGCCAGAATCTTCCTTTAATGGTCCAAAAAACAGACTTGAAAATGAAAAATATTTTGAGCTTAAAAGTGATCCAGACATGTTTTCGTATGATTCACCCTCTATCATTTTTTACATGTTATCATGTAAAGAGAGACTGCAATCTCAGCGTTTGGCAGCTGAACGGAACCTCATTTGAAGAAAGACATGGGACCACACATGAGCTTCACAGACAGGTAGTGTATTGAAAATACCAATAAGGTCCATGACCAAAAAGTTATATTTACAGACATGGGACTATAGAGCACAAAGAAACTTGTGCTTGTAAGAGCAGTCTGCTTATTCCAACTACTTTTACAAACACATGGGTAATAATCTAAAAGACTCGCAAATCAACATGGTGGCAAACACGTAGTGGCAAAAATCACAATGGCCACGAATGATATCTTGCAACTATAGGCAGTAAATGATCTAGAATGGATGGTAAAATGTATTTATTATGAATGACCATTTGTGACCAAGGCAAGAACGGATCAATATGCTATTCTGAAATGGATCAATGGCAGTTAATGCAATGTAACCCTTGAACGCTACACGCTAAGGCCCAAATGAGGATGACATATCAAAAGATAACAATCTGCATTATGAGCAGGGCTTCCTAGATTTGGAAAAAATGCATAACTATACTCCAATTATTTAAAGGAATAGTTCACCCCAAAACAGAAATTCTGTCTTTGTCTTTCCAAACCCAATTTACTAGTGTTCCAATGAAGAAATAAATTCATATGGGTTTGGAACAGTAAATGTCATTTTTGGGCGAACTATAACAGTGCCAACTAGCTGTATTATACCAGTGATTGTAATCGTATTAGAAGCCACTTCTTTGACAGACAGAATTGAGATTGTACCTCTCAGTATTGTACTCTGGTAGTGATGACATCAGTTCAATGTAGAACAAAGGAAGAGGTATATGTAAATAGACATTTGACAAAACAAGTAAAACAAAAGAGACAAACAAATACCTAAAATCATGTAAACAGAAGTGTCATTGTGCATTTCTGAATATGTGCTTATTATGTAATCGATGTTGTTGAAATACAAATGTGCCCTTTACAGGAAAATCCATAAAATTATGAGTACATCATCATCATAGCAATATCAATTATGAAAATTATAACAATAATATTATCAATAATATACAAATATATTGTAATGAGACCATTGCTGCCCCCCGCGTATCACCAGTTTAGCTTTTTACGTTTGAAAATGTACACAGCAATCGAACATCGGACTGCCACTAGCCTCAGTCTCTAATTGCCAATAAAAAAAGACGAAGAAAAAAATATAACGATAAAACAGGACTGAAATACAGCCACCAGTCTTAATGCTGATGAGCAGCTTGTAATGAAAAGTCTTCCTGGCACAGTCCCACATACACGAAAACAAACACACACACGCATGGTGGTTCTATCGGGGGCCCTTATTGTCCCGACCCAGTGACGAAGTCCGATAGGCAGGGCGGGTCCGAAGCCTGCATCCGTCCATTCCACATCACTGCACCAGCCTCTGGTAACCGATTCTAGTCCTTCGTTCTGCGGCCATGCCAACCGGCTAGAGGGCGTCACCACACCAGCCCAGAGTGTTGTGGAGGAAAAGGGGTCAAGATTGAGCAAATAAACATGCCGGACGCAGCACAGGGGGGAGGGGGGGTGGTGGGAAGGAGGAGTTTGGGGAGGGGTTAAAAAGAAGAAAAAAAAAGAAGAAAAAATAATAAATCACACACTCATTGTCATGTTGGGTGAATACTGCAACGAGAAAAGAGAAAGGGGCAAGGGGATGGTGGAGGGACAAAGATGAGTCACTGAAAATGCTCCTGAAATATTGAAAATTCCCCACAAATTAAGTGTAATAACAGTTCATGGCAATCCAACAACATCATTACAGAAACTCTGAAAACAAGGGGTAACTGGTGAGAAAGATCTCAAACATCTACAATCGGCTATCATCGTTTGTTAAGCTATAAACATACAATTATGACTATCACCATATAGTCTGCTCTAATTTGCAGATTATTATTCTGACCAAGAACCGCCCACTTAAGACAGGATGTGGCCATCTGGTGTGAAACGGCCAACCACAGCTTGTTTTTTTACGTGATATTAAGTACGTACAAAACTTATAGCAAAAAATTATTGTGTAAAGTCGGATCAGATTAAAGCCAGATATTTTGAGGAAATCTGTGAATGATCAGGGGGCATGATATCTGTAATATTCTATAAATTCTACGCAATTACGTAAAAGCAAACACCTCTAGCTATTCAATCTCAATTCACATGATGTTGCGTTCCGAAATGTGTCAGAACGCAATTCATAATGTAGCGCAAGTATGTGTTGCTTTCTCAGCGTCACCACAAGGGGCACTATAGTGGCCATTACTGAAGAATGTAGAATTTCTCTAGTCTTAGGTTAACTACTGCCATTGAGGAACAACAGCTTGAATATAATCTTGCAGGGAGTTTAAGTTAGCCAATGACATTTGGTTGACGTTCGATCGACTATCGACATTCAGTTCGGAACGCGCGTTATGTGCAACAGGAACATGCGCTTACAATGCGTTGGCCAAGCATTTGCATACTTGCGTAGAGTTTGTATCTGAACTAACTTGAAATGTTCTGACCAGAAACAACAATTTTCTGAACTAAGTGAGGTGGTTTCAGGTGTCGAGAGGCAGGAGAGAAATACAGTGGGTTGGTGTGATGTATACTTACACTTTCACTTTGGAATGGGTTTAAGAAGTTGCCTGCCAACTCCCCGTCATCCCGCGGAGTCCCTGGGGGGTTGTTCATCCCTGCCATGTTGTTCGGAGAGTTCTAGAAGCCCAGAGACAGGAGCAAGCGATGATCATTAGTGATTTCCGCAGGAAATATTTATGAAATAAGTGAATTGCTTTTTTTATTATTATTTTAAATGAAAATGTGAAATTCACGCAAATGCAAGTTGTCACCTTTGGCAACCCGTCCATATCACCCGAGCCTGGAATTACAGCAAACAACAATGATTATTGTTTCCACAGGCACTTAGGACATTTCTGTCATTTCAAACTTGTACAAATTAGCTACTTGTATAATAAAGTCTCACCTAAAGAACCGTTCATATGGTGTGGCTCCATCGATCCCATTCCACCCATTGGACCATCGGGCCCCGGACCCATTGGGAACTACAAATATAGACAACAAATTAGTCTCATCCAGGACAGTGATAATACACCCCAGGGGCAAGATTAATGAAACATCCTTAAGAATAAAACGATTCTTCTACTATAACTTTATAAATATTTTAAATGAATATAAAATCTTTATCAAAAATATTCTATTACAATTTTTAAAATAATATATTTTAATGTTTTTAAGAATATTTTGTATTCCTGAATGACTTAAGAATGTTCTTAACTTATTTGATTTACCGTAATTTCCGGACTATTGAGCGCACCTGAATATAAGCCGCACCCACTGATTTTTAAATAAAATATTATTTTGAACATAAATAATCGGTACATTGAAACAAATGAACTTTACTCAGGCTTTAACGAAACACGGTGTGGCAGCGGGGGCGTGGTCAAGCGCCCGTCCGGGAGAGAAAAGCGGTAAGGGCGCTTACACCTGCGCTAAATTATGTCTAACACCGGTGTCTAATTTCAGTAAGCGTGGGGAGAGCGGCATAAAAGGCAGCAGCCACAGAGCTGAGAAAGTGACACAAGTCAGTCTAGTGTTGGCGCATAGAAGAATTGAGAAAGTTTATAAAATTGATTGTAAACATTGCTGTGGCCATTAAAAGCCTTACCTGGAACGTCAAGTGCCCTGCTGAAAACTGTCACACTGGTGCCCGTGTAACAGTTTTCCCAAGAAGGACACGTGAAGCAGGGCACTTGAAATTAGACACCGGTGTTAGACATAATTTAGCGCAGGTGTAAGCGCCTTACAGCTTTTCTCTCCGGACGGGCACTTGACCACGCCCGCTGCCACACACGGCTTGTAATAAAACATTTGCAGTAAACAGTAGCCTACCAATAAAGTCATTGGTCACTATCTTCCTCGCCCTGTGCACTGAAACCACTGAAGTCATCTCCTTCGGTGTCGGAGTTGAATAGCCTCAGATTTAGTTGTCTTTTGCACTGAGTCAATTCCTCACGCTGCTGTTTCCAACGTCTTATCGTCGACTCATTAAGACCAAGCTCCCTGCAGCAGCCAGATCAATCGCCTTCAACTTGAAAGCTGCATCATATGCGTTTCTCCATGTCTTTGCCATGGTGAGGGTGACAAAATTACTACCGTAATCAGAATGATGGGAAGTTTGAGCCGTCGATTTAATCTAAACAGTAAACAAAAAAGTTGTTTTGACCTTAACCCGCTCGGCAATTTCATTGGTCTAATGAAAGCTTCACGCCGCCAAAAAACTGAGCACGTCACAGAATGTTTTTTTTTAAATTTTTTATAACATTTGAAAGCGGGAAAAATCCATATATTAGCCGCGTCATTGTATAAGCCGCGAGGTTCAAAGCGTGGGAAAAAAGTTGCGGCTTATAGTCCGGAAATTATGGTACTGTCAAATTTATAGCTAGATACCCTCCTACAAATTTCATATAATTTATCCTAAAACCTGAAATTTTATACTTAAGAAAATTTGTGTGAATCAGATACTCATTTTATATGAAAAGTGATGACGGTCAACTTACATTCGGTCTGTTGCCACCAGGGCCAATTGGATTCATCATCGTGTAGATGTTTTCACTAGAATTTGTTGAGTCTACAAGAAAACGGATTACGTTTCAAGAAGAGCAAGAGAAATTTTGCTCAGCAAATTGCACTGACAAGCAAAATTGAGCTGATATATTAACACAGTGTTTTCCAAAACAAAACTTAACATTTGAAAGGGTTAGTCCACACAAAAATAAAAATTTGCTCATTATATACTCACCCTCATGCCATCCCAGATGTGTATGAGTTTCTTTCATCTGCTAAACTAATATGAAGATTTTTAGAAGAATATCTCAGCTCTGTAGGTCCATACAATGCAAGTGAATGGGTGCCAAAAGTGAAGTCATTTTCACTTTCTCCTTCTATTTTGATGAATCACATTCTTTGTGCATATCGCCCCCTACTGGGCAGTTTCTCACTCACATTTAACCACTAGAATCATATGGATTACTTTCATGGTCCCTTTATTTTGGAGCTTTAAAATTTTGGCACCCATTCACTTGCATTGTATGGACCTACAGAGCTAAAAATATTCTTAATAATTAAAAGAATCTTCATTAGTGTTCTGCTGTTCTAATTTTCATATTTGGCTGAACTATCCCTTTAAGCTAATCTTATGTCACTTCTGTAATTTCTCAGCTATGGTTATGAAGTAAAAAAAAGGCTGAAATGAAATTCTGGATATGAATCCAGTAAAGTTCAATGGTTTAAGTGAAACCAAACTGACCTCCTGGGCTTGGCATGATGGGGGTTCCTGGGGGTCCGCCGCCACCTGGAGGCCCCTGCAAGACGCGAATAGCAAATGATTACTCTCATTTTTTAAAATGTTTGGAAGAGCAGAAAGTGTTAGTTGGACAAACTCTTGTGCGTACAACTCACCACATAGTTTCCTGGTGATGAGGATGAGTATGCTATCTGAAGAGAGAGAAAGTAGAAGCTTTTGGACCAATTTCAGATGTTTCTTTGATATGATACAACTGTGGTTTTTGCAATTCTTTAACTATTTTGAAAGGGGCACTAACCGAGTTTGCGTTAGGGTTAGGCCAAGGCCCTCGACCTCCCGGACCCCTGACAAAGAGAGAGAAAGTGTTGAGCATCAATGTATATGTGTGGGATTACTTCACTAAATCTGACAAAACCTACCTTTAGGATGGCCCAAAGGTAAAAATGATTAATAAATAATATCCCCCCCTAAATTACTAAGAATGCAAATGTTAAATTTGAGAGAAATGGTTGGGGATATGATTAGTTAACTATAACCAGCCTTTAATATAAAGTCTACAGTATGTCCTAATTTAGATAGTTAAGTAAACGTGTGAAGTGTGGCATTGACAGTGGGTGTGTTTACGCTGTGGCAGAGACTCACATGTTCATGCCAGGCATTCCAGGTCCGCCGAGAGAGTTCAAAGGGGGCCTCATTCCACCTCCATAGTTCTACAAACACAGAGATATGTTTCGGTTTTAACACTATAACTAATATGTACCTACAAATATAAATGAGCTCATACACATAATAATTCAGCAGCTGCACTCAATCTATAATAAAGCATTTGCACCATTATCTGCATATAATCAACATTGGACTATGTACAGTATCTAAGTATGACTGAGTTTGATTGACAAGAATGCCAGCCAACCTGTGGGCCCATGCCTCCCATTCCTCTGGGGGGGTTCATCCTCATAGGGCCGCCCATGTTTGGATGTCCTGATGTGGTAGAGGAATTATAGTCATTTAAATTGTCCTTTAGCAATACAGAGAGCTCTTTAATAGGAACAGAAAAGTCTCCAGGTTTTAAATGCTATTGCACCTTGCGTTCTGTTTGGGTCCAAACTGTTTGGCAGGAGTGGCTGTGATCCTGGGACTCCAACAGGAGGCTGGGAGAGAGAAAGTGTTATAAAACCAAGGCATAGATCTATGAAAAAAGGAAAAGCAATTCCTAAAACTGAAGAACTGCAAAAAACCATTTGGTTGAGGGGGGCAGGGTCAATACCTGATTTGGCATACGGAGTGAAGGGCGAGGTCCACCTGGGTACCGTGGAGACATGAAAGGCTATGAGGAGAGAACAGAAAAGACAGTGTAAAGCGGCACCACTGTAAACCTTTGCAAAGCATATACAGGCAGTCAAATATATGTTTTTAGTACTACAAAAATTTTAATTTCATTTCTTTTCACTGCATTTTTGTTTTTAAATATTTTCAGCAACATTTATAAAGAGTTAGTTATCCAAAACCTGAATAACTCTAGTGCTTTGCAAAGCATTACGATAAATTTGCTGACCCAACAGACTTTCAGCAAATGGAGATGAACTCTGATATATCTAAAATAAATTGTCTGTTGATGATTGTATGTAACGCTGCAAAAGTGCCTTAAGATGTCTTATGAACAGAAACGTTTTTGTTCGACAGGAAATGCTCTATTGAAGATTGCATTAAAGATTGTTAGAAGACCAGTACTAATTAGTCTAGAGGCAATTTACAAATGTGAACTGGGAGAAAAGGAAGCACAGGATGTGTAGTGTTTATGATGCGTGGCACAAAAGCAACCAGCAGGGGGCGAAATTACACTACAGAAAAGGCCCTCTGCATTTGCTGTCCACATAAATACCATAAGTTGATGGAAATGTGCTGTATTTTAAACAAGAATAAACAGAAAGAGAAACCAGATGGAAAGAGAGGGGTTGTGAAAGAGACAAATTAATAGATGGTAACCCCATTATTTAACCAGGCACAATGTGATGAGCAAAGGAACAGCAAAGGTTCCGGTGACAAGTAATTTGGCAAAAATCTAAATAAAAAATGCCACGCAAAGCCACACATTCACAGCCAATTGTTTAATAGAGTGCAACAGTGCCAGTACACTTTTCAGTCGTTTTGGTTCCGGAAGTATTTTTTCCCCCATTCATTTTTTTCATTGGAATTTCATAAAAATCCTTTATAAAAGGAGTTTTATGCCATGAACCAAACCACAGGCTCCAAAGTGAACCACAACATTACAAACTTTAATTTGTAGTGTAGTTTTTCCATAAGGATTTCCGCTTTTAAACGTAATAAAAATTGAAGATGAGATAACGTGGACTGATTTCTTCATTGCCATCGATTAACAACATCAGTGCTCACGGTAGATCTGTCTTTTAAGGTTAGTGAGTTATTGTTAAAAATTATTTCCACAATGGAAAAAATGTATGTGTATTTTGGAACCCGACTGTTACGCTTAATAACACATAAGTGGTGGCTTTCAGAACTTGTTGCTTTACTGCCTGGTTAGGGCACAGTGTATACACATTGTAAATACTGTAGCTCAACCTTTTGGTTATTAGCCTACATTTTCAACCAGTATACCACACTATCCCTTCGATTCTTAGATTACACGCAAGTGTGAATACAAGGAATGGACCTGTAAAATGCAAGACAACAACAAACATGCTTCAGTACACAATTAGAGCCACTATTTGGAGGATGGGTACAGTAGTTGTAAATGTGGTGGAGAAGTGATTCCACAATAGTCCAATCCAGCTATGTCGGTCTTTGTTCAGTCCAAGTTGCAGCACGTTTGTGTACACGGAAGGGTGTGTTGCTGTTTGCGTATTTGTGTTTGCGTGCTTGCCTGTGTTTATGCCTGGATGTGTACATGCAAGTGTGAGCATGTTTGTGTGTGTTTATCTGTGTGTGCCTATGTTGCATTATTAATAGGATATTGATGGACTATGAAAGACTGAGTGCAGGGAGGGACCGGGTCTGTTGAGTCCAGGAGAGATGAACCTCCACTCCTCACAGGCTGGGCCGCAGCCTGCATTATTTATCCGGGAACATAGTCCCTGTCTGTTAGGAAGGTGTGTGTGTGTTTGTGTGTCTAGAGAGAACAGATGAGGTAATGTACTGTTTTGTGCTCTAGCTAGGAAGGACACTGGAAAAACCATGAAGAAGATCAAGAAGCAAATTAAGAGGATATGTTCAGAATAGAATACCACCATGATAAACTAGCCTTTTGATAAAATGTGCAGTATACAACAGAGCACACTACATGGAATACTGTTTGACCTGAACTGATGATTGAAGCGGATGTAATATCGGCCTAATTATAATTATCTCACTTTTCAATACTCTCTTGACACATTACTTGATATGACTGCCAAAAAATTTGACTAGATTAAAAGTTCAAAGATAACCATTATTGTTTCCAAGATGATAACTGGACACCACTCTGCAATTTAAACATGACAATTTCATGTGACAATTGAAGTGAGGTCATGTGATAACAATGCAAAATCCTACTGTTTGAAAAGGTCATCGTTGCATAATACATTTAAAAAAAATAGTGGGCAGAAAACAGTACAAACAGCAAAGTATTCGATAAGCAGTACAAAATAAGTGCGAAAGAAAGTGCAAGAGTTTGAATGAAAGTGAGAAAGTGAAAAACTCAAAAAGAAAACAAAAGAAAATGCTCAAAGTGTGAAAGGAGGTGCGAAAGAAAGTGCAAAAGTGCGTGGAAGAGCAAACAAAAAGTGAAAGACGTGAAAAAATTGTGAACGAAATGTTAAATAAGGTGTGAAAGAAAACGTGAAGTGTGATAAAGTGTGCATGAAAGCAAACGTGAAAGTGCAAGAGGCAAAGAAAGAATGAAAGTGAAAAAGTGTGTGGAGTGCAAACAAAAAAGTGAAAACGAAATGTAAAATAAGGTGAGAACGTGCGAAGAAAATGTGATGTGTGACTGAAGGTGTGCAAGAAAGAAAACGTGAAAGGCGGTGCAGGAAAGTTTGAAAGAATGTGAATGAGAGTGCGAAAGGAAGAACACAAGAAAGAAAGAAAGAAAGAAAGAATGAGGGATAAGGAGAGAAAGGGTGAGTGAGGTACAGGTTTGCCAGATGTATGCCACAGGTGCTCCTGTGATGTAAACTTTAATATCCTGTCTTATAACCAGCACATGGTGCATAGCCAAAAAAACAACAACATGTGTCTATTCCAAAAGTGTGATGACAAAGAAGATAGAGCAGGAAAACAAGGGGCTGTGGTCTTACCTGGCCATGTGGACCCATCATGGGGTTGTTGGGGTTGTGTGGAGGAGGCTGTGCATGTGGGGATGGTTGTGATCCAGGCGGGCCCTGAAAAAGACCGGACAATGAGACACTACTCTAAAATGTTTTTTACAGAAGCAGGTAAATTAGTCACGCACATCAGGATGCAATGTTCAATGTACATGTACTACATGGACCCTACATTTATTTAGTACTGAACTGTGCAATCACATTACTTCATACTGTTAACCAAGAACAGCTGATAGTCTTTGATAATGTTCATGCCATTTCGACATCTCCCCCCAAAGGCTTCTCATCCTCTGCTAGGCAGCTGCTTCAGCATCTGAATTACTACCCTATAACAAAGCGCCACCATGAGTCCTCCCTCTATTTCTCTCAATGAAACCCATTATGGGTAAGTGGGAGAGGCATATGGCCTTTACAGAGAAGCATGTTCCCGCTCTGCATCCCTTTAGAGGGATGGAGGAAAAACTTGGGGAGGATTGTGTGTGTGTGTGTGTCTTGGGTAAGGGGGGTGTTAAATGAAGCAATTAATTAAATAATTTTCTACCCAGCTAAGGAGATAACAGCTTGGCACAGAACTACAAGCCCATCAAGAGAAGCCCCTCCTACCGAGAAAGGGAACAGAACATAATATTCCTAGCGGGACAGTGGCATGGAGGACAGCAAAATCACGGAGTCCAAGTGTTGCAAGGATGCAATGCTGCTTCCCAACCAAAAGGGGGCAGTGTGTAGCTGCTGCCAACAGACTGCAGGGACACAAAGCACCAAGCAAAACAAAGCATGGAGAATGGAGCAGCAACACAATGCATATTTCATTGTTATGTCTGATTACATTAAACAATTTCGACCACTTCTTTGGCAAATGGCACAGACATTGAGAAATACATTTTATTGAAGGTGAAGGGTGAAGGGATGTTTTTTCTTAGTTTTGGAAGTAATTATTCAGAGTTTTGTGCAAAAGTGCTGTTGTCACAATATTTGTCACTCATAAGGCTAAATCCTACAAGACATACCGAACAGGATCTAGATTTCATCAAAAAATATCTAAATGTGTCATAATTAGATTACTTTTTTTTTTTTATTGCCGAAGAAATCTCAACATACTTGAAGGGATAGCTCACCCAAAAATTTAATGAAAGTGAATGGTGGTTGTCATTCCCCTTTACAGCTTCTTTCGTGTTCCACGTTAGACAGAAAGTCATGTTTGGTGAATTTGCGAATTTTTTGGTGAACTACCCCTTTAATGTACAGCTAAGCTTGTGTGACCGCAAATGGTACTTTTTTACCATTTGTTTCCTTAACGCATTTTTGCGCTAGTGTAGGGCACTTTGGGAAGGGGACGCCCCTTGAAGTGTCATCCCAACGAGAAGTTCGAAAATATTTTTTTTATGAAGGGACCTTTCACAAGTCTGTTAGCGAAGGATACATCCATACTGTAATGCCATGCTTCCTTCAGAGTGCCCACATCAACACCTTTGTCCTTCAGAGTGAGTAGGGCATAGGGATGATCACTTTTTATTGGTATTCGCCCCAAATGATGCAAACAAGGAAGTCACACTAAACCAAATCCTTTCATGTAGCTATTTCCTGTAGAATTGCATGTTGTAATGGAGTGAGTTTTCAAAATACTCCATTTTCGGTGGAGCAAAACACGGTTCCATTGTGGATGACAGATGTAAACGTAGTGAACTTAGTGCATTTTCAAACGAAAAAGTATAAGTGTGGACATGGCCCATAATAACTTTGCAGGAGTTTGGCGCAAGCCTCTGCTGACAGCGCACGCATCAGAGCGCTTGAGTACCATGTCACGCACTTCCATACAGGAGCTGGTTGACATACGTGGTGTGGCTCAGTGATGCTCGGACTCGGAGTTCAACTGAATGACACACAAACGCGCATTTATAAAGTATATTCGCTTAAAATTCCATTATTTGGGCATTAAAATGTGATTGGAATTAGATGGCTAATAATCGTGGTTATCTCAAATATCCAACTGTGATCAGACAGTTATTTAATAATCGCGACAGGCTTAGTTATGAGCGTTTGCCATAGAAACTATAATTTCTCAGTCCGAGGGTGTTAACAGCACATAGTTGTCATCTCGTAAATACAGTAATTTCGAAACAACGTGAATGCAGCATAAAGGAATATAATGATTCAAGTTCAGATTGGAATTCCATTTACCGGTTCCAGTTCTTTAAAAAATTCGACAAACAACTTTTTTTTTTTTAAAAGTACAATAATGTTTTTGGTTAGAAACTTAAATATATTATTTGATTGAAGTATAATTTATTTACTCTAAACTCTGATGTATCTTAACCAATCAGTAAAGTCTCATGAGCCTGAAGTACTCATAACAAAGTAACAGATCTCGGTTTATTTGACCTTGTGAGATCAAGTTTGATTCGCAGGTCTTTTTGATTGACTCGTTACAAAGAACCAGCTAATATGAGTAATTTGTTCACAAATAAGACTTGACCAGTTACATGTTGTATATTTGTGTTAACATGTGCCAACACTAAATAGTGTTGCAACATGCAGCGTCATTAAAATAGATCCAAGAATATTTTCGTATGGCGTTCCATTCGCAGAGGTAGAAGAACGCTAATGTTCAAGAACTGTGAACAAAACTGAACGTCTCACAAATCATACAGATCCGGTATTTTTTTTTAAAATCAAATTCTAAACAAGACCTGGTTAATCCAAACCATGGCTACTGTTACGTTAACATAAAAAACTAAATTGAAATTTACTTGGGTTAAGGCTGTCCATGGAGACATGTCTACATCAACAGGAATACAACACTGTACAGTGTTGGACACCTTTATGTCCCAAGACTCCTGTACCTCACAAGTCCGAACAACATCCTCCAGTTCCTTTAACCTTGATGGAACTCTCACTCTCTGGAGTCTCTGCCAGTGTTTCAGTTCTCTACGAATTCAGTTGGCTTTCAAGAGGTTTTTGAGGAAGAACAGCTGATGAAATTCTCCCACCTTCTTCCCTCAAAACAAACCCATCCATTTCAGATGTTCCCAGCCAAACTTGAAACTTTTTTCTCACTCCTCGACTTTGCTCCCTCACTTTTGTGTCCTCCCAAGAAGAGCTGGTGCGGTGGAGTTTGCGTGAAAATAATTGAACAAGTTGACCCATGCAATGGGAGAATTGAAAATATAATAATACAAATATTTGCAGATCCGGGCCAGACGCCAGCACACAAGCTTTGTGTTTCTCTCCCTAAACTCTCCTCCTCCTCTCTCTGCAGAAGGTGGCTGGGCGTCTGGGCGTCTGGGCCTCTGAGGTACAGCTTAGGAGTGCCTGGAGGGAGGGGGGTGTACGGGAAGGTTTAGCCCTCTTCACCTCTGTCACTCTCTCGCAGGACCGCACCTATCACACGGCAGCTACCAAGTGCTAATTATCACCTGCATCTGTGCACTGGAGACACAAACAGATGCACAAGCAAGCGGGATTGGGTTTCACTACCTTATTTTTATTTTTTTCCTCTCTCAAGTCAACTGCCGCAACAGTGATCGCTGAATAGCTATAATGCACTGCTCACTTTGCTACGCTTTTTTAACCAAGACGTAATCATAGCAAACCACGAAAAAGGAATAAAAACACAAAAGAGAAACAAATGTCAAAAGGAGACATATGGAAAGAACCAAACAATCGCCTATGTACAAATATTCGCTTTCAAAATCTGCACAGATCATAACCTGTTCCAACTGCAATCTCCACTTGTATTAAAAACAGATACAAATAGAGCAGCTCCCAATTATAAGCACAACTGTGTCCAGCAGCCGCGGCCGGCACGAGTAGGAGGGAGCGGTAGTTAGCTCTAGAGGGGTGTGAAAGAGTGATATAGAGGCCACTATGATATATGCCAAGATATAATTGGTGTCACCAGACCAGAGAATCGGGGAGTGTACATGCAAGGGATGTGGGCCTGGAGGAGCCAGTCTTTTTGCAATTGTTGCCTCATTGCCATCCCTCTCTTCCTTCCTCTTCCATTTTTTCATTTTCTTTCCTCATTCTCTCCATGCCTCTCTTCTGCCATGCCCTGGGCTGCTACCATGAAGGAATTACTGCAGTGGAGCACAAAGTCCTCCCTCTTCCTCCCTTTCTTAGTTCTCTCTCTCTTTCTCTCGCTCTTATGCACACAGGAGCTATTTATAGAACGCGATGTCACTCATGCAACAGTCAGATTGCTCCCTGCTCTGAACACAGCTCATGCAACATTAACACTCTCCTCCATGACTCGGAGACCACGTCTCCGTTCTATGTGCCAATCTATGTGACGCTCTACCTGATGCTTATTTCAGAGTCTGCTACTTTATCGGACGCTTAACTGATGCTCTATGTGTCATTTTATCAGATGCTACATCTGATAATCCACTACATTCTGAGTCTATTATTTTTTACTGCTACACTACCTGATCTTTTATCTGATGATCTACAAGATCCACTACTCTGATGCTCTACTAAATGTTCTGATACTCTATCTGATCTGATGCTCTATCTGCTGCTCTACTAAAATATCTATCTGCTCTGTTACACTGCAATCCTATTTGAAATTTTTACAATCTGATGTTTTGTTATATGTTCATTCTACTTTGATGCTCTATGTGCTAATGTTCCATCGACTTTTCTGATGTTATACTACATGTTCATTTAAGTCTGATGTTCTAAGTGCCACTCTATTTGATGTTGTACTAAATGTTCTATTTGCTGTCTGCCACCGTATCTGAAATTTAATAAGATGTTCTGTCTAGTCTGATGCTCTATCGGATCTTGTACTACATGTTCTACCTGCTCTGATGCTCTGCCACCTATTTGAAATTCAACTAATGTTCTATCTACTCTATCTGATGTTTGAGTATATGTTAATTCTAGTCTGATGCTGTATATGCCACTCTATCTAATGTTCTATCTGCTCTATCGGATACTCTGTCTGCCACCCTATCTGCAATCCTACTAAATGTTCAATCTAATATTCTGTCCTAAGCTAGTTTGACAAAAGATGATTATGATTATATATATATATATTCTTTCATTAAAAACAGAAAATCATTGTTTTTATACACTAGTGTAGCAAGTAGCCTATTGAATTTCAACCCAAGGTTATGCAAAAGTAATGTGTGACAATTAAGCTGAATTTGTCTTTCAGTGTTTGTTTGTTTGTTTATTTAGAAAGGTGACTAGCTTTCATCTGCCAGTAATTAGCTCAATAAATATCACTATAGCAGAGGAACTCCCAGTGGCACCTTGACTTTAGGAACTGTGCCCCAAGCATTCCCCCAAATCCCAGCCCTGAATGAAAATTACACAGATATGTTGCTAGATTGTGTTGCCAAAGAACTACCTGATCTGAGATCAGGGACCACAACTCTCCATTTGTGTCAGTGAGCATTGCTACTACACTGAACTACTAATTTAGACACACAACATTGAAATGAATGGAAATACGGAGAGGGAGAGATATCGGGGAAGAAACATCTGGACGGGGATTACAAAAACTAAAGGGGGATAGAGAAATGAGGGGAGGGGTGAGGGACAGAAAATGGTAAAAGCTTAACACACATGGTTTAAGGAGGAGGTTGAACAGGAAGGTGGGGGAGAAAAGAGAGAGCAGCTCATACTTGAAAGAAGCCGGGAGGCATGGGTCCACCTGGCATGCCGTCGTTGGGCGGCATGTTGCCCATCACAGGACTGGGAGCTGCTGCTGCGCTCTAAAAGAGAAACAGACAGAACCTGGTCAAAAACATTCCACATTCAAACAAGAAATTCCACCTTTTTACCATTCTGATATTTCCTTTTGGAAGTTTTTAAGTAAAACATTATATGTTAGGTAATTTCAAACATAATAAAAACATTTTTTTGGTGAATATATTCAAATTTCAAATCATTTAAATTTTAGACATTTTTGTCCAATCTTTGTCCATATATTTGATACATCATTGACCGGTCAAGCAAACAAACACCTTGCATCTTTAGCAAATGCCTTCTGAGCACAAGTCCAAGTGAAGTTCGAAGCAACATTTGAGTTAAAATACACACAGGTAGAATGTCTAGTCATAGATGTGAGCAGTTGTTTAGGTTGAAAGCTGGGGCCCCTTCACCCCAGACAAAGCCAGACTCAGTCGTGTCTTTCCCATGCTAGTAAAGAAGGGGGAGACAGGGATTACACACGACCCAACACCCCTCCCCAGAACTGTAATCAGATCCTACCTTCCATCCCTCACATCTTGGTGGAGGGAAAAAAAAAAAAAAAAAAAAAAAAAAAAAAATCGCCTCAGTGTAGCTGACCTTAACTGCCCAGACACTCTCTATTGACCCAGAGAGGGCAAAGGGCAGTGCCACATACTCCAACATACACACGGACATAGGTACACGAATTCTCTCTATCATTAGCTCACACACAAAGACATATGTAGTAACAATTCAAGAACATAAACCATGTATAAACATGCTAGGATCTGGCACAACTACCCAAGTACTCAGAAGTGATGGCAATGATCATGACAACAAAATAATATGAATGTTGAAGTCCAGAAAACTTCTGAACTATATGGAAAAGTTCCAAAACGGTGCTTAATATTTTACTTTGTGATTTGTTATGATGGAATTTTGAGTGACTTCTTGCTGCCCTGGTTAGAGAGGGATGTCGACTTGTGCATGTGCACGCACACACACACACCGGGGAGAAAGTGTCAGACAAAGACGAAGAGACAAAACTCCCCCCAACATACATGCATTTACATTAACCCGTCTTGTTCAGTTACAATATTTGTGATAACCAATGGCTATTGGCATAAACATTCTTCAAATTAATCTTTTTTTGTGTTTATGATTTTGAAATTAGAGGTAGGCCGATCGGTTTTACCGATTAATTGGTGCCGATAGTTGCTTTTTGGAACTATTGTTATCAGGAAAAATAGTTTTTTCATAATTACGTAATTTCAAAATAAGAGTCCCAAGTGTGTTTTGGGCTTGTTTATACTTTAAAGTTCTGCGTTATAAATCAATCAAATTTGAATATTAAAAAATTCTGCGTAATGCACCAAAACTTTATTTAATTTTTTTCTGGTTATTTCTGGAATTTTGTTTGAACTGAATCTGGGATTTTATTCATTTAGGACTCTTTGTATGTACCCGGCATAGTAAGGAAAGAAAAATAAATGTTTGACATTCTTTAAATCAATTTTAAAAACTATCGGCCACTTAATTAGTTATCTGACTTTCCTACCACCTTAGTTATCAGTATCGGCAAAATCCACTATCGGTTGACATCTATTTGAAATGCCATTAGAGAGTGAGTAAATGATGAGTAAATTTAATTGTGGGTGAACTATTCATTTAACACAATTCCACAAACAAATCACAAGAAAGGAACTCCCATAGATTTAAAAGTAACCTGTATACAAGGACGCACTATCACAGATGAGAAAAACAAGGCCGTATGCTGGGGCTGGGTAGATAACAGGTGAGGTACAGCCAGTCTTGGTGTTTGCATGCAGTGGAACGATTGGAGAGTATGTTTGGTTAAGGGGAGGAAGGGGCTGAGTGACAGATCGGGCCAGTGAGATTTTGTTTACACAGTGGCTGGTGTAGGTTTAACCAGCACAATGGCTCCAGCTCTATTGTCACAGCATATGCGCATGTGGAAATACATAAGGCGGGCAGAGGAGAACTTCCATTAAAACACAGACAAATAACCTATACGAATATCACTGGGCACAATGACCAGTGGCCAATCACTAAGAACGTATTGTTTTAGGAGTTATTGTTAGCAAACACACACAAACAGAGCAAGCCAGCGCAACTCTACTGCACTCAGGTAGAGCGGCAGAGGGCCCAATCGGCTTGTTGCCATGACAACACAGACCTTGGCTCTCCTGCTCTCTGGTGCCCATTAAAACCCTCAGGCTGTCAATCACTCGCCTGTTCGGGAAGCGAAAAAGAGAGAGCGCTAGAGAAACGGAGAGAGGAGAATGAAGACAGTTTAAAGGAGCCTGTGGCTTTTGATAGGCCTGGCTGTTTGCTACCGCTATCTCTTTCTCTCTCTCTCTCAACTGTTTATCCTATATTTCCTCCCTTAAAGCTGCACTACAGAACATTATTGGTGTTAAAAATGGACAAAATTTTTAGCGAGTACAAAAAAGGATTTAGATATATATATTACACACACAGTTAGGGAAAAAAGTATTTGATCCCCTGCTGATTTTGTACGTTTGCCCACTGACAAAGAAATTATCAGTCTATAATTTTAATGGTAGGTTAATTTGAACAGTGAGAGACAGAATAACAACAACAAAAATCCAGAAAAACACATGTCAAAATTTTTATAAATTAAATAGCATTTTAATGAGGGAAATAATTATTCAACCCCCTCTCAATCAGAGATTACTGGCTCCCAGGTGTCTTTTATACAGGTAACGAGCTGAGATTAGGAGCACACTCTTAAAGGGACTGCTCTTAATCTCAGTTTGTTACCTGTATAAAAGACACCTGTTCACAGAAGCAATCAATCAATCAGATTCCAAACTCTCCACCATGGCCAAGACCAAAGAGCTGTCCAAGGATGTCAGGGACAAGATTGTAGATCTACACAAGGCTGGAATGGGCTACAAGACCATCACCAAGCAGCTAGGTGAGAAGGTGACAACAGTTGGTTCAATTATTTGCAAATGGAAGAAACAGAAAAGAACTGTCAATCTCCCTCGGTCTGGGGCTCCATGCAAGATTTCACCACGTGGAGTTGCAATGGTCATGAGAACTGTGAGGAATCAGCCCAGAACTGCACGGGAGGATCTTGTCAATGATCTCAAGGCAGCTGGGACCATAGTCGCCAAGAAAACAATTGGTAACACACTACGCCGTGAAAGACTGAAATCCTGCAGAGCCAGCAAGGTCCCCCTGCTCAAGAAAGCACATGTACAGGCCCGTCTGAAGTTTGCCAATGAACATCTGAATGATTCAGAGGAGAACTGGGTGAAAGTGTTGTGGTCAGATGAAACCAAAATTGAGCTCTTTGGCATGAACTCAACTCACTGTGTTTGGAGGTGAAGGAATGCTGCCTATGACCCCAAGAACACCATCCCCACTGTCAAACATGGAGGTGGAAACATTATGCTTTGGGGGTGTTTTTCCGCTAAGGGGAGAGGACAACTTCATCGCATCAAAGGGACGATGGACGGGGCCATGTACCGTCAAATCTTGGGTGAGAACCTCCTTCCCTCAGCCAGGGCATTGAAAATGGGTCGTGGATGGGTATTCCAGCATGACAATGACCCAAAACACACGGCCAAGGCAACAAAGGAGTGGCTCAAGAAGAAGCACATTAAGGTCCTGGAGTGGCCTAGCCAGTCTCCAGACCTTAATCCCATAAAAAATCTGTGGAGGGAGCTGAAGGTTCAAGATGCCAAACGTCAGCCTCGAAACCTTAATGACTTGGAGAATATCTGCAAAAAGGAGTGGGACATAATCCCTCCTGGGATGTGTGCAAACCTGGTGGCCAACTACAATAAACATCTGATATCTGTGATTGCCAACAAGGGTAAAGTCATATTTTGCAGAGGGGTCGAGTACTTATTTCCCTCATTAAAATGCAATTCAATTTATAACATTTTTGACATGCGTTTTTCTGGATTTTTTTGTTGTTAATTCTGTCGCTCACTGTTCAAATTAACCTACCATTAAAATTATAGACTGCTCATTTCTTTGTCAGTGGGTAAACGTACAATATCAGCAGGGGATCAAAAACTTTTTTCCCTCACAATATATATATATATATATATATATATATATATATATATATATATATATATATATATATATATATATATATATATATATATATCTATATACACACACACACACCCCCAGGTGGGGTCTTCTGCTGTTGTAGCCCATCTGCCTCAAGGTGGCTTCACGTGTTGTGGCTTCACAAATGCTTTGCTGCATACCTCGGTTGTAACGAGTGGTTATTTCAGGCAAAGTGAATTACACCCCTAAATGCATTGAAGCAACTGCCATGTGATTGGTTGATTAGATAATTGCATTAATGAGAAATTGAACAGGGGTTCCTAATAATCCTTTAGGTGAGTGTATATATATACAGGTCTCCCCATTTACAGCTTTTCAACAGAATCATTGGCCCCCACAGCTCATCTCCCTCTCTCTCTCTCCTACTCTGTTCTTCATTTCCCAACATCCCCTGTTTCCAATAACTCTGTCAGTAGAGTTGACTCCATAAAGATTAGCAAGTGAGTCAGCCATAATCAGCAGTGCTGGCTGACAGATGTGCCTTTTAATCAATGGGGCACTGGAACTGCAATCTACACAATGCAACATGGGGAAGCCACTATGACGAGGGGTCACTCTCTCTCTCTGTCTTTGTCTTTCCCATTAGTCTCTTACCCTCCCATGGGGTCAACAGCTGTTGTATCAATCAGGTGAATTAATTAACAGTAAACAAATCTGCTGAGGAAACCCCTCATGTACACACCCCCACCCTACAAATACACAAACTCGCACACACACTGTATTCCCACAACCCTCTAGCTTACATAATCTCATATATAATTTATATAATAAATAATATTATAATTTCTGAAGGGTCTCATCATAAACCATGCATGTGTGTGTGTTGTGTGTGTGCAGGTAGAGAGACATTTCTTCTAAACTGCATAAGCTGTCTAATTGTGAAACAAGAAAAAAAAATGTGTCATTGGATGGACAGTCATAAAGGAAACTCAACATCTAAGATACACATTTAGTCAAAATTGCATTATGAACAAAATCGTCTCTTAGAATATGATCTGTCCTGTGACTGTTTCAGTTTTGCCGTATTTACAGTGTTTTTCATTTGAAGTCAAGTATGTGAAAATAAAATTTTCACCACTGACCCAAAAGTTAGCTCTAATTTAGTAGATGACAGAGCAACTAGGTGCAATTTTTGTAGCCATGCAAAGTCATACTATGAATTCTCTGTGATACTTGAGTTACAGAAATGGAAAATGTAATTCTATTTGTTTCTGATAACTAGATAGGTAAAGTTAGTCTAGATATATTTTGATGCTGGATTGACAAAGCTTTGCCTGAAATTTAAAGTAAAGTCTTGGCCCACTGGAACATTACATCAATATAAGTTTATGGGATTTTTCAGATGTGTTATTGTCTGCTGTACGAAATCCCTAAGTTAGATAAATTCCAGAACAGTCTGAAGGTCTGTGCCAAGTTTAGTGAATGTAGCTTGAAAGCTCTAAGAGTCTGTACTAGAAATTTTGGTGTCGGTTTTTAGGGATTTTGAACAAAACCAAGTTAGTAGAATAAAAGTATGTTGGCATTATAAAGCCAACATCATAACGACTGCCAAACTTGAAAGTAGGACTTTACAAGGTGCACTTCATGGCAGCATTAATCAGTTAGCAATATTTAGCAAAATGCTAATAAAGTTTTAACTACACCAAAGAAGTATACCAATCAATATCAACTTAATAATTCCGAAATATGGCAAAAGTTAACACAAAGAGCACACATTTTAATTAAAATTAATTGAGACGAAACCAGCAGCCCAGCGTTGACAAAAAGTTCCATGCGCTGTTGGGCTAGACCATGCTCACCACCTCATTGGCAGTGTCGGGTGTCTCTCTATTTTTCTCAGAGATACCACACACAAGCACACACACATATACTCGCACTCTGTACCCTATGTGCTATAATTACAGAAGTACGTGCTGTAACATTAATATACCACACAAATCTGATGGGAGTGACTGAAATTTTAAATTCTGAGCTTTGACACAAAGCTTTTATCCATGCATCCACAATGAAAACGAACATAAATCAACATCATGCCTTCTTATAAAATCATGCAAATGTTAAGAGTTGACATCCTAAGACCCTTATAACAAGTTGTATCTGGCATTATGAGGCGAGACGTTTTAGTCAAAGTATACCCAAGGACTGAAGACTTAAAAATGGACCATTGAAGAAAGCAAACAGATTTCCAAGTATTTCAATTAGCTTTTGTGACGAATGTTACATATATTTCATTTTATGCGAAAGACCTCCCATGGGACTTCTTTATAGTAACAAGCTTTAGCCAACACTCTTTCATCTTACTAGATTTAATTTTTTTTAATGGAGATGGAGGGCAAAAGAACTAACCAATAGATAAGTGTATAAGGGAAAAATGGGGTGTACTTCTGTATAGTGTGTATATATATATATATATATATATATATATATATATACACACATACACACACACACACATATACATACACATACACTCACCTAAAGGATTATTAGGAACACCTGTTCAATTTCTCATTAATGCAATTATCTAATCAACCAATCACATGGCAGTTGCTTCAATGCATTTAGGGGTGTGGCCTGGTCAAGACAATCTCCTGAACTCCAAACTGAATGTCAGAATGGGAAAGAAAGGTGATTTAAGCAATTTTGAGCGTGGCATGGTTGTTGGTGCCAGACGGGCCGGTCTGAGTATTTCACAATCTGCTCAGTTACTGGGATTTTCACACACAACCATTTCTAGGGTTTACAAAGAATGGTGTGAAAAGGAAAAACATCCAGTATGCGGCAGTCCTGTGGGCTAAAAATGCCTTGTTGATGCTAGAGGTCAGAGGAGAAAGGGCCGACTGATTCAAGCTGATAGAAGAGCAACTTTGCCTGAAATAACCACTCGTTACAACCGAGGTATGCAGCAAAGCATTTGTGAAGCCACAACACGCACAACCTTGAGGCGGATGGGCTACAACAGCAGAAGACCCCACCGGGTACCACTCATCTCCACTACAAATAGGAAAAAGAGGCTACAATTTGCAAGAGCTCACCAAAATTGGACAGTTGAAGACTGGAAAAATGTTGCCTGGTCTGATGAGTCTCGATTTCTGTTGAGACATTCAGATGGTAGAGTCAGAATTTGGCATAAACAGAATGAGAACATGGATCCATCATGCCTTGTTACCACTGTGCAGGCTGGTGGTGGTGGTGTAATGGTGTGGGGGATGTTTTCTTGGCACACTTTAGGCCCCTTAGTGCCAATTGGGCATCGTTTAAATGCCACGGTCTACCTGAGCATTGTTTCTGACCATGTCCATCCCTTTATGGCCACCATGTACCCATCCTCTGATGGCTACTTCCAGCAGGATAATGCACCATGTCACAAAGCTCGAATCATTTCAAATTGGTTTCTTGAACATGACAATGAGTTCAATGTACTAAAATGGCCCCCACAGTCACCAGAACTCCACCCAATAGAGCATCTTTGGGATGTGGTGGAACGGGAGCTTCGTGCCCTGGATGTGCATCCCACAAATCTCCATCAACTGCAAGATGCTATCCCATCAATATGGGCCAACATTTCTAAACAATGCTTTCAGCACCTTGTTGAATCAATGCCACGTAGAATTAAGGCAGTTCTGAAGGCGAAATGGGGTCAAACACAGTATTAGTATGGTGTTCCTAATAATCCTTTAGGTGAGTGTATATTATATATATATATATATTTTTTTTATTTTTAAATAAATCATCCTCAACTACAAAAATCACATTACGGTTATTTCAAGACTGGGATTAACATCCATCTGAGAACTTGAGACCAATTAGCAGACTAAATGCAGGTCTAAAAAGGTCTAAATGTGAGGGATTCATAGTAAGATGCAAGTAAGATGTGAAGGGTGGGTTAGGATTGACGTAGTGAGGTTTGAAGCCAGTGCAGCCATTCTATTTCCGATGTGAAATGTAATGTGGTCTTATTACAATATAAACATAGCAAGAATGGTTAGAGGGAAGGGAGTTCCCATTGGGGCCATTGATGTTGTCTGCCGAACAGTGGAGTTTCCCTGTCTCACACCCTTTCTCTGCTTTCCTTTCTCTTAAGTACTGTACATCCTCCAAGTATGCAGAAATCATTCCTCTTTGGAAAGGGTCTCTGGAGTTCCCACAACTGGGTTAAGGAGCGTAGCGTACTATAGTTAACATTCACAAAGAATGCTGGAAAAGAGTAAGAAAACCTAGTGGGCTGTCGGTACACAAGAGCGACTGGAAGCACAACGAGAAGAGGGCCTAGTTCCTACCAGAGACAGGGGCTTGGAGAGGGGAAAACATATTCTACATTTCTTAGACAATGAAGGGTCTGTGGCACTGGACCTCTGCACTTGGGGCACCATCATAAAAAGAAAGAAACACAGAAAGTGAAAAAACAATGAGCAGGTTGAACTCCTAGAGGCACTTTGGTATGCAAACTGATAAAAATAAGCAAAAAATAAGTTGTTCCAGTGAAAATAACCTAGTTAAACAAAACACCAAGTCTAGGTGAAGAAAAGCAGGACTGTTTTCAAATTGAGAAAAAGCAGACATCAACAAGAGGTCCCACCCCAAAGAAGTCTCTCAATCGACCTCCGCTTCAAGCTCAGTTTTTCAAATTTCAGCCTAGTAAAAGTGGATTTAGGTTTGCCTCAGATGTCCAAATCCACAATCCCTTCATGTAGATCATGAGTGAAACCACTAAAACGGAGTCAGCCAACTCTTAACCAACTGCGGCTAACAGTGGTCAGCCCACCCAATGGCCAAATCCGTCTCCCATCTACAACGAGTTCACTTCCACAAAAAGTTATTACACTGTCAATATATGCGGTAACATTAATGCGAATCTAGCATCATATTTGTATGAAATTGGTCCTGTTAAGCCAACAATTAACTTAATATATTACAGGCACCAGAAGCCTTACAATCACAGCTGCAGGAGAAGTAGGGGCAGTCAGAGCTTCAGAATGCACTTTACCTGTCTCCTAACAGCAGCATACAGCGGTGTGCATGTCATGCTAACCTGTGCTAGCATTCCCATCAATAAGTAAATAGGCTGACAGAAATATCTCTACCCAGCCAAATGGCCTAGCACACACTAGAAAGTCTTTATCTTTTTTTCCCCCTAGGAGAACCAAACAATGAAGTCATGTTTCTTTAATATGAAATTAAGTGGTCTCATCACTCAGTTTGTACGAGAGGAACTACAATACATGCCCAAAATCAGCAGAATTACCAAATCTTTTTTGTTGGAGGTCATTTTAATTGCATTAGGTGTGTGGGAAGTATGGACGGAATTCAACTACACTTGAGTTTTAATGCGATTAGAGTGACATTAGAAACCAAATATTTGGTGTTCCTCATAGAAAGGTGATAAATGGAGTGGGTTTGATTAGACGTGTGAATCTTCACTGACCTCACAATTTGATTATGATTGAAAGAGTAACAATTCGATTATAAAACAATTCTCAATGAATCACGATGCATCTTGTCCACTAATTTATTTTCTTTTTTCCAGTTTCTTCACAATTTCTATTTTACTCTATTTTTTCCCTTCAGCTTTTTATTTAACAGCTGTTTTAAAAAATCAGAACAAGTCACATTACATAAACTGGCCTTTTACATTCAGAATAAGCTATGAAACAAAAACATGGAATATCCACAAGATTAATAAACGGTTCTATATTTTAATTCTATAATTTTTCAGTTCCTTTCTTTAGAACCTTATAAAAAAATCTCTTAAAATCACAAGAAAAAAATATTGGTTCTCAAGACTGAATACTATTACTTCAACTGATTATATTCTTTTTTTAAAGCATTGTAAATTATTTATTAGTATTTAATTATTATTTATAATGAATCTATGCCATGCCTTTAATTTAATTTTTAACTATAACCACACAACTGGAAGTTGCTGGTCCAGGAAGAATTGCTTCTGTGAGAGTGCAGCTGTCATCTTCTCCTCTCCTCACCTGCACAGGTGATAGTAAAGCGGTTTAAATAGCGCAGTTGATGCTACAAAAATGTATCAAGCATCTCGTATGCACTTTTCATCTGTTTTTTCTGTGAGTAGAAGATCACACAACCCTGTTACAAATGCTACGATGGATTTCAAACCCATATAATCAGGTTTGTGAACTGTTCTGACAAGTGAGTGACCGGCAATAAGCAAAAGCCAATGAAATGGAGAGCGCGCTAGAGTAGAGAAAGGCATCGGGAAAAGAAAAAGAATTAAATGAAAACATCACCCACGTCTCACGAACTGCTGACTCATAATTTTCTTTTGTGTTTACCCCATTCTGTGCAAATCAGTGCAATAATGGTTGCGAGCTTGTGTTTTATGTTGTTTGTTGGCATGTTATCATGAATAAACTCTCCCATTGCTGTGTGTGGGTTTGTGAAAGAATTTCAGGATCACAGTTTCATTTGGGCACAACTGGTCATGTTTTTAATACACCTAATCTGCAAAAAGTCGTGTTTGTGTGCCTGACATTAGTATATGCACTTAAAGTGCGTCTATGTTTCTATATCTGTCTTTGGTGCACACCACTGCACTGCCGCGGTTTAAACTGAACTCAGAATCGATTCTGATTCTTTTGCGAATCGATTCAGAATTGCGATGCATCGCTGAAACTATTTTTCCCCCATCCCTAGGTTTAATGCTGATTTCAAACAGTAAGGGGCATTAAGACATGTGTACAGCTAACTCCCAGCACACATTGTCTTTCTCTCTCTTGATAAAGCATGTTCTCTCTTTTACATTCTGTCTTTATGATAATTCTACATATGAACATGAGCAAACCACAAAGTCCCAGAGGGAAAAATGGGGTTGTCTGCTCCCACACCCTCTCTCTCGGTCTCACTCTCTCTCTCGGTCTCTCCATTTTTTCTCTCTATAGGTCCCCCCCACCCCAATAGAGTCTGAGTGTCAGGGAGCTCACAGAAGCCGTTGTCATGGTGACAGGTCCTGTCTATGTTCCATCCCTCAGGCATCTGGGATCCAAAAACCATTGCATTTTTTTTTAGAAGAACAAGCGATGGAGAGAGAAGAAGAACATACTTACATTTTGGTGAACTGGGTCTATATTGGGGTCTACATATAAGTATTTGGGGAGGTGGCAGGAGGTTGAATGAAGAATGGAGGGGAATGAAGTACAAAGGGGGAGGTGAAAAGCATTACCCTAATTTGGCCCTACATTGTTCATCTGAAATGCGACCAAGAGATCAGGGGTGGCATGGACTGGCTGACTGTATGCCCAGCCCACTGTGTCCATCGCAGAGCCAGCAGACAGAGCAGGCATCTCACACCCCTATTCCTGGCACCCTCTGGCCTACACCTGACTTTTCAGACACTCTTCACCAGTCTTCTCCAATCCATTTTCCCCAGCATCCTGGCCTATCTCAGTCCAGGGCTATGTGCAGATACCCCAATGCATTCGCTCTGTATCATATAACACAGCAAAAAAAAAAAAGAAACCTGGTGCCGGCTAAAATAAGGACTACTGCAGGGGCTATGTCAAGAAGAATCCACTAACCCTTCTAAAATTATGTCCACCAGACTTAAATCATGAAGTAAAACTAATACAATACAAAATCTGGATATTACATCTTGCCCCACTGCAAACAAACAATTTAGACCAGCTTGAATACCCATGCTGGACTGGTTTATGCTGGCATAGCTGGTGGATCAACATAGACATGCTATTCACCGAAAAACTTTTCAACATGCATCGTCTGTCTGGTTTAGCTGGTTGACCTAGGAAGGCTTGCTAAGCTTAAGAGACCTGGTATGTAAACCAGCATCCCACGCAGCCAAAACATAACATGGTGACCTAGTCTTCCGAGTAGTGTGTAACTCACTATGCCTTCTGCAGCACACTTCATCCATAGGTGCATTTGTATTAAGTCTTGTTTCTTACTTATTAGAGCACTTGAGCCCCCTCCAACATGTTAATTGCAAGGCAAACAATCCAAGAGCCCATATTAACCTCCAGAAGTCTCCCATGAGTGGAGGTTAGTTAAGCCCTTTTGAAAAATCTCAACGGCACTGGACGACTACCGGTTTGAAGCTAATCCCATTGGAGAAGGGAGCCCTTCCCTCTAAATTTGCACAGCAGGGGAGGGCTGATGAAAGTACCAGTGATATGAGCCACATCAAAGAAAATGCAGAGTGAAACAAGCGCTACCACTTTGCAGGGGTGTAAAAGACCGAATTTCAAATACCCTCGCTCCTGCAATTAAGTAGTTTATCTCAGGAATTGTACTTTAAGTAGTTTTTTAAAAAATTATACTTTTACTTGAATGCAGTTTCTGTACTTTTACTGGACTATTTTCCCACCGTCTGTGTTCGCAACTTCCCTGTTCTGAATTCATTTTCATCCATCAACGTGATTGGCTAGGGAGAGTCTCGTGACTCCCGTCAAATCAAAACACACATAGAAAATTTGAAGGTAGAGTGGCGCCAACTGCTATCATGAGCCCGTTGTATAAAAGGTACCTCAGTTTGTTCCTGGGAGACAGCAGATGTCCTAACCCCGCCTCCACGCTAATCCTCACCATATGGAGCCTGTAAGGCAGAGTAGCCTGCCGGGAACAACGCATGGCACATTTCACCCATCGCGCTATCATGATGAATGTAGAGGATGCCTCAAGCAACACTTCAACACCTGAACATCTACGGCCAAAACTAAAAGGGCATTTCACAATGAAGAAGGCCAATTGCTTGATCGTGTCATGTGACTTTAGCTTGCCCAAGCTAGTCGAGATATCAGCATTAATACTATGTTTAATTTGAAGAAGCATATTGAGGTAAATTTCATATTTCGGTTTACTAGATTTTCTGTATCTATAATGCCTGTAAATTATCTTGATATTTTTCTGGGAAAAAATCCTTGATATCGATGATACACTTGAGCAATTTTCTATATTTAGCTTACATCTAGACCAGGGGTACTCATTACATCGATCGCGATAGCAAAACAACCATTAGTTGATCTTGATATAATCTAATTGACATTTTATTTCCTCACTTCTGTAGCTGTGTGCCATTTGAATGACAGGCAGCCTGTGTGTGTGTGTGTGTGCAAAAGCTTTACATGCGTGTGTTCAGAGGGCACTAATGCGGCTACGCACCTAAACAGTCAAATACTTTTCATAATTCCACCAACATGCCCGTCTTGGCGAGGTATTAATGTAAACACAGTCAGTTATGTCTAAAGTAAATGTAAACAGAGGGACAAAAAGAGGATTTGTATCAATGTCAGACTTGAAGAGTACATGTAACCGAATAGATTACTGTCTAAGTGTCTTTATAAGGCTATTAATCAAACAACAATAACAAGAAAACCACTCACTGCATTTGACTAAATAAATTGAGTACCTTTAAAAGGTATTAATGTAATATAATAAAACAGGGACATTTTAATAATAACTTTTTTATAATATTGTTTTTTTTTTTTTATAATACCAACCCCAGATGTAGAAAGTGAGTTAATTTGAATAATAAATTACCAGGGAAATAGAGATGGTAAGATAATTTATAGATATGCTCAGCCGTTATCAAGTTTTTCTAATGCCTGATAGAAAAGTATCAACCTTTGTAGAGCAATACTTCAGGCAGAATATTATACAATTAAATACACTTCAGAAAATTGCATGCATTAGAATGAGAACACAACTATTTTTAGTCTTAAAGGCTAAATATACATATAAGTTATTAGTATGTATACATTTAATGAACAATTTAATGAACTGTATTTATACAGTTATTAGTATACATTTAAGTTATTAGTATGTTCACCCAAAAGTGAAAGTTCTCTTATCATGTACTCACCCTCATGTCATCACATATATGTATGACTTCCTTTCAGCAGGAGAACACAACCAAAGATTTTTAGAAGAATTTCTCGGCTCTTTAGGTCAATACAATGCAAGTGAATGGTGATCAGACTTTTGTAGCTCCAAAATTCACAAAGAAACATAGAAGTTATCCATAAATATCTTCAGAAGCTATATAAAAGGTATGGGTGAGAAACGGAACAATATTTAAGTCCATTTTATACTCTAAATCTCCACTTTAACTTTTACTTTCAGATGTGAAAGTTAAGCCAAACATGTGACTTTTAGATGTGAAATCTAAATATTTAAATTTTGATCGGTTTCTCACCCTATTATATCACTTCTGAAGATAAGGCTTTAAACAATGGAGTCTAATGGATTCAATCTCGGTTTCCTTTATATGATTTTTGGAGCTATAAAGATCTGATCACCATTCACTTGCATTGTATGGGCCTACAGAGCTGAGATATTCTTCTAAAAATCTTTAAATTCTGCAGAAGAAATGTAGTCATGCACATCTGGGTTGGCATGAGGATGGTAAATGATGAGTGAACTTTCATTTTTGGGTGAACTATCTTTTTAAAAGATACAACAATGTAATGAATGCAGAATATTGCATCTCCAAACTAGTGATCGACCAATATGGGTTTTTTAATGACCGGTGCAATATACAGAGAGCAGGGTGGCCGATACAATGCCAATATATCACACAATTTAATATAGTAAATAAAATAAGTTGCTAAAAAAATTATATAAACTGTTATTTATCACTATATTTACTCAATTTCACACAACACTTAATTTTAGTAATTTATTTGCACATAAATAAATTGTTAATACACCAACTCACCACAATTGTACAGAGTGGTTATCAAAGTTAACATAGAATTAACCTCTCTATTGTGCGGGATGTGACATTCCAGCTGCCAAGTGACAGTCTTTTTATGTTTTTTTTAGTTGTTTTTGCATTGTTTTGAACATTTTTATGTGCAACAATAACTCTCTCTGTCAGCATTAAGGAAATTTAGACTCTCCACAAGAACTAATTTTAATGTAATCGTTTCATACATTACGATTTAAAAAGGTGATCAGTGTTCTGAAAATAAATTTTTGATCTTTAATCTCTGTAATCATGCCGCCCTTTTATCTTTTGGAATCACATTCACGTAGTGTTTATCAAAGATAAGTGATGCATTTGAAAAGTTAGAAGTCAAAAATGCTTACATTTTTAATTCTTTCTGGCAAACAGCCATAAATTACGGTATGTACGCTACATTTTTAAATGGCTGCATACGGAATTTATTATAAAAGATTTCGCAACCCAATACTCAAAACTCACTACTCATGGATACTTTTAAATTAGCTACTATTTTACACTTACTAAAGTAGTTTTTAGGATTTTTTGAGAACCGTATTTTTACTCGAGTATGAGCACGAGTACCCTTTCCACCCCTGCCGCTTTGTTTGACCACTGTTGGTGACTGTTTGCAAGCTGGATAGATTTGTCAGTGGAACAATATGGATTCACTCATTGTGTTGAAATGGTCCTTGTGTATATTAAATTCCCATGGCATTCTTTGAGTGCTGTAATGCTACAAAACAAGCATTTCATGACAGTTCATGGACACTTTTGAGTAGATTGGAAGGATTCATACCATTGTAAAGGTTGTAAAATCTTGTAATTAGTAGGGTGGGATTGTGCCGCCATTAATCATATTTGCATCATTTGGTAAATTAAAAACTATCAAAGCTGGAACCAATGTATATTAAGTGATAGACTGAGCTGTCCAAAGTCTCAGAATTGAGTAGATTCATTTTCATATTTAATAAACTCACAAGAAATTATGTGTTTCAACCATTTAAAACTTTTCCTCTCCAATCAAGATCCAACAGTTCTTCTTACTGGTACTCTGGGAATACGCAGTCACATATGCAATATTACTTGAAAGATGGAAACAAATTAATGACAAAGTAGCATTAACATCCTTTTGCTTGCTCACCCACAGTCTACTGTCACCCCCACTTACCCACCCTTGATTTCTGGCAAAAGTTTAGGGTTGGTCTGGACTCCTGGGCCAATGATGTCCTCAGAATATAAACTGTTCCGTTCCGAACTCTTCAGTCCCCTTGCCCCCCACCCTTTCAGCCTTACTGTCTCATAAGCTTGTAGAAAAGTGCAGAAAAAAAAAATCCTTTGGTAGGTAGGGAAGATTAAACTGCCACTGTAATCCGCTTGGCCTTCACCTCCTTGTCCTCAACCACGAGAGGGAGAGATGAAGAGAGAGTGAGAGCAACAAGGAAAAGGATTGTTAGGTAATAAAAAAACAAGGTCAAAGAGAGCATTAGAAAATAAACACCATGAGTGAAGTAAAAAAATTAAGCCAATACGCTTGAAAAGAGACACAGAGAGTAACTTATAAAGCTAATGGGAAAATGTACTGAAGGGAATAGGAAAACAAGCTAATGTGAAACTTAGAAATAGGTTTTGCGTGAAGGAAAGAAGGCAGAAAGATAGGAAGGCAAACATGAAGGAAGGAATAATCTATTTTGATGCACCCTTCCAGAGGTATATCACTTCACCAGACCACAAATATCAACCAAGGGTCCACTAAAACACATGTGATAAAGATATCATGGGTAAAGACTTGTGTGGGTTTATGAAAGTGTGTTTGAGTGTTACTGGATAAACAGAGTGCACATGAATCCCAGAATAGGAATACCCATCATTCATAAATTTCGGCACATCCCTCATCCCTTGCATGGTTGCTATTTTTATTTTGGATAATTTGATAATACATTTAGCTACCAATAAGTGTGTAGTGGTCTCAGCTCAGTGTAACACATCTGATCATGCTTAAATCTGAGGAATGCATCAGAATTCCAAAGTTTCCCTAAAATAATCAGTGCAGAAAACGTCTGAAGATTCTGTCAGGTCCTGGTTCACTTAAACTAGGGATGTGCAAAACTATGTTTTTCAAAATATTTCAAGTTTGTTGCCCAGTTAAGAACTAATCATTCTTAAGGAAGCCCTGTATAAACAGCCAAGTTTCAGGTTCACTTTACTCAATTCAGATGTACATGATTAGGGGGCGATTACGTAAGACACATTCTGGCATTCAAAAACAGCTAGAGGGAGTGTAATGCAATGGAACAGAATGTAGGGGTCTCAAGACACCTTTTTAAATGTTGGATTATTCTTATTGGGGATGCAACGATACCACTTTCTCTCTACCGATCCGATTCCAATACCTGAACTCTAGGTATTGGCCGATACCAATCCCGATTCAATCTAATTTTTTTCCCTTTATCAGTTTATATGAATATCTATACCTCATAGTGTGGAACGAATTGGAGTTACTCATATATATGAGTTTCATTATTTCAATATAATAGTGTAGCTTATTATGAAAAACTTGTTAACTAGTCTACTGGATCATGCACCAGCAAAATTAGTACACAGTACACTTCTTGTTCATAATTTGATGAAATGCTCCTCCGGTGCCGTTCTCGATGGATGTTATAGGCAAACTGAACTACTGAGCATCTACATATGAGATGTTGTTCATGTATAGCACATACATATTGTGCGCTGCTCTGAGAGGTGAAAATAGGAGCCCATTGTCATGTGCGCAGCCTCTTGTGATTCACCAAAAACTAAAAACATCCAGTGAGCAGCAGTTCTATGGACAGAAATGCCTTGTTGATGAGAGAGTTCAACAGAGAATGACCAGACTGGTTAGAACTGACAAAGTCTACGGTAAATCGGATAACCGCTCTGTACAATTGTGGTGAGAAGAATAGCACTGTGGGCTTGTTCTGTTTTGGAGGCACGAGGGAGACCTACACAATATTAGGCAGGTGATTTTCATGTTGTGGCTGATCGGTGTATAACGTTCCATACGTTATACATTGTTTTTCACGCCAAGCAGCAGACTATATCAGTCGACATAAGCAAGGAGACTGACAGCTAACATCATTAGCTAACATCAACGTTACCTAACTTAGCTAACGTTAGATTAACGTTATCAATGACAACTTCTGCAGTAATGTTATCTTTTCGTTGATAGTGACAAAATTGTGTTTGGACTAGTGGATAACTGCAGTGGATCCTGTAAAGTTAATGTTTGGGATAGGCATTTTGGTCATTTATTCTACTCGTAGAGTACTCAAGGGGCAATGACATGTACATTACTGTATATATATAATAACATGTCTGACAAACATCTTTGGCTACTGCATTGTGTCGTTGTTCCAGTGTATCGTCTATTCATTAGTATAGGCTGTTATAAAATAATGTTACAAAAGATTGCATAAATCAAAATATAATGCTCAATATTTTGTCGTTATGTGAAGATTCGTTGCCCAACTCTGCCTGTTCTTCCTTCAGGTAATCTGTGGCAGGGCGGAGGGCGGGGCCGGGGTCGTGATTCTACACACATGGTCCCTTATCAGGCTAATCAAGCCTCCGAGAGGGATAAAGGCTGACTGCGGAGGATTGTGCGGAAGAGAGAGATCGTTTACGGACATGTCCGTCATATGCGTGTTTGTGTCTGTTTAAGTTTATTATTAAAATATTATTTGCATCGTCAAGCCGGTTCTCGCCACCTCCTATCCATTGATTGCTTTACATAACCGTAGTAATCTTAGTAAGTGTGCACCAGTTTTTTTTTGTGACTGTCTGAATCTTCTTTTTTCAAATAACAGGAGATGCCATAATCATTGCATTTTAATATGTGTGTTAAGTTGAAGTTCCGTTTTGAAGGCGCTTCATTGTTGCATTTAACAGCGCTCTGTCTAGCTGTTTCAAACACTCGCCTGCTGTGCGCTGCCACACACGCCTGGTGTGTATGTGTAAGTGTGTGTGTGTCCAAATGTTCGCTCTTTTGAGCAATGCTCCGTATGCTGTGATTCATGAAGCGTTCCATTCAACTCGGAGAGTCTGATTTTCCACCTTTCATCTGAGGAGAGTGCAACGGAATGACACTTTACATTGGATATCTAGCTTGGAAACTCAAGCAGAAATCTTCATTCATTTCGTCGAGATGCAGATGTGCGTTGCATCACGCAGGGCAGGGAGGTTCAGTCAGTGAGAACCAATCACTTTTATTAAAACAAAATCCATTAACGAGTCAAAGTTCTTACATTAAATTATAATAAAGCATGTTTAGCAAACGTTTTACAGAGACAGGTATTCTAAATACAGTTAATTACACTCTCTTTGTTTTGATCATTGTACCAATAGCATTGCAGCGTTGTATCAGTTTGTTTGCCATGAGAAGTCTCTGATAATCAATGTACCCCTCAAATTCACAATGTAATCAATCTCAAAATGAAAAATAAGCTCCCTCTTTGACACGTTTTTGATTAGTTGTCAGGTAATTGTCACTGGATTTCGAATTAAGTGAAAAGTCACATCATGCGTGATCACTATCGATCATCGTTTTCAAGATCGATCATTGCTGCCACATGCGAGTACCCAGGTCCTCGTGCCCATCCCTACTCAGAATTGTTTGGCCCAGTGGTGGAAAAACACTTAAAAGTTTGATTGAATGCAAGGCCTTTGACGTCAACTACAAAATATTGGTGTAGTTTTTCCTCCTACCATTCAAAAGTTCATAAGCCTTTTTGCAATCGTAAGTATGCATAATGCATTTTCTTATTTCCAGTTACAATTTCAATGTCCCTGCTGTCTGCGAGCCAATCATAACAGACCTGCAGCTCACCAGTTGTGAGGCAGTGGTTTAGAGCTGTCTGAAAGGAGTTTCTATTGTCTTGTTTCTCAACAGACAGGTCTTCTGAGATCTCAGCATATGGAAGATGGAGAATGCAGACCTTGATTATGGCAGACCAGTAGAGTAGCATGAATCCATCAAAACAATTATGAATCATTTACCGCTGTGAATGCCTGATACTCTTAGCCACTTCATGTCTGTGGTGCTTAGGTTTAGGTGTGTTAGCCTTTTCTCTCTGAAGAAGCCCATTACAGAGAATAATCGCATGCTAAATGAAGACAAATGATGTGACCACACTGTGCATGAAGCAGGAAATCCCTGATCACTGAGGCCCCCTATTCAACAGCATTGATTAGCTTCACAACCAAAGTAGCTAGCCAGAGGAACTAAATGCTTTGAATCGATGCTACTTAGCAGATTATTGACCAATCGCTGCCTCTCCCTCTGACATTAACCATTTTTAACACGGTTTTCAAAAAATCTCAGATGCATGAAACCACTATGGAATGTGCTACTACATGCTTTACACTGCGTTACATAAATCTGTACATTACACCAACTCATTTCAATTCAAAATATTGGTTTTAGCACAAAAACAAGCTAACAAATTGAAGTGGTTAATACCACAGCTAAACAAAAACAACTAGGTAGCGTGTGTATATGAGTGTGGGTTTGTTGGGGGTGGACAGGGGGAGGGTGATTTAACACCCGTTAACGGTCCCAAAGCACTGTAGTATTTTGCATACACTGCACAATGTTACCATGGTGACAAGGCCCAATTCTAGGCTCTGACCCACAAGACACAAGCCGGTATTCATGAATCCTTGTTAATCCAAGCCATGTGTATCTAAAATTCGGTTTACTAGTGCTTCGCACCCAATAAACTGAAAATTAAATTACTAGCTCCCTTTTTCAAAAATTTTGTTTTTCGAATATTGTTGTTTTTTTGTCAAAAATGCACTCAAGGTGCTCAATTCTGGCTGAATTTCCTTTACTATTCAGTAAAACTCATCCATTTGTAAATCAATAAATAATAATAAAAAATAAATAAATAAATAAATAAATAAATATATAAATATATATATATATATATATATATATATATATATATATATATATACACACACACACACACATTTCTTTGTGTGTATGCACAATTAGTCTACAAATCTCATTTCAAGCATTGAAATCAAACTTTTGATTAGTAGTGTACAATGTCAAGAGGTAAAATGGCAAAGGTTCATTGTCATCAACATGGACATTGATTTTCAGTTATAAGTATACAAGAATTTAGCCTTTCTTAAGCTGTCATTATTATCTTTTGCCTAAAACTTAATAAATACATTTAAATCACAGTGGTATATGTACCAATCTGTAAATTGTAATAAGGTTACATGTAACATTATTACAATTGACATTATCCTTAATAGTTTCAATATGTTATTAAACACTAACTAGGGGGCTTGGGTAGCTCAGTGGTAAAGACACTGGCTACCACCCCTGTAGTTCGCTAGTTTGAATCCCAGGGCATGCTGTGTGATTCCAGCCAGGTCTCCTAAGCAACCAAATTGGCCCAGTTGCTAGGGAGGGTAGAGTCACATGGGGTAACCTCCTCGTGATCGCTATAATGCGGTTCGTTCTCAGAGGGGCGCGTGTCGAGTTGGCCGTGGATGCCGCGGTGGGTGGCGTGAAGCCTCCACATATGCTATGTCTCCATGGCAACGTGCTCAACAAGCCACGAGATAAGATGTGTGATGCAGCTGGGATTTGTCTTCCTCCACCCAGATTGAGGTGAATCACTACGCAACTTAAAGCACATTGGGTATTGGGCATTCCAAATTGGGAGAAAAGGGGAGAAACCCCCCCAACCAACATGGTTGTGTTTCGACCATGTTAAACTCTAGACTTTCCATTTTCTTTTTCAATATGAGATAAATGTTTTGAAATTGAACACATTTCTGCAGAAGGTATGCAGTGTTCAAACTGACAAAGTATGCAAGCCTCAGTATGTGAATTTGTACATGGACCTGTGATAGAGAGAAAGACAGATTTAATTTGCTCAGTTCAGCTGAACCTCATTAATTCAGAAATGGAAATCATTTCTGTATGGAGCACAGGAGAGACTGAATGAAAGAAAGCAACAGAAATGGAAAGACTAGGGAAAGAACATACAGAGGAGAAAGGGAGCGAAGAGACATACAGCAAAAGTCTATTTTTTTTCTCTTATCGTGAGTGTCAACCCTTGCAGTTTGCCAAAATTTCTGATATTACAGCTTATTATTGTTATGTTTTTGAACTTTTTTCAATTATTATTACTTTAAACCATGCATCTTAACTCGATTAATTATTTTATGGCTAGCAACTAATGATTTAATAAAAATTAGGGCTGCCAGTCTAAATTATCTAATTTCTAAAATTTCTAATTGAATTACATGGTATGACGATAAATTAATCGAATCGCATTTAATAGCATTTCGAAATATTTGCTAAGAAAGCCCCACAAATAGCAATAATTTAATATACAATAAACAAATAATTATAAATATAACATATTGAAAAAATTATTCAGATAATTAAAATGCATTACACTGTTGTGGCAGATGAATAAAGCATTGATAAGAAAAAAATGTCTTTAAAAAGGCAATATGTATTCCATATTATTGAACATAAGCCAATCATTGGCCTACAGTCGACAGCAAGTAATTTTGCAATTGAATTCATCAATCTGTCAGAGATACAGTATATTTATTATAGGGACTTTACTAAGGATGCACCAATGTACATATGTGTATACACATATACACTCACCTAAAGGATTATTAGGAACACCTGTTCAATTTCTCATTAATGCAATTATCTAATCAACCAATCACATGGCAGTTGCTTCAATGCATTTAGGGGTGGGGTCCTGGTCAAGACAATCTCCTGAACTCCAAACTGAATGTCAGAATGGGAAAGAAAGGTGATTTAAGCAATTTTGAGCGTGGCATGGTTGTTGGTGCCAGACGGGCCGGTCTGAGTATTTCACAATCTGCTCAGTTACTGGGATTTTCACGCACAACCATTTCTAGGGTTTATAAAGAATGGTGTGAAAAGGGAAAAACATCCAGTATGCGGCAGTCCTGTGGGCGAATATGCCTTGTTGATGCTAGAGGTCAGAGGAGAATGGGCCGACTGATTCAAGCTGATAGAAGAGCAACTTTGACTGAAATAACCACTCGTTACAACAGAGGAATGCAGCAAAGCATTTGTGAAGCCACAACACGCACAACCTTGAGGCGGATGGGCTACAACAGCAGAAGACCCCACCGGGTACCACTCATCTCCACTACAAATAGGAAAAAGAGGCTACAATTTGCAAGAGCTCACCAAAATTGGACAGTTGAAGACTGGAAAAATGTTGCCTGGTCTGATGAGTCTCGATTTCTGTTGAGACATTCAGATGGTAGAGTCAGAATTTGGCATAAACAGAATGAGAACATGGATCCATCATGCCTTGTTACCACTGTGCAGGCTGGTGGTGGTGGTGTAATGGTGTGGGGATGTTTTCTTGGCACACTTTAGGCCCCTTAGTGCCAACTGGGCATCGTTTAAATGCCACGGCCTACCTGAGCATTGTTTCTGACCATGTCCATCCCTTTATGGCCACCATGTACCCATCCTCTGATGGCTACTTCCAGCAGGATAATGCACCATGTCACAAAGCTTGAATCATTTAAAATTGGTTTCTTGAACATGACAATGAGTTCACTGTACTAAAATGGCTCCCACAGTCACCAGATCTCAACCCAATAGAGCATCTTTGGGATGTGGTGGAACGGGAGCTTCCTGCCCTGGATGTGCATCCCACAAATCTCCATCAACTGCAAGATGCTATCCTATCAATATGGGCCAACATTTCTAAAAAATGCTTTCAGCACCTTGTTGAATCAATGCCACGTAGAATTAAGGCAGTTCTGAAGGCGAAAGGGGGTCAAACACCGTATTAGTATGGTGTTCCTAATAATCCTTTAGGTGAGTGTATATTGCATATATATATTTCAATGAACAAGTACTTTTAAAAAATTTAAGAAAAAAGGAGTACGGTCATAAAAACGCATTTGTGCATGGAACTACTTTATTACGCGGCGGATCAGAATATGCCGTAGCTGGTTCAAAACAAATGATGCATCCAAGCATTCGTTAGTAATTCAAAATGTTCACTTCAGAAATAGTATCATGGCTTGTGCTGTTTCTAACAAGTCACTGGATAAACAAGGATAGACGGATTCACTTTACGTCACCAACTGGCTCATATTACACACAAAAATGAGCTTTTGCCACCACCTGCTGGCTAACATATGTAATTTCAAAAATAAAGACAGTAACTTCTAACACATATGCACTATGCTTACACTTAAGTTTAGAATGACACGAACACAAGCGGAGTGATACACACACAGTGAAGCGTCTGAGTGCTGATGCTGTAACACCATCAGTGCTCATGGCAACCCACTAAACATCAGTCTGGGATTACATGAAAGAGAGAAGCAATTGAGACTGTCTAAATAGATAGAAGAACTGTGGCAAATTCTCCAAGAAACTTGGAACATCATATCTGCCAACAACCAAGAAAAACTGTGTATAGGTGAAACTAGGAGAATTGGTGCTGTTTTAAAGGCAAAGGTGGTCACACTGAATATTAATTTAGATCTGTTATGTTTTCTGGACTTTGTATGACATTAAGTGATAAATGAAAACTATTTATGTCATTATTTTTTGAAGAAATCCTCACTATGCAACATTTTCAAGAAGTGCCTAAAACCTTTGCACAGTACTGTTTGTATGCATATATATATATATATATAATCCTCCACATGCAGCAATGACAGCTGACAGCTTCACTGAATTCTACCCACTCAACACCAATTTCATGTACAACAGTAAAGAGAAGACTCAGGGGTGCAGGACTTATAGGATGAACTTTAAAGAAAAAGCCTCTTTTGAAACAGAAAAACAAAAAGAAAAAAGTTTAGAGTGGGACATTGGACAACAGATAATCGGAAAAGAGTGTTATGGATCTTAACCCCATTGAGCTTTTGTGGGATCAGATAGACTGTAAGGTACCTGAGAAGTGCCCGACAAGACAGCAAAATCTATGGCAAGTGCTACAGGAAGTGTCCACTCCAGCTTTAATCGATACTGTCATTAAAACAAAATGGTAAAATACCAAATACTAAAAAAAAAAACACTTAATGAAAGTTTTTAGTTACTTTTTTTTTTTTTCTCTTTGTACATTTATTTAGTAAAGTTTCTTGGTAAAAAACAAAAATTCCAAATTAATTTACATTTTTCCCTCAAACTGTTAAGCTGATTATATAATTGTAATGAAAAAAATAGAAGCATTTTTACAAGTCTATATTTAGTGTAATTTATTTTTAGCAATATCACATTGGTCATTGTCATATAGCAGATCTGTTTTGCATATGGCATCACATTTTTAAAACTATAATGTCATCATAAACTGTGAGCAGCAACATATGTCGAAACTATTGATTTGTATCACAACCAAGCCAAGAAATAATTAACTGAACTGGTGTCATATTAGTCAAACCATAATAAATACCACAGCCAAAAAAATATGTTTCTGAATTAAACCGGAAACACAATATTAATATCAGAATCACATGAATATTCTGATGCCGAGCCTAGCATGCATCGTTGTTGAAAAATTAGATTTGGCAGTCACAGGCTCAAATTAATTAGTGCAATTAAACACAATTTGCAACAGTGTCAAACTCTTTATTTTGGGTGGACATTTTCTGAGCATTGGGCTGCTTATAACAACAAACATTTACTTTCCAGCCTTGCACTAATAACCTGTTGTGATAATTTAGCGAACAAATTAAGGGAAAGAGTAGAAATTGTGCTAGAGAAACTGGAAAATGAAGATATGCTAAAACATACATAACCTGAGTTTCAAACAACCTTTTGTCTATCAATAAAAAATAACTTTCACAGCTGTACACATGAAAAACAAAACACAGCCAGTTCAAAAGATCAAAAGTTTGGACCGCTTCTGATTATTATATTTTTCCACATTTAAGAATAACTAGAAAAACTATGATTTAACACAAAAGAAAATCATGGTCTTTATCCATCTAACTGTATATAAGGTAATTATCTTTACAACTTTATAAGGAATACATTAGAAAAAACGTGTGGTACACTGTACTCATGAGCTAGTTTAAAATTTTATTAAAAAACATTATTACAAATATTTTTGAAAATTTGATGTTCGGCGAAGCTGGATGGTCTTTGTCTGTTATTCAAAACTTTTTTATTTTATTTTCTCTGGCCACAAAGCATAAAAAAATAATAATATAGACTTTTTTAATCGATATTATAAATAAATAGCAGGAGAGAGATAATAATAAGTGAAAAGTAATCCTCTCCAGTGGTGGATCTGTCCTGGGACTTTGTGACTTTCCTCGCCCTCCCCTCCAGAAATTCGTAATATGGGGCAGCCTCTAATCTGAGCGCGCATCCCTTGGATTACAACACCACGACCACAGCCACTGCAGCCCCCCAAAAGCAGGTCAACTGCCCCTCCCCCCAAACTCTCCTTCACCCTCCTCTTCCTCACAGGTGCCATTTTTCAAAAGATCAAACAGCATAAAAAGAAAGAATATTGTATGGATATTTCAACTAAACAATATTTTGTTCTTTGACCAAAATGTTATCTAATAAGTATTTGATTCAACAACAGTGAGCGGGATCTTTCTATAATGATTCCACTGCATTGCCTGTGTCCTATGAACCTTACGGGGACAACACAGATGTGTGCAGGGTGTTTATTTGTTTGTTTATTCACTAAAGAATATTAACTGAGAAAATAAATTTGATTATAAATTATTAAAATAGTATCCTAAGAATTAGACTTTGAAAACCAAGGTGTGTACACATAGGTAAACAACGCAAAGTCAGATGTGATTTAACATTTCAGACAGCAGCAGACTGAGATTTCCGATTGGCAGCTGAAACGCCTGTGACCTTTCTTCGACCCCTTAGCCTTTATAAACTGCAGCAGTTATTAAACACTCAATCCTGCACGAAGAGACAGAAATTACAGAGAGGGAGTACAGATACAGGCCACAAAAGAAAACCATGAGATTACGAGACATAAATGAAACAAACAGAAGAGACAGCAGTGGGCAAAATATGAAACATACCAGAAGTGTGATGCTTCAGGTCAGGATTGTGTTCTGAAAATATGATTACAGACCACCGGAATAAACAGCTTGATAAGGGAGGACCTGTGTGAGTCACCCATGTCCTTTTGCGTTAGGTCTACTTGAAACAAGACTAAAACAGGATCAACATGAGGTTTCCTGTCTAGACATGTGTGTGGCATAAAGATGGAAAAATATATGCTACCAATATATGCATTCTAACTAACAATATCACAATCAAAATGATATGCAAGCCAAAAAAGATGTATTGACTGTTTAAGACGTCAACGTGATCTCATGTTTGACATGAGATGACGTTGGCAGAGAAGCACAGAGGAGAGCATATGGACTCAATGCAGCAGAGGCTTACACACACACACACACACACACACACACACACACACACAAGTAAAAGTGAGCGAATGAAAAAACAGAGCTAGTGACAGAAACAGCTAAAGAAATAAAAAGAAAAGAAAGAGCCAAAAAGAAAGAAAGATAATGTTAAAACAGGAGTGTCAATTCAGACATGTAAAGAAGCATCCCAGCCCCTTGACTGTTAAGGCCAGTCATTCTATGGTTTGGGCAGTCAGGTACAGCTCTGTCAAGGTAAGACTGGAGGCAGGTGCAGGCACGGCCTCAGGAGGTAATCAGCCGGTCAACTGGGAGCCATTTTGACTTCTAGTGAAAGCCTTTGGAAGCACACAGTATAAAAATAATAATTACTCTACATTAAACTCAATATCTGTTAGTGGACCCATGGCAGCCGTTAAAGCAACAAAAGGAAAGAGAGAGACAAAGATGTGGACAGTAGTGTCTTCCACCACAAACTCCCTTATACAAGTGCAAACACACACTCATGTGAGCAGCTTTATGTGTGTGCAGAAGTGAAAGGTGGAAAAACAAACACTCCACCCAAATCAAATAACGTAATCTCCCATTATAAATGGTGTCTGTGCGAATAGACTGAGCTTGTTTTGAGGGATTGGTGCAAGTTTTGTGGGTTTCTCTGCTATTCAATACATAGAAGCCTGTTGAATCATGATGCCAACAAGTCTAGCCAAAAGCACACTTTAGAGTTGATATGTTCAATTAATTTCCATAACCTTTTCCTTCTTAGTTTTAATTGAATTAATTTATTTTATGAAAAATATATGAAGGTAAATATAGCTGTTTATACTACTGTATTATTATTATATTGATGCAGTATATAAATTAAAATTATTAATAATATTTTATCTTAATATGTTTATTAAGTGAAAAACTGTGTAGGAAAACATGCCTTGAGCAAATAAATAACATCTCGGTTACGTATGTAACCCCAGTTCCATGAGATGAAGGGAACGATACATTGCGTCACTAAGCTTACGCTATAGGGAGTGTCCTTTTACACAACCTACTTGAAACCCTTCTACAATAACTGCAATTCTAAGATTGGCTTAGTGTTTAAGTCACACCCTTTAAAACTCAGAATGGATATATGAACTATAGTCAAATAGGATGAATAAACCCCTTCACAAACCCAGTTGGGAAGGAAGTTTTATTTCTAACGAAGTGCTTATGACTAATGGGAAATTACAACGGCCTGAATGCAGGCGGTTGAGTAAAATGGTGAGGAGCCCATACTTAAAAAGAGGGGCATAAGTATATGTTTGACCAATAAAATGGCAAGCGCTCTAGACAGAGAGGACTTGAGATGAAAGAGATGTTATGTCTAGGTTGTAAAACCTTGCAAATATGTTTTGAGAAGACCATCCTACTGCAAAACATATGTCTTGCAAGGACACACCATTCGTCCATGCCCATTAAGAGGACATGCATCTTGAGGTTGCTTTAACACCAATTGGGCAATTCGACCCCTGCAACCTGCCAGGGCGTTCGCATCAACGATCCAGTGAGAAAGTCTCTGCTTTGCATTTCTCAGGCACACACACAAAAATCAACAATAGCTTACAAGGATTCAAAAGCTGTGGGTAATCAGGATGCTGAAGCGACCCGTTCACCAACGAAGCGTCAAGCGGAGAGACGGAGTAAATGTTTGAAAATCCCATACGCTGGCTCGTGTATGTCGATGTCGAAGTTATAGTGGGCTTCTAGACGAGAGAGATCCTCACAGGCTTGAAGGAACAAAATTCTGAGGAATGAGTTTGCGTGCCTGCTTTTATACCGGACAGCTTTGTGCTTAAATGGGCGGGGCTTAAATACCATAGCCAGTCTTAGAACTGTAGAAGTTATTGTAGAAGGGTTTCATCTCGGTCATGAAGATGGGCCCTCCCTATAGTGTCAGCTTAGAGATGGAATGTCAAGTGAACTGAATCGATTTTTTTTTGGTATTTACATTAAACATTTTTAATCTACAGATAATGGATGTTTGGTCGAATTTAGTCATTTTCTGATATGCAAAGAAGCAATTTCTAGGCCAGGGGTGCCAAATACATCGATCGCGATCTACCAGTCGATCGCAAAAGGCAATGCTGGTAGATCGCACAAAATTTAAATGTACTTTCGTTAAATTTTAATAAAAATAAATATAATGTCTTTCCCTTCTTTTAGTTTCTGTCTGACTTGCACTTGACGAGTAAATATTGACCAGGCGATGTTTTGTTTATTCAGTTGCCATGACAACTAGGTTTGCGCATACACGCCTTCCAAGGACTTCTGAGAACAATTATGCAAAATTGCCTGATTCCATTCAGTGCAAGTCATCAGAATAAGGTAAATGCCCTGGCTATTGTAATCTATTGTGCTTTGTGTTTTGCGTTTAGTTTTATGATGTTGATATCCGAATGATATCAACATTGAACATTGTTATATAGTTTTTTTATTAATTAGAAGATGAATTCCATGTAGGGATAGATGCAGTAATCCCAACAAGCATTTTCTTATTTTAAAGGGGTCATGACATGGTTTTTTTTATTGTATTATTATGTTCCCTTAGGTGCAATTATAGTATTAATATATTTTTTTTTAAGAAAAACTTTTAAAATCTAGTGATTTATGACCTTTTCCCACCCTGTTTCTCATCCTCTGATTCAAACAGTCTGTTTTGGGGCGTTTCCATTTAAGACTTCAGTGTTAACGCTCACTGTTATGATTGGCTAACGTCAGTGCCTATGTATCAATTATTGACGCCCCAGCCAGAACAATATGCAAGTAAACTAAGTAAAAACACTGTGATTATTCATAATGAATGAAATTGCGCTTTAAAAAGTAGTTTAAAGTTTAAAATAGATTACTTACAGTTTAGCGTCGTCGTTGTTCCCAGAATAGTCGGCACGGACTTATCTTTGAGCAACAGTTTTCTGGCAAAGCCAGCATCATATTGAGATTTGTTCTCAAAACAGTCATCCTTAAAATGTACAGAACAAACGCTTAAGTTAACACTGCCGTGACTGGGACGTCCTCAAAAAATAAACTGCATCCATTTTTCCCTGACGTCTGGATCTTTCGGCAGCTTATTCAGAGGTTTTGTTTGACCACAGCCAGGAACAGCACATCTGTGTGGCATCGTAATTTTCCTGTGCACAAGTAGTCTCTGTCAGAGCACGCTGTCCATCGACTGAACACTTGTGAGGTGCATGGCGATACGAAATGAGCGTAGTTGTCTTGCGCTTAAATCGTAGTTATCTTGTGCTGGAGGCGGTCATATGCAAACGCTGTTACGTCACTTCTAACCGACACGTCACTTCTAACCATGAATCCAGAACGACCTGTATTTTGAGCTTGATTAAATAAATGATTCGTTTAGAATGGGGAGGACGTCTTAAAATATTAAACTTGCAGGACGTTTTAATGATACAAAGACCTCTTATATACCAAAAGATCAAGGCAAATTTGGTTTCTCATGTCATGACCCCTTTAAATAAAACAGTGTTTTTTTAGTTGGTAGATCTTATTGAGTTGGTCATTTAAAAGTAGATCATCACACAAAAAAGTGTGGGCACCCCTGTTCTAGGCCAATACTAATGTAGACATATATTGTATATACATTGAATACTGAGATATACTTTGTCACCCTGCCCTAACTGAGCCTGGTACTTGAGCACAAAAAGGTAGCATGGCCCGCTATGTCAACTGTGCCAGATGTAGTAAATACCAGCTGTGGAACCTGCTAACTTAACCTCACCACCACCAAAGCTGGCCACTACTAGCACAACAAAGAGAAACAAAATGAAATAGAGAGACTTGGAATAACTGCGGTATCCCTTGATTCACACCCCCTTTCAAGGTTATGAGAAAAACACAACCATGCGGTCCCCATATTGACACTTGTAGAAGAACCAGATGGTTTATTAGGACAAAATCCACAGAACTGCAAACAGGAATCTGTGGTGATATCTAGACAGCAGTGTGGGCAATGGCAAATATAGTGCTGATAGATATTACAAAATTGCTGAATTGAAAAAACACTTATTTTACACAATATTAACCCAAAAACACCCCCCAAAAAATGAATGAAAACCAAAATATTAATTGATATATAAAAGATGTTGGCAAAGCTTGGAACTTACACAAGAGGGAACTAAGACTGATAATTCTGTTAAAATGGAGATGTTATTGGCGGATGCTGGTAATCTCAAATTAGACAAATATTGGCCGATTAATCACTAGTCCGTTCAACCAGATTTGTAATCTGCATTATTATTGCATTATTTGTCTAATGGCTGTAATTTTTTCCAATTTCTGTGGGAAGAGGGTACTTTTGGAACTAAATCAGGGTTGGCCAGCCATCTTAAAGGTAACTATGTAGTTTAGAGCTAAACAGTGCAAAAGGAGGGAGAATTCTGATCACAGATCACACCTCCTCCAGACAGATGACTTAAATTCTATAAATTTTCTTGGCACACGCTGTCTGACCAGAGCAACTTACAAGAAAGATCATGGACCGTATCGTGATGATTACTTTCACAAGCAGTAAAGAAAGGATACAATCAGTAACAATAAAAAAAAGTCAAGGGCCAATTAGAACAGAGTGCTAAGTAAGACCCTAAATATGAAAGTTAATTATGTGCTCCGTCACCTTCAGCTGTGGTGCTCTTAAGGGCATCATGAGTTCGAATCCATCCCTCTCCATTTCCAGACACTCTCTTAAATGTAAACAGCAAATTAAGAGTCAGAGCGACTCCTATTGTCTCTTACTGCTAGACAAAAACAAACACATGGAAGACCATGTACCTTAAAGGTGAAATGTGTAATTTTCCTGCTTCTAGTGACACCAAATGGAACTGCAAAAATTATTGTTTTCAAACTGCCTTGCCAAACACTTCCCCTGTCTAACACTGGTTGAGAAACAAGAGAGTCCCACCTCAAACTCATGCCATTGGTTAAGCCAATTTTTCTATTTCCGGCTGGTCTGGATTAGATGTCTGCACTGGCCTTAATTTGAAACCCGAACCAGAGACCACCCTACCCGGCCCGAACGATACTGTCAGATTTTAAGCCCGAACCCGATAACTATCTAATTTCTTCTCCTAGCAAGTACTCTTGCAATAGGCTATATTTTATGTAAGCATACCGGCAACATTTGTAAAAGTACTGAAACAGTAAACATACACAGTTTTAACAAGGTACGGCAGCACATTAGTACACTAGAGTAGAATGAAGAAAAAAAGCATTGAGTTACCGTTTAATTGCTGAAACTTCACTTGGTGCAGAACCATCTGGAATAATATGAACAATGCAACAGTCTCCTCTTTACAGCCCGAACTTGTTTAGAATGATGAATCTTTCTGATAACTGCACTAAAAACAATCTAGATTCAGCACAAAGAATGAAACATAGCACAGGTGTCTCAAGTTCTCAACACGAGTTTTTGAAAAATTATTTTTAACTTGACATGGTGTTTAAAATGTGCCGGTCCTGCTCGAGACACTGAAGAAAAAGCATGATGTGGTACTAATGTCAAAGACATTCATCCAGCATGGGTTTAAACAATGGGGAAACAGCACGCAAAAACACAATTTGTGTTAGCGGCCCCCAACTTGTCTGTTCGCACGTGTCTGTGAGTGAGTGCGTGAGTGCGAAGTTCTGTAAGCCTCTTTATTTATTCAATAATTACAAACCTGACCCATACCTGAAGTCCTACTTGAAAAACTGACCTGAGACCAGCCTAAAACCCCTCGAGTTCTTGGGTCCCGTTGAGCCCGGGTCAGGTTGCAGACCTCTAGTACAGATGCTAAAACTCAATTATATACATTACCCTTAAGAACAGATGAGATTGACAAACCCAAAACAAGCACCAAATCTCCTTATTAATGCATACTTTGTAAAGTACATTTGTTAATATTAGTTCTACAGAGCAAGATAAAGGTTAAGGGAGAACGTGAACACGAATCATTGTTCAGTCTTTTAACATTTATTTGCGTTTATCTTTCACAAAGCCACTAAATCTCTTTCAGAGAAAGAGAATAAGAGGCAAACAATGTTGAGAGCTTTAAAATAAAGGGCAAGAGGGCAGGAACTGAATGCACATGAAAGAAATAAAGACAGGTGAATGCTATTGCAGATGATGCAGTGAGAACAGCTCACATTGAAAAGAGATAGATGGCATGTAGCTCTCATTCAAAATCTGTCACCTGGACTACCGCACGGATGAGAAAGATGAAGACAATGACCAAATGCTTATTCACTTTCTACTTTTGAAACACTCTATTTTACCCTCCTGTTCCTTGATGACTACCCGCTCTTGTCTCTTCAATGACGCAGAGCACTGCCAACAGACACGGTGACGAAAAACATGCTTGTCTGTCACCCTCTCATCCTCTCTAAATTTCTGTCTGCAGTGTAGGCATATGTGACGGCTGAAATTGGCATTCATTATGTTTAAATTTAAACGCTGCAACAGAGCTACTCTATAGAGTGTTGCGGGTCAAGAAGGTGGCCCCCATTATGTACAGACAAAGTTTCTGTCAGTACTTGATGGGACAGGACACGCAATCTTTCACAACATGCCTCTTGACATAGCAGAGAGACTAGCTGACTTACAGTCTTCATGTATTTATAAGCCAGTCATGTCTATGAATCATGTAAAACATCATTCTGAAAAACTCTTGCGAGATTTGCATTTGCTCCTACCAAGTTGGGGTTATCGATAGGGTTACGGTTCAGCCGGGAGCACACTGTACTTATACGATTTGTCAGACTGTTCAAGATGATCCCAGTGAGACCTTACTTAAAAGTCAAGGTACACTGTACATATTCAGACTGTATGATGCACATCATCACCAAGATTTTGGTCCTAATCATCCTGATCAACAGTGCTGACTGGGCGTTTCATCATATCTGGCCATTATAAAAGTATTCAATGCATGACTGTGATGTACTGTAACATTTCTGATACTGCCAAAACTTCGTTTCAGGCCAAGATTCATCACAAAAGCAATTAATCAGCCATCTGTAAACATGTCACACTATTAGGGATGCTGTGATTATATGGTTTCACTATTAACCGCAATTCAAAATGTCAGAGTTTATTTAACTGCAAGAATTTAGAATCCATGGTTAAATGCTTTATTCAGATGTGGCAAAACTAATATACATAATGTTTAAATATATATTATTAAAGAGTTAATGTAAGCCTAAATGTGAAAACTCTTGTGCCTGTGTGGGTACTGGAGCCGTTGCTATGGTTACAGACCATACAGGTGCTTAGCCAGGTGCCACGGGCTGAACGTGAACGTTCAATTCACGTGAAACTGGGGCTTACACACAAACTACAAAATATAATTTGATCTACCAGACTCATATCCACCAAAAAAAAAAAGTTACTTAAATCGGCAGTTAGAGAGCATTTAAATGACTGACTGAATACGACTGATGTATATTGTGCAGACAGAAGTCATAGAAAGAAACACATCTTACAATTTGGACAAGATGCTCCACTAGTCATCCAACAACAAACTAGTAAGTTTAACATTTTTAGCGTTGGTGATTTCAAAGTGATAAATAAAAAAAATGCTACTTTTTGTAATGTTTAAGCATGCTGACAGCACGTGACATCAACGACTGAACTTTGAAAGGTTGTGCGTTTTCTTCCTCATTATTATGCATAGTCCAAGATGATCCAAGATGTAGTCTACAAGATCCAAGATGGCGGTGTGCGCTGCTGAGGACCCGAGACTCCGTCTTCAGAGCAGGTGACAAGGCAGCCCTAAGAACATTGAGGGCCAAACTGTCCCAGGCCATCAGTGAGGCAAAGCACGCACACGCACCGAGAATCCATAGTCACTTCCAGGAAAGCAGCGACATGCGGCGCATGTGTCAGGGCATCCAGGCTATCACAAACTACAGGACAACATCAATTGCCCGTGACAAAGATGCCTCCCTTCCAGATGCGCTGAACGACTTCTACGCTCGGTTTGAGGCGCAGAACAACGTGGTGGCGAGGATGATCATCCCTCCTCCCAACGACCAGGTGCTCTGTCTTACCACGGCTGATGTGAGCAAAACGCTACACAGAGTCAACCCACAGAAGGCTGCTGGACCAGACATCATTCCTGGCAGAGTGCTTAGAGGATGTGCAGACCAGCTGGCAGATGATCTTACCGACATCTTTAACATCTCTCTGAGCAGTGCCGTCGTTCCAACGTGCTTCAAGGCCACCACCATCGTCCCCATGCCAAAGAAGTCTTCAGTGTCCTGCCTCAACGACTACCGTCCCGTCGCACTCACACCCATCATCATGAAGTGCTTCGAGAGGCTCGTCATGAGGCACATTAAGACCCAGCTGCCCCCCTCACTAGACCCACTGCAGTTCGCATATCCTCACAACCGTTAAACAGACGACGGCATCGCCACCACCCTCCATCTGGCCCTCACCCACCTAGATATAAAGGCCTTCTGGTTGGAGCGTGTGGTGATGGTCTTGTAGAAAGTGACATCATAAATTTTGAAGCACTTTGAATTTTACATTGGAGTGTCTCTTATTATATAATTCCTATTTATTGTTTGTGTATTTATCAGTTTTCTTATTGTAGGACTGCTCTTAGCTTCCACATATCCCCCAGAAATACATCCACAAAGATGTTCAGTTGTTACATTTTATGCATTTTTTGCATCAGTGCTATTGTACAATAGGAAGAATTGCAAATAATTGCAAATAATTTTTTCTCAGATGGTAATCTCACCGTCAAAAACTCTGACGCACTGCGGCATCCCTACACACTATGCGATCAAAGATTTCGCCCTATGACAAGACAAATCCTTTGCAATTCCTGAAAACAGTCTCAGATGGCAAAAGACCTACGACTAGGATAGTTGCAGCACTCCAAATAATACAGCGTATAAATGTTACACTCCCAAGAGTGTGCAGCATCGAACAAAGATTACCATCTTGACCAGAAAATGCATAATCTACTCAAACATGCTTTTGCTTGCATGAGCACCATGGCTCAATGTGTTGTGGCACATTCACTAACAGCTATACTTGAACTCAGATGACAAAAAGACACAATAAGAAATTATACATCAAATAACTCACCAATACAACTTTTTCAACTCCGTTTGCAAGTGACTCCGTTTCAAGCCAAACATGAAAGCATAATGTAAACACACAAATATTTCTGCTGGTATAACTTAATACACACAGTAGAAAAAAAGCTTCTTTGGGAGTTTTAGGAAGTTCGCAGCAACAAGGTATACAGTAGGTGTCATACTGACAAAATCTGCATTCCTCTATATCCTACTTTAAACTGCTTTCCCCTTCTCTTGCTCATTTGTCTTTTTATTCTTTAAATGATCCTCATATTGCATTAAATGAGAATCTCAGATCCTAAATAAGACAAACTTGGCAGTGAGTATTAATGCATAGGCTCTTGCCTGTAAGAATGCGAAAGTAGTTCCAGATGACGCTGCCTGTTTAAAAGGGGGTGGGGTGGGTGATAGTATTGATGGTTTCTTGGTGCCACTAGAGCTGCCACATAGGGCTTCCTGGTTCTGGTATAGTGGCTCTCTGATTCTGGGAGCAGAGCCAGAGTCACAATCCTACAGAAATCCTCGGATTAATTATGAACCAGATTCTACAGATCTCAAGATTGGCATATTATATCCCATTATCTTTCCTCACAACTGGAGGACTTACTTGCAGAACCTCCTTCAACTAGCCACATGGGAAAAAGTGCGAGTTGGGGGCAGAAAAAGAAAACTTCATATCTAAAAGGAAGAGTCTAAGTTCCTCCAAATCCCAGCAAAAAAAAAAAAAAAAACAATATGCTTAATTCGGCAACTGCAAAAATCTAGTGACTTTGAGAAGAAGCCAATATAGCTGCAGCACAGACAGTGTAGAGGATTTTACTCATGGGAGCATGCTTGTTATTCTGCCCCTGGTCCACTGACACAATGGGGAATGGGCACTGTTATCAGCCCTGCCTGAGATAGCAGGCTTGATGGGGTGGCCAGTCCACAGGGATCCCAGAGCTGAAGTTAATCAGGCAGAGACAGGTCTGGAGCAACCCTTGGGACTGACGCCGCTGCCTCCTCCTTCTCATCGTCCTCCATCTCCACCAGCCCCCGCCACCACCAAAGCTCGTCACAACCTCCACCGTAAGACTCTTCAGACAACATTTGCCCGGGTGTCGACAAAGGTCTCAAAAATAGACAGAAATTAGCTTCAGGTTTTTGAGTAACCAGCCAGCCATTGATCAAGGGTTGATGGCCAGGTGAATCGCTCTGCAAATTGAGAGCATAAAACATGTTGGAAGTTCAATGCAATTCTCAAGTTTTTGAATAGCCCGTAAAGCCCACTAGTGTCACCAAAATATAATAGCAAAATGAATGACTGCTTTCTCGAACATGCACTGTTAGTCACACAAACAGATAGTTACTCCCCAAACTCATGCCATAGGTTGAACAATGAGCTCGCTTACATGCTTAATAAGCCAACATGTAAAGTGTAATGGCTTAAACATTTTCTTTTATACAAAGCAAACATATTTTTCCCCATGCATGCAAACACTTTTACCGGTGTTCTTACTGGCTTATCCATGTGCAGAAGTGCTGTATGCATCCCTGTTTACATTTAATGATAAAAGCAGAGAATAATCTGATGATTTCAACTGTCATGTAAATGTTGTCAGGTTTTTTTGTTTGTTTTTGTTTTTTGTGTATTTCAGTGCATGTAAACAAGCTCATTTTTGCTTTGACACGCTTCACCTTTATGGAGTGAACTTGAAGTGTTAACCCAGTTAATAAAAACCCTAAACCCAAAATTTGCTTGCTGGATGCAACAATCTCAGGCCAAATTTTGATTAATTGCATGATGAAAAGATTACTTCACAAAACATTTACAATGGGACAAAACACAGGCCGGATACGATCTGACCTCCTGAACTTTGCATAGGGTCAAAGGTCAGGGGAAACCGGTCATTAATCCTCAAGACTAGAACTCAGGGGCAGGACATCAGAGCCTTTCAACCTTGCCCCAAGTCCCAAAGGTCCAGTAGCAAATCCATGAGACTGAGCCAGAGTTTACTCAGAAATGGCCACAAAGCATTTCAAACAGTCAATCCGTACAGCTGGTCAACCGTACAGAGTGGGTGTTGTCAGAACATTCATTTCAAGAATCCCAGGTGTCCATTGGGTGTTAGAAATGATTAGGCATACAGATTAATTGAACACACGACAGACTTAATTAAGCATACCCTTTAATTAACCATGTAATTAATCTTTTAGAAGCCGTACACACATGCGCCAAGCGAACACCTGGATTCCAATTGGTCAAAACTTTGCCAGGCGGCTGACAGGTACTTGTAGCAGTTCTCCACTAACAAGTCCAGCAAATTAAATGTCTGAGGCAATAATAGAAGTATAATCCCTTTCATGACTCAAGGCCCAAGATTTGGCACAGGTAAGAATCCGGTGCAAGCAGTTAGCAGTAAATCACGGTTCCTTTAATATAATGTTTGACACATTATCCTCCTCTAGAGTGCATTCAAAAGGTTTTAACACTGGTAATGTGGCGGGTAAAATATATATTTATATTTGACGCTAACATATTGCCAAAGAAAACAGGCAGAGTGGAAAAGAGGTTCTCAGCATGCTCTGCAAACTGTAGATACCCAGGCACTAACACTGAAAATCTTCAAGACCGAGCCCAAGGTTTGAGCAAGGGTCAGTGTTTGTGGTCACATTAACATGGTTGTTTGCTGTTAGAAAGCTACATCAACAATGATCTACCCTTCTGGGAGGAGTTCAGAGGCTGTCCACACATGCTACTCCAGTTCTTCATTAGAAACACTGCCGGACATAAGGTCCAACACCGATGAAGGGGTCAAAAATGTCAGGGTGCAGCCCTTTAAGGCTGACCCTAGTTGGCCTGGTCTACTCTAAATCCTGCACAGCACACTCAAACAGCTGGGTTATGAAAGCCTAAACTTTATTAGAACCATAAGAAAATGGACAAAGGAGTAAACCAGTACACTGGCAATAAAGTCAATACAAAATTCTGAAAAATTTGTAGATCACAATATTTTCTGTTTTTACATTTTCCAAAAATAGATCCTTAGCCCTGCAGCTTAACTTGGTGCTGCAATTCAAACATTGTTGAAAACATTTATAGCACATGAGGTAAAAAAGACAGACCACTAGTGATCTTTTTTTCTATTTGTATTTTCTGATTTTAAACTAAAATAATTTGTTCCAAATTATAGTATCAGCATATCTATTGAAAGAAAAGTTTAAACAAAAAAATGCCGTGTCTTACAGAATTTAATAGTATTTGGTACATCTCCTTTCAGCTTTAAAGATAGCATGCACACAAGCTGGCATGGACTTCACAAGTTTGTACAAAACCTGATGATACGTGTTATTCAGCATGATCTGGGAAAGTTTCAAAGGGCATCTTGTGAAGAAATCTGACCTTTAAAAGTTAACATGATAATTTTCATAAATTTGCTTACATTATATTAGTGAGTTAGAAATAGTGCAGCATCTTAAATATTTATTCTATACATCATGTAATAATGTTCCACTGTTGTAATTTTTTTTACAATAAAATATTAGTTCCAGGCTTAAATTATATATTTATAAATGGTAAATGGTCTGCACTTATATAGCGCCCTTTTTAACCTTAGAGGTTACCAAAGCGCTTTACACCGTGTCCCATTCACACACACAATCACACTCACACAACAATGGCGGCAGAGCCAGCCATTGGGAGCAACTTGGGGTTCAGTGTCTTGCCCAAGGACACTTCGGCATGTGGAGTCATGTTGGCCGGGAATCGAACCGCCAACCTTGCGATTAGCGGCCGACCTGCTCTACCACCTGAGCCACAGCCGCATTTCCTGACATTTAATCGTAGAAAACTAGGCTGCCCCCTAATAGTCGACCAAACGTTAGTCAATGAGAAGAGGCTTATTTGACCAAATTGTAATAAGTCGGTTGGTCGTAGAAAAAAGAAACTCAACAGGAAGTGGCGATGTCATGCTGTCCGTGACGGAAAGATAGTTAACACGGCTGGTCCATGTGGTAATTATGTTGGGCAGGAAATCCAAACATTCGCCTATCATTCATCGACCTCAAACGTGGCTTATCATTTGAAACATGCAAGTAGTAGCCACTTTACATGGCCCCATGCTCTAACGTTAACCTAAATATATGTGCGCTATTATTAGGCGTTATATAAGTGTTTGTGTGGAGTGTGGAAGCTAAATTAGTACCGTGCTTACTGCATGACATTTTTAACTTATCTTGCATTACTCTCTATAGGCGCATGCACTATACTGCGGAGATCACGAGTCAGCGTCATCAATTTCATCTTTGCAGCTGACACGGACTCAGAAAATTTATTTTGATTTTGAAAAGGGGGATTTCTTTTGATTTTTCTGTGATGTCAAGCAAAGAGTCACTAAGTTTGAAGGTAGGCCTTAAAATACTTCCACAGATACACCTCCAATTAGACTATCAGCTAAAGGCTTGACATTATTTCCTGGAATTTTTCAAGCTGCTTAAAGGCACAGTTAACTAGTGAATGTAAACTTCTGACCCACTGGAATTGTGGTATATTCAATTAAGTGAAACAATCTGTCTGTAAAGGGTTGTGGGAAAAATTACTCATGTCATGCACAAAGTAGGTGTCCTAAACAACTTACCAAAACTACATTTTGGTAATATGAAATCTGAGGAGTGGATATAAAATTAGTTTTTTAGTATTTAAACTTCTGACTTCAACTGTGTTTTTGTGTGTGTGTGTGTGTGTATGTGTATGTGTATGTGTATGTATATATATATATCACACATTTTCAAAAAGACAAAAGGCAAGGGCATATTTCAGAACTAAAAGACGGAATGATGACCCAAAGCATAAGCTAAACAGCACTGCTAACTGCAATCTCATAGTAAAGTTGCTCATTTTGGTGTAACCCCACACCAAGACAAGAACCTCAAGTTATATCTAACACCACAGGCTTCAACTCCATTGCTTCAACAGTGAAGATAAAAAAGGAACTTACATAGTCGTGGAAAGCCTTGGCCTCGCTGGAATGTTCACATGTCTCCCGTCGATCTGGAGCTGCACAGTACAGATCCCAGAATACACTGCAAAATAAGGCAGAATAAACAAAGCTGAGTATCAAATACATGGATGAACTTTACAGAACTAGACAGCTGTCTTGTCAACGCACAAACAGGCTGTGGTCCACTTTACAACAAGGCCATGTGAAAACGGTATGGTCATGAAGTACAAGTATTTCAAAATATTGTGATATTGTACCTCATGATTCTGTATAATCTTCCAAGAATCTATTTGCTTAGTATAATTAATTAACTATAACTAAGGATTTTTCACATTCATATTTTGGGGGAAAAAGAGATTAAGCACCACTCAGAGCAAGAATGGTGAAAACCCATTAGGTCAATGAACACGGAGTTCTATTAGACCAAAACGCAGAACAAGCAAAGTATATAAGTGTATACCCAGTTTAGTTTGGAAGAATGTCTGTACAGATCCTCTGCTAGAATGCAAGTTTTTACTTAATGATGATAAACATGGTGGAAACAAGGTACTTATTCCCTCGTGTCTTTTTATTTTTTACTGACACTAACATCACTATGCGCTACGATTCTATGTTCTACAATGAAATTAAGCAGGACAGTCATAAAGTACTTAAGTCAAATGAAGATGAGTGAGAAACAAGCAAGTCAAATATCGCAATACGTCACAGTTTTGAATCAAAATAAAGAAATCGCAACATCATTGAATCGCAACCAGTTATCAATATAATATCGTAAGTTCCTGATGATTCCAAACTCTAGTTCGAGGCCCAGTTTTCCTTCGTCCAACTATCCTGAACTAAAATCAGCTTCTATTCTCAAATTATAATCTTTACCACTTTGAGTAACAATGTAAAACAGATTTTCTATCAGTATCACCCATTAGAACTTGTCAGATTCTTTCAAAGCTAGGTCACTGCATCATAACCCATGGATAGCTTCCCACTTTATGAGGTGCGACCTGTGTGGCCAATCAATTAGGCTTGATATTTGTTAATTATGGAAATACAGTCCTTAAGGGCTGCTAGGGGGAGTAGGTTTCACTCCAAATGGTCCCTTAATTACTTAATTGATAATAAGTCCCTGTTAAACAGGTCGGGATTAAACCGCTCTCACTCTTAAGATATTGATTTAATGGATGCTTCATAAAAGCTGCTGAAACAGGACTTAACAAAACTAATGCAAGATGTTCTATCTTCCGAGGCAGCACTTTCTTCTGCTGTGCATTATTTTTGCTGATGCAACAAAATTAGACTTCTATTCTGAATGTGGTAAAAAGCTTACGCTTGATGTGACAGATTGCAAAAAGGACAAAATAGGCCACTCACGGCAAAGCGACAGGTCAATGGGGCTAATCAGCTTCCTCCCATTTCAAATATTGTGCAGTGCAAACTATTGTGTTCATGAGCATAACGTAAAGGATAGCTTATGACAGGTTTTATAAATCACTCAGTGTTTATGGGTGAAATACGAGTGCAAGTTAAACAAAGCCTAGCTCATCAACCAACAGAGAAAATCAAACGCAAGAATTTGAAGATTCAGACACTTAAAGTCACACTTAAAAAAAATCTTCAAGTCACTGTTTAACATTCAAGATATATAAACCAAGTGGCATCTGCGAACAAATGATGCTAGAGCTTATCTCAGAACAAACTTCACTTTTCTGAGCCATTTAAGCCACTTTATCCAACTGGTTTAAAGGTGTTTTTTAGTGTATGTATGACGTCATATCCACTCAAGTGCACATGCATCCTAGCAGAATATCCAGAGGTATAGTTCATCATGACATTAACTACACTGTCAAATCTAATTCGTTGACCTTACTTTGATTTCTCAATTAAATCGGTTTGCATACTAAGTAAACATACTTATTTGGCTCAAGTAAACTGAACTTAATTTTTGTAATGTTAACTAGTTACAAGTAAGCTCAACTCATCTATGATTAAATTATTGTTGTTTTGATTGATTTAAATTGAGTTATAACATGTCTTATACAGTATAAGGGAAATTGTGACTAGACACTAGGTTAGCCATATGGCACACTGGACTCTACTTCTTAGTGCACATAAATCTGCACTTATGTAAATCTCAATTATCAACCAGCTACAAGACAAAAACAATAGTCATAAGAATTCAAACTAAATACATTTTTTAAATAAAACAATTTTTACTACATAAGCTCCCATGTTTCGACCAAACAAACATAATTTATTCAAGCGCAAGGGTTTATGGGTATTCCACACAGCCGTCATTTTGTACTTGGTAATTTTGAGTTCGTAGTACTTGAAGAAGTTTAAAGAACTGTATTTGAGTTATGAGTCCAAAATGTGACATTTTAAGTAATATTTAATTAGGAACACTTAAATGTTTTTATTAATGACAATTTTAAGACGTAGAGAGTAACAGTAACTTAATTAAAACAAGTAAGAATAGTACAAACTTATGAGTAAGTTGAGTAAACCTTTTTTTTTATATATATAATTTGAGACTACTACTATTAGTATTTACCGAGGACATGCTCCTTCACAACCAGAAAGTGTCCAAAAAACATTTGTCTTATTTTGAAGATATATTATTTTATCATTTGAAAGTAGATGAAAGTAAGTTTCTACTATATTTCTTTAAATAAAAAGCCACTTGGTTTGCTATACAGTTATATAATGAGAAGACATTCGTACACTTAAGTATCCTTTAATTTTTGGGGCCATTGTACATGCAGATTAGACTCAAAAGCATATCTCTAATAATGGTTAAAATGATCTACTCTGCATTATAGTTGAGGGAAAAGATGGAAGGAGATAGCCAAGACACAAAAGATGTAGATGTAGTATAAAAGAAGTAGAATCCAAAGACAACGTGACGACAAGGACCGTAGGTGAATTAGTGACTGAGACTGAATGAGGAGGTACAATACATTAACACCACAAATCCTATAGAAGCCATAAACCAGGAGACAAATAAAACGTGAAAGGAAAGAGAGAAAAAAAAACAAGAAAGGCACTTTGACAGGAGGACGTCATGCCTGTTCAGCAGCCCTCAGTCATTCCACAATAAAGCCGGTCTGCATTATCATATCTATCAGCTGCCGTTAAAGAGACTGCTGCTTTGTCAGAGAGCTGCTGGAGGGAGACAGCAAGACCATCTCAAATCCAATCAGGGTGCAGGGGAAATGAAATAAGACGCCAGTTACACTTTGTTACTGAAAATCATCAACTAGGAAAACATCAAGGTGGGAGGAATGGCAACTGCGGGCTGCATTTTTGAAAAAAGTGACTTTGATTATATTGATTGAACCAGGGAAACTATTTAATGCTTTTGAACATTTGCATGGGATCAATACCCAACAGGAGTTGTAGGAAATAGAGTTGGGTCTTCAACCCAACCCAGTTGGGGGGGGGGGGGTTCATACGAAATCGAAGAACGAACAGCTGTGGGGGCCTGGGTAGCTCAGCGACGCTGACTGCCACACCTGGAGTCACAAGTTTGAAACAATGGTGTGCCGAGTGACTCCAGCCAGGTCACCAAATTGGCCCTGTTGCTAGAGAGGGTAGAGTCAAATGGAGTAACCTCCTCACGGTCATGATTAAGTGGTTCTTGCTCTCAATGGAGCACGTAGTAAGTTGTGCATGGATCGCAGAGAGTAGAATAAGCCTCCACGTGGAGTCTCTACAATGTCACAACGAGCCATGTGATAAGATGCGTGGATTGGAGGTCTTAGAAGCGGAGGCAACTGAGACTTGTCCTCCACCACCAGGATTGAGGTGAGATACCGTGCCACCACAAGGACCTACTAAGTAGTGGGAATTGGGCATTCTAAATTGTGAGAAAAGGGGATAACATTTTAAAAAAGGTGAAAAAGAAGAACGAACAGGTGTGACATCATTTAGAACAACATCTGTCCAAAAAGGTGTTTTTTAGTTTGTTTTGGTGGTTCGTATCAGCGCGCAGGGGCAAACTTTTAGGCTGCTTACATTCTTCAGTTAGTCAAAATCAATCAACACGAACACGGCGTGTAGAGTTACTAGTGAGCTGGTGCAAATTCACATAGAAAGATTTTGCAAGAGCATGTCATGTGATTTGTTTTTTTGTTTATTTAGTCTACAAAAGGAATCAAATATACTCAAATACTCTCAAGTGCTCATTCACTCATGTGCCATCTGCAGCAAGAAAGCCATTCACACATCTGCCCAAAGACATGCCTCTCTTATCATAATTCTTTTGTCTGTTTTTTCCACATTAACAATCTTTTATACACCCATTTTGCAGTAGAATCATCATAAATTACAATAACGTTTGAGTGTAATCGGCTTATATTATGGCCGCAAATAGCATGTTGTTAGCTCAATAGCTCCGTGAATTCAGAATCTAAACAATACAAATAAACATAACTACTGCATGTATAACTTTAAATCATCATTGTGGTTAAAACGGTTTATTTTACTGACCTTATGTGAATTCTACTCATAAAATGATTGATCATTGAGAACACATTTTATTGTCACATTAGTTAAGGCTTTAAATGTCTTGTGTCCTCATATTTATAATGTACCTCTAAATGCCACCCCACAGCGTTGTGGCCAGTGTCTGAATGTTCGCAAACATCATACCGTTGCTTGGCTGTTTCGAACTTCTTTTTACCCCTGATCGAAGAACGAATAAGAACTTGTATGGAAGTATATTGAGGCCTTTAATTGCCCGTGCAAAAAAATCCCCACCCCCAAATATTTATGATTTTATGGTCCCTAGATGCAACTTAGATGCCTTCTTCAATTTAAATCTACGGGAGTATGCAAATACAGATGCGAACACTTGGCCAACACATTGCCAGACAGCGTCCAGTTGAATATGCTTAATTATGTGCGTTCTTGTGTTACTGTGGTGGTATCAAACTTCAGTACTCAAGGGGGCAATGGAGTTTCCTTTACAATTCTGTGCCATAAAACAAGATACGTTATTACACTGGTAAATTGCGATACATATATTGACTAACTTACTTACTCAGCAATATTCTCTTCAAACTGTTGGCTAGTAGTAGTTGACTTGACAGACCAACCTCAGTGTAGAAGCAGCAGTTCACAATAATGGTGGATACAGAGATGAAAACGCATACTTGCATTGTGTTATGAATTGCAGTATGACATATTTTGGAACAACAATGCACATAGCATCTGCGTTCACGTACTTGCATATAGTATGTTTGCATAGAGCAGAGCGCACGTGACGCAAATTTTGTCATCATAACATTACATACAGACTGTCCATGTGCTGCTTAGCTGACTCTGCTAAAAGAGTATCACAAATCAGAAGTAGTGTGCATGTGTCTAACATGTCCGGTCAAAAGAGCATTCTTTGCAAGGCTGAGAACTAAATCATGCGTGAGATGGAATGACGCACAGAAAACCAAAGTATGCAGAAGAGAGAAATGTAGGAAGACAATAAATAAAAGTAATAATGGCTTCAGGTCTATTTATTACCTCACTAAGTTTTCATTTGCTCTCACCATCAATGATCTATTGTATAACACAACTTGACAAAAGAGTATATCAGCATATAATGTAAATCAGCTGCTTTGTAATTTCCAGGAAGTCTCCCTATACTCGGATCTAACAGATGTAAACTTCTAAAGTCAAATAAAATGATAGTAAAAAAAATATGTAGTATGATTTTTCTTGATAATTCAATGTTTTCTGTATCTTACATTTACATCCAAGGCACCAATAATGTCCACAACACCCAGTCACTTTTTGTTTTAATCAACTATCGGTTTCCTGCGTTTTGTGGTTGAGCTCAAATTAAAGTGTTTTGGAAGTAAACGCTTTTGTTTGGTTTTTCTGTCGTCTCTACTGATCACAATGAGTAATGTCAGCCTGGGGCCATCTGAATGTAAATCCATGCTGCAAAAAATTTTTGTTGCTTGACTTTCTCTCTTCTGTGGCCAAACATAGACATTGATTAAATAAATCTATGCACAAGATTAATCGCAAACGGTCGCACTTTTTTGCGATCCACACCTGCACCCTGCCTAAACCAACACCCCCCAATGCACCCCTTGCTCGCCTTACAACAGATGTAGATGACTGCCCCTCACACCAAACATTGTCAACCCCCCCCCCCCTTTCTGCCCCACCCCCGAGCCTGGTGCTACCATTCAAACCCCCTTACAACAGGAAACTGCCTTAGACAGAAGAAAAAAAATTAAGTAAGGGGGCAGGGGAGGAGATTTGGCTGTTTAACACAAAGAAGACGGGAATGCAAGGAGTTAATCCTTTTGAGGGCTCTTCCGCAAACAAAGCAAAGGCCTCCAGACAAAGGTTGTTGGGGGGGGGTATGCATAGGGGGGAGGGGTTGGTTTTTGCTTTACCATCTGGCCCTTTTGTTTGGGGGAGGGGGTTGGTGAAGGAGGCGTTACCAATCGGCCCCTCTGAGTCCCTGAAACCCTGTCACGACCCCCACCTCCATGTGCTATGGGCCCAGACGGATGCCCCTCCGATGGGGTCAACACCACAGAGGGACCCTTCAAACCCTACTAGACACCAAATAATCTCTCAGAGGGGAGCCGATAATCTAAGACTGAGAATAAATTGTGCAAAATGAGCATGGTGCTCTGTGTGAACGTGGTCTATAATACATTGATCTCATTCTTAAGGAACAAGCCAAGAACATAACAGGAAAATGACCCTGGCATTTACAGTTGAAGTCATCACATTACCAGTGGATCAGAAGTTTATATACAATTTGTTAGTATTTGGTGGCATTGCCTTCAAATTGTTTAACTTGGGTCAAACCTTTTGGGTAGCCTTCCACAAGCTTCTCACAATAAGTTGCTGGAATTTTGGCCCAATCCTCCTGACAGAACTGGTGTAACAGAGTCAGTTTTGTAGGACTCCTTGCTCGCACATGCTTTTTCAGTTCTGCCCATATATTTTCTATCAAATTGAGGTCAGGCTTTTGTGATGGCCACTCCAGTACCTTGAATTTTTGTTGTCCTGAATTTGTTGTTGTAAGCCATTTTGCCACAACTTTGGAGGTATGCTTGGGGTTATTGTCCATTTGGAAGACCCATTTGCTACCAAGCTTTAACTTACTGGCTGAAGTCTTGAGATGTTGCTTCAATATATCCACATAATTTTACTTCCTCATGAGGCCATCAATTTTGTGAAGTGCACCAGTCCCTCCTGCAGCAAAGCACCTCCACAACACGCTGCTGCCACCCCCATGCTTCATGGTTGGGATGGTGTTCTTTGGCTTGCAAGCCTTACCTTTTTTTCTCTAAACATAACGATGGTCATTATGGCCAAATAGTTACATTTTTGTTTCATCAGATCAGAGGAAATTAAGTAAGATCTTTGTCCCCATGTGCACTTTAAAACTGTAGTCTGACTTTTTTATGGCAGTTTTGGAGTATTGGCTTCTTCCTTACTGAGCAGCCTTTCAGGTTCTGTCGATATAGAACTCGTTTAAACTGTGTATATAGATATTGTATACCTGTTTCCTCCAGCATCTTCACAAGATCCTTTGCTATTGTCCTGGGATTGATTCACTTAAATCTGTGTAGTGGTACATTTTTGTTTTTAATTAATTCAACCCAAGTGTATGTAAACTTCTGACTTCAACTGTACATGAAGTCCAGTCCAACTCACGCTTCCATTTGTCAACTAGAGATGTTTATGAAATGGTTAAAGAATCCTCAAAAAACAACTTTGTGTTGAAGGGGTGTCTTGTTCTTCATGTTCTTCTCTTAGAGATGGACAAAGGACCTTAGTCAGGGTAGATGCCATATTTCATTTGACATGGATAAAAATAAGCCTTTGGCAAATCGTCCAACTGTTGTGTACCTTCGTGTCGAACGATCAGCAGACAAAACATTAAAAAAAGTATTTTTAGTGGACAAAAATTATGGAAAAAACATGGGTTGTTAATATTGGACATGACCTAGGATTTTAAAGGAAGGTGGTTAACGGGACACTTTTATGCCGTTGCCAAGTGGTGGTTAGAACATTGCTATGAAGTTGCTAGGGTATTCTGGGAGCTTGCTAGGTAGTTACTTCCTGGCCCAAGTGAAAAGAGCCCACATGATATTCTGTCCCTAGATATGGCTTAGGTCCCTTCCTCTATGCAAGTCTATGGGATTTTTGTTCAAAATAGTAAATAACAGTAAATCTGATCTCTTAATAAAGTAAAACCTTACTTAATAAATCACACAATTTGAGGTATAAACATGTCAGTAGCAAAAATAGTGTGGGACGAGTGTGTGTAGAAGTTAAATATGTGGGGTTAGGGGTTAGTTCAGGTCCCTAACCCAAAGTATTAGCAACAGTAATAGTGATGCTAGCCTTAGCAATAAGGAGACACCTGCTTCCAAGAGTAATGGACCCACTTTCATGCAACGGCTCTCCCTTTGCTGAAGGCTAGCACGGGAGTACCATCAGAGAACGTTAGGGGTTTTGAATTACAAAATCAATACATACCACCACCATGAGTGCAGAAATCCAGGAGGCTCTCCTAATGTGATATTCTTCTCCCATCGGATCTAAAAGGGAGGGGAAAAAAAAAAAAGAACGAAAGTGGTCATCTGACAATCATGCATGCACTATGGTTAAAAGCGCCATTACCATGGAAAAACAATGAGAAACAAATTCAACATTTAGTTTCTCTTGGTTCAGCAACTGGCAAGGTGTAGTAACTTTTGCCCATGGAAGACAAATACTGTACCAGACATCCAAACGTAAATATAATCCACCTATCTCTTATACACTATTTAAAGAACAAGACTACCAGTACTTCAGTATCAAGTTGATATTAAAATATTTCACTTTAATGATATGCGTTAAATATTAGTTTTTGCTGTGGTATCAATTTTATTACAGATATTGACTACTGACATTTTTATGTTCTGACAACTCTATTTTCAAGTATTAACTAATAGTCTAACTAATTAACTCAAGCCTCACAGATTGCATCTACTGTGCCTTCCATTTTAATAGATGCTACTTCTCCAAGCAGACTTATTGATCTTATAACATGCCCTGTCCATAACTATGTACCCAAAAAGCTGACATGCATTATTCTGGGTCTCCCTAATGAAAAGGACTGATTAACAACATTTTAGACTATGTTTGTGTGTGTGTGTTTGTGCTGATCAGTGCAGAGCTGCATAGCCCCTTGAGGTGCAAGGTGTAAGTAGAGGGAGTTTCAGCAGTAATTGTGAGATGGCAAAGGGAACAAGCAGGTGACTGTTCCCTCATTAAGCTCCAATGCACAGGTGCATCCCTCCTGCTGTGTACCTGCCTGGGCCTAAAAACATCCCCTGTGGTGCACGAGTGTGCCTGCACTATGGTCTAGAGATCTGGCGAGTGCTCGCCTAATTGAATAGCAACGGCAGTAATGACGACTGTCGGCGACACAAATGTTGACGCCCTGCCTCAGTTATAAAAATATCGAAACATTGGTAAACACAGCCATCTGATTAGTTGTTGACATTTGTTAACTATTTATTAAGGAAACACAGTATAATTTTGCACACACAGATGGCAGGAAAAGTTGCAGGATTTGGGTTGCTTTTTTATATTAACATTTTATTGATTTAAAGAAAACAGGATTGAAGAAACAGAACATACATACACACCGAATCAAATTATAACAAATTATATGTCCCTCCCCCTGAACACTACAAACATCTAGTGGTCCAACACAAAATGAAACCATAACCCACAAATATTTTTAAAAACAGACAAGAGGAAACACTTAAGAATATATACATATATACATATATACATATATATATACACTCACCTAAAGGATTATTAGGAACACCTGTTCAATTTCTCATTAATGCAATTATCTAATCAACCAATCACATGGCAGTTGCTTCAATGCATTTAGGGGTGTGGTCCTGGTCAAGACAATCTCCTGAACTCCAAACTGAATGTCAGAATGGGAAAGGAACGTGATTTAAGCAATTTTGAGCGTGGCATGGTTGTTGGTGCCAGATGGGCCGGTCTGAGTATTTCACAATCTGCTCAGTTACTGGGATTTTCACGCACAACCATTTCTAGGGTTTACAAAGAATGGTGTGAAAAGGGAAAACATCCAGTATGCGGCAGTCCTGTGGGCGAAAATGCCTTGTTGATGCTAGAGGTCAGAGGAGAATGGGCCGACTGATTCAAGCTGATAGAAGAGCAACTTTGACTGAAATAACCACTCGTTACAACCGAGGTATGCAGCAAAGCATTCGTGAAGCCACAACACGCACAACCTTGAGGCGGATGGGCTACAACAGCAGAAGACCCCACCGGGTACCACTCATCCCCACTACAATTAGGAAAAAGAGGCTACAATTTGCAAGAGCTCACCAAAATTGGACAGTTGAAGACTGGAAAAATGTTGCCTGGTCTGATGAGTCTCGATTTCTGTTGAGACATTCAGATGGTCGAGTCAGAATTTGGCATAAACAGAATGAGAACATGGATCCATCATGCCTTGTTACCACTGTGCAGGCTGGTGGTGGTGGTGTAATGGTGTGGGGGATGTTTTCTTGGCACACTTTAGGCCCCTTAGTGCCAATTGGGCATCGTTTAAATGCCACGGCCTACCTGAGCATTGTTTCTGACCATGTCCATCCCTTTATGGCCACCATGTACCCATCCTCTGATGGCTACTTCCAGCAGGATAATGCACCATGTCACAAAGCTTGAATCATTTCAAATTGGTTTCTTGAACATGACAATGAGTTCACTGTACTAAAATGGCCCCCAGAGTCACCAGATCTCAACCCAATAGAGCATCTTTGGGATGTGGTGGAACGGGAGCTTCGTGCCCTGGATGTGCATCCCACAAATCTCCATCAACTGCAAGATGCTATCCTATCAATATGGGCCAACATTTCTAAAGAATGCTTTCAGCATCTTGTTGAATCAATGCCACGTAGAATTAAGGCAGTTCTAAAGGCGAAAGGGGGTCAAACACAGTATTAGTATGTGTTCCTAATAATCCTTTAGGTGAGTGTATATATAGCATGCGTTTAAAACTACAAATCTCTCTCCATTGTCCCTCCCCTAGAACCATCTAATGACACTTTTCCACTGCACGTAACGGTTCGACTCATCTCAACTCTACTCGCTTTACTTTTCTGAGCTTGCATTTCCTCTGCAGTTTAGTGCCCCTCAACGTAGGTGGGATTATAGATTGATCGTCATAGTTGCGCGTCATCTTAAACACGACACAAACTTACCAAAACAATAACACAACCACTAGCTGTTAGCTACTAGCTCATTGTGCTGCATAAAGCAGTTGTTGCATGGTGATTCTACACAAGTCTAACAGTTAAATTGTCCTGGTTGTTTTAGAAGCAAGCTTCTAGTAGCTGGTCAACTAAATAAAGGGAAGCTTTCAAGCAGAGCATAGAGTTAACATAAATCAAAATGCACCATCATCCATCATGGCAGAGTCCAGGGCACTCTCCCTCCAATTGCTTGCTGGTTTAGATAGCGTCCATTTGGTCGAACCACTTCCACTTTTCCTTAATGGTTCTGCAGTCACTTAAGATTTTTGATTGGCATCGCCAGCAGGTGGATGTGTCTTTAAGACCAAACCTATATAATCTAGAGGGGGTCCGATATAATCTATGTAAAATCAAGGCAAATCCTTGCATCTCTAAATGTAGACTTGACGTTTTATAGAATCCTAAACCACACTCCCTCCTCCAACACCAAGTTTAAATCTTTCTCCCATAATCTCTTGATTGAGAGGCTCCGTCCCCTAGCCTCTGAATTAGCAATGAGTAATACACTGATGCCTCATGACCCTTTACAAAGGTAGTAATCACCATTCCCAGAGTGCCTCCCACTTTAGAGGGGTGTATGCTACTCCCAAAAATAGTACAGAGCAGGTGGCGCAACTGTAAATACCTACAAAATCGAGACCTGGGATCTCAATTTCAAATGTTGAACCATATTTTCAAAGGATCTCAACACTCCAATCTCATAGGTCACAGAGTGTATTAACCCCCCTCACAATCCAATCTGACCAGCAGAAAGGGGACTTATTAAAACATAATTTTGGGTTCAGCCATAAGCTCAAAGCAACATTTAAATAGACTTGACAATACCGCATGCAAATACAAGGTAACTTGACTTTTCCAGTTAGTTTGATAGAAAGGCTTTGCAATGGAACTTCCTGTTCAATACAAAACCAGGGCGGGGCTCTCTCTCAAGTGGAAATGACCAATGGGCCAAATGTCTAAGACTGAATGCGTAATAATAAAACAAAATCTAGGGAAGGCCTAGCCCACCTTTGTCAATCAGCCTATGTAATTTACTGAAATGTAATCTGGGATGCTTACAATTTCAAATGAATGACTTCGCTATGCTATCAAATTGATTGAAATAAGAGAGGGGGACATCTACAGGTAGAGATTGTAGCAGATAGTTGAATTTTGGAATACAATTCATTTTAATATCATTAACCTTCCCAATCATAGATAAATGTAATGAAGCTCACCTGCCCACATTGCTTGAAAACCTTTTTATTAAATGGTCAAAGTTTGCATTTCTAAAACCATGCCACCAGATAAAATTCTGCAATAATATTTCACCTGTCGGACCAAGGTCTAAGGACTAGAAATAGACCAAAATACCAGCCAGACCGATATATCTGAAAGACAGATTAATAGGATTATTTTTATCCATTTTGAGATTATCGGCATTGTAACCATGCCTGATCAACAAATGTAAAATCTACCGATGGCCTTGTTATAGAACAGTGCACATTTGTTCTATTGATTTTATTTATTCTAATGCTTGTAATTTGTTTCACTGTTGTTCATTTTATTACTATTAACTTGAATAATTACTTGAAAAACATGAAGCAATGTTTATATAGTTAGAAATACTTGAAGGCTAAATGCCATTGTTAATCTCTTAATAATTGTATTAAATATTTAACAAACAAAAAAGTGTGTTAAATCGCATACTTGGATTTTTTTTCCTTGTATTGAAACTTGTAACATTTCACTGGTATTGGTATCGACAATTGACATTTGGGCTTGCAACATCTCTGCGCTCCAAAAAATATTCTAGCCTATTTTTAAGATTTACATATTTCAATTTCAGAACAAAATCCCATCAAACTAAATGGTGTAATTTTTTACATTTAAATTTCTGAAACAAAATATATATATTTTTTGTAAGGTTTACTCAATTCAATTTGATGGAATTTTGTTATGAAATTGAAATGTGTAAATCTTAAAATGACGGAGTATATTTTCAAGTAACTAATTGGGGCTGGATTTCCTACGATTGGCATTCTAACTTGTGCCCAATTGACCAACAAATAGATGTGCTCATTTCGCCTAGAATTCAAAATCTATCAAAAGCCATAAGGAATAGTTCACATTTACTGTTTTCAATCATTTGTGTAAATTTTAATCAAATAATATCAAAAATATTTGTTAATTTCTATGCAATCATCTAATTATCATGAAATATAAATAAGTGCTTGCTAGATATCAGTATCTACAATATATATATATATATATATATATATATATATATATATATATATATATATATATATATATATATATATATATATATATATATATATATATATATATATGGTTTAACCACCTCCCAGGACACAGGAGGTTGTTGCGATCACAAGGCCTCATTTGGCACTATGTTCAACCTCTTTCAAACTCTGGTGCTCTGAGCAAAACATTTAACAGGGAGCTTTTGGAAGTTGAAGTTAAAGCAGAGCTTAAATGGTACACACAAACAAATGCAGCAGGTACCAGAGGGCCGTGACAAATCTAATAAGATAGATGATAACATTTTAAAAGTTCACAATCTGTAAAGCTCCTGAAGCACTAAAGAAGTGTTACACAGTCTAATATAATGTCTTATAATGTCAAACAATTAACATTTATGCATAACACAGCTTTATAACCACAAGAACATCTTTCTCATTTAAAGTGGTTTATTTTTTTGTGTCAAATTCATTTAAACAAGCAACTGAAGCCTGTGACAATTTCTTTCACTGAAGATAGTTTGTGACTGTGAAACATGGAATCTGACTTCCAAAGCCAACACATTTTGGTACTTATTTCAAGACTGCAGATCTGCAACATCAAAAATGTGAGGGAAAATAAAACAAGGATTTTCTTGGTACCGCCTGTTCAATAAATTAACGGAAAGGTTAACAAAGCCCATATCTTAATAACAAGAATACAAACCAATACAAGCATTAAAATGTCATGTCTTTTATGTCATATAATAATAAAGTCTTACAGTGTTTAACAATTAACATTTGCAAAAGCAGTTTTATTAGTGGTTGACCGATAGCCTAGATCGCAAAGGCCGATAAATCAGCCGATATTCAGACTTTTTTTAATTATCACATCAGCCGATACATTTTTCCTTTTGGCCGTTTTCTTAAGGCCTAAACGCTATTTTAGATAATGCTATATAAAATAGTGTTATTTTTTACCAAGTTAAAGTTTGTGTGAAACTTTGAGTAAATATAGTGCTAAATAAGCGTTTATTCCTTTAAGCAATTTTATGTATATATTATTTACCATTTTAAATTGTGTCATATTTCAGCCTCCCTGCTAGTTGGATATCAGCATTGGCCAATATAAAACCCATATCGGTCGACCATTATTTATTAGACCAAAAACTTGAAAGTGAAAAGGGCACTTGAAAAAAGCAATTATTCTCAAATTGTACTATAAACATACTAAACAAAGCTAACAAGTTTTGCGACATCTTCAAAATTGAACGTTGTCTTGTTTACATACTAACCTTCCTTCATTAAATTAACCGAGAGGCAAACACAGCTCATAACTTCTTAATCAATAAAAAACAATTAAAGTCTTTCATTAGCCTTGCAGGGGAGCATTACAGCAAATCAAGTGTATATTACAAACCAATTGCACCCATTCACACAGATGTCAAGATTAAATCTAACTTTTAACATGCAGTAGAGTTTAAGAGCAGTTTTAGAACAAGTGGTGGCATCAAGTCCACTCCAGACATGTAGTGTTCTCATGTTCAATATAGGCCTAATGCTCATATTGTGAGGATAGTACTAACACTAAGTACATTAGAAGCTCTACTATTCCATAAAAACCTTTGCTGTTAAGGGCTGCCGGCCCTAAAATCCACTTTGCATGATGCCAGCAGTTGCCACCGCACAATGCTCTGATTGCACGCCCTCAGAGCAGCTTTAACTGAGGAACTGTGTAATAGAGGTTTGAAACAACATGACGGTGAGTACATGAAGACAGAATTTTTATTTTTAGGTGAACTATCCCTTCAATTTATGTTCCATTTCACAAATTCCCATGCAAAAGTTAACTTGTGGTAGCCCTTGCACAACCACTTACCTCTGACAGGAAGGTCTGTGCTGATTTCTGTGCGCCAACGTGTAGCAAGTACTCATAAACATATAAAGCTAACCTGCAAGACAAAGAGAGAAAAAAGCCATTGTAAATATCAACAGACTTGAAGGTTGTTTCTCCTTTAAATCTTTATATTTCAGGTTGTTCCCAACTTTAAGAGAGAAAAATGCAGTTCTACTAGATCTCCCATTCTAGATGGACAAGCAAATACATTAACAAGATAAGCTCTGTGCACCTGCAAGGTCTCAACATGCATCAGTCAAAGAAGTTTCTTGGAAAAGCAGATCAGAAAATGAAATCTATGCAGTCGAAGGATATTATTATCGAAGACAAGCGCATTCCAACATATAAGTCTCTGTTTAATTTCTGTGCCACTACCATCAACAAAAACAATAATAAATGGAATAACGATAGTTGCTGAACAGGTTTCCCTAAATTTTCCCTCCATCTTTCATTGGTCGAGCAAACAGCTAGTCCCGCCCCAAACTCACACCATTGGTTCAGCCACTGTTGCTATATCAGGCTGGACATGATTCTCAAACAACTGTTTTGATAGTGCCACGGTTTACACTTTTCAAGGGAATCAACCTAAAATGCTAACAAATAATTGACTGTAAATTAAGATGAAATAGGAGAAAGTATTTCAACATCGAAAAAATTACAGTTCAGCCTTAACAAAAACAAAACAATCAATAGGCATCAGAACTTACAAAGAAGTTTGTCCTTATGACAAAGGGATTATTGGGCTGATCTGTTCTTGCATAATATTAGTACCAAACAGCACAGGTCATTTCGTCACTACCAGCATCATATCTACATTATTTTCAGCTAATCCACTGTATTTGGACAGGTGGGCAGAATTTCTGGTTGGTTAGCAGAAGTGCAGTTTGTTGGCGTTTCGTGTGTTGACGGTAACGGTTATCTAGTGTGTCATTCAGTTAGATTCTCTTCTCCCAGATGCTTCTCCGCCCATCGTCTGCTTTCAGAAGGATCATCTGTTTGAAAAAGCCTCTGAATAATTTGCTTGTGTGCTCTTTTCACTTTATGGAGAAGAAGTCAACAGCAGAGAATACTTATATTATCCACAGTTATGGCTTGGCTACGACAGACGTCCAGAAACGGAGCGCCATGAACGCCACAGAAACAACTGCATCATTGGAAGCTCATTAGAAACTTTTGGTGTATGTTCATTTCTATATACATCGTCTGCCTTTGAGAATGTTTCACATGTTTTGGAGGGACATTATTGTATGGTAAAATATGAACAGAGTCATTCCTTCCAGACGAGTGCATGCCGTTTCATGCCGTGACGCACAATGGATGAATGCTACAATGGAAGATCATAATTATTTATGTGACATGTACAGTAGTGAGATGTTTGCAATGAATTGTCGTTTGATTTTCTTCTGCCCTGCATTTTTTCTGTCTGCAATCCACTTTCTTTTGATTGTTTATGCAGGATGCCCTTGTCAGGGAAAAAGTGATTAGTAAAATAATAATGGTAATTAAAAAGGTGCACTCGGTAATTTTTAAGTATGCTGAATTTGATTAAATTGGCATACACTGACACCTAGTGGCCTAGATGCTGCATCATTTAAACACAGTAGTTTTCAGTTACGTATGCAATTATAGAAATTCAGCCAGGATTAATTTAATCCACAATGAAAGTGTCCAATTAGAGGGCAGTTACTGAGATAAAGCGAGTAGTATTCAGCTGGTCATGTGATGCCCCCATAATGGCGCCCATGCCCCATGTAGAATAAAAGAGCTTTTATAAGGTTACTGATATGACTGAACTCTTCATATCACATGAGTGGTCTTGATTTTATACATATGTTTCAAAGTTGATATTCATTTCTTTAGAAGTAAAACTTTTTAAATGAGAAAAAAACCTTTAACTCATCATCAAATAGTTTCATATGTATAGAGCATATCATAAAACATATTGTTTCAAAATTACTTTACAGAGAATGTAAAATATACTATCTTACACAAGAAAGATAGTCAGTCTATCAACAAGATCAGTCGTTCTGTCAACACCAAAACATTTAAATGTAGGTTAGGCTAGTATTAAGATACAGAGATTATGTACATAAACGTATCATTATTAAGATAGAATAAGCCTTCCATACAGTCATCTCCTGCAAAAAATGTGTTTTTCTAAACAATAACAGCAGCAGGACCGTGTCCTACAATGCATGAGCATCCTGCTGTCTGGACCTCCACTGTCTTTGCAGTATGGACACTAGCTCGGAAGAACGGACTCTTCAGATTCTGACTAGATTCAATATCCGATTTAAAATAAACATCATTATTTACAGTTCTCAAAACATGTCCATCCTTATAGCTGTAAAGGCAGTGGTTGGCTTCGGTAGTTTTCAAGATACTCATAGGTTCTCAATTGAAGAGTTCTCAAGTCTCAAAAGAACTAAATTGGTTCTTTGTGTGACATTTGGGTACCATCCTCTGACCCATCATTAATAACAGATGGGCAGGGAAGAAAAACATAGAAACATAATTACAGTGAAACTATCATTTTTAATGCTGTGTTAGGACAAACTATTGTTTACGCTTAACCGGAAGTTATGCTCACGTTGCCTGCAAGGCATCAAGGGACTCCGGAGTATTATAGATAGCCTACCTAATTCAACTCTCTAAAAAAACTGCACTTATCCAAAAAATTAAGACGCATAATTTTGTTCAAAATAGCTTATTTCTTCATTTTGGTGGCTGAATGCGAAGCGTATTCCACAGTGTATCGCTACATGGAGGTTTAAAATAAAAAGACTAGGCATCCAAGAAAAACTTGATACGGAGGAAAAAGTCATGCAAAAGATGTAAGTCAGATGTTTTCTTTAGCGGACTGCCTTTTGCTTCTCTTACGTCAGTGAGGGTCAAACTATCCTTCTTAAAGTTCAATTTGAACCATTTTTTGCAGTTCCTTTTGAAGTTACTTGTGAGGCTGGAAAAAAAAAAAAAAACATTTTCAGATTAATTGTGATCTTCATGTGAACAATCCCAGTATCGATTCTTAAAATCCCAAGATCGATCTTTCACTTTAAAAAGTTTACATCCATTTTGGTAGTGCTGATTATTATATTTGTTAAATAAAAAGAAATTGATCTGCATAGTTTGGGGCCCGTTCTTAATTTTATTATTTACATTTTTCGCAGTTTACCTAGTTAAGTGGCCATATCGGTATAGATATAAGATATAAGTTATCAAGTTATCAATCCGATAAGAAAATTAGGCAGATATATTAAAAGTCCATTTTACTTATCCATGCCACACATGCATTTTCTTTCTTTATTCTTTGTGTGTTAAAGCATATTGCATACCTGCCAACACTACCGATTTTACTGGGATTCTCCCATTTTTCCACCCCTCACAGCTTTACTCTCGATTTACAATTTGTCACAATTAACTCATGATTTTCTGCATCCACACTTTGCTCATGAGAAAGTATTAGACCTCCAGGTAGGGTTGCCACCCATCCTGTAAAATACGGGATCGTCCCATATTGAAATATGAAATGATGTGTCCCGTATCTAATCAATACTTAACTCTATTTGTCCCGTAAGGTGGTCAAATGGAATCACGACAAAATCGTTCCAGATTGTTAATTTTACATTGATACAAGTTGGAGATATTTCATAGGGTAGGTAAGGGGTAGTCTGTAAAGTCCACACATTGTGCTGAAACTGTGGATTTTTTTTATTGAAAAACAGAAGGTTCAATAGAAATGTTCAATAAGACTTACAAAATTACAAAGATCCAATAATGTAGGAATATACAATCACTGAGTCATAAAATCAAGAAGTACAGGTGGAAAAATAATTATTAAAATAAATACAAAAAACCATGTAAACAAACAGATGTAAACATAAAAAATAGAAATAATCAAATAAATAAAAATAATGATATTTTTTATTAGTCATGGGTCTGGAAAGTTCTCAGCATAGAGGAAAAGGTTTCACACATTTTTTATTAATAACTCAAAAGCATTTATTGCTAAAACTGTGTAGGGTGTGAAAAGGGGCCATCTGCAAAAAGGTGCAAAAAGGATAAACATTTAAGTAAATTTTATAACTCAGAATAATGCTTCTGGTCAGCAGTGGTATGCGCTTGTGACGTAATCGCATTGGCACTTGAAATATGTGAGCACGAGTGTCACACTCAGATGAGCAGCGCTGTTTTCAAGTGAGAAGGAGGGGGAACGCTGTACAGTGGCTTGGTTGGTTTTGGTTTAGATCTGTATTTATCGGTTCCTTTACGTACAATGGTGCTTGTTCACTTATCCTGGATGTCTCAACCGAGAGGAGAACATGAGATTACGTCTGTATCATGTCAATGCAAATATGTCACACGAGAGACCGACTGGACTCCAACCGCTCGTGAAGCTTACCCGAAGTGTTGGATTATAGTTTAAAAAGTACTCAATTATTTATCTTTTTCAAACCAAAAGTGATTGTATCGCCTTAGAAGACATTAATTTAACCGCTGTAGTCATAACAATGACATTTATGCAGACTGTCCGTGATTTTTGGAGCTTCAAAAGGGCAGTGGTGGCTCAGTGGTTGAGGCTCAGGGTTACTGACCAGAAGGTTGGGGGTTCAAGCCCCAGCACCACCAAGATGCCACTGTTGGGCCCTTGAGCAAGGCACTTAACTCCAGGTTGCTCTGGGGGGATTGTCCCTGTAATAAGTGCACTGTAAGTCGCTTTGGATAAAAGCGTCTGTCAAATGCATAAATGTAAATGTTCAAAAGGGAAATCACAATCCACTTGCATTTTAAGGACCTACTGAACTAAGATATTTTTCTATTTTCCTTCAAATGTGTTCTGGTGAAGAAAGAAAGTCATACACACCCGGGATATTATGAGGGTGAGTAAATAATGAGAGAATTTTAGTTTTTGGGTGAACTATCCCTTTAAGTGCAATGCAATATATTTATACATACATTAAGTATAAGTAGCTCACTCAACAAATTAATTATGAATTGCAGAGTCAATAAATTTTTTTTTTATAAATGTAGTCCATGTGTAAAAATTAAAAAGTAATTAACTGTTAAAAATGGCAAATTATAAAAAATAAAGCAACTATCCACTTTACATGTTTGATTTCATTTGAAGTGCTCTGGATTTGGCTTTATAAGCATTTCGATTTTATAATCAGGCACACAGAATGTTGATTTATATCAGATATAGATTTATCAGCAAATATATCAGCTATCGGCCTCCAAATATAATTCATTAGGGCTGTTATGATTACTCGATTTAAATAATTAATCGATAACAAAATTGTCGAAACGACAAATCGAAAATAAGGCGCAAGTGCCACATACCATGGATGAGCATGCAAACAAATGACAAGAGGTGTTAACTGTGTGGCAGCGCTTCCCTTTAGATTTGAAAAATAATACAGGACCTAAAAAAAACATCATTTCAGCAATGCAGCAACACTTGAAAAGATGACATCCAGTTTTTACAAAACTGCCGGAAACATGCGGTAAGATCATCTGCATGCGATTGCGGTGCCGCATATCCAGGTGCAGGAGTGAAGTTGATACTTTCACTGCCACGTGAGGCACGGTGAACTCTGCAAAAAACATATTGTAATGCACTCTAAACTAGTGTTCTCACGGTACCAAAATTTCAGTATTCGGTACCAATACCAGTGAAATTTCACGGTACTCTATACCATTTTCCATACCAAAGCAAAAACAGGTTACTAAACAACACTCTTTTATTAACAATATTAACAAAGTCTACAAAACATTAGCAGCAGAACTAAGAACAAAAACATAATAAAGCAAAGATGTTATGCCGGGATGTTTCCTTTAAAGAGCTCCGCCTCCGCTTACATGCTTCTGAATGTACTTTTTTTTATAATTCCATAATACTTTGGGACTGATCTGTGTAATTCTTCCTCCATTAGGCGTGAATTGCTGCTCTCACGCGATATCGTTACAGTTTAATGTGATTTCATGTTACGTTAAATGAGATCAAACGACTATTCAACAATGAACATTTTTCTCATCAATTTTGTATTTTCGACGATGTCGATAATGTCGACTAAACGTTTCAGCCCTAATGCAAAAGATAATATGCTTTTAAACTCGCTTGCTTTATTTGCTTGAATAAATCCGGATGTCTGTCTTTATTAAGTTTGACGTGTTTCCTCCTTTCGTCAGAAAATTGCGAAAGCAGCGTTTACAAACAGGTTTTTGCTGATCTATGATGTTTCCCTTTTCATCAGCCTCAAATGCAAATAATTTCCAATCCTGGCTTTTTCCACTTTTCATTTCGACATGATTCAGTTGAGACTCCGCAGCAGCTTTTCTTGTCGTCATCTTTTGCTTGTTGTGAGCGTTCGAAAGTTCCCGCCTCTGCATGGGTACCGGGTAGACCCGGTCCTCCGTACCTTCAGAAATTCTGGTATCGTAAATAATTTCTTGTTTGAGTACCGACTTGGTACCGGGGTACCGGTATTTTTGACAACACTACTCTACTACTCTAAACCTATTAATCTACAAAATCGTTTTGCAATATAGGCTTTTAAGAAGCAACATAAAATAATGTTACAAGAAAGATGTTAAGTCGCAGTTATGGATGTACAAACACATTCTGTTCAATAAATCGGACTGGATCCAGATGATCTCTGGTTATTTTCAGCAAATTATCATTTGAGTTCTGTGTAAATTAATTACAATTTGAATATAATGCGATCTTTCTCATCAAGTAAATTATATGTCATAATGATAGATCGCCGTGCCCCATTTCCGATAAATATTTGACAGTTTATGGCCATTATTAAAGGTAAAACTCAATGTTGGAATACAGAGAACTTTATTTCCTGAATCAAACCCAAACGATACAGTCTGATTTTAAATCCGAACCCAAAATTGCTTACCATCTCATTTCTTCTCCTAGCAAGCACTGTTGCAATAGGTTGTATATTATGTAAGCATATAGGCAGCATTCGTAACATATACTGTTTTAACAAGGCACGTCGGGCCCTTAGTACACTAGAGCAGAAGGAGAAAAATCTGGAATAATATGAACAATGCAACAGTCCCCTCTACACAGCCTGAACTTGTTCAGAAGGTTGAATCTTTGTGATAAATGCACTAAAAACAATCTATACGCAGCACAAAGAATGAAACGGAGCGCAGGTGTCTCAACAACCGTTTTTGACAATTTGAAAAGTTATTTTTAACTTGACATGTTTAAAATATGCCGACCCTTCGTGAGACGATGAAGAAAAAGCAAGACACGGTGCGGTGCAAATGTCAAAGACATTCGTCAAACATGTTTAAATAATGGGAAAACAGAACAGATGCGCGCAAAAATACATTCGGCGTCAACGGCCGCCCAACTCGTCCATTCGCGCATGTCTATGAGTGAGAGCACGTGTGCAAAACAAGTTCAGTAAGCCGGTTTATTTTTTCATTAATTACAAACCCAAAGTCTTACTTGAAAAAACGGACCCAAACCCGGCCTGAAACCCGTTGGGTTCTAGGGTCCCATCGGGCCCGGGTCGTGTTGCAGACCTCTAACGTGAGTCTCCCGTTAAAAACACAGCTGCGCATCTCGTGCCTCGCAGACGCAATATAACACTTTGGCTTACCTGAGGGAGTAACAGCTATCTCCATCACATTCCCAGTGGGTCAGAAGTTTACATACACTTTGTTATTATTATATTTTACTTCTCACAATAAGCTGGTGGAATTTTGGCCCATTCCTCCAGACAGAACTGGTGTCACTGAGTCAGGTTTGTAGGCCTACTTGCTCGCACACGATTTCTGCCCACAAATTTTCTGTCAGATTAAGGTCAGGGCTTTGTGATGGCCACTCCAATACACTGACTTTGTTGTCCTTAAGCCATTTTGACACAAATTTGGAGGTATGCTTGGGGACATTGTCCATTTGGAAGACCCATTTTTGACCGAACTTTAACTTCTTGAAATGTTGCTTCAATGTTTCCACATAATTTTCCTTCCTCATGAGGCCATCTATTTTGTGAAGTGCACCAGTCCCTCCTGCAGCAAAGCACCCCCACAACATGATGCTGGCACACCCATGCTTCACGGTTGGGATGGTGTTTTTCGGCTTGCGAGCCTCACCATTTTTCCTCCAAACATAACGATAGTTACAAGTAGTAACAATTTTGTTTCATCAGGTCCTTTGCTGTTGTTCTGGGATTGATTTGCACTTTTCACACCAAACTACTTTAATCTCTAGGGACAGAATGTGTCTCCTTCCTGAGTGGTATGATGGCTGTGTGGTCCAATGCTATTTATACTTGTACTATTGTTTGTACAGACAAACGTGGTACCTTCAGGCATTTGGAAATTACTCCCAAGGATGAACCAGTCTTTTCCCTGAGGTCTTGGCTGATTTCTTTTGATTTTCCCATGATGTCAAGCAAAGAGGCACAGAGTTTGAAGAAAGGCCTTAAAATACAACCACAGGTACACCTTGAATTAACCTTTCAGAATCTATTGGCATCATTTTCTGGAATTTTCCAAGCTACAAAGATACAGTTAATTTAGTGAATGTTCTGACCAACTGAAATTGTGATATAGTCAATTAAAAGGTGAAACAATCTCTCTGTAAACAATTGTTGGAGAAATTACTTGTGTCACGCACAAAGTTGATGTCCTAAATGATTTGCCAAAATTAGAGTTTGCTAAGTGTATGTTAATTCTGACTTCAACTGTTACTTATCCTCAGTAATCAAGATTGGTGGGCAGACATTGTTTCTGAAAAGATAACATTTTATTTCCAAGGCCTGTTTTCCCATTTGAGATCTAAACTAAAATGGTTTGATCATGTTGAACTAGATAAAGAAAAAAGTAGATCTTGCATTTAAAAAGTTGGGCACACCTGGAGAAGCCAATCTCTGTCAGCTTGATTATACATCTTTTTATTTTATAGATCTGCAAAAATTAATTAGCTCAAGTATTATGATGTCATGCTTAATTTTCTCAAAAATGTACAACATCCGCACAGGTTCTTCCAACCCAATGATGGAAACACAAGAATCAAACAAGAAATCACACCACTTTGATACGAGCATGAACACCCATGTGGTTCAACATCACATTCGACACACTGCGGCTGACTCAAAAGACCATTAACGCCCACTCTTCAAGTCATTCACCAAGGGTTGGGCCTCTACATCTTCTCACTACAGCCAAAGGGTCGTTGGTATGTTGAGAATAGCTGACCTCTTGACTGAATGATTTTCCCGGCGGCACAAGTCCACTCATATGAGCCCGGCTGGTGTTGATGTGGATCAAACGGAGATTCCCATGAGTGGCAGGATCAAATTTTCATCATAAGCTCTGGATGATCTGAGGAGGTCCTGCAAGTTGATGATTGGTGCCTGCTTATGCCCTGATGCATTACTGAGAAGGACTTAATCTACTGAGTCCGAGAACCACACTACACTGCTCGTGCAATGAGTTTCACGCTATAGATCCAGGAAATCTGAACAGTGCAACCGGAATCATTTCCAGAGTATTTTAGCACGGGGTTCTATCTGCATCAGTGAAAAAAAATGCATGTACAAGAACCTTCAATGGAACCAAAAGTCCTGAAAAATGTACGGTTCAAAAATAATGAACTAGTTAAGAACAAGAAGCGATTCTCTGTTCCCAACACGTCTTTGTCGACTAAGGGGTCTCGAGATGCGTTTTTTTTTAATGTTTGGATAATTTAGCCTGACTCAGCATCTTAAAAAGCAATACTGTTGAAATAACACAAGATATGACACCATGGCCAATTATGTTTCTATAAATGTGTATGACTGTAGGTAGTGGTGCTTTAAAGTGGATGAATTTAAAGATGCAACTTTCCGAAAAGGGTTTCATCACATAAAACTGCAACAGCTGAAGCTCAGCACACTGTTAGCAATCTAATAAAAGCACTGTCACTGAAAACATGAAAATTAAAAAAGGAAAACAAGCAACAATCCCTCAGAACAACATATATTTGACAAATGGCGAGACTGCAGGTGTGCGAGTAGGCGAGCAACAAGCTAAAGCGTTCAGTGAGTTTTTGTCTAGTCCTTATGCATTACAACAGCTCAGAGTGCAAAAAGGAAGGCAGACCTATTGACTTAACATCAGCACCTACTGTACTTCTGAGAGCCGTGCAGCAGGGATAATTTAGACCTTGACAGCGGCGTATGGAAGGCTGTGCAGATGTCAATACGCCAGTGATGGACAGGAATATCTGACGAGGTTCTGCTTTTGCTCTGCCATTCAACCATGGCGGCTCGCTGCGTGTCCGATCTCATCATGATGAGCTCTCCTGACTTAACCTGAGAACACATCTTGACATCCCACCCGAGGTGCCAAGTCAAGACTCCATTTATACATAAAAGAGGCTCAGCCAAGTTTAGCTGGCTCAAGCGCAGACAGTTAACAAATGAACTTTGCTGTCTCGATTTCAATAATTTAGCTGCAAGAGTCGGGTGTGAAGACACGGGAAGGGAAGCAAAAAAGGTGGCTGAAGTTTCTATGTGCCTGATCTACAGCAGTTGTAACATTTCTGGCATGAGAATAATTTCAATAATTACATTACATTGTGGTTTAACTCTTCTGCACATACGATCAAACCATTGTGATTACACTAGGCTGAGCTCAGACTAGTGTTGACAAAAGTACCAGTACAAGTCAATACTAATAAAATAGATATAACGATACCAGTGTTTCTGCAGTACCGATAGAACCGAGCACCAACTCAATCCGGTACCAGCGTGCAGTATGACAGACACATTCTTTAAAATGCTCACAGGCTTATTTTGAACGTGTGCTCTGTTACTACCCCTTACACTGAAAAAGACAATTAACCAAATTAAAATCGTGGCATGTCCTAGTGTGATTTATTAAACTGCTAAAAGCTACAATCTTAATGTGGATGAGCTGCATACTTTGTATATATCCTACCGCTCAAACACTGGAAACGTATCCGACATTGAGAATCATTTGTATTGTATCAGATAACAGAGCAGAGCACTGGTATAGCACAAGTTTTGGTATGGCAGAGGCCTCCTCTTTTGCACACTCCCAGCAGGTGGCACCCTAGGCCACAGACTAGTTCGCCTATGCCTAGAAATGGCCCTGCTGGGCCGAATCGTGAACTGTCCGGTAAAGTCTAAATAAATGCTAGATGCCTGAAATTGAAGAAATTATGACAGAAATATATATTTTTTAAAAACTGTATAGTAAAATGTAATATTAACTGTAGTAACAATAATAATAATAATAATAGGGCTGCAACTAATGATTATTTTGATAATCGATTAATCTAATGATTATTAGAACGATTATTCGACTACTGTCGAGTTATCCAGGGAATTTTACGCATCAGCATCTGCCTCTAACTCGAAAATGAGCATCAGTCATTCAAAAGGACACACGGAACAACTCCAAATGGATTTTCCACGACTTGTATTCATTTTTCAAAAGATTCCATAACAGATTGAACAGTAGTCAGATTCAAAGTTCAGATAGTCCAATTAAACTTTGTTTCAATTCAATTCAGTGGTACACAAATCCAGACAATCACATCAGTTTGTTCTTTTAGCTTCTTTCTTGAATTTGCTTGTTAAGTTGCTTTTTTAACCACTTAGATGAATCTTTCTTACTTGTTAACTCTTCTTAGCTTTTGTTGGATTTTATTAGCTTTTGTTAGATTTTGTTAAATTTTGATACATTTTGATAGGTTGTTAACCTTAAAGAAACAAAAAATAAACACTAGCATTACTATTAACATTTACTTAAATATAGACAAAATACTATGTGAATAAAATATTCTTATGCACAACTGTCTCAACATTCACTTATTTCTAAGTCTAAACATAATAAGCATAATATGTTTAAGCATAATAAGCCTAATAAACATTAAGTTAACAAACTGAAACAATGTGCTCACAGTTCACTGTTACTTAGTGTAAACACACACGAACAATATGTACATTGCCTCCAAACGCTAATGTTTCATATTATGATCAATTCATTTCTAAATAGTCCATGATTGTCTTCAAATAGCACAGATTAGAGAGATAATCAACCCTTTCCCGACTAGAGAGTGTTTGATCCTACCATCAGCGTCCCTGGGATGACCGTTCGCTGGTTGCGCTTTCCCTTTCTTTCCGCATTTCACTCACAGTCTTTAAGCCCGAATGCTTCTCAGGGGTAGGGCCCATTCCCTCGCAGGTTTGTCCTTGGGTTTCTGTCCTCCCACTTTGCTCAGACCTGACCCATGGTTTAAGCATAAATCCACCTGCCTTCAGGATCTCTTCGAGTCCACTAATTATCCTGGTCAGTTTCTCCTGGTCATTATGTGACGTGAGGATGTCATCTACATAGCTATCTTCTTCCAGGACTCTACGCTCCTCTTTTAGATGAGTAAACGCTAATAATCCAGCCGTTTCTCGCATGGCCAGCTGTGCGATACACCCAGCAGGGCGATCCCCAATGTTTACCCTGGTGATAGCATACTCTCCTATTTCCTCCGTTTGTGCATCTCTCCAGAGGAATCTATGGAGGTGTACTTCTTGTTCCTCCAACCACACCGAATTATACATCTTCCTAATGTCTCCCAAGGCTCAAACACTCCTTTTCTAAACCTAAGCAAAACAGCTCTTATAGGGTTCAGCACGCCAGGTCCCTTCAATAGGAGGTCGTTCATGCTCAGTCCTTTGAACTTCTGGCTACTGTTCCATACGAGACGTACCGGAGTGGTGACTGAATGTGGGTTTGGTGCTACCAGATGACTTACGTACCAGACTGGGCCGTTCCACCTGTCAATGGCTTCTTTGGTGAGCTTTATTGCGGCACCCCTCTTCACCATATCATGGACTTGAGCTGCATAGACACTTTGCCACTCAGGCACTCTTCTGAGTTGCTTCTCTGTTCTTAGGAAGGTTGCCTCCACTCCACTCCTATTATATGGGAGAGAAGCAGGGTCTTGGATCCAGGGATACTTTGCATCCCAATGGGGAGACTTGCTGTGAGAATCCGCCTGTACATAGGTGAGACCCCTTCTTATGATCTCGAGTTCTTTCTCCTCTGCTAGGGTCATCTCCTTTCCTCCAGGCTGACAGTTTCCACAGCGACAACCTCCACATTTCGGCTCACAGGCAGCTCCAATACTATCCCAGCTCCACCACTTAAGGAATTCTCGTTCGCCTGCAAGTGAGTTTTTCGTTTCAGCGCTGACTAATTTGCTTCTCTGGGGTCCCTCAGAGGTACTCAGAGATTCAACCTTCCCGAGGACTTCCTCATACTTGACTGCAGCTGTTCTCATGGACCGGGCTAAGTGTGTCTTTGACTCGTACGCAGTCATATCCACAGCTTCAAACAGATCTGGATGAGCTCCACCCACCATCTTTCCCAATGGGCTGTCCCACAAGACAAGATCTCCGACAATCCTTACTCTTTATGGAGCAAGCCTTCCTTCCCGGTGACTGAGGAGAAGTTCAATTTTTTCAGGTCTCTTCAGTTCTGCTAGGTCTACCTCTGGGAAGAATTCCTTCAGTTGCTCTGGGCTCACACCTTTGTGCACTTTAGCGATCTCCTCTAGTCCATAACAGACCAATTGGTGGGCCTTTTCCATACCCTTGGGGGTCTTAACTCTGATTCTGAGAAGGTATCTCTTGGTGCTAACTCGAATGGCCATCTTTCCAACTCCGTGAACTACTAGAGTGATCTCCTCACCTCTCAGCTTGAGCCTGTCAGCAGCTTCATGGGTAATGTAGTTTGTGTCCGATGCCAAATCGACCAGAGTCCCAATCTTCTGCCCTGCATTTGCCGTTACCTCTACTAGCATCATGATGACAGGTAGTTCTCGTAATCCACCTTCCTCCAACAGTCCCAGCTGGTTCTTACCGGATCTTCCTATTTTGGCTCTGTTGGTAAATGCTTTTCTGCATTTTTCCGCTAAATTTGGAGAAAGCTCAGATAGGAATTCCTCTTGCTCTACAGTTAATCTACCACTTTTCTTACCTTCTCTGGTGGTAATCTTGCTCTCATGCTCAGGCTTGAGCTCTACCTTTGGGCAGAGAAGGTAGTGGTGGTCTGCTGAGACTCCTCCTCTGCAATCGTTGTTCCTGCAGAGATATGTGTCCCTGCACCTGCTACTGTCCACATGGTATCCCAGGCACCTTATGCATACTCCCAGCTTTCTCACGACTGCCTTTTTCTCAATCAGTTTCAGCTCTTTGAACTTTTTGCAGAAGAAAATCTTGCCTTCGTGCTTCTCAGCCCTGCACACAATGCATAGCCCTCAGATGAGACTCCCTTTGTTGCCTTGGTAAAAGCATGACTTCTTTCGAACTTCCTCTCTGGTCTTTCCACTTTCTCGGTGACTTTGAGCTGCTCAAGTTTTTCTAGTATCTCTTCCTCTCTTTTCAGGAATTTTAGGAGTGCGTCGAAGTGGTTCTCTGATGTGATGCCACTTCTTGGGTCTGTTATCAGGACTAGCCAATCCCCCTTTATGAACTCAGGTAACTTACTCTCTATGGACTTAACTACAAGTGGGTTCTTTATCGCTCCAGTGTCCCCAAGGTCAGCGAGATCTGTAAGGGCTTTCTCCACCATCTGGATCAACTCGATCACCTTTCGTGGCTGGTTCCCCCTTACAGCAGGAAATCTTTCCAGTTCCTCGACGATTTCCAAGGCGATTGTGGTTTTATTGCCATATCGATTCGTAAACACTCTAAATATGTCTTCAGCAGTATTGTATGAGGACAGTCTGAGATCTCTTGTAATTTTGTCATCTACACTATCCAGTAGCTGGATTTTTTAACTTCAGCCGACCCAGTTGGCTCTCCTTGTTTCTGAAGGCTCTCCCAATCACTTTTCCAACGATAGAAGTCTCTTTTGTTCCCACTGAACTTTGGTAAACTTGTTGGTTTAATCCTCACTATAGGCCTGGTCTGAACAGCGGGTGCTACTGCATCTAATGATGCCCTCACGACTGTACCTCGTGGCCAGCTGTCCTCCACAACTCTCCGCGCCCTGGCAAACTCACCTTTTCTTGCTTCAAGTTCATTAATAGTCACTTTCAGCTTCCTTACACGGCTTTCCAAGTCTTTCCTCTCAATCTCAGGGGTCCATTTCTCCCAATTTGATAAAGCTCCTCCTGCTTCCTGGATAAGCCTTATGAGAAAGTTTATTTGTACTTCATAGTTCTCATACCCGTCACTTTCGATGAGTATGTTTGCTACGCTGATTGCAGGCTTCCTCCGCCATGAAGACTGCGGCTGACACCTCATTGTGACCATATCTTGACCAGAGATTATCCTGAACAATCTCCTTGACTTCCTCGAATTTCAAGTCACAATACTCTGCTGTCCTCCTAAAGTCAGCTTCCTGCTGCACTAAAAGTGCTGCCTCTTTGCCAACATCTTGACCATCTTCCGCCTCAGCCAGCAGCCCAAATTTATAGTCATCGTTGGTCTCAAAGACTTTCCTTGCAATGGATGAGAGCTTCTCAAATTCTTCCTTGAGCTCTACCTCCACCAACCTGTGCACTTCTCTGCAGAGGAAGTTAGCTTGTCTGGTAAAACTGATCTTTGCAGAAGTTCTTTCTTTCTTGAGCTGCCCGATCGGCTTTCCAACCGCATCCTCAGCCATTTTTGGATGATCCACTTAACACTTTCTTCGTGTTAACAGTCTTTCCGTGAACTTCACCAAACTCGATCCTCTCATACACTGTATGAGTCCAGCTACTATGCGCTGCCACGAGTGTAAATGTCCACTGCTGCTATGCTGACTGTCAGAATTGGTTATCAACTGTCGAAGTTATCCAGGGAATTTTACGCATCAGCATCTGCCTCTAACTTCGAAAATGAGCATCAGTCATTCAAAAGGACACACGGAACAACTCCAAATGGATTTTCCACGACTTGTATTCATTTTTCAAAAGATTCCATAACAGATTGAACAGTAGTCAGATTCAAAGTTCAGATAGTCCAATTAAACTCTGTTTCAATTCAATTCAGTGGTACACAAATCCAGACAATCACATCAGTTTGTTCTTTTAGCTTCTTTCTTGAATTTGCTTGTTAAGTTGCTTTTTTAACCACTTAGATGAATCTTTCTTACTTGTTAACTCTTCTTAGCTTTTGTTGGATTTTATTAGCTTTTGTTAGATTTTGTTAAATTTTGATACATTTTGATACATTTTGATACATTTTGATAGGTTGATAACCTTAAAGAAACAAAAAATAAACACTAGCATTACTATTAACATTTACTTAAATATAGACAAAATACTATGTGAATAAAATATTCTTATGCACAACTGTCTCAACATTCACTTATTTCTAAGTCTAAACATAATAAGCATAATATGTTTAAGCATAATAAGCCTAATAAACATTAAGTTAACAAACTGAAACAATGTGCTCACAGTTCACTGTTACTTAGTGTAAACACACACTAACAATATGTACATTGCCTCCAAACGCTAATGTTTCATATTATGATCAATTCATTTCTAAATAGTCCATGATTGTCTTCAAATAGCACAGATTAGAGAGATAATCAACCCTTTCCCGACTAGAGAGTGTTTGATCCTACCATCAGCGTCCCTGGGATGACCGTTCAGCTGGTTGCGCTTTCCCTTTCTTTCCGCGATTTCACTCACAGTCTTTAAGCCCGAATGCTTCTCCACATAGAAGACACTTGTGCCACTGGATAATGATATCTTATCCTTCTTTCTGCACTCAGTTTTCTCTGCTCGCATCCACTAACAGCTTTTACTTCCGTAAACTCTCCGCTGTTTCCGTTGCTTTCCGTCGCTTCTCTCTACGTCACATTAAGTGCAATTTTTATTTTATTTTTTATTTTTTTTTTTTTTAAACAGTATCTTTTCCTTAAAACTGCGTTTAGCTTCACAACTACATTTCATGCTGCACTAAGAGTGTGAGCTCGAGGGACGAGTGTACCGTCACAAAGTGTGCATCAACCGGGTGCAGTATCCTTAGATCAGTACATTCACGCACGCAACTCATAAAAGAGGTCCTGACCGCACAGAGAAATGTCAGTTTCGGAGTTTGTAGTTAATTGCATGATCTGCTTCTGTATTATTTGAATTTCAATAAAGCTTTAACGCATTAAATATAACTGCACTTAAGATGTAACGCCTGGGTGTTTCGTTTAAAGAGCTCCAGCTCCACTTATACCACAACGAGAGTGCTTACGAATTTACTTGTTTTTTTTATGTATAATTCCTTCCTACTTTGCGATCTACATCACCTGAAGCCATTTGGAAAGTTTAAAGTGCTTCTGGACTGTGATCTGTGTAACTCTTACTCTCCTCAGTCAGACGTGAGCAGCAGTGCTGCTCTCGCGCGCCATCGTTACATTTTAATGTGATCCAGTGTTACATTAAATGAGATCAAACGAATATTCGACAATGAAACTTGTCGATAATGTGGACTAATCGTTTCAGCCCAAAATAACAAAAATAATCAAGCAATATATTACAAGCAAGACTGCTGTTAAATAAAAGTTTGACAAAAAATAAATAAATACAATACCATGTTGAAAATTTCCATTTTCTCTTGTTAAAGGTTAAGATTAAATTGGTTAGATGCCATTTTGATTATTAAATTAAATGTAACTTTAAAACACGGAGTTCTGGAAAATTATAATAATTAAACTATAATTATTAAATTAACGTTCAGTTAATGTTAATAAAGTTGATGTTCAGTAGCACATTATCATATTTGTGGTATCGAAATTGGTATCGAGAACTGTGCAATTTCACTGATATCGACTACTGAAATTTTGGCACTGTGACAACACTAGCTCAGATATGTACGATTAAACCGGTTTGATCTGCATTCATGCTGCTGTTTAGAAGCAAAAGTCGAACTAAAGTGGAATTCATAATGAACCAGCTGCTCAAATAGTCTTTTCAACATCACAATATCTTTCATTTATATGTTACAAACATTAATCAAATATAAAGCCGTTACCGTCAGAGAGTACGGTTTTGATGCAGCACTGTGGCCATGTTTTCTGACATCAAACAAAGAATATACAAACTAGTCACTCTACTTGAGCCTTCTCCCATTCCGTCCGTCACTCATTCTAGCTACTTCCAGGGCTGGAAATGCAGAAGGGCTAGGTTTTAAAAACCTTCTATGCTCCTCCTTTTGTATGCTTATGTGACGAGAAAAACACAGAATCCCATCATGCATTGCAAAGAAAATATGGCGCCGTGCATAGCAGGCAAGCAAGATCACAATTGCAACTTATCTATTATAATCAATCATTATAAATATCTAAAACCCACATTATATATTTGATAATATATAGTCTTACATTCAGTGCACCTGCTGTGATGTACTCTGTCCTCCAATGCATCTGCAGTGAAGTGTAAGTTAAGGTTGTTTTTTAATTACAGTGCGCATTAAAGAACTCACGCTGGGGGTGTCCGTCAGTACAGGAGAAACTCACATGCGAAAGGGTTAACACTACCGAAACTGAAGTGCTTTTTATCCCATTTGTAGCAGGACTACCTGTTTGGCTAACGAATTGAAGATAGGGGAGAGTTCAAGAAACGTGTTTGAAACCATCTTTATTTTTGCCATACCATTTTGTGCCACTAGTGGTGCAAAACTAACAATTAAATTATAATTTTTACATTTAGATTTAGCATGTTATAGTAAACTTAAACTGGCACTGCATAGATCTGAACCAGTAAACAAAATTATCGTGGGCCAAGACAACTTATCATGGTGATCACACAGAAACACGTTACCTCAGATGTAACTTGGGTATGAAACGGCAAATTGAGTGTAAGAAGCGTAAAAGTGTAGTCTACAAGCTCTGTTTAAATGGTTTGCAAACTCAGCACATTTGATTTTATCATTCCAATATTATGATGTGCAGTCATAATATAGTTGGTCTAGTATTTTACATTGTTCCAAATTCTTGTACGTTGACAACTTTTAAAAGAGCACACTGATAATCTTTCATTCATAACAGAGAGGCAAATAGTCCTAAATAATAAATGTTGATAAACTTTCATGAGTCAATCCTCAATAATCTCAATTATTCTCATGAAAGCAGAGCAAGTACAACACGCACAAAAACAGACATTTCCGCATTACAACTGAGAGCAATCATTAAATATGCCCCTAAATAATTACAGAGAACATCTCTCTTCAAAGTAAACTTAAAAACCCCATACATCCAGCTATCAAAGATGCCAAATTAATTGATTTCCATGAGTATCTGAGAGCGAAGTTTATCCAAAACAGAGCAAATCAAACGCTCTTCATGAGAACAACGGTTTCTATGCAAATGCTTGATTCCCTTTATATGAAGCTGAAAACACCACTATGGAGGAGGCAGAACCATCTGGATGAAATCAAATCCATGCATTCAGACCTTCTTTGCCTCTTAGACACACCAATAAACTTGGGGAATCCAGAGAAGTGCTCAAGATGTTGAGGCAAAACAGGAGATGAAGATTAGATAAGAATCTGTTTTGATTAATTTCTACTCCAAACACCACAGCACACAATGCCTTCTAATTGTTTGTGGAATTCCACAAAATTTGTAAAATTATATTTAACGTACTCCAACCTGTGGATCTTCCATTATCAAGATGAACGGTGATGAACCAGAGCTTGAGATTTGTTTTGAAATCTGTTCACTTAAAAACTAATCAAAGTCAACGATGCTGCAATGACTTGACATAACTGTAATTCCTAGATTGTTCAGAGTTCACCTTGTCAGACTTAGAGATAGTTTAGTCAAAAATGTTACTTAATTCTGTAATTATATATTAGTGATGTGGAACACAAAAAGGGAAATGTAGTGAGAATGTGCAGGCCAATCTTTTCGATTTCGATTTCGATATCTGCACTGTCAAGCCCCGTTCACACCGCAAGCGGCATCGTGCGACGAAGCAAAATGATCCATTCATTTTCAATGAGAGTGCAGCGACTTCTGGCAATACAAGTTGTCGCGACTGTTGGCGACAGAGATCGCCATGGGGAGCGACAAGTTGAGAAAATGTCAACTTTATGCAAATGATGAGTGACATTCGCGAGCAACTACCAATGAGAGTGAAGACAGAGGAGCTAAAATCATCCGTCTCCAGGCAGGATGAGTGTGAGATACTGGAGACGACTTGAGTGCAGGCAAGACTGAGGAGAAGTTAAAAGTTTCTGTGAGTGATTTCACTGTTATATATCATTCTTCTGTAACCGCATACATATATAAGGCCTAATAAAATGATGCGTGGAAAACTGTGTCGGCATTCTGAGCGAGTCTGATTCTTATGTTGGTATACAGTTCATCTTGTTTAATGTTATGATGCATTAAACACTGCTGCATGTTATATAAAAAGCTCTCCCCTGAAGAATGTGCATTGTTATGCTACGTTCACACCGGACGCGAATAGCGCGTCAAATTCGCGCCTACCGCGTCTATTTATACGCTTGACCACTTTGAATCCTTGCGAATGGATTCAAAGTGGTCAAGCTGTATAACTAGACGCGTAGCGCTGAATTTGACGCTTATTCAGGTCCGTGTAACGTAGCATAACAATGCACATTCTTCAGGGAGAGCTTTTATATAAAAACAAAAGTTTGAAGCGAAATTTACGCGACGACGCGCCGGAGGCTGAAACTCGTTGACGGCCATCTTTTTACAAGATGGCTGATGTTGATCGAGCATTCGTGGAGAGAGTCACCGCTCTGTATTTGCTCTGGAGAGCAGAACAGCGGCGTATGGGTCATCGTCGCCGTGCTTGGGTCCACCAGCGGGGCGGGACATGCTGGAGAGGAGCCACTGCCAGGTCTGGGTCGGGTTGCGGCCAACAACTCCTCCAGAGAGGCACTCGGGTGAGGGATGTCTTCATGGCACACTTCTCGTGGAGGGAGCAGTACCATGGCAGCCGACGGAGTAGCGTTTGAAGTCCTCCTCATGACTTCCCCACAACGGCTCTTTTAAGAGCCACCCACAAACCTATAAAGAGCTAAACTATCTAAAAATAGTCCATTATTATTATATTTTGTATTTTTTTTCCCAGGTTGTCAGCCCCAGTTCGGATGTCAGGTCCACAACATGCACATTTATTAAGTTGAGACTTTTTAAAAATGTCAGGTTTTCCATGGTAGTATATCAGGTTAAATTATTTATTTATTTTTGTTTTGATGATAAATGGAGCCAGCCTCCAAAAGTAATTAACCTGTCCTGTGTTTTTTCCTTATTCAACACTGTCCAGACACTAATGTTGGTTGTCTTTACATTACAATAATAATGAAAGTTTACGTCACTTTACCTCCTGAGTGACAGCAGGCAGCTAGGCTCCTGATTGGTTAACGCGCAATTGACGCCAAAGTTCAGATTTTTCAACTCGGCGGCAGACGCGAATTAGCGTCAAGCGCGAATGCACAAAATGCACCATTCAGCGTAGCACGCCAGACGCTCAATTCGCGGCATTAGCGTGAACTTGACGCTGAATGAGGCGTATTCGCGTCTACCGCGCCGCACTCTACGCCTCATTCGCGCCGCAGGAATTTTTTACGCGCGTAACGCGTCTTTGCATTGACTTACCATTGAAATCGCTCGCGCCTGACGCGCTATTCGTGTCCGGTGTGAACGCAGCATTAGAGGCAAAATAACAGATTCCTTGTCAAATTAGTATGATGTCTTAGTTTTATCGGCAGTCTCATCTGTAAACATTATTTCACAATTGTATTATAAAATTGTATTATAGTCCACCAATAATGTTGAAGCGGCGGCAGCAGTAGGAACGCCCACCAGCGACACAGGTCGCAAAGTCTAGCGACATGCCGCCCGCGTTGTGAATGGAGCTTCAAACTCCAAAATGATAACGCTAATGTTTTTTCAATACCGTACTAAAATAACTCTGGCAGTGTTTCTTCAGTTTTCTTCCAGGATAACCTTGTACGTGGCTTGATTCATGTGTCCTTCACAAAGACGAATCTACCCAATTCCAGCCTTGATGAAGCACCCCCAGATCATCACAATCCTCAACCAAATTTTACAGTGGGTGTGAGACACTGTGGCTTCAGGTCTCCATCTAACCATTAGACGATTAGGTGGATGATCGGTGATGATCTGGGGGTGCTTTGGTCAGGCTGGAATTGGGCAGATTCATCTTTATGAGGGATGTGTTAATCAAGCCACGTACAAGGAAAACTGGCTTCCTTCTGCTCTGACAATGTTCCCAAACTCTGAGGATTGGTTTTTCGAGCACGACAATGCTCAATGCCACACAGCCACGTCAATCAAGGTGTGGATAGATTAAGACCCTGTCATGGCCAGCCCATTCTCCAGACCTGAACCCCACAGAAAACCTCTGAAACAGGGGTCGGCAACCTTTTTGACATGGAGTGCCATTTCTTTCTTATTAAATAAACAATTTTTCATTACAAATGCTTTTATCAGCATAACAGTTTGAGTGAAATATTTGTGTAAAACCCAATGATTATGACACAATCATGATCCTGCATGTGAATTTTTCACAGAGCATCTTGTGAAAGTGCTTAAATGAAAGAAAACCTGTTATTTTGTACAAAATGAGTTAACACAGTTAATGTTACAAATTTGCTTATTTGATTACCGATCGCAAATTTGTGAGGACTCTATATTTCTTATATTCATACTTTATATTAAATCACGCAAAGGGGCATGCAAAATATAGCGAGAGAGGAGCAGGCCATTTTTCACCCCAGTATTACAATTTACATCTTGATGTAATCCTCCTCATGATCACGAAGCGTGTTTTCATTAGGGATGTACGATCCGGTACCTGGATCAGTATCAACTCAGATACTGAAGCTTTTAGATGGATCGGGTGTCGGACCAACGAGCCCGATCCAACTCAGTTATTGTTTTCGTCATGTTCGTTACTGTCAAGCTCCAGAAATTACATAAAAGAACCATAAAAACACCATTAAAGCAGTTCATATGACTCAATGCATTTTATTCAAAGCCACTTGAAGACATGTGATAGCTCTGTGAATCACAAAAGGCTGTGTTTAATAAGTAAATATATAGTATGCGCAGCACCAGCGCGTTAGTGAATGGTGCTGCTTAGGGCTGCACAATTAATCGAAATAAAATCGAAACCGCGATATGACCTTGTGCGATTATTAAATTGCAAAGGTCTCCGATTTAATTAAATAAATATTCTGCTCTCTTCAAAGTTTATTTGTGCGGCAGTCTATATTAAGTCAAAGAATTGTTAGTGTTTTCAGAGCGGTTCTGTGCTCCACAACTCCCTAATGTTCCCTCATGCTTAGAGTAACAGAAGTGCTCAGAGTTTGGTTCCGTTTGCTTACGTGCACTAAATGCTTTATTTACACTAAACTGGCACATCCTGCGTGAAGCGTTTTTTATTATTATGTGTCCGCAAGGCACATGTATCATAATAAAAATGCAGAATACAAGATGGGGAATAATTCAAACATCTTTATTAAATGATTGCTGAGCAAACAGCATTAACAGTAACAGTTGTAGAGTCCAGAAACATGCGCTCTTCATTCTCCTGTCATTTGTTTCCCTCACGAGAGAGTGTGTCGCCCTTATTACACTCCCAGCAGAAACAAGTGAATTTATATTTGAAATAGGGGTGTACCGATCGATCGGCCACTGAATAAAATCGGCCGATATTAGTCTTAAATCCATGATCGTCGATCGTCCGATTGTGCCTAGAATCAGGGCTGATCTATTTTGTAGCACAGAGGGAATCACACATACACTGCTCTGATTAATGAGCGCTTGCTCAGCCCTTGAAGCATGACAGAGTGGCCTCTGAAGGGCGAGTTGATGGCAATTCAAGCATTCATGAATTTAAACTTTCAGACATGTAATTAAAAAAAATGCGTAAGAATTACACATGTATGAAGTTGCCCATTTTCTAGAGTCATTACTATAGTCATTCTGACTCATTACACAGAAAGCAGGAAGAGGATAAAGAGGCTGCTAATGGGTATAAAAACTAATTAAACAACAAATAAACATGCAAATACAAATCGGAGTACATGTGATGTAAAGTGAGTCATGACAATCAGACGTTGTGTGGAGCGATAGAGACTGTTTGAGCAATCATGAACGCTTTTAGCTTTTCTCTCTTTAACATGAGCGATCTCTGTGCCAATCATACATCTCTCCAGGTGCTCTCAATATCTCATAAGTCATTCATCTCAGTGCTATTCTGTGAGGATCCCAATTTAAATCGGATTAATGTTGGTCACAATACCACTAATAACAAATATAACGGTTTAATCTTCAATAACGGCACTGCGTCTTCACGCATTTGCTTAGTTAGTGATGTGTGTTACAACAAGATGCCAAAGACAAAGATTTTAATGATTTCTCACTGTAGCATTTTTAGAGCTGTTTTCAATACAAATCAATGTTAGCAATTCACAATTAATGTAATTTGAATGTAATTTTGGTCAAACTTAATAAAAAGGTTTCATTTCTTTAACATTAGTAGATGCATTAGGTATCATGAACAAACAATGAACATTATATTTTTACAGCATTTATTAATCATAAATGTTAGTTAATAAAAATACAATTGTTCATGGAACCTTTTTGTATAGAGTTAAAGAAATCGGGGATTGGGGGGCCTGGGTAGCTCAGTGGTAAAGACACTGGCTACCACCCCTGGAGTTCGCTAGTTCGATTCCCAGGGTATGCTGAGTGACTCCAGCCAGGTCTCCTAAGAAAACAAATTGGCCTGGTTACTAGGGAGGTTAGAGTAACATGAGGTAACCTCCTTGTGGTCACTATAATATGGGTCGTTATCAGTGGGGCAGGTGGTGAGTTGAGAGTGGATGAAGCGGTGGATGGCATGAAGCCTCCACACGCGCTATGTCTCCGTGGCAACGTGCTCAACAAGCCACATGATAAGATGCATGGGTTGACGGTCTCAGACGCAGAGGCAGTTGGGATTCGTACTTTGCCACCCAGATTGAGGCGAATCAATACGCTACCACGAGGACTTAAAAGCACATTGGAATTGGGCATGCCAAATTGGGATAAAAAGGGGAGATAAATAAATAACCAGGGATTGGTATCAGCCTCAAATTTCCTGATCGGTGCACCACTAATTTTAGACAAACTATAAAATACAGCCCTTTACAGCAACAAAAAACAGCAACTTTAAAAATGAGCCCTTCTTGGACTTTCTAGCTAACATTATCTTAGAGATGGAATCCAGCAAACGTCTGGCTCCTATCACAACATTGACTCCGTGCAAGCCAAAAAAACATTAATCTGCTGAATCCAGTCTGACCACGTGATCATGGTCGAGCGAAAACTAGATTGAACATTGGCAGGGCATTTGATTTCTTCGTTCAGTTTTCTGGATCAAAACTGACCCTAAATTGGCGTTCTTCTTATTGGACAGGTAAACTTGCATAAATGCAAAGCATGTGAAATACAGTGCCATAAGGATTGATCTGTGTAACTTTAACTAAACTACAATAACACATGAAATGAATGCTAGGCAATGGTCAAGATAATGCAAAAAGACCCATTCATTAGTTTAACGTTACTTGGTTATACAGAAAATATTTACGTTGTATTATTCTAAAACAATAGCACATCGATATATCAAAATGACAGTTTTGATGGAAATCACATCAATACTGAATTGTGTCAACATATTTATAACACAGTCAATTTATAAACAGTTCCTGTCATCATCCACCAAATTTAGCTAACAGCTATTGATAAAGTTGGCTAGTTAGCTAACGCCGACATAGGCTATCGTATAAACGCAGTCAATGTATCATGGTAAGAAAAGTGATTACTTCAAACTATTGTCTTGCATAGTCAGACCTATATCCACACTTTAAGCCCTGTTCCTGCACTGAAGAGTCAAATATAATATACAGTTGCAAAGTTTGTAGTAAAATAATCATAACTGTGTAATTTTAATTATGATACCTCATCTGTCAGCATGATGATGGTGAATCACGTTCAGTCTCTTTGTACGTTACGTCATTGTTTTGGTTGATGCTCTCTCGCGTCTCTATGGAGTGTGAGCACAAGCACGAGCAACAGGTAGCTGGCTGCAGTTCAATTAATGGCCACAGGTGTCATTAATAACAAGGGTTTCTGAATACTGCACTTTTAAGGAGGGTGCACCTGTATGATGGGTTGGAAATCTCAAGGATTCATAGTGGTGTTTTCCTTATTACATCATGTGTTGTTCTGAAAGCAAAAAGAAACAACTGAAATACGGAATGTAGGCTGTCATCCACACAGCCTGACCGAAGCAACGCGGGTGCGTTTACTCGCACAATTAACCAAAAACCTTTTGTTTAGCCTCCCATTCAGCTCATGAAAACACGCTGTGTGATCATGAGGAAGGATTGTAGATGTAGATTGGAATGCATGTGCGGAATTTATATAAATAAAATAGTCTATTCCTATTGCTGGTGTGCCAGTGATTACCCCTCTCCGTGCCAATGCTGGCATGCAGGCCATAGGCTGCCGACTCTGAAATGGGATCAAGAGGAAGATGGATGGCCACAAGCCATCAAACAAAGCAGAGCTGCTTGAATTTTTGCGCCAGAAGTGGCATAAAGTCACCCAACAGCAATGTGAAAGACTGGTAGAGAGCATGGCAAGACGTATGAAAGCTGTGATTGGATATCAGTGTTATTCCACCAAATCCTGATTTCTGAACTTATCCCAAGTTAAAACATTAGTATTGTGTTGTTTATAAATGAATATGAACTTGTTTTCTTTGTACTATTCGAGGTCTGAAAACACTGCATCTTTTTAGTTATTTTGACCAGTTGTCATTTTCTGCAAATAAATGCTCTAAATGAAAATATTTTTATTTGGAATTTGGAAGAAATGCTGCCAGTATTAAAACAAAACTGTTCATTTTACTCAAATACATACCTATAAATAGTAAATCCAGAGAAACTGATAATTTTGCAGTCATCTCTTAATTTTTTCCAAGGCTGAATATCACGAAACATACATTGCAATCAGTGTAATCAGATTCCTGAACGAATGACACTTTTAAGCCGGTTCGCAGATTTTTTATTTAGAACTATTATACATTTTGTTCTTAAAGTAAGAGTCATTAATGGATCCGTTAAGGAATCAGAATCAAGAGGAATCAGAATAGTTTAATTCTGATTCCCATTCCTAGTCGCCATTCAGTTTGACTGCATGGAAAAGAGTGGCCAGTACATACTTCAACATTTCTACTTTTGCATTCCACGCAATAAATTCAAATGGGTTTGACATGAGAGGGAGTAAAAGTAACAGAATTTTCATTTCTGAGGCAACTATCCCATTAAAGACAATTTCTCCCATCAGAATATTATCAGAAGCCAGCATTAACGAACAAAAGCCAACATTTCCATGTTGTTGGCTGGCCAAGGACAGAAATGAATGATGTCTCATCCTGATTAGTGCATTCTAAATCGACTGTAAAATCTGTTCCTTAATGTTAATAACACCTTTGCTTAACTGGTGCCGAAGAATTTGAATATCCTCCCGAAGCAACAACATCACAAAGCCTGTGTGGTCACAACACATCACCCTTAAATACAACATGTGAAACGGTAACCTGCAGCGTTAATGCGGTGCCCGTGGCACCTACACAAGAAGAGCGGTCTACATCCTTGCACATTCGTACACACAACCTGCATGATGGACACACAACACTTTGTATTCATTCAAGCCAGTGATTAAATGAAAATGTCCACAGGGTATGAAATATATTAAAGTGAAGGACTTTCTTGGAAATATAACAAATTGAGATTGGGACTGTAAGAGGTAAAACCTTAAACTTTGGGAAGCTTTTCACACAATACCTACAAATGCTTTTGTGAGGACTTGATAACTTCTCTTGCACTGACAAAAGGATGCTGATCTCCCATGCACCAAATTCTCACACCGATCATGCACACTGATCTAAAATCATTTACATCCATAGAAGTCATATTTGTTCATTGTTTTTCTTCCAAGTTGTTTATATCTCCACAACAGCTGAAGATAATCACATACTCACATACTAAAGTTCTTGGCATAGTCTGAGACTCTGACACAGTAGCATATGACCCCCCATATGACAGAGATAAGACTCCAGATTTATCAAGAACATGTCATTTTAGGAGAGGCTACGTTACATTATAGGATTGTGCTATTTGTGTAATTATGACAACAGATTGTACACAACACTGTATACATATCACATGGTGATCTACTATAAAAACAATACTCAAGTAAACAGTGCATGATAAATGTTCAATTTGGAAAAAGTCACTAAACTTTCAGCAACTTTTGGCACATGAGCAGCCGGTATTCTCATGCATATGTGAAACGTTAACGACATTATCACAAAACGACCTATAAGTAGATATGGATGCACCATTGTCACCTGTACGAATGAAGCAATACATATTTTAATATACGTTTATCCATGTAAACAGACATACATTTGTAGCCAAAACAAGCACAAATCCACACAATTAAACCATGCATTTAGGGGATCAACCAGTAAGGATACCATAAACCAAACATGATCAGCTACTAAAACATCACCATAACTTTGATGCATGTTTAATCCAGCGCTGAATGAGCCTGGTGCACATATCTATCAGAGCAACTTTTAAACAACAAGTAATAATATATCAGCAAAACTATCCTCTGCTATTAAAAGACTTTCCCTGATGCGCGAGCTTTATCAGTTCAAAACAAAACAGATGAGAGCGTACAAACATCCATCAGATCGCACGCAAGTCGCGCGCGCGCCATTAGAACTTCGATAAAAGCATAATGCATGGGGAAAATAAAAGAATTAAAGTGTAAACCAGCGATAAAGTTAGGAATATGCACCATCGTACCGGCGAACTTCACTCCAGTGTGCAAGTGCGCACAGAATACACCTTAAAACAATAGTGCTCACAGTTTTAGAAAGTTACAAGTCGGAAATAAGTTAAAGCACGCGCGATTCACTTACTTTTCTCTCGCTTGACTATCGGAAGGGACGACAGCTCCTTTACCTTTGGCGTACATGCTGGATTCTGTTTTAAGACTTTTACCCCACTCAACACCTGTCAAAGAAAGCAGCCAGGAAAACGTTCTATCTCCATAGCTACCCCCCTTTAGTGTTTTCCCTCCACCCCCCTCCTCTCTCTCCTTTTTTTTACATCTCCAACATTGGCCACAAATCAGGCACAGTTTCTATTGGGGGGGACTTGAAACAGGTCGCTGGTGATTTTTTTCCCTCTCTTGCGCTGTTCCAGGAATGCGTTCGCACTCCCTCCGCGCTAGGAAAGGTGGGGGCCTCTTAAAGGGGAACGCACACCCTCTCGTCGTGTTTACTAGACTAAGGGACGAATATGATAAAGACCGTAACATTGCCTCGGGCCTTCGTGTTGGACTTTGAGGTTTTTGAAAGAACGAATTTAGGCTTGTGTTCCAAGGTTGAGAATCTGAGAATACAATTTTTTCCATGCTGCAATAGATTTGTGCCAAATGATTTACATTTTGGCTATGTAAGAAATATGCCAAAATTCATGAGAAAGAAGTAAAATACTTCACAAAAACAAATATCCATTTGTGGTAGTTAATGTTGGATTGTGTATGTATTGTGGCTTCAAGGTCACCTTGGAGTCTCCAACGACCTAAAAAAGCACAAAAGTCAGGTTCCTGAAGTAAAAATGCCATTATTTTGTCAAATATGTCAAGTCTTTTTTAGCAAGTTAGGTCACACAGCAGCCATCTTTTGAACCGGGGCGGGGTTTACAATTTCTGAGGCCCCAAGCCACTGACCAAGTTGGGGCCCCATTTTTGAAGTTTTTGCTTTAAAATGTACATAACATGTATTTGAAATCATAATTTTAAATTCATCCAATCAACCATTGTTGCCAAGTACATTCAAAATGTTTAATTAAATAAAAATCTAGTTAAAGATTATCACATACTCGATGTTTTACTCCAGTTTTTCCTTAATACAGTTATAAAAAGCAATATTTACCTACATACATTTATAAAAAAAAAAAAAAAAAAATTGGAACAGGGTGTGCAAAACCTACTACTTCATCCAGTAACATTTTGGAATTCAGTTGTTATTTATTCATTTTATAACCCAACAATTATTTATTTTCCAGTTTGCCATTATATGATACAGTATTTTTATTACTTTGAGGATTTGTTGTATACAGTAGTAATATATTTCTGACTTATTTACTGGAGCTCATATTCTGACGCTGAGGCTGTATTTTATGTAAGAATTGTAGGCAACATTCTTAACTAACAATTAACATGCAAAGCACGGCGGCCCCTCAGCATGCTAGAGCAGAAGGAAAACAAACATTATTGTTTATCAAGCATGGAGTAATTGTAACAGTCCCCTCTTTGCAACCTGAAATTGTTCAGAACTTTAAATCTTTGTGACACCTGTGCTAAACAAAAAAAAATTCCTGGTTACTTTCGTAACCTCCATTCCCTGATGGAGAGAACGAGATGTTGTGTCGATGTAGTGACACTAGGGGTCGCTCTTGGGAGCCCCAAACACCTCTGATCTTTGAGAAAAGGCAAGTGGGAATTGGCGAGTGGAATTTGCATGCCACTCCCCTGGACATACAGGTATAAAAGGAGCTGCATCGCAACCATTTGTTCAGGAGCCGAGACAGGTTCCCGGTCATTTCAGCAGGTAGTTCAGTGTTGTGGCAGGAGGGACACAAAGTCTCGTACCCTCCATCAGGGAACGGAGGTTAAGAAAGTAACCAGGTTATGTGGAGCACCTGCCCCAGAACAGGGCTTAATAGCACATGCACTGTGCCGGCATCGAGTTTCTCTTGAACTTGTCTGCCACAGGGCTAAGGAGGAAGGACATCCAGGGTCCACGGCTTTGTGAACACAACTAAAAAAAAGCACACGTCTGGCATGTCCTGGGCATGGTATGCCAAAGCGATGGCATCAATGATCCTGTGGGCGATCCTCTGTTTGGAGACAGCACTCCCATTCCACTGTCCTCCGAAGCAACTACTCAGAGCGGCTAGAGCTCTGTGTGCGATCCAAGTAGATGTGCAAAGCATGCACCGGACAAAGCATCGAGAAGGCTGAGTCTGCCTACTCCTGGGGCAGCTTCGCTTGCGGCTTCACCACCTGATCTTAAGGATTCTCCTCCCGGCCCTCCACCGGGGGATGGACAAGGTGGACATGCCTGCCCAAGAGTCCGAGTCTTAATGCATACTGTGGTTATATGTGGCATTCACTGTGTGTATAGTTGCATGACAGAGAACATTTACATTTTGTGTACAATGTTTATAATGTATGTCCAAATAAATATGTTTGTATGTATTGCATGTTGTTCTTTCTGTATGGTACAGTTTATGTGGCTGTTCCTACACAAGAACAATAAATTCAATAAATCAACAGGATCAGTTGTTCAGTCAACATTTCATGTAGGTTATAGCATTTAGTTACAAATATTATGTAAACTAACAATTATAAAGCTAGATTGAACTTGTTACTACACAGACATCCCCCACAAAATAACTGTATTTAATCCAAATAACATGACAGTATCATTGCCTGAGTCCTGTGATACACAAGCATCCTGATATCTGGACCACTCCTGTATCTGCTTTATGCTTTAAAATAACCATAATCATCTACAGTCCTCAAAACATATCCAACTTTACAGCTGTGAAGGCACTAACATGCTACATAGCTTTTCAGGTTAGTCTGCTCAGGTTCTTCCATCGATGGATAAAGACTAAACAAAATAATTAAAATGCTTTTATATTTGCAATATTTGTCCATTATCATCAAACCCATAATCATTAACAGATAGGTGGGGAAGAACAATATAGCCTTGTTATAATTCTGTAATCATTTGTTCTCAGGTTTCCTTCATTTTTAATGCTGCTTTAGTACATGACATCATGATTGTTTATGCTGAACCGCAAGTTCTGCCCACATTGCCTGCGAAGCATCATGGGACTCAGGTATATTGTGAATATATAGACCATTACAAGGACTGTTCGTTGGTGACGTCAAGTTATATCACTGTTCCGTGAACATTTCCTGCTTGTCAAAAGAGAGACCATTTAGCTGAGATGGGCCGCTTCTATTAAAATGAATGGAAGAAATTGGAACAACCAATGGCAGCCAACGGTCAATGAAAAAATACAGACTCATCACTGCTGCCTTTTGGTCATTCATGTGTTCGGAACTCGTAATTACGATATGTCTGACTCCATTTTAAGGCTGCATATGTTCAAACACTTTTAAAATAGATTAAATTTGAACCCTTTCTGCACGGACATTGTGTTTTGTATTCGCTATACGCAATGCATAATTTCAATTAATTTAAACTGACTTATCTCAGTTTAGAAGACTGTCACGATTACCTGTTGTCTGTTGATTACCTCCTGAGCCTCCCACGGCCCTGCCTCCTGAGCCTCCCATGGCTCTGCCTCCTGAGCCTCTCACTGCTCTGCCTCCTGAGCCCCCAGAGCCTCCATCAGCTTCATCTCCAGAGCCCCTCGCCAGGGTCTCCTGCGGCCTTGCCTGCGCCTCCTTCGGTGCCATCACCCAAGTCTTCGACTGCGCCATCTCAGAAGTCCTCCTTGGCTCCGCCAGCTCCCCTAGTGGCCACTCTTCCTCCCAGGCCTCTTGAACCTGTCCCTGTCCGATGGCCACCTCCCAGGCCCCCTAGACCTGTCCCTGTCTTGTGGCCGCCTCCCAGGCCTCCTCGAACTGTCCCGGTCCTGTGGCCACCTCCCGGGTCCCCTGAACCGGCCCCTGTTCTGCGGCCATCTCCCAGACCTCCTAGACCTGTCCCTGTCCTGAGGCCGCCTCCCAGGCCTCCTGGACCTGTCCCTGTCCGATGGCCACCTCCCAGGCCCCCTAGACCTGTCCCTGTCTTGTGGCCGCCTCCCAGGCCTCCTCGAACTGTCCCGGTCCTGTGGCCACCTCCCGGGTCCCCTGAACCGGCCCTTGCCCAGTGGCCAGCTCCCAGGCCCTCTAAACCTGTCCCTACCCGGGGGACGTTCCCCAGGCCACCCGACCTGGTTCCCTGCACACCCCCCCAGAGACTGCTCACCTGCCCTCTCGGCCTCCCTGGTCTGCCCTTTGTGCCTCCTTGGACTGCCTAATTTCCCCTTGTGCCCCCGTAGTCTGTCTCCATGTCCCTGGTGCCCCCTTCGTCTGTGTCCCTTGTGCCCCCTTTGGTCCGTCTGTTTTTCCCCTTGTCTAGCCCCTCTCACCTTGAACATCTGTTTATCCCTGCTATTGTTTCCTGTCTGTGTCTTAAGTCCGTCTGGAATCCGGTCCTTTTGAGGGGGGATTCTGTCACGATTACCTGTTGTCTGCCCTGTGTTCTCTGTCGCACTATCACGTTTATGTCATGTTTCCTTGTCTGCTCCGTGTTTTCCACTTCACCCGTCACCGTTCGCGCTCCATGTCGTGTTTTCCTTGTTGGTCACCCCGTGTTTCACTGTCATTGTCAAAACTACAATTCCCACAATTCCTGGCCTCTCTCACTGCCTGCACTCTTCATGGTTCTCACCTGTGTCTCGTTTAGTCTTCATTGTGTTTGTGTATTTAACCTGGTCTGTTTCTCCTTTCCCCTGTCGGTCTTTGTTGTAAGTAGATGCCTGTTTCCCATGCTTCCATCATCGTTTTCACCATAGTTGTCCCCGTGTATGCCTTCCATGTTATGTTAGCCCTTTGTTTACCTTTCGTGTTTTGTTTACCTTTTCCCATCGTGGATGTTTCTTTTGTTGGTGTTCTTCTGTTTGCCATTTGTTTTCAATAAACCCTGCTGCGTTTAGATCCTCGTCCCGAGTCTGCCTTCACCGTCATTCGTGACAAAGACTCTGGGCTGTCAGTTAAGTATTAAACTCTCAATGTATGGAGTCATGTTTCAAAACAACATGGCGCCGATCACAGGGGAGTTTGTCTTTGGGAGATATGCCAACAAAACTAAATCTGGTAAGAAACCTGATTAAGTTTTTTCAGTTGAAACCTATTTGAGTCAAAATATTAGAGTCTCTAGTTTCATCCGATATGTCATTTTTAACATTTGAGTGAATTATCGCAAAACGGTACACTGTTAAACACAATGACCACTATAGTGGACAATACCAGTTTTTCATTAGAAATCCTATATTTACTGTGCATTTTCACACTGAGAACAAAAAGTTGCTTTCAGAGGATTTATATGAGGTTAGGGTGAAAATAAGGTGCATTTCAAACTGTTCTGAGACCAGTGCAGACAGACAGCATACTGGATGTTTAGTCATTCACTAAATATGGAGCAATGGAGAATACTGAATTGAAGTCAATTCACTTCTAACATCTAACCAAAAGTTAACTTTCAAGCTGAAGATGATGTTTGCACCACTCAACATGTTTGGCAGATATGGGAAAATTGTAATCAGTATTTATATTTAGAATATATAATGTCTAATTTTATTTTAATATGGTTGGCAGTGATTGGACAATAAATTGTATCAGAATTAATTATGCTAATTTCTGATTGGTAGAATGCTTCAGCATTGGCTATCACTTGTTTGTTTGATAGAGCAAAGAGATTTTGTTGCCAAGGTAGGAAAAAAAACCCATTGTAACATAAAAGTTAAATAATTTTTATTTGTATAGTTTTATATATATATATATATATATATATATATATATATATATATATATATATATATATTTTATTTTTTTTTCACATTGTTCCAAAGCAGCTTTAGAGAAAATCATCTGTAATGTCTCAAAAACTTGAATAACCAACAGACCTGGAAACATAATAAACAATTTGATTAAAAAAATAAAAATAAAAAAAATCTGGTTCCCCTTCTGTAAATCAGATTCTTTCTTCGGAGCCGAGCGGTTGTGTGTGTTCAGCAAGCTGAAAAACCTCACTTCTGTTCCACTCACCTCAAAGAGAGCTTTCCTGTTGGATCTACGGCGCATTGGCAGCGGCTTTCTCCCTTCTCTGCACACCAGTGCAGTCCGCAAGAATGTACATCATAACCATAATTTCACGCCAAACCGAACCCCACAGCTCAAAATATTAATAATTGTTTAGGCTTACTTTAGTGAATCAGGGTATGGTAAGAACATTGTTTTGATAACTGATTGTTTTGTACTCAATCAATAATGGCAATTTGTAAATTTTTAACCAAAAAATCTTTTGGAATGCAACATGGGATTATTGGATACTACAGTACAGCTTTCTAAACAAACAGACCGCTTTTGTTTTTCATTAGTTCTATTTCCAGGTCATTGTGTTTAAATTACACCACATAATCCATGAAAAGAGAAGGTCCCCTCATTAACCCTAGAATGCAAATTTTGTGAAAAATGACCTCACGTTTAGTTTTTCACATTAATTGATCTTTTGATCTGCCACTCTAGGTATTCCTCAATTGAGTCTTTTATAATGTGAAATGACTTTTTTACATTTAGTTGAATATTTTTTATTTTTAATATAAGAGAATTTGGACTACACCTATAATGCATCTGTGAGTCCTATTTAACCCATATATATTTCCTGTTGTATTCCATGCAGTGGTGTAGCTAATGGGGTGAAAGGTGGTAACGATTCTAGGGGTCCACAGGTCCAGGGAGGCCCACATTTATTTTTGAATATGAAAGGGGTTCCTACCAATGTACAGTTAGGGGGCCCAGAATTCTTTGCTATGGCCCTGATTCCATGCATTTAACACTGGTATTATTTTTGTAATACATTGATTGTTTTCAGGTTCCATTTGTTATGTTATTAAATATATGTTACCTTGTTCGCATTTATGTGTAGTAGCCTATACAAGTATAGAAAGTTGTCATACAGCCGATGCTTATATCCAAAGTGTTTGACATTACACCCATTACAGGGACAGTCCTTATCTGGAGCAACCTGATATTATATGACTAGTTCACAGCAAGGGCACAATGGTAATAGCTCCTGAACCACTTACATTTTTTTCAGTATGCCTCACTGCTCCAAACAACAGATATAGCTACATAATAATATAGAAATATAGTGTCAAGTTCATCACAATTCGTTTTTTATACATTTTATTTGATCCTAGTCCGTTGTACTTATATGTATGTTTGTGTCGGTAGAGTTGTTGAGACATTTCACATTTTACCACCAAACATAGAAATGGCCCTTATCTCTGTTATACAGTCTTTTTTAATCTTTCACTCAAAACTCCTACTCTATTTTCAACGTGTCTCTTCAGAATTTCATGAACTATTTAAACTTTTAAATGACTAATAAAATTGTAATGAGAGTTAATTTTCCTTGAAAAAAGAAGTAGTTTTTATAAAGAATAAGTATCTAGATTTCACCTGGTTCTTTTTTAACCCACATATGAACTGAATGGAGGCGTGGTTACATATGCGTTCTAGGGTTAAGAGTAAAATATAGATAAGTAAGGAGCCAGGCTATGCATCATCTTAAGAATTAACTCTTGGACTAATAATAAAGCTTTATGGTTAAAAACATACAGAAAGTGTCAAAATGGATGTCTGTTGTATGTTTAGGAACATACATGTACATATTTCTAATGCAATTCTGTCTTATCCTTGCCAATACATTTGCTAAATCATTTTTAATTTTTAAAATATATTTTTTTAAAGTAACCAAAATATACTTATGAATGAAATGCTTCATCTCAAAGTTATGGCTCTCTCAGTTTTATTATTTTTGCTTCATAAAATCAGATGCAAACAGTTCTCATTTGCAAAAGAGGCGTGCTTGACGTATTGACATCAGTGGGAGAGCAAATGCATAAAGCATAATTATATTCTTTCTTCAGTCGCTTATATTTTAGTGTCCATGGTAGCAGTCTTGATACTTTGATACTTGATAGAACTGACATATCCAAAGTCTAGATTTCCATGACAGCATTGAACACCTCTCAAGAGGCTACACTTTAACATCTCATCATGACAGTTGGTTTACCAAACTAGCCAATGAAGTTTATAAAAACTCTATGTTTTTAGAGTCATTTGGCTTTCTCTGTATAGTCATCCCTATAAGCAGACTACGCAGTCTGCGTAGGGCTCCAACTCCCTAGGGGGGCCCCATCTTACACTAGGAGGGCACCAGAAAGTCCAACGGCTGCCCTTACTCGCACATTATTCAAGGACCCGAAAGCAGTTGAGGAACACAGATGATCGTTTTGCATTCATTTCACGAAACGGAGGCAACTGAGATTCGTCCTCCGCCACCTGAATTGAGGCGAGTCACTACACCACCACAAGGACTTGGAGCACATTGGGAATTGGGCATTCTAAATTGGGGAGAAAAGGGGAGAAAAAACCCCAAATAAATTAAAAACAAAAATGGTGCAAGTAATTACATTTGATAAAACATTACGAAAACCAACATGATTACGATTGTAATTTTATGATTTTAACTTTAATAACCAGCTTTTAATATGGATCGGAAATCTTACAGGGAGCTAGTCAACTTTTGATCACACTTGTGAGTGTAATTTAATTAAGGAATAAAGCTGTGAGAAAAATAATTATGGGGTCGATGCAAGGCAACTCTAATAATATTCTAGCAGTGAGTCAGTTTCTGAGTCGAAACCTGAAAACTTGTCTGAATGTCTAAAAGCTGACCTGAGATCAGGCCTGTAAATCCAGGAGCAATCCAAGAGTGGTATGAAGCTCTAAAGCCTGTGTGAGGCCCCTAGAGAGGTAAGACCCAACCCAAAAAACCCACTGAGTGGACTGCTTCTTTCCCTCCACTCCTGTGACTCAAACCTGACTCACACAAACCCTCTGATCTTTAACACTCCTTCACTCGGGCTCTTAGAAGTCTGACAGACATTATTTATTGCCATAGACTAAGAAGCTTAAAATTGGATCTTTAAAAGAGCCCATCCAACTAAACACAGGGATCCAGTCAGTAACCAATAGAGTTATTGTTGTTTGTGTCTGTGGCAAGGCAGCATTTTTATACCATGTTATTCAGTCTTTAGCATCCCGGTTTACACTTCTGCAACTGTTTTACATTCAAAGCAGCTGAACAGCTTTGTAAGACTCAAAATAACATAACAATTTTGCCTATTTACTTTCGTAATACACATTGTGCAGGATTCATCAGTACACATTATTCCATAGAAAATCTCTTTGTCTTTGTAATTTTTCATGAAAACGTAAGGCTGAAACATACTCCAGGCATGTACACAAATGTAGAAGCTCCTAGCTACACAAGCACAATTTTGTGAGTAGTTGCATTCCAAAATGTTTCAGACAGCAATTCATAGCAGAAGTACGCATTGCAATCTCAACGTTGCCACAAGGGGCGCTACATAGCTAGATTAGTGTGAACTGTCTGATTCTATGGTGAGTTTTCTCTTTCAAGTCAACAACTGTCATGGAATATTGTTGCGCAAGTAAGGTAAATTCAATATATTTATGGCTAATTACCAGAATAATAACACTTGCGGCTTAATAGTACAGACTTTTAAAGGCAACTCTATTGCCCGGTTGAGTAATGAGGTTTGTTACTGCCACAGTAATGCAAGAACACAAATTAAGCATGTTCAGTCAGATCGCACATTAGCAATGCATTGGCCAAGCACTTGTATCTGCATATGCATACTTGCATAAAGTATGTTTCTGGCATTTGAAACAACTTTTCTTTTTAAATGGAAAGAGCTATCTGTTTTTTTTTTTACATTCATCTCATTCTGGTCACTCAGAAATTTGTCACATTAGGCAAATAATATGTAATCATGTATATTGTCCAGTGCATGTCATTGCAATGACATTGTGAAAATTGCAATATTAAATACATGACCTAGTAAACAGTGTGTTTGCATGCATGAATATTGAAGGATCGTAGCTGGATTCACCGTCCAAGTCAGTTGTTTGTTCTCAGCATGATTTATGGCCACCCAGATTTAGCAGAGAAAGCCACAGTCCTGTTTTCTTCTAATGTGTGCTTGTGGTTCTGATGGAGTGCCTCTGTCATCATGCTAACCAGCCACATGTGCACCCGCCTGTCCTTTCTGAGCTCAAGCACAGCAGAGGTAGCGGCAGACTCACGCTCACATGTGTGTCTCTGTGGGCTGAGGTACAGTCACCCCACAACAAAACACACGCAATGTGTGGGTGTGCGCAAAGGTGTGTTCATGAGGGAGAGAAAGGAATAAAAAATGAAAGAGTGATAGAGAGGCCAAAACTGTACTGTTCTCTATTGTCCTGACGAAGATTTAAAAAAAAAAGAGTGGGTGTGTTCAATCCACTCCCTAGTTCAGCAATAAGTACACTGTCCAGGGAGTCAGTCATTTCTAGTGCACTGAAACGTTTATTATTTAGAAATTCCCAAATGCCCAGAATAAACCAGTAAGCATCGGCTGCTCACTATTTCTTTTTGGAATAGCATATTAACATACTACTCCTATTATTTCTGTAGCATATAGTACAGTATGTATGCTGTATGCATAGAGTACCTGGATAACTTACTTAATTTGCCAAAATGTTATGACTTGACCTAATCTTCCATTTCCATTGATGTTTACATGCACTTTTTAGTAAATGGTTTATTCCAGGGATTTGCAGAAAGTGGCATTCTGAAACGTCATGTAAATTAAGGGATTATGAAACAGCAGTTTAGCACACCTGGGTTTCTCCCCGAGAATGTGCCTAATGTGGTCAAGTAAACTCATAAGCGGCATTCTTACAGGTTTTTGAGAAGTGTGCATGTGCTAGGAACAGACCGGATATTTACAAACGTCATACGACGAGCCCAACAACAACTCAAAACAATGGAAATAATTCAACATTTCTGGTAGTACAGTGGGTAAAGAACATACACTATAAACTGTACCTATTTATACACACAAATGTCAAATATGGACTGTCCCTCACGCTCACATACGGTTTGTGTGCTCGTACATTGGGGAAATCCCGGAATTTGACATAAGAGGTAAGCCCCACTATTGCAGTGCAATTCTGCTGCAGATTTTGATAGAAAGTTAAGGAACCAAACACAGCAACACCTCTGGAATATCTGGAAATAAAGCGAAGCAACGGAGAATAAAATAGCATAGTCTTCATCGGATCCCATGTTTGTTATTTACTCAAGCATTGTGGGGAAATTAAGTTTCTGTGGAGAAAGCTGCTTACTGACCAAGCCGCATGTAAATGGGAGTAAAGAAAACGGTGCTTATACTGTACAGTGCATGTAAAGGAAACCCTGCTTTCTCACAATAACCCACTTTCTAGCAATAAGCCGCTTTCTGGTGTCCAGTCTGGTGCAGTCAATGTGGTAAATGATCCGGAAATTATATTAATGCAATAAATGACCAAAAGTAATATCTCTTTTTGACTCATTATTTGATTGGACTGCCAAAGATTGTCAGATATGTTTTACAAAACATAGATTTTAATATATAAATAACTGTATTAATTTCCAAGATAATAACCAGACAGCATTCACATGCTACGTGATGATGTCATGTGACAACAATGTTCTGTTTGAAATGTTTATTGTGGAATAATTGCTACTGCTTTATTCTATTTTTGTGCAGTGAACACCACACAGTTTTGAGTACCTCGTAAGCTAGCATTACAATTATCACTTTCTGGAAATGATGCCATGTCAAACAACATGATATCAGAAGGATATGGGTTATGACATCAGTGTCCTAATGTTTAGTGGATCAAGGCCCTTGCTAACGCTCAAATTCATGTTCACTATATACTGATTCACATTCAACCACTTAAGATGTAGAGAGTTTTCTAAAGTTGTTTGAAAAAGTGATTATTTCTGCAATTCTGTTTGCTGACACTAGGGGTGCAGAAATTGCACACTTCAGGTTTAATTTATAATGCAACGCAAGTATGGATTGCATTCTCAGCCTTTCCGGAAAGTGCACAGTAGCAGACATTCGTTTAAATTTCATCTTTTTTTGCTATCAGTTTTCTCCTTCAGGTGAATCAGGGGAACTATTATGTCCAACATGATCACACAGGAAATAGACATTTTGCTTCCGAAAGTTAATGTAAACTGAATACAACACAATCAGTCAAATTACTGACAATTACCATCCCCCTTCAGACATTTTTGCAACAAATCATGTCTTAACTTGTTTCCCTTTATCACTATTGATAGTGTGTTGCAAGAGCAACCTCTAAAACACGGGTTATGGTCCCAAGGGAATAAGGAAGTACTCACATTTACTTAATGATGAGTGTGATTCAGAGATTGCCTTTTTACACTAAGATTAAGTTTTTACTCCACTTGTTGGGGTTGAGGATTTCTGATGACTGTATTACCTCATTTACATTACAACAAAAATTACAACTCACTTTTGGTGTAACTCTGTAGACATTTCACCTGAAAACACATGCCCATACATTCAGCAACAATTCTAGTTTCAGCCACAATGTGCACAGACCGAATTAAGCAGCCAAACCTTTGACTTTCTGTTGCAGAATTTACAGTGTGATCAGTCTGACTGTATCTAATCTTGGCTGAGTGAGTTAAAGTTAAACTCTCAACATAGCCTACCTATCTACAGAATAATAGCACATTTGGTTTACTTAAGTAAAATGTGTTTCTAGACTAAGAAGTGAAAAAATCAGCATCTAAAACAATGAAAAAGAGTGACATGACTGACATCTTAATGACTCAAGGCCAAGCATTATGGAAACCTAATACACAATGGAGTGATGTACATCAGTTCAGGCACGAGACCTCCCCGTATTCAGTAGTGCAAAAAATCTGAATGGTTCCCATTATTTCGCTCTCCTTTCCTCTCTCGCTGTGTCTCTCTGTCTCGCACAAAGCCACCCACGTGTGTGCGTTTGCCAAACCCGCTTGCCCACACAGACGTGTGCTAAGTCTGAACCCCCCTAACAATCCCATGATCCTGTGTGCTTACAACCCTCTAGCGATGCTGCTGCCTGACCTCACTATGCCTAGAGGGATACGTGTGTGTTTGTGTGTGTGTGTGTGTGTGTGTGTGTGTGTGTGTGTGTGTGTGTGTGTGTGTGTGTGTGTGTGTGTGTGTGTGTGTGTGTGGGGGTGCACTGGGAGTGGGAAGGGATTTAAGCAGACGGGCAATAGAGGCTGTCACGTCAGGGATCAGACAGAGTCTGGTCTGATAAACATTACCCTGTGCATGTAAAAACGGGATTGATCCTCGCCATTCTCTCAAACATTTGAAGAGTCAGTGACATTATGCAGATTTTTTGGACCCATTAATTTATATAAAATATTGATAAAAACATAAAACAAAATTATTTCATACATACAGTGTTTTAAATACACCTCTTCTATGATTAACATGTTTTACATGTCTGAATTCAAGTTTATTTTGATCATAAAATCATAATGATCTGAGATCATAAAGTCTTATTATATATATATCTTATTGTTTTGAATGACCTGCTTAGACCCGCCCTAACAACGTTACTCAACTAATGAGTTGTTTGACCAGCGGCAGATGGGGGGCATATTCAGAAAGCTGTTTATTTTAAACAAAGTTTATTTTTCCAAGTTTATTGGTGCTAATCTTGCAGAAATTACATGCTTCAGCTTTAAAATCGTAAAATGATTGGGGGGGGGATTAAGTAGTTTGAAGTATAGGTCTCTTCGGAACAGTAATAGACGTTTCTCAATCTGTAAACGTTTTCAAACCGGGATGGGTGTTTCTTAACTATCCCATAAAAGTAGGGAATTTCGATGTAGTAAACAATGGGGGTTTCCAAACCAGGATGAGTGTTTAAGAACAATCCAATTAACGTAGGGCATCTCAATGTAGTAGGCAAATTGTGTAAAGCGGTTTAAAAATGCACACTGATTGGAAAAGCCCATTTTTGTTCTGCAAAGACCAAGTCTCAGTAGTATGGAATAATCTTTTTTTGTTAAATTTCCATTTAATTTGATACTTTTATTCAAAGTGACTTACAAACTGAGGAACATCCGCAATAATTATGATTATTTATTTTCAAAAGTAGTGAAACAGTTTTGTTTTTAAAATGTAATTAATATTTGAAAAACAGACAGTAATGCCAAATCACACATGGTAACCAACATGCAGAAAGCCACTAGAAAACACTGATTTTAAACAAGATTTTTATAGAGAGTTCATTTTCATCATCTTGAACATTGTTATTTGTCATTGAACCTGAATTAACCATCTTACAGCAATATATCTTTCTGAAAATCAATCTATCTTGTTATTGACCTCTAAGAACACTCCTAACCCATGCATGGTAAAATCACTGTTCTGCACAGCCTCTCGAGGTTTATTGCTTTGTTAGAGAGTACATGTGAGTCAAAGTCAATATAGCATCACATTGATATCACCCGATCATCCGATCATCAACTGGTACATACAGTGATGTTTCCAACAGTGATCACAGTCCAGTGCAAATGTGTTTGTGTTTTTGTCAGCTTTTTGTTTTTAACAGCTGTATACATGTGGAAACAGCTCAATTTAGCAGAGCATCTGCAAAATACTGGGGTCAACAAAGGGACAGAGAGAGAAAGTAAGAAAGGGAGACAGATAGAGAGAAATAGAGAGCATGTGGAGAGCTGGGCAGTAGATGGGCTGCATTATGTTCCGCCCCCTGGTTCTCTGAAAATGACTAATGCTTCAGAAAGCAAACAGTAGTTCTTCTCCAACACCTACGCCAGCAGATGACAGATGACAATAATCAAGAAAATGAGATATGTGAATAAATATAGCACATGGGCACGACTAGCCGTTTCGACATGGTGTGCATTGCTAAGAACTGTAGACAGACCATGGCAAATTGTTCCTTATGCTTTGATAAATTTCTCTTCAATAAACATTTCTGATCATTTTTGTGAAATCAAGCCTACTAATACTGCATATACCTGTTTAATGTGCTATGACATATGCTAACATATGATATGACGTGGAGTACTTCTTAGAACATGACTTTTCAACAGATGTCATTATTTAGGGGACTCTAAATGATATTTTATTGGTGCTTGCCAACACAAAATGCACCACAAAGTGTTGCTATATGGTTATTAAGCTGTTCTGGGTGGATGCTTTGGCATTCTGGTATCGGATACTTTCTAAAAATAAAATAAAAAACACAACAAAATGCAACGCAATGGCCAACTAGTACTTCTGACATGTACAGTATATACAAACAACAAAAAAATGTGCGCAGGCTTAGCACAGTAATGTGTCCTGTGCGAACGCTGTCTTATACAACAAAGTTTAACATTTTAAATACATAATCTTAAGTTTGAGCAATTTGAGTGATTTTTGCTGTCGAAGCACCCCTAATATTTAGTTTGAGTTTTATTAGTCTATGAGTTTATGTTTATGTGTGAATCCAAGTGTCAACAATAATCCAATGATTGACCTGTCAAAGTGTCTGTCTGTCTGTGTTTTGGGAGGGTGTTAGTTTGTGGGTGATGTGACCTACATACATCCACATGACTACTCATTAGCATAGCCCCTATAATCCTCCATCGTATTATAAATAGTGACTTATGCCTCGCAGATGCATCAATGAGAGAAGGTCATTTACATTATTTCCTTTGTCTATTTTTTTTTATTTTTTTTGGGGTTAACTGCCTCACGTCCTTACCAGATGTCTTTGTCTGTCAGTCGCTGTCTCTCTTTATGTTTATATTTTGCTGAGTGTATCTGTTTCTACATAATGAGTTATTTAAGTGTAAATTAATATAAGAGTGAATTCTAGACTAATGAGGCCTTATTTACCATTTACTTAAATTAGTGGAAATAAATGAATATATTCACAATCCACAAGAAAGTAATCTATTCATTCACCAAACAATACATACAAATATATTTAAACTAAACAAGATGAAGCAAATTAGTAACTAAAACTGTAACATTGTACAGTTTCCATTTAGATACATGGAACAAATGGATAGATGGATGGATACAGACAGACAGACAATAGATAGATGGACAGATGGATAGATGGATAGATAGATAGTTAGATGGATGGATGGATGGATGGATGGATGGATGGATGGATGGATAAAGAAAGACAGACAGAAAGACAAACCAAACAGACTATAACACATACTGGGAAGTATTTAGTGTTTTTTGGTCACTTGATCGAGGATAGTCCAGTGTTAATCTGTTTCCGTATTTTTCTCTCTGCTTTTTTAAGCTCCAAAAAGTACATAAATGTAGCATAAAAGTGGCTAAACCATATGACTTCAGTGGTTTAATCCATGTCTTCTAAAGTTGTCCAATCGGTTTTCGGTGAGATCAGACAAAATATATCTCCTTTTTCACAATAAATTTCCTTGGCATCATGATTTCAAACTCAATTACACTTCCTTGCACCATCTAGCACTCTATATAGTGTAATTGAGCTTGAAATTGACAAGATTGTGCCTAGATACTGCAATGTACAGTGAATGTGTTAGATAACATTTATGCTGTTTTATGTGCTTTTTGGAACTTTCCCATTCACTTTCATCATGCATCGTATGAGCCTACAGAGCTGAGATATTCTTCTGAAAATCTTCATTTGTGTTCTGCAGATGAAACTAAGACATACACATCTGGAATGGCATGAGGGTGGGTAAAACATAGGAGAACTATTCATTTAATGTTTTCAACATTTGATAAGGATGATCAGGATCAGGATACAGGATGATGTTGTAGTTAATGTTGGCTCCTCATTAGTTCCTGATTATTCCATTCCCTAACTCATCAATAATTAAATAGTAAGTAACTATTTATTTGGGTATTCATGATTATTCATGTCCTGTTATTATAAAGTTTTACCAAACATTCTCTTTTGCAACAATGCACCAGCAGAAAGATGCTGTGCTTGACATTAAACTCAAGAATGATTGCTCCCCCAAACAGGGATAAGAAATCCTGTTAATTGGCACATTGGGGGAATTCATAAATAATAAATTTTGCTTGTAGTAATAATAATGATTGCATCATTTATTTGCACACGCTGTCTGCATTGTTTTAGTACCCATTCCACTAATGTAGTTATGCAAATGAGGTAAAGCACAAACATGCCTAACACTTTAATGCTGAACACAATGTGTGCAACGCCATTACAGAACTTAAAATGCCAAAGTGCACTCAAGGTACAGGTAAGTGAATGTAATTTTCACACAGAAGTCTGAATGTCAATGTACATAAAACACTAGTTTCTCGTCAATGTCCAAATTCACCAATGATCTTCCTTTTCCCTTGAGAGTACAACTGAAATTGGACACCTGGATACTTAAAAGGCAGTACACTGGGTCCGTTAACGCACTTAGAATAAATACACACTAACTGACAGGTAATGTGGAGACTCCTCTACTCTCAGGGTGTGATTGTGTGTTGTGTTCACTTAATGGCTTAATAGCTACAGGGCAACTGAAGTGCCTTGTTGGCAGCAAAGAGATGTGGAAATAACCTTAGTAAAATACAGAGCAGTGTGTGAGTTGGATGGGGGGCTAGGGCACCAGCAACAAAACAGCAAACATTCTGCCTATCATATTCCATTGTGTTTTATGGAAGACAAAGTCAGATGGGTTTGGGTGAATAAATAATGATAAAATGTCATTTTGGAGTGAACTAGCCCTTTAATTCAATGTGCTTGCTATGCTTTAAAAAAAAAAGAAAAACGAAAAATACATACTCCCTGTGCCAAAGCTGTGTCCAATTACAGTGGGGGGATGGGTACTGCAGGAGAGAGGAGGGTTTGTGACCTGCAGAGGTCCTACGCTCCGGTGTAGATTAGAAGCCAGAGATAGCGAACCATGTAGTGTGGAAGCAGTCTGCGAGGATTAATTAGCATTGGTCCATCTCATCTGGCCATAGAGCCTCTGGATTCCCAGCACATTAAAATGGATAGTTCACCAAAAAAAATTCAAATTCAACCCTGTATGACAACTCCATAACAAACCCCTATGACTGTACATTTTTAAAAGGAATATTCTGGGTTCAATACAAGTTAAGCTTAATCGACAGCATTTGTGGCATAATATTGATTACAACAAAGATTAATTTTGACTCCTCAATCCTTTAATTTAAAACAAGCAAAAATCGAGGTTACAGTGAGGCACTTACAATGGAAGTGAATGTGGCCAATTTTTGGAGGGTTTAAAGGCAAATATGTGATGCTTATCATTTTATAAAAGCACTTACATTAATTCTTCGGTTAAAACTCATGTATTATTTAAGCTGTAAAGTTGTTTAAATTGTAATTTTTACAGTCATTCTTGGGTTTTAGGGTTTGTTGACATTACATTGTCATGGCAACAAAGTTGTACAATTTTATAACTTTACACAGAAAAGTTAGTAAGTGAGTTTATCAAACTAAATAAACATAATTTTTTATTTCTTGTGACTACACTTTTGAAAAAGTTTGAATTGTCCCCATTCACTTCCATTGTAAGTGCCTCACTTAAACCCAGATTTATGTTATGTTTTATAAAGAAAAGAGGGGCAAGCCAAAATAAATTTGTGCAACATTATGCCACAAATGCTGTCGATAGAGCTTAACTTGTTTTGAACCCAGGATATTCCCTTCAGGATTATATCAACAGGGATGCATATTTTGTTAACCATACGCCCTAACCCAAACCTCAACCCTAAACCTAACCACTAGTGGAGTAAAAATTTAATCTTAGAGGTAAAATGCAATCTCCGAATCACACTCACAATTGTTTATATTAACGTGATTACATCCTGGTTTCCGTGGGATCAGAATCCGTGCTCTGAAGCTGTTTGTGCAAACAGTAGCGCTACAGGAAAAGGTAAACACATTTGAATGCAAAGATGGGGGTTGATTTCAGGGCACTGGAACTTTCAGTTGCAATATGTTGAGTTTCTGTGTGATCATGTTTTTTTTTTTTTTATTATATAATTATCTCAAAGTACTTCCCTGAGTCCTTTTACACTTTGTTTTACATGTGAGCTTCTCAACTGTAGCTGACTCTTTATCTATGCATCTATCTGTTTATCTCCCCCATCTGTCTTTTTCAATACTACAGCGTCATATATCTCCTATACACCCCTTACTGCGACTATGACACAGAATGGTTTAAAAATGACAAATTGTTGTCATTCAATAAAGAACAATGTTCAAGTAGAAGACGTTCCAGCGAATTGTTCAGATGAAAGCATGTCAATACGAGACTGCAAACTTCCATCAGAATCTAGAGCATTCATGATGATAATAAACACAATATGTTGGGTAATGTTCAAACAGATAAATCAAAAATAATTGTGCACTCTCTTCCCATTTTCTAAAGTTGAAGCAGGCAATTTAGGCCAACAATGCAAGATAAGAGGATACAACATTCCCATTAGAATGTGAAGATTTATTCCATTATGTTCTGCATAAAATTGTGGGAAAAGGACCAAACCCAGAACCCAAACTAAACCAAATACGGCAAGTAGACAGAGCAACTTTAAGCAGATTAAATGATTAGTCTGGGATCAAAACAAGTTAAGCACAATCGACAGCATTTGTAGCATCATATTGATGACCACAAAAATAAATTTAGACTCATCCTTGTTTTTCTTAAAAAGAAAGAGCAAAAATCTGGTTGACAGTGAGGCACTTAAAATGGAAGTGAATGGGGCCAATTTTTTGTATTGAAATCCTTACTGTCTCAAAAGTTTAGTCACAAGACGTAAACAGTATGTGTGTTCACCTGATTTTAGTGTGATAAAATCACTTCAAACCCTGCTCCAATTCTGGAGCCACCCCCCCCTGGCTACAAGACACCGCTCCATTCCTGGAGCCGCCACCGAACACTGCCCCCAACCTGGATCTTCCTCCCAGGCTGTCGGACTCCACCCCCTTCTTCAAGCCTCCTCCCAGGCTGTCAGACCCCACCCCCTACCTGGACCCTCCTCCCAGGCCGCCGGACCCCACCCCCTTTCTGAAGCCTTGGTTTCCCCCATCCTCCTTGGCTGGTGCTATCAATGCCCACCTGGTCTGTCTTCGGCCCTCCTGCCCTGCTAGGTCTTCTATGGGTTGCCCCACCTTGGTTCGTGTCTCCTGCCCCACCCTGGTCCCTGCCTCCTGCCCCATCCTATTTGGTGTTCCTGTCTGTTTTGTTATATTTTTTGGGGTTTGATGTTCACCCTTTGAAGGAGGGTAGTGTCAGGGTTCTGTCATCTTGTCAGTTATGTTTATTGTGGTGACAGGACCCTGACACTCATGTTCCTTGTTTGTTTGTGTGAGTGCCCAGTTTTGGGTGTTTATTCCTTACCATGTGCTCTTCTGTCCTGTCTGTGTTTACATGTTCGGAGCATGGTGTTTGGATCCTGACTCTTCGGTCTGGTTTGGTTTTGTTCTTAGTCGGGATCTAGATACCCATGGTCCATGTTTCGTCATCGTGTTTGGTGTGAGCACATGGCTTCTGTCAGGTTTTTTTCCATGTGCTCTCCTGTCTCTTGTCTAGACCCCACCTCCTTGTTACCTTGTTATTAGTTAATGCGCTTCACCTGCCTTCCTCGTTTACCACTTGATTGCTCCCTCTTTATAGTTTCCTCATACCCAGCTAAGAATCTGGGGGCTGCTCAAATGTCTGCCATGACAGAGCGCAACTGGCATAATTTCAATTATATTCGACCCAAATCATTATTCGACCCAAAACTATGTCAAAGGACATAGCTTATTTACTGTGACTTTGTTCAGCCTCCACACGCTATGTCTCCATGGCAACACGCTCAACAAGCCACGTGATCAGATGCACAATTACTTCCTGATTTCCATGGGACCAGAAATCATGCAATGCGCCATCAGTAGAACCACATGAAAAGGTAAAACTTTTGAATTGATGCAAAGATGTCTGATGGGAGATGGAGCTTTTCTGTAACTCTGCAGAATGAATTTGATTTTAGGGTACTGGAACATGTTGAGTTGGATCATTTTAGTGCAAGTTTCGGGATTCTTCAATGTAATTTGCATATTGCATAAATGTTAATCCAACTATCTAGTTTTAATCCCCTGAAATCTTTCCTTTAAATTGAAACTGTCTTTGATCATGCTACATATACAAAATGGTGAAATACACAAAATTAGTGTCACCCTCCAGCTATGACAATAAGACATAGGTTGTGAACTTGTCCAAATACCAGCTTTTCAAGAGAGAGCAGTTGAAGAAAATATTTATAGTTCTACTGTTATATTCATAGCGACAGGGGACAAGGACGGAGGTGGATACACATTAGCAGACTGCTAATTAATGCAGAATTTGAAGGTGGGTGTGGAGCTAGGGTAATTAGGGATTAAACAGAGGTTGTTATGTTGTTCCTATTATTTACACACTGGGTTTTAATCACTGCCGTCTAAATGTCATTGAAGACACAACCTTTAGCCATAGTTGAGTGGTTGTTGGGGCCAGAGCTCTTAACCAAACCCTTTCTAATTACCTCAATTGCTCTTTCTTCTCTGGAGCTGTTCATGGGTTTTACAGTGTATGTGGTTCATTGAGTTGGCTTCGTTTCTCCAATGCTTGTCTGTTTTTTCACACCTGCCTGTTTTCTCAAGGCAGCGATTGCAGATTGTTGATTGCAGTTGGATGGGTTCTCCACTTGTAAACTGGATTACCTACTCTACAGTGACTTTTCTATTTATAAAAGCATGAGAAACATTGTGACATCATGTTTGTTGGCACAAAGAGGCATGTTTGTGGTCAAAGTTCAGCTTCGCCTTGTAATTAATCAAAATGCATTTGAAAAACTGACAGTCATTTGCAACATAGAGCATTAATGACACTCAACAAAACACAATGGCATCAACTACATAATCAATTTTGATTCTCCAAATGCAACAGCATAAGCCATTGATGTGGACTTGGGATCTCGAGGCCCTTGCTTGCACACGTTCGTGAAGTCCTTGAAACTATAAGGTGTCACATATGTCATGTTGTGATTCAAAAGTCTTTGGGGTAGAGTTAATAAATATGCATTCTTCTTAACGTCTAGGTTAATATTGTAACCTCCTTTCCCTGATGGAGGGAATGAGACGTTGTGTCGAAGAAGCGACACTAGGGGTCTCTCTTGAAAGAATTTAAACTTGAGAATAGGCCAATGAGAAATTGGCAGACAGAATTTGCATGTCCCACCCCCAGACATACGGGTATATAGGGAGGGAAATGTGTCTGTCCATTCAGGATTTTGCACTGAGGAGCCGAGAATGAGGTTCGGCCATAACAGTGGCTCGGTTCAGCAACGTGGCCTGGAGGACACAATGTTTCGGGGAACGGAGGTTACAAAAGTAACCTAGACCTTCTCCATCTGTCGCTCACTTTGACGTTGTGTCAAAGAAGCGACACTAGGGGTCCATATGTAATCATGCCATGCGCTGAACCGTGTATGTGCTCTGCTGACGCAGGTGTGGGCAGGCAGTTGCGTGCCAAGGCGACAGGCCGCGTCAGACTGCACGTACCCATCCCAAAGGCCCCATAAGATCGTCATAACCTTCTGGTTTCCTACACCCTGAAGGGGGGAACACCTATTCCAGTACAGAGTAGTATGAGCACTCGTAGTGGGTCTGGTCAGGGAATTCCTCAGCTGAATTCACGAACCAGAGGGCTAGGGAGGAGTCATCCAGGGAGCCGAGTAAGTGGGATCTCCTGGGATAAGAGCGCACAAGATCGCCTTAGTGTAGAGGAAAGAACACAGGATGAAACTGACTCAACCCTGAGATTATAAAATCTCGTAAAGGCATTGGGTGTTGCACAACCAGCTGCTCTGCATATGTCTGCTAGGGAGGTGCCTTTGGCCAGTGCCCACGACGATACCACACTTCTCGTCGAGTATACTTGGACCTGCAAGGGTGTGATAGGCCAATGCTATGGTGTCAACTACCCAGTGGGAAAGCCTCTGTTTGGGGACAGAGTTCCCTTTCAGCTGGCCACTAAAGCAGACAAAGAGCTGCTCAGAACGTCTACAGCTCTGCGTGCGGTCCACATAAGTACGCAGGGCACGCACTGGACACAGCAATGAAGGGGCAGTGCTTGCAGGTTCATGACCTGGTCCCTGAAGGGAGTCGTAGGAACCTTGGGCACGTAGCCCGGTTGCGGTCTTAGGACGACGTGAGTGTCTGCCGGACCGAACTCCAGGCAAGTGTCGCTGACAGAGAATGCTTGCAGGTCCCCGACCCTCTTGATGGAACCAAGTGCGATCAGGAGGGCCGTCTTCAGGGAGAGGGTCTTGAGCTCAACTGATTCTAGCGGCTTGAAGGGGGATCTCTGAAGGCCCGAGAGGACCACTGTGAGAGGACCCGACTGCGCACCTCTGTGGGTCTTCAGACCGGGAAGAACACCAATTCGCGAACAAGCGCCACTTCGGGGCGTAAAGTTGCCTGGAAGAGGGGCCTCTGGCTTGGTTGATTGTGTCTACGACAGCAGGTGGTAGGCCAATTAGATCTTCTGCATCCCATCCAGAGGCCAGACGTGGAGGTTCCAGAGGTCTAGGCGAGGATGCCAGAGGTTCCCCGTCCCTGAGAAAGAAGGTCCTTCCTCAGGGGAATTCACCAAGGAGGGGCTGTCGCGAGGAGTACAAGATCCGAGAACCAAGTCCGAGTGGGCCAGTAGGGGGACATCAGATTGACTTGTTCCTCGTCCTCCCTGACCTTGCACGGGAAGGCTCACTGGGGGAAATGCATACTTGCGCAGCCCCCTGGGCCAGCTGTGTGCCAGAGCATCTGTCCCTCGGGGAGCCTCTGTTCGGGAGTACCAGAGCGGACAGTGTAAGGTACAGGTCTTTTCCCAGTTGATCTGAAGCCCTAGGCGGCTGAGGTGCCTGAGCATCTGGTCCCTGTGGACTCTCGGGAGTGGGCCAAGATGAGCCAGTCATTGAGGTAGTTGAGTATGCAAATGCCCACTTCCATTAGCGGGGGCAAGGGCTGCCTCTGCGACTTTCGTAAAGACGCGAGGGGACAGGAACATGCCGAAGGGGAGGACCTTGTACTGATACGCCTGGCCGTCGAATGCTGTGACGGCCCTAGGGTTGGCCGCACAAAAGTGGTAATGTAGATGCATCTCTTACACTCATATACACTCTCACATTTACGTGGAGGGTATGTGTTTATTCATTTATGGTTAATCTATATATTTAATTTTCACTCTATCTTTCTGTCCTCATTTATTTTGGTTACAGTATAATGGTAGTTTACAATAACCACAGGAATCAATAGGTTTGCATATATTTATTTACATCATTACTGATTTGGAGTGCACACAAGTTAGTTTCGTTGTGTCTGTTATTTATATTTATTGCTATTTGAGTTTAAGTTTACCGGTGATGAGTGGCGATGGTCTTCAGACACAGATGGCAGAAGCAGCATACTGGGGTGATGAAAAGTCTGGGCAGGAACGAGAAATTTAAGCATTATTGGTTCTGTCCGGACATACCATTTGTTCAGATTGCATGGGGGAGGAAGAAAAACTGATTAATTGACTTCTTTAGTTCTATATTTATGGTATCTTTATAAAAATTTGCTTTTCTTCAATTTTGATTTCATAAATTTATTTGTTGATTTGATCATGATTTAAGGGTTATGTGTTAAATGTAAAGTTACTTCGTTTTCCTTCTTGTGTTGTAATGGGCCCATCCTTTCCTTTATAATCTGTTGCTTTGTTCATTACAGGGGACAGCTTTAGTTTGTTAGTTGTTTTCTGTTTGAATGTTGTGTTATCTTATTTTTTTTGTTTGTGGATTTTGTTATGTTGTAAGAAATTTATGCATTTGTAAGTCCTTTTTTATTTGGGTTAAAATAAAGACCCATTTTTTCAGTTTAGAGCTTGTGTTCCTTGTTTCTGACCCTCAGTCCCTCACAAACACGAACCGTAGAAAGGGTTGACGTTGAGGCAAGATCGAGACGTGGAAGTACGCGTCCTTCAGGTATACCGCTGTGAAACAATCTTGATGCCGGACGCAAGTGAAGATGTGTCTTTGCATGAGCATTTTGAACGGGAGTTTGTGCAAGGCCCGGTTGAAAACTCTTAAGTCCAAGATCGGTCGTAAGCCACCGTCTTTCTTGGGTATGATGAAGTAAGGGCTGTAGAAACCCTTCTTCATCTCGGCTGGAGGGACAGGCACTATCGTGTCTTTGAGTATAAGGTTTGCGATCTCCGCACGCAGGGTGTTGGCGACTTCGCCGTACATCTAAAATGTAAAGCGGATGCCTCGGGCAGCGCACAACGTCGAAGTGAGTGACGGGTAACTGTACATCACTTACAGCTAAAACAAATGGCTTTACAACTCGCTTATGCAACCCCCAAACTAACTCCCTGATCCAAACATCTAAAATGTGTTTTGCATGACAGATTTGGATTTTCAAATATATAATAGAATATTATATTCTGACCTGTGTCACGGTCAAATTAATTGGAGACTCTAAAATTGCCTGTAGGTATGAGTGAGTGTGTGAATGTGTTTGTCTGTGTGTGTTAGCCCTGTGATGTACTGGCCACCTGTACAGGGCGTTTCCCTGCCTCCGACCCGAGACAGCTGAGAAAGGCTCCAGCACTACCCGCGAGCCTACATAGGATAACCAGCTATAGGAATTGGATGGATGGAACATCCATCACATGCTATCTCTGCAGGTAAGATGTCTTATCCCACAATTTCACATCATTTGAAAAAAAAGCACAATTAAAATTTGTTAACCAATGTTTTTTTAACCAAATGTTTTTTGTTTACTTTCCATTTTTTATTTTGTCAAAATGTAAAATATTTAACTTTATGAAAAGTTTTTAAAATGCTTTTTTTACTTAGTTTTGGCTTGGTCAAAGGGGGTAGATCACATCCTAGGACCACAAGGCTGATCAGGGCCAGATCAACGGATCAAATTGTATCGTCATGGCCCTAACCCTAACAAAATGCCCTGGAATGAAGGTTAAATGCACACCCCTTCGCCACTGGCAAACACACTTGCGTAACACCACCAACAACAATTGAGCAACCCTCCTTCTCGTGTGCCATCGAGATCCTGCCCTAAGGATGATGTTGGTATTTGCTATAGGTCCGTATGAGATACTTGTTTCTATGTTGCATCACTGTTGGCCACCACCAGTGGGAGGCCATCATGAATATTTGACCACTGAGATGCTATTGCGACACTATGCCCCACCGATGCACGGGCAACCAATCCAAAGTGCTGAGACGCCACTCTTGGAATCCATTGTGTTTAAATCGCTATGACATCCAACTTGTCTGAAGATGCCTCTGTTTGTCAATATTTGCATGTAGGATGATGTTGCCAAAACACCCCCCTCCTCCATCCCCTACCCGCATATCATCCTCTTCTCTTTCTCTCCACTGTATCACATGTGTCAGTGAGGAGCTAATCCGCACAGTCTATTTGCCCCCTTGTTTTGTTTGGTTTTTAATTTCACCGTTGTTGAAAAATTACACATAATTGCAGCCTACAAATGCTAATGCCTCCCCCTTCTCTCTCTCTCTCTCTCTCTCTCGTGTCTCTCTCAATCTCATTTTCACTCTCGTTTGCCCTAAGTCTCCTCTGCTATGCCCCCCCGCATCCCCCTTGTTGGCTGTCTCTTCTCTTCTGCTGCCAGTAATTGTTAGTGTTGAAGAACTTCTTTATCCTCAATAGAGGCTATCCTAACACTCAAAAACAGACCATTGTAATTTGCTGATTGACAGATTGACAGTTCACCCCAAATTTGTGATCCAAAAAGGACAAAAAGCACTGTAAAAGTACCAAAACCTTACATGGTATGGTGTTGGCATATGGCATCAATTTATTTTCTTTCACTTTTTCACCCTTCAGAAAAACAGACAACATAATACATTGTTGGAAATGAAAAGACATTCTTTAAAGTAACCAATAATATGCTGTTTTTTAAGTCACATGACCACATTTCGGCATGTTTCCTCATGATTTTATTTAATTTGATTTTTTTTATGCATCTTTGATGCGTTTATTAGATTGTTTACTGATCAACCTTATATAACATAGTTTTACAGAATATTTTGTAAATATGAACATATGGCAATGATGTACCACAATGGAATTTAACAAATTTTCTAGCTAGTGGCATGTATTACAGTATATATTATTGCTTTAATTAATTTATATGGGAGTCTTTACCATAATTGAATTGCATTTATGCATAAATAAGAAAATTTGTATTTCTTCTTTTCAGACAAAACTGAGCAATGTATTATTGAAAGGGCAACCACACAGTTAGCATTTCCAATCGACAACAGTGAGGATGAGCTATGCTTCATGACAGTGAAAATAATCAATGATGTTGAAGAACACATGATAATGATTCACTCAGTTTTAGATTGTAAGAGTTTCAAGGGTATAAATGTGGCAACTAATTAAAGATACATTCATTTAATTTGAAACATTGACCATTTTTAAGAAATAATATTTTGGGAAGACATTGTCCATTGTGGTACAGAGTCCCCTGTAATGTTTCCCAATTTTGATTTTTAATATTAATTTTTTCATGTTTTTTTGTTTGTTTTTGCTATTAGAGCTGTTTTATGTCAGAAAATCAAGTAGGAAAAATATTGAACTGTTAGATCTACATACCTACATTCACATTGCGACAAAGAGGATTTATAAATGAGAATAAAGGAATTAAGAGCAGAAGTCTTGCAAACCTGACCTTGGAAAACAACAGTTTTTAAGAGTGAGGTGTTGTGGGAGTCGAGTGAGACAGAGCAAGGCAGAGAGAGAGAAAGACAGTGAGGGAGGGTGTAAAGAGGTCATGAAAGTGGTTATGAAAGCTGTTCTGACCTAATCTTCAGTGTTTATGGCTTTTTGCAGTCGCTGTGATGCAGGCTGAAATTAGAGTGGGTGATGCCACTGCAGCAATGACAGCAGACAGGGAAGTCACTACAGTCAGGGTGGTCGATTTGAAAAGAAAATTCAAGGGGGATTGTGTTGTCAAAGATTTTTTGATGGGGGGTGGTGTTTAATACTTATGGGTCATTGACAAGTAACATAGTACAAGATGTTAAAATGAGAAATCTTTAAAAATCGAGTTTAAAACAAGTGTGTCAAGTTCTCAGAAATGTGATCTTCGTGTCCAATTTGCAGGGGCCCAACAGAAAGGCTTTATTTATATTCCATTATATTATCATATGTTGTATCATATATATATATATATAGATAGATAGATAGATAGATAGATAGATAGATAGATAGATAGATAGAGATAGAGAGAATAATATGCTATTGGTTGGAATAAAACGTTCCACCTGTAGAGTTCCCCTATAATCTGTCTTGTCTCCTTCCCTGTTAGCGACCCTCAACCCCCTCAACATAAGCGAAAGGGTCTGGCCTATCAGCTGCCCGTGGTGCAAACCGAGTACATGTCATGATGTAATTTGCTTACCTCGTTAATGTATCAACAGAAATGGGTCCAAAATCGGACATTCGAAAGGAGCAGAGAAAGGAGTGGGAGGTAGCATACAGTTTTTTACATAAGAAAAATGAGCCATGCATGTCAGTGTAGCTACTTAGGTGTATATTTATCTGATATTCATGTAAACATGGTCTAAAATTAACACCTGGCACACGCCAAATGCAGAAATAAAAATGCATTTGGCGAGAAATAAAACAGTAATATTCACCAGGTCGTAGGTCACATTATTAGCAACATTAGTCGTCATTATATGCTCTTCAATAAACAGTGAACAACAATCAGATGAGATCAAACTGTCAACATCAGCCTCATGAATCTTATGTACAAACATATTTTACTTCAGTAGAAAATTTACCATCAGATGTTTACATTTATGATGCCTAACTGTTGTAATGTCTAATGTGAAATGTTCCTCACATTAAGACACCAAAAGAATATGTGAGGAACAAAATCACCTGTCCTTGCGCTCAGATGCCATTGTCTATTTAAAGAGACAGTAACGATTGAGTTTCAATATAAATCATTGTAAATAGAACAATTTGTGCATGTAAACAACTAACATGTAACAGATATACAGTATATGCAAAATAATAAATGCAGTTTCAAGACATTTATTGTTGGAATACAATTTTTCAAAAGCTAAAATCAACCAATATGATGAAAAACTGACAAAATATAATTTGTAAAAGTAATATGTTCAGGTTGTACCTAGAAGGTTAGAAGGTCCCTTCATAATTAACAGCATGAGCTGAGAAATAATTTATTTTATATTTAAGTTCAATGGAAATTGTAACCAAAATTTACCTTGTATCTGAAAACCTGTAACAATACCCAGGTCAGCCCTAATTTTGGACCCTGTGTAAATATCAGTTAGCAAGTTAAGACTTCCTAAAACTACCTGAGAGCAGAAATGTCTCAGGATAGACAACCTGGCACTCTTCTCTTTTCATAAATGTTGTGATGACTTTGCCAACAAGAAAACTCATACATTTATACATGTATAATTTGTTTTGTTAGTAGGCTTTTTTTATATAATATGTTGCTTGATTCAAATAATATTGGCATTTGAAAATAAAAAGGTGTGAATTAGCACTGTTAAAAAATCCATCTAAAATGTTTATACTGGATTTGATCCCCACCACAAACCCAAATTGGTCAGGGTTGGTTTATAGCTTGAACAAAATGTGCCTTTTCATAAAAATGTCAAAATAAATATCAGATGTTCTTTAAAACTTCACACTCAGTCTTGAGGGTCTAAAGGGTTCCGCTCTGTCTTGTGGTTTTTATGGTCAACACAAACAACAAAATGGTTGGTTACACCTCGACTTTGATTTGGTGGATAAAAGTTTTTAAACATTTGATTCACTGTTTAACTTTTTAAGAAATAACAATAAAAGATTATTCTGCACTAGTCATGCCATTTCTTTTTTATTTCTTTTTTCAGGAATTTCAACTTTTAATGAGACTTTGGCTTTTTGTACTGTCTCTGGACACCAAATGACATTTGAATGTCAATATGACTTGAAAATAAGAAAATATGCTCTTCATAGAAGAGGTGCATTCAATTAAATGGTTTGTGTGAATTGCATTTTTATTTATTTTTGATTTAATAGATCTGGACAAAAATTATCGTCACTTCATTGACCCTTAGTTAGGACGCATGGCCATAATATGCAGCTGTTACCCTCTGTTATTGTATTTTATGATGAAAAAATTGTTCGCCCACTGACACAGACATGAATTTGTTTCTACACCAATAACTGATCTAGTAAAGGAAGTTTGGGCTGTTTCTATGAAGCATGCTTAAACAGTGGTTTAGAAAAGTTGTTCTACACACAAAAGCGTTTTATGGGTGGAACCATTACATTTTTAAATAAAACAAAAATGTCATGCTATAACTGTACACTTGTCATAGCAATATCTTACATTCTGTTTTCTTTCTCCCCAATTTAGAATGTCCAATTTCCAATGCACTTTAAGTCCTCATGGTGGCGTAGTGACCCGCCTCAATCCAGGTGGCAAAGGACAAATCTCATTTGCCTCTGCATCTGAGACCGTCATCTTATCACGTTGTTGAGCACTTTACCGCAGAGACATAGTGCGTGTGGAGGCTTCACGCTATTTTCCACGGAATCCATGCACAACTCACCACACGCCCAACTGAGAGGGAACCACATTATAGAGACCACAGGAAGGTTACCCTGTGTGTCTCTACCCTCCCTAGCAACCGGGTGAATTTGGTTGCTTAGGAGACCTGGCTGGAGTCACTCAGCACACCCTGGATTCGAACACGCAACACCAGGTTTGATAGTCAGTGTCTTTACTCGTTGAGCTACCCAGGCCCCGTTGTTTTTTTTTTTTTTTTTTTTTTTTTAAAGAAAGACAAAAGATTTCCTTGAACTGTTCTCTTGGCCATTTTGAAAGTGTGTGAAACTTTTGAAAACTTGCATTACCTTCAGAGGCATATCTTTCATGTGAAAACTAGGATGGACAAATCAACCCATTGCTAAACTCTGACATACCTCAGTGCTTACAGTGTTTTCAGAAAACCACCGTCATTTCGCATTACTTTTGATCATATTTAGATGTTAACAAACCCCTATCCCTGAGTATTAGCTTAAATTTGGTGTGACCCGCACTGTTTGTGCTATGGATTTTAATGATACATTCTAAATAATGCTTTTTTCTCATGGCGGATGATAAAAGGGTGAAAAAATCCAATGGATTTTAACTGAAGGAGCGAGCCATATCTAGGGATCAAAAGTAACAGAGGGTGTGCCCTTTTGACTTGGGCCAGTTAGAAACCATCCAGAACCCTCTAGCAAACACATAACTATGGCCTTGCAACCACGCACAACAACCTAGCGTCATGGTGGTGGGTTTTACATTGGCAGGCAGCACTCACATTTTCAACAGAAAATGTAAAAATCTATAATTTATAATACATCCTGTTTTGAACTAACTTTGTACATACTGAAACATGGTGCTTCCACAATCAAATTATTGGGCATTAGTACCATGCATCGATTCTATCAAATTAAGCCATACATATACACAGATTATGATTAGTGCGGAAGGAACATGTCTGCCTGCAAGAGGGGTTTTGTTCACCATCCGAGCACACCATCGTTACAAACTAATCAAAAGCAGGTATTGCTAAGAGCAACAAGAATAAGCCTAGCCGCGCAGGAAAAAAGTCAAACCACATTGTGGTTGACCACGCATGCCATTTTGTTGATGTAGATAGATGGAACGGGTCTCTCTGACTTGGAGCTGTCGGGGAAAGCAGAATAGAAACAATATTCTGTCTAGAGATGGCAACAGATGTCCTGATGTTGCATAGCGTAAAAGCTCTATTTATTCTGAGTGTGAAACACAGGGAGGGTCAAAACAAAATTTTTTGTGGGTCTTAAAGGACTAAACAGTTTCAGTTCTTCATATTATATAAGGAAAGTTTCAACAACGTTTTCAAATAATGTTTCAGTAACGTTATTTGAAATGTTATTTAAGTTAGTTTGCAAGATAGGGTGCATATTTTAAACTGGCACAAAATAGACGCATAGCAAACAGAAGAGCACTTGAGCACATTCCACAAGAATCATTATCAACAAAAGATACAAACTGACAATATTTATCATGTTGTTATAAATGTGTACAATAAATCATAAAAACAATTAGTATTTTGTTTAAAATGTAAATAAAGGAAACTTGACATCTGGCTAACTGTTCGAGGGGTGCCTAAAAACAATTCAGACTGATTTTACTATGAATTCGTTGACAGTAGGTCAAAAGTTCTTCAGCTGAATTTGGTCCGTGCTTACTGAAATTTTAAACACTGCCCCCAGTGGCTCAAGCTAAAAGTGTTGTTAAACATACGGACATGTGTAAGTTACAGTTTCCTGGTTAAACGTCCACAGAGTGGTGCTAAAGGCGTTAAACAGCGAGTTGTTTTTAGTTGTAAATGATAACCTAACCTTAAGTGGCTAAAAAAAGATGGACGACGCCCCTTCGCTCTTTTCCATTGGTGAGAACTGAAGCCACCAGTGTCCCGATATGGCACTGACATCTTGGGACTTAATTCTGCACAGTTGCGATTTCGGGACCAGACCTGCGGAGTAGTGAGCAGGAAGTAAAGCCGCAAAATCAAGGCCCCGCTCTAACTCTCGCTGAATCAATCGCAAGCACACGCCCCTGCAATTTTGACTTTTGACTTATGACGGTGTGAAATAATTAATTATAGAAATTTAGATATTAAATTTAAAGCTCCAATCTCCTCAGTCCTTCGAAGATCCCGAAAAAAAGTCAGTTGGTGCTTCAGTGACTACTTCGCTCAGAGAACCTGTCAATCACAGCTGTCACTCATGATGTCACAGCACCGTTTTTAAAACTAAAAACAAACTTATTTTGAAAACAAACACTTGAAATTACATCAACGTGATAGATACTACAGTAAATGACAGAAACTATCTTTGGAAAAAAGATATGTGAAGTGTAATTTAATTGTTTAGTTGGTCTCACGTCCCGTTGAATAACATGGGGAGGCGGGGTTTATGACCTATACTAGGACCAGTCACCGGGGGCGATCGAGACGTTTTGCTTCACTTTTGAGGGCTTGTGCGGCACACTTGATTTACACATGTCATTTAATGTGGTCAAGTCCTGTCCGGTCACCGAAAATGCATGTTAATACAAGGTGTAAATGGGGCCTATGTGTCCAAGATGGCATCCTCAACGCGTTGTTAATGAATGTTCCGGTACCCTGATATCGACCCCTTTCTGCCAAGTTACTGACAATTGTCTCCCATCAGACATCTTTGCATCTATTCAAAAGTGTTTAAAGGGGAGTCCCACGGGACCTGATCAGATTTCTTGTGGAAGTTGAAGACAGTACCTCCATGCGTTTGCAGGAGCGTGTGGTCAGAGAAGAGCCTGAAAGTCCAATGTGGATATCTATTTTTACAAGAATGGCAGAGCAAAACATGGACACTCTGTGTCATCAAATGGTCAATTTAAGTGTTAAGAAACTAACCTCAGACAAGTCAGAAGGGCATTGTGTCACGTGTCATCTGATAATAGCAATAACAGAAAATTTGTGTACATTTGTTGTCAAGAAGATAATCTCTGTCACAATCAGCGGGCAGGTTCGGGAAGAAAAACAGTCTCACACAGACCTCTAGACCTGTGTTCTGGTCCCGTGGAAATTAGGAATCAATGATAATCAATGATAAGCACAATTTAGAGACTGCATTTCCCTTCTAAGACTACATTTTTGATGGTTAAGTTTAGGGTTGGGGTTTGGGAGTTGGATTATCAAAATATGCATTCCTGATGACTGTTTTACCTCATTTATAACTAAAAACAACTCACTTTTGGCGGCACTCTGTGGACATTACTTCCGGAGTTCACACATGTCAATAATCCCTACAACACTTCCAGTTTTGGCCACTGGGGGCATTGATTTGAATTTTGGTAAGTATCCACCGATTTCTGCACCAGAATTTTCAACCTACTGTTGCCGAATTCACAGTAAGATAAGTCTGCTCTTTTGTGCAGATTGATCTCAGAGTGAACTCTGAAGTGGAAGGTTGACTTTTCTATAGCTAAATCCGATCCATGCTTACCAAAATTTGAAACACTGACCCCAGTGGCCAAAGCAGTAAGTGTTGTTGGTCGTATGGGCACGTGTTGGGTGTAATGTCCACGGAGGTGCAACAAAAGCAAGTTGTGAAGCGAGTTGTTTTCAGCTGTACAGGCTGTAATTCAGTGAAGAGGAATGCATATTTTATAAACGGAACCCCTAACTCAATCCCCAAACCTAAACCTAACGATAAGTGGAGCAAAAATATAATGATAAATCGGAACCTCAGAATAGTGCTCGTCACTAATTATGCAAACATGATTACTTCCTGGTTACAATGTGGCATCTGAACCGAGGTCTACCAGGCTGCTGATGCAACACACTTCCGGTCACGCCTCAAGGGAGGCTATGCATGCTGGAGCCGATGCAGAAATGTCTAATAGGAGATTGCAGTTGTCAGTGAGTTGGCATATTGTGGCTATTTCAAAGGTACTGGAACTTTCGGAAACAACATGCTGAATTCCCCTGTGATCATGTTGCTTTTGGTATTGTGTTTGGTTCCCACTTAATGTTAAATGTAAAGTCTGGGTCCTGAAGCAAAACCAGCTGAGAAACACTGTGTGAGATGACATTTGCAGTTTTCTTGTACAGTATGAAATGCCAGCCAAAGAATTTTCCTTGTCTCATTTTATGACGAATCGTCATGTGTTTTGTGCGATATCAAATCCTTTTTTTGGTGTTTTGCATTGTTGACCCTGTTTCTATGGGTCAGGCCAGCTAACAAGCTCTGATTGTTCCCTTCCAGGGCCTCAACACCCCTAAAAACTGTGCAAACAAACACACACACACACACACACACACACACACACAACCCTCCCCCACTGTGAGCAGAGGAGGCATGTAGACAAACCGCAGGCAGGGAGAGGTGCACAGGGCTAGGGCTGTACTATCCCTGATTACTGCAGGAAAAACACCACAGCCAAGCCATTTTTCTTGCTTTCGCTCTCACACACATACACAAGCACTCACGAACTGTTATCCTGAATGGTCAAATACATTCTTTCTCTCATTTTTATTCAACACACACAAATACTTGACTTCAATAACTAAGCATCCTTAAAAAAAGATACATTTATTTAAGCAAAATTTTGTAAGGTTTATGCATAAACTAGAAAAATTTATTTGACAATGCAGTAAAAAAAATTAAACAAAATTTAACAAAGTTAACAAAGTTTATTTTTCATCCGTTGGCAACTATTTTTTTATTTCTGAAAAAAATAAAAGTAAATGTATCTTAATTTAAAGATTATTAGATGTTTATACTGGAAAACAAAGCAAAAATTCTGATGAAGAAAATTATTTTTGTAGTGTACTACAAAACTGACAGCACACAGACACCAGCACACACACACACACACACACACAGGTGTTCATTATTTCACTAGAAACGCACACACACAAACATTCACTCACACATACTTTTCCAGTGACGTCCGAGCTCACACTCACCCTCCACACTGACATACAGATCTACTGCAGCGCTCCCGCTCACATACAACTTCACACACTCTTAAACACATAATACAATTACACACACACACACACATACATACATACATACACACACATACACACACACTGACACCTTTTTAATGACGATGCTTGTTTTTTTTGGTTTGTGTATTTTTTTTTAAATATACAGTATACAAGGTTGTGGAGTAACGGAATACATGTAACAGGAATACGTATTTAAAATACAAAATATTAGTAACTGTATTCCACTACAGTTACAATTTAAATCATTGGTAATTACAATACAGTTAAAGGTTTTCGAGAAATGTTGGTTGGTGGGTTTCATTACATTTATCTATGACTGGGAAGGTTAATGTTATTAAAATAAACTGCATTCCAAAATTTAACTACCTGCTACAGTCTCTCCCTGTAGACGTCCCCCTCTCTTATTTCAAGCAATTTGATAGCATAGTGAAGTCCTTTATTTGGAATGGTTTAATTCGAACATTTCTTAAAATGTTGCCTCAAGCATATGGCTGAACCTTAAATTACATATTAATAAGTCCCCTTTCTGTTGGTCAGAGTGGATTTTGAGGAAGGTTTCTACACTCGGTGATCTATATGAGAGTGTAGTGCTGAGATCTTTTGAAAATTTGGTTTAACATTTTAAGATTCCCAGATCTCAGTTCTTTAGGTATTTACAGCTGCACCCCCTAAAGCGGTAGATACTCTGGAAGTGGTGATTACTGCTTTTGGAAAAGGTCATGAAGCATCTGTGTATTACTCCCTGTTAATTCAGAGTCTGGGGGATGGAGCTTCGTCTTCCCAAAGAGATTATTGGAGAAGGATTTAAATTTGGTATTGGAGGAGGGAGTGTGGGCTAGAATCCTAAAAAGCATCAAGTCTGCATCTAGAGACGCAATGGTCCATCTGATGCAATTTAAGATTTAGCATAATTTCTACTGGACCCCCTCTAGATTGTATGGTTTGTGTCTTAAAGTCACACCCACCTGCCGGTGGTGCCAATCAGACGACGGGGACACAATACATGTATTTTGGGAATGTGTAAAGATCCAAGAATTTTGGTTGAGGGTTCAGAGCTTTATGAGTGAGGTGTTGAACACAGAACTTTCATTTAGCCCCAGACTCTGTGTCCTGGGTGATGGGATGACTCTGAACATCGGGGACAGATATTTAAAAAGTTGGGTCCTAGCCGGAGTCATGATTGCTAAAAGGAATCATCCTCAGTGGATGGAAGTCGACTGGGGCACCCTCATTTAGGGAGTGGTGCAGGAGGATGGTTGAGGTGGCAGTGTTTGAGGAGATGTATTTTTAATATGTGTATTTTGTCTTACTGTACTGGCAGAATTTGTATTGTCAAAACAAGTGAAAAAAATCTATGAGTAATCCCAAGGAATACATTACAAATTGGTGGTGGTGTAGTGGTCTAAGCACATAACTGGAAATCTGGTAATCAGAAGGATGCTGGTTCAAGCCCCACAGCCACCACCATTGTGTCCTTGAGCAAGGCACTTAACTCCCTGTAATAAGGGCTCTGTAAGTCGCTTTGGATAAAAGCATCTGCCAAATGCATAAATGTAAATGTAAATATAATGCAGGATAATTTGTATTAGACTGTAATATAATACTACAGTGCTGCATAAATAACAGTAGAAAGTTGCATATGCACACTGCATCTCCTTATTTGCACAAAAATTTGCCCCAACATACCGAATTCTGTATAAGCGCCACCTCAAATGTTCATGTCCCGATGAACACTTTATGGTTAGGTTTAGGTTTGGGTTGGGGGATCAACATAGGAAAAACCATGAAAACATAGATTGTCGGTTTACATTTACATTTATGCATTTTGCAGACACTTTTATCCAAAGTGACTTACAGAGCAACCTGGAGATAAGTGCCTTGCTCAAGGACACAATGGTGGTGGCTGTGGGGATCAAACCAGCGACCTTCTGATTACAAGTTTACCAGTTATGTAGACCTCTACACCACCACCACTCCAACAGCACTGGTTTGTTTATTTTTTATATGGGGAAAAGGTGTTACGTTTTTGTACGAGCCAACTCATGATGTTTTACGATTTCGGCATGTAATGCAAATTATTACAAATTGTCATGAGACCAGGTTGGTAGTTCCAGCTGTTGCCACATGGAGGTGGGGGGTAGTGTGTGTGTTGGGGGCTGTAAGTTTTTGGAAATTTCGGAAGGCAGAGATAGATTTTAGTAAGCAAAAGCGTAAACATTGGCAATATTCTTAGAAAAAAGGCTACTGTGTGTAAATATGAACCTATGTTAGAGTTTAAATTGTTTAACAGTCTTGATATTTATACATTTATATGTACATTATATCATCAAACTAACCAAGATTTATATACATAAGTTCAAGCAGCATATATCTAAAATTGGTTTACATAACCAATGTCTCCTTTACAAAAAAAGTACTATGGCTGGACTATTAAAACAGTATGAAACAGTGATTGTCTTGTGCTAGAAACATACTCAATGAAAGTATGCAAATGTAGACGTGCATTCTTGGCCTGCAGATAGCAAACATACTGTCCCGTTGTGCACAATAAACGTGCATTCTTGCATTACTTTTGATGTAACGAACCTCATTACGCAATGGTGAGATAAAGTTACCTTCAAATATCTATCCCACCAAACCAGATGTGTTGTTATTCATGTAACTAGCTATGACCACATATACAATTTAGCTAACTTGCTCAGCAAGATTCTCTTCAGATTGTTGCTTCTCCATGACAATAGCTAACTTGAAAAAGAAAACTGAAAAAATTATTTAGAAGAAGAGGGCCACACTGAAAGACCAGTGTATGGCAACTTAGTGGCATTCTTTGCCCAATCAATCCCCAAGAATCTCTTAGGACTGTTGTGTCTGTTTTCAGTGATCACATTCCTTAGCCTTGCCACTGCCCTCTGTAGCCCTTTAATACTTATGCCATGTTTATCAGCCCTTTGTGATCCATCTGTTGTGCTGACTGCAGCTCAGGACCACCTCTAGTGAAGGTGTGTGCCAGCGTTCTCTGTCTTCTAAGAGCCTTCCTAAAGCATTCCATCCTCCTCAACTTGCCCCACACATAAATATTCACTCCTGTTTACATCTGTGCAAGCATTTAAATGACTGCGTGTGTGTATGCACAAGATGTGTTTCACTAGGAATTGCTGTCTGCTGTGTTTTTGTGCCTTAATAGCCATAATAGGATATATAGAGAGTCTTGCTGAGCAAGTTAGCTAAATTGTATATATATTTAAAGCTAATTACCTATTACCTATATTTGATGGTAACTTTATCTCTTACATTCATATATATATTCAGTGATGATTTTCAAAAAAATAAGATCATGAAACATCATAAAAAATTTGGGTTTCCCAGTTTTCTTGTCCTCCTGAAAGCTTCATAAATGCTTCTTCTTCATCATTGCCTCAGAAAGATATCACCCGATGTTCCCTTTTAAGCTGCACACATGCATGGCCACATGATTATGATTTGCTCTTTTGTGCAGACAGAAAATAAATTCACACAGAAGGCAGACTAAAATATGTGGAACAAAGCTAGGGATTTCTTTAATCAGAGCTAAATGAATGATCATTTATGAGTCCATCTCTATGTGCACTGATTTTCTGTATGGAACTGAAGCTGCGAGAAATCTTGTCTGTAAATACACACAGCTGATTAATTTGCAAGAGAATGACCACGTCATACAATAATACAGAATAATATCTGCATACAGAAGCCCACAGAGAACATGCATTATTAGGCCATAAACATCCTTTAAGCAAGTATGTGTAAGCAGATGTGAATGCTTGACCAATCTTGAACAAGTTTAACGTTCTTGAATTAGGGACCGTTCACACTTTTAACTTGACATGGTGTCTAAAAAAACGAGAGGAAAAAAAAAAAACGCAGCCCAAAGACGTCCGACATACCTAGAGCAAGTTTACAAAGAAAATAATTGCATAAAAAGGTGTAAAGGTGCCCTTGCTGTGTCAGCAACACACTTCGTTACTCAAAGTGGTCATAGTACCAAAAGACAGTGCCAGTAAACTGGATGTGTTATTATTCAGGTAAGTTCTGGTTATCATGACAGTTGTTACTTCAAAGAGAAAACTTACTGTAGACCGTCAGTTCACACTAGTCTAATAGAGCCCCTTGTGACAAAGTTGAGAATACAAAACTTTCGTTATGATATGCGTTACAACACAATAGTAGTAAAATTATTTTAGAATGTACAGTATAGGTACTCTCTCTCTCTCTCTCTCTCTCTCTCTCTCTCTCTCTCTCTCTCTCTCTCTCTCTCTCTCTCTCTCTCTCTCATATATATATATATATATATATATACACTCACCTAAAGGATTAGGAACACCTGTTCAATTTCTCATTAATGCAATTATCTAATCAACCAATCACATGGCAGTTGCTTCAATGCATTTAGGGGTGTGGTCCTGGTCAAGACAATCTCCTGGGAAAGGAATGGGAAAGAAAGGTGATTTAAGCAATTTTGTGCGTGGCATGGTTGTTGGTGCCAGACGGGCCGGTCTGAGTATTTCACAATCTGCTCAGTTACTGGGATTTTCACGCGCAACCATTTCTAGGGTTTACAAAGAATGGTGTGAAAAGGGAAAAACATCCAGTATGCGACAGTCCTGTGGGCGAAAATGCCTTGTTGATGCTAGAGGTCAGAGGAGAATGGGCCGACTGATTCAAGCTGATAGAAGTGCAACTTTGCCTGAAATAACCACTCGTTACAACCGAGGAATGCAGCAAAGCATTTGTGAAGCCACAACACGCACAACCTTGAGGCGGATGGGCTACAACAGCAGAAGACCCCACCGGGTACCACTCATCTCCACTACAAATAGGAAAAAGAGGCTACAATTTGCAAGAGCTCACCAAAATTGGACAGTTGAAGACTGGAAATATGTTGCCTGGTCTGATGAGTCTCGATTTCTGTTGAGACATTCAGATGGTAGAGTCAGAATTTGGCGTATGAGAACATGGATCCATCATGCCTTGTTACCACTGTGCAGGCTGGTGGTGGTGGTGTAATGGTGTGGGGGATGTTTTCTTGGCACACTTTAGGCCCCTTAGTGCCAATTGGGCATCGTTTAAATGCCATGGCCTACCTGAGCATTGTTTCTGACCATGTCCATCCCTTTATGGCCACCATGTACCCATCCTCTGATGGCTACTTCCAGCAGGATAATGCACCATGTCACAAAGCTCGAATCATTTCAAATTGGTTTCTTGAACATGACAATGAGTTCACTGTACTAAAATGGCCCCCACAGTCACCAGATCTCAACCCAATAGAGCATCTTAGGGATGTGGTGGAACAGGAGCTTCGTGCCCTGGATGTGCATCCCACAAATCTCCATCAACTGCAAGATGCTATCCTATCAATATGGGCCAACAGTTCTAAAGAATGCTTTCAGCACCTTGTTGAATCAATGCCACGTAGAATTAAGGCAGTTCTGAAGGTGAAAGGGGGTCAAACACAGTATTAGTATGGTGTTCCTAATAATCCTTTAGGTGAGTGTATGTGTATGTATGTATATATATATATATATATATATATATATATATATATCCATCCATCCATCCATCTTCAACCGCTTACCCGAAGTCGGGTCGCGGGGGCAGCTGCTCCAGCAGGGGGCCCCAAACTTCCCTATCCCGAGCCACATTAACCAGCTCTGACTGGGGGACCCTGAGGCGTTCCCAGGCCAGTGTGGAGATGTAATCTCTCCACCTAATCCTGGGTCTTCCCCGAGGCCTCCTCCCAGCTGGACGTGCCTGAAACACCTCCCTAGGGAGGCGGACAGGGGGCATTATTACCAGATGCCCAAACCACCTCAACTGACTCCTTTCGACGCAAAGGAGCAGCGGCTCTACTCCGAGCTCCTCACAGATGACTGAGCTCCTCACCCTATCTCTAAGGGAGAAGCCCGCCACCCTTCTGAGGAAGCCCATTTCGGCCGCTTGTACTTGTGACCTAGTTCTTGACCATATGTGAAGGTAGGAACAAAAATTGACCGGTAGATAGAGAGCTTTGCCTTTCGGCTCAGCTCTCTTTTCGTGACAACAGTGCGATAGAGCGAGTGCAATACCCCGGCCAACCTCCCGCTCCATTGTCCCCTCACTCTTGAACAAGACCCCGAGGTACTTGAACTCCTTCACTTGGGGCAATACCTCCTTCCCTACCTGGAGTACGCACTCCATCGGTTTCCTACTGAGAACCATGGCCTCAGATTTAGAGGTGCTAATCCTCATCCCAGTTGCTTCACACTCGACTGCCAAGCGATCCAGTGAGAGCTGAAGGTCACGGACCGATGATGACATGAAGAGAACATCATCTGCAAAAAGCAGCGATGAGATCCCCAGCCCACCGAACCGCACACCTTCCCCACCCCGACTACGCCTCACAAACAGGATTGGTGACAAAGCGCAGCCTTGGCGGAGACCAGCCCCCACATGGAATGAACACAGCTCTCGCTTTGGATGTACAGGGATTGGATCGCCCTAAGAAGGGACCCCCCCACCCCGTACTCCCGCAGCACCTCCCACAGTCTCTCCCGGGGTACCCGGTCATACGCCTTCTCCAGATCCACAAAACACATGTAGACCGGATGGGCATACTCCCAGGCCCCCTCCAGAATCCTTGCGAGAGTAAAGATCTGGTCCGTCGTTCCACGGCCAGGATGAAAACCGCATTGTTCCTCTTCAATCCGAGGTTCGACAATCGGCCGAACCCTCCTCTCCAGCACCTTGGAGTAAACTTTACCAGGGAGGCTGAGAAGTGTGATACCCCTGTAGTTGGCACACACTCTCTGATCCCCCTTTTGAAGAGGGAACCACCACCCCGTTCTGCCACTCCTTAGGCACTGTCCCAGATTTCCACGCAATGTTGAAGAGGCGTGTCATCCATGACACCCCCTCCACATCCAAAGCTTTCAGCATTTCTGGTCGGATCTCATAAATTCCCGGGGCTTTGCCACTGCAGAGTTGTTTGACTACCTCAGTGACCTCCCCCAGGGAAATAGAATCTGATCCCCCATCAGCCTCCGGCTCTGCCTCTAGCATAGAGGGCGTGTTGGGATTTAGGAGTTCTTCAAAGTGCTCCTTCCACCACCCAATAACCTCCTCGGTTGAGGTCAACAGCGTCCCATCTTTGCTGTATACAGCTTGGATGGTTCCCCGTTTCCCCCTCCTAAGGTGGCGGATGGTTTTCCAGAAGCACTTTGGTGCAGACTGAAAGTCCTTCTCCATGGCTTCTCCGAACTTTTCCCACACCCACTGCTTTGCCTCCCTCACGGCCGAGGCCGCAGCCCTTCGCGCCTGTCTGTACCTTGCAACTGCCTCCGGAGACCTCCGGGACAACAAATCCCGGAAGGCCTCTTTCTTCAGTCGGACGGCTTCCCTGACCACCAGTGTCCACCACGGTGTTTGAGGGTTATCACCCCTTGCGGCACCTAAAACCTTGAGGCCGCAGCTCTCCACCACGGCTTCGGCAATGGAAGCTTTGAACATTGCCCACTCCGGTTCAATGTCCCCAACCTCCGCAGGGATACCTGAAAAGCTCTGCCGGAGGTGTGAGTTGAAGATCTCGTGGACAGGGACCTCCTCCAAACGTTCCCAGTTCACCCGCACTACTCGCTTGGGCTTCCCAGGTCTGTCCAGAGTCTTTCCCAACCCCCTGACCCAACTCACCACCAGATGGTGATCGGTTGACAGCTCTGCCCCTCTCTTCACCCGAGTGTCCAAAACATATGGCCTCAGATCCGACAACACGATTACAAAATCGATCATCGACCTTTGGCCTAGGGTGCTCTGATACCATGTACACTTATGAGCATCCTTATGTTCGAACATGGTGTTTGTAATAGATAATACATGACTAGCACAGAAGTCTAATAACAAACATCCACTTGAGTTTAGATCGGGGAGGCCGTTCCTCCCAATCACGCCTTTCCAGGTGTCCCTGTCATATATATATATATATATATATACTGTATATTCTGTAAATATGTTATCAAACCTCATTTAACTCATAAGTATTATAATTACATTGACTTTAAATGTGGCAGGGCACTCATAAAGACCCATTAAGAATACTGCCAAGACTGCTATCAAAGCAAATCTGTTTTCCTCCTCCCCCTTTACGTTTTGTGCAATCAACAAACCATTGCTATCTGTGGCTATGTCTGTATGATTAATTTAAAGACAACCAGGGCCCAATTGATTATCGTCTCAGTGTCCAGGTCTCAAATAATGAGATTTGGCTCAATTAGGCTTCTTTCAAGGTGTGAAAGTAGAGTGAAGAGGCTGAAGAGCCAGAGGCAGCTAATCCACACGGCTCTTGGTCTGAGCTAGTGGATTATAACTACTGCTGTTGTTTATCCTGTTCATACAGGAGCCATTTGCACCACAGACACCTCCTCAAGAGATAACATCTCATCTGGGGAAAGCCAGGGAAACGTGTCAGAGAATGTTGTGTGACAAAAAGCAGAACTCAGATTTTTCCAATAGGACTCATCGCAGCCCAAGTGTGTTTGGATTCTGGATGTTTTGGACGATCAACTACAGCATAGCACTAGTGTAACCAGTCCTGCTCGACCCGCTCCAAGCGGGATTCAACCCGGCGTCTCCGGTATGGGAGGCAGATGCCCTAACGAGGAGGCTAAAGGCTACAGCCTCTAGCATCAGTTGCTAGTGCGCCTCTTGAGGCCAGGGGAATGAGGTTTACACATACTGCACAGCTATCACATTCCAGCTGGCTCCCGATACACTAGCAATGCCAAGGCTGAGGGGTTGATTCCCAGGAAACACATATGTGTACAGATGAAATATACAGGTAGTTACTTTAGGTTAATTTAGTATGAATAATTATATGAAAATAACACATTAAAAAGACATACAAAATTAATCGTGCCCCCTGACCCCTTACGTCATTTCAGTGAAAAAATATTTTCTTACCATCAGAGCAATTGAAGCTTGTGAAGTTCATGTTAATTCATGTTTTTTACGAACCGCGTCAGGAAGGGCCAGTCAGCGCACATCAATAAACCTCGCAAACAGCATAGCAACAGAAGGAGAGTCGGACGAGGTGCGATAGAATGCAGGGATTTCAAGACCAATTTTCTAAATTTCAACTACTTCTAACTTGACACAATGTCCTAAAAATGCAGCATTTATGACACTGAAAAACAGTGAGATGCTTCAAAAGCATTCATCTGACGTACATACATAGACTGATAAATATAATTAGCTCAGATGGGATGCATTCATGCATCCTGTGAGGTGAAAATAAATTGCTTTCTACTGTCTTGGTCAATGATATGGGAATACATTGTTTTGTATTGTCTAATAAGTGCTCTTCTCGTCTGCCACAATAATGCATTTCAACTTGAATATCTGAACTATTATATTTATTACAGACAGACAGACAGATACAGTCAGATAGATAGATAGATAGATAGATATTTTATTGAATTATCTTTATTTATTTAGCAGTCTTTCTCAGCAAATATGGATAGGTGAATAATAGCTTTCAATTAATTAATTGGCATGTTATGCAATTAAGTCGACTAAAATCGATTGACAGCCCTAGTTTAAGTCAGATTACATAAATATTTGGTTTTACACACCTTGTTTATAAATGTCTAAAATTGATTTCAAACAGGGTTCTTGAACACTCTTACTGTGCCATTGGTTAGATTCCCACCATTTGTTCAGTTGTTTCTCGCTAATTATCAGCTAGAATATGATATTATGGACTAACCAGAAATTCCACACCAATATACAAACTAACAAAGTAAATATAAAGCTCACTCTTTCTGTGACGTCATCCAACTTCTAAAAGAATTACATCTTATCCAGACATGCCGAAATGTTTTGGTTTGATGCATGGTTTCTTCATCAAGGAAAAGTAGAGCAAGAGCAAGTTTTTACCAGCTTACCACAGGTCTACCATCCTCTAGCCCAAACCTCTACCCTTGAGAGAGCAAAAGTGAACTCGTCCCAGCCTCATTGGGGTGTTTTTTTAGGGGATACATGGGGGACCTATTTACTTTTATGGCCTGTGTTCTAGGCCTATAGAGAGGATGTTTCATGCTCCCAATATGGGACAGATCCTCCAGGCCCCACTGCTGGCAGCAGCTTTTATTTGATGTGGATGTCTCGTGTTGGGTTTCAGCACCAGCTGAACATATGATCTCCATTATGGCTGGAGTTGGAGCGGATGGTGGTTGCTGACTGGTGATGCTGGACAGATAAAGCTGAAGCGAGGCGTTAATACAGACCACGCTGACATCCACTGCCAGACTGGGGGTAAAAGTCGACAGCTAAATCTGACATCAAACATACATTGTATATTCAGAGAAATTCAAGATGGGGTTTTATCTATGAGCTGAATTGTTGTATAAAAAAATCTGATGGGTCTTGTAGAGGGGAGATGTGTGGTGGTGTAGGTCATTGAAATCTCACCATACCACCGCTGTTCACTGGAGCGGTACAGATCTCAAACAAAATACATTACAGCCATGTAATGAATAACAGAGAAAAAATGTTTTTATTAGAAAAGTAACTTGGAGAAAAAAATTAGTCTCATGACAACTTTGTACAAGATGGAAAATGGAAAGATATCATATTTGGATTGTAAGATAAGGTTTTATTTCCAGAGCCCAACCAATCAACCAAATTTCAAATCAATACAATACAGGCATCACATTTTATCCTGCCTCCTGTCCAACACTTTATTTAAGAAAGGAAATCTGAACAAATTTAGTGACTGTTCCATATTTATTTATGCACTACAAAAAAAACTAATATATGTCAATAACCTGTAAAATGCTTCCCTCGTCTAATTTCAAACCTTATGTTTTTGTTCTTCTGTCGAACACAAAAGTTATTTTCCTATTAAAATCATGGTTTAGGGTGTGACTTTATGGTTAGGTTTAGTTGTGGGGTTATGTTAGAGGTTAAACTTACGAAAATTCATATGGACAATTGTTCAGAACCCCAGTGTATCCCTTTCATCAGCACTGTAGGTCCATACAATGCAAGTGAATGGTGATAAATTAATCAAATCAAATCACTTTATTGTCACACAACCATATGCACAAGTGCAACACTGGGTGAAAGTATTGTGTGCAGTTCTGAGCAACATTTTACATTTATTTACATTTATGCATTTGGCGACTTACAGTGCACTTATTACAGGGACAATCCCCCCAGAGCAACATGGAGTTAAGTGCCTTGCTCAAGGACACAATGGTGGTGGCTGTGGGGTTTGAACCAACAACCTTCTGATTACCAGTTTACCAGTTATGTGGTTTAGACCACTACACCACCACTCCACATAGTAGTCATGACAGTGACGAGACATATACCAATTTACAATAAACTACAGATTTACACAACACAATTTACATATCTAATGTACACATGATTACATAAACAATAATAGTATACAATGTACAGTAAATAATACACACAATATGGAATACACGTACAATAATACAAAAAAAAACGTATAGATCAGACCATTGTAGCTCCAAAAATCACATAAAGAAAACATCCTAATCCATATGACTCCAGTGGTTAAATAAATATCTTTGGAAGCGATATAATAGGTGAGGGTGAGAAACAGATTAAAATGTAAGTAATTTTTTCATCCAAATCTCCACTTTCACTTTTGTATCTGAAAGTCACATGTGGTGCCTGTTTAGTTTCACTTTCACATCTGAAAGTGAAAGTTAAAGTGGAGATTTTTAGTAAGAAAGGACTTAAAGGAATAGTTCACCCCAAAATAAAAATCCTCTCATCATTTACTCATGCCATCAGAGATGTGTGTCATCTGCTGACCTCAAATGAAGATTTTTAGAAGAATGTCTCATCTATTTTGGTCCATACAATGCAAGTATGTTCATGCTCAAAAGTAAATTAGCACAAAAGTAATTTGGGTTTTAAAAAAGTTGTGTTTTTGGAGATGCACATTCTTCATGTATACCGCCCCCTACTGGGCAGGGAGAAGATTTTCTAGCAAGAAAGTACTTAAATATTGATCTGTTTCTCAACCACACCTATCATATCACTTCTGAATATATGGATTATAACACTGGAGTCATATGGATTATTTTTATAATGCCTTATTGTGCTTTTTGGAGTGTCAACGTTTTGGCACCCATTCACTGACATTGTATGGACCTACAGAGCTGAAATATTCTTCTAAAAATCACAATTTGTGTTCTGCAGAAGCATGAAAGTCGTACACATCTGGGATGTCATGAGGGAGAGTAAATGATGAAAGAATTTTCATTTTTAGGTGAACCATCCCTTTAAATTTTGTTCTGTTTCTCACCCACACCAATTATATTGTAACCGTTTATTGAACATTGGTGTCTTCTGTCACATTGCTCTTGCTGCCATTTTAAAAAGCAATAAGCACTCGAGTCCATGTGTTAGATGCGTTACAAAAGACCCTACTTCCTATTGTAAAATCACTATAATGCACAGCCTCTTGTGGGTTTTTGCTTTATTATTTAAAACCCACTGAATAATTAATGAGACTAATGTCATAATTCTGTATTTCAATGTGAGCTCTGCAAATGAAGTAGTGGAAATCTGTGTTTCTGCACAGCACAGGCTACAAGATTCAGGAATCGGCAGATTTATCCAGATTAACCCTGATTTATAAGAGATGTCGTGCACAGAGATTACGGATGCTGCTTATGGAACAAGTGCAACGAGACTGCATAAATATAAATTGTGATCTATCTACCTATTTGTGAATTCTTATTTGTGCCAGATTCATCTAGTTCCCGTAGCATGACTCTCTAATGATGTACTGGTCTGATTTGTGTTCGTTAAGTATGTAAAATGAAAATCATATGCGTTATAAATGACAGAACTAATAAGGGAAGTCTCGCTGTTATTACATTGTAACAAACACGTTATAACGTCCAAGTAGAACACATTTAAAACGGCTATCTATTCATTCAATTACAGAAATGTTTGGATTATTATCTACATTTAAAATCTCTATCATATCTAGAAGGTTGCTTTATTTTATATATTTAACTCGATGATAGTATATCTCTCTGTATTACCGTCGGCCATCTATTGTTTGTCCTCCGTTTATAATCTGAAATATATAGATCTCATTTCCATGTTATGATGAGACAGAAACATTCACATTTATTGAGTCTTCATTCAAAGCCCATTCTCTCCGTTAAATCAGAAGGGCACAATATTTTATAACGCTCCCTTATCAGCTTCAGGGTTTAGTTATTTACTTTAAAATGGACTAATTTCTTATTCTAGCAGAGGGGGGAGCGACCGCTGACTTGAACAGCTGCTTCATGACCCAAAAAACTGTCAGTCTTTCCCTGGAATAAATTGTGGAATGTTCCATTTCTCGAAGGAGGGTGGAGAGGCTGCGCGGAGAGAGACGGAGAGAAGACAACCCGCATTAATTAAGACAGGGTTTGCTTTCTGAAACAAATATGCATAAAAGATAGTCCTAAACACATATCTGATTATTTAGAGGCAGAATATGAGTGGTATTTGCCCAGTTAAAAGTTTCTGTTTTCTGGTGTACACCTCGACTCTTTCGTGCTCCGATTCGGGTAGGCTCATAGTAGAATTAATTCACAGAGAGGGGAGCTTGAAACCGTCCTCTCATGCTCGCGCGCGGAGTTTGGTGAATGGCGTGTTGGGTATCCAGAGCTAAACTCTGGGTGTAAGATGTGTGATAAACTGTCCATAGCCTCACTCAGTCGTATATACCCATGTAGTGCGCTGGAGACATATACATTTATATTGAGATATTTCGTCATTAAACGTGCGTTTAAGATTTAGAGCAACATACAACCCGCGCGCTCGTCGCTCGTTTAGCTTCGGAAACAGAAACATGTGCGCGTCCTTTGTTTAGAAAGTTACAACTTAAAGTTTCACCTAATTTCAAATGCTCTTGCATGTTTTAGAGCTCTAATATGAGTGTTTACAATGTTGTTAATATTTAAAAAGAAACGTGAATCCACACAGGTCCGTTACACTTCGTTAATTTGATTGACAGGCGTCAAGTACTTCTCATGCAACTCCTTTGTGACGTCATGCGTCGTTGCTCTCATGAATTATGTATGTTATGCATATTTAGGAAAGGGAAAGGATGATATTGGATGTGTACTTTTAGGTTTCTCCTAGATTGTTGTGATATCTTCTCACCATATGCATACACTCATGCAATGGCACATACATTAATATGATGGAGTATTTCCCCCCTTAGTTATGCAAGCTACCGCTTAAAATATACACACATTCTCTCTAAAAATAAATAAATCTCTATGAGCGAGAACATTTGCTTTCAAAAAGTTTAGAAGATGCATCACTCATGTTGTCATTCTTTAAGCTCTAGACACCCTATGGAATAAGTAGGGTATGCACGATATAGATGTGGTTTATTTATGCTATATGATTGCAATGTCTTATGACAAACTACAGTAATGTATACGTATGTGATATATATATATATATATATATATATATATATATATATATATATATATATATATACACACACATACACACACACACACACACACACAATATTTGTATATGCGATTAATTGTGATTAATCGGGACACTGATTTGATTAAAAATGTTAATCAATTGACAGCTTGACAGTTAATCAATAGATTAGAATTTAATCGCATATTCAAATATTTGCTGAGAAAGTCCCTCATATAACAATAATTCAATATATAATGATGAAATAATTATACATATTTATCTTTAAATATTAAAAAATTTAGATTTTTTTTTTTTAAGGTAATCCTTTTATGTCAAATTATTATTAGTCAAGTCAAGTCAAGTCAAGTGGTTTTTATTATAATTGTTTTAATCAATTAAAGCCAAAGTATGAAATTTCTGCACCACTAGTGCAAACAAATGAAATTGCAAAATAAACTTGTTTTCAAAACAGCTTTCTGAATGCGCCCCATGTCTACTGTTGGTCAAACAAAGAGTTAGTCCCGCCCTCAACTCACGCCATTGGTTGAGTAATGTTGTTTGGGTGGGTTTAAGTGGGTTGTTCAAAACAAACAGCAATTTTCATAGCACAACAGAAAGACAGTGCTTACAGTTTTCAAGAAAATGAACCAGTGAATGGCTTAATAATAGTTGTCTTTGCATAATAAGCTGGGATGAAGTATTTTAACACAGAAAAAGTTACATCAGCTTTAACATAAATTATCAATATTAACTGCATTGAGTATTTATTACCTTTTACTAATAAAATTATTTCAACATCAACATGTACTTAATGTAATAATATATATGATTTGGTCTAAATAGAGGAATTCATTATGGGGGTATTTTTTGCACATATATTTTGCATTTCGTGGACACTTTTGTTACTTTCAGAGGCATTTATTATTGACTCTGGTGTGTATGTTGTCAGAAATGAGTTGCTCACAATTCTATTCTAAATGTATTCTTGATTATTGCTGTGTCATATAGCTCACATATGAACACAAACACATTTTAATGCCCCTCCTTGAGCATTTTTGGTGGTCCTTAAATGGTTTACCACATTCGCAAAAACATATTCTGAAAGCACCTACTTATGCATACATGAGATGATTCTGGAAACAACCTGATTTGACATTACTAGTATCTTTCGCTGTTTTTCTCTCACTCCATCTCTTTCACTCTCTTTCATTACCTTGTTCATTTCTACCAGCATGGTTATTTTCACAGGGCCATGTGTGGCAGTGGGTTTGGCTCTTCAATGCATTGCAGGCTGACTTCACCAGCGGAGTAGGGCTGATAAGTCTCCAGTCTCCACATCTCAGCAGCAATAAAGATACATCTCAAACCCAACTCTACTGCGCCGCCTGTGGTAGGACATATGAAGTGCAATGCAGTGCTTTGAACCGCTACACATAATGATTGACTTGTTGGCACAGTATACTTAATTGGAATTGTGGTTAACCACCTCATACCTGCGTCACTTTCAGATTAAAGATAAGGACCCTTGACGTGGAATGAACATAATACAATTCTATTCATGTAAACAAGCTACAGACTTCATGTTTAAGATGTACTTTGACTGCACTGTCTTCAAGGAATAAAAGTTCAGCTCAATCGACAGGATTTGAGGCATAATGTTGATTACCAAAAACATTGATTTTGACTCGTCCCTCCTTTTATTTAAAAAGCAAAAATCTGGGTAACAGTGAGGCACTTACAATGGAAGTGAATTGGGACAATTCTAAAACCTTAAAATACTCACTGTTTCAAAAGTATAGCCACAAGACGTAAACAATATGCATGTTAGGATTTTAGTTCGAAAAAAGGGGAAGAGGGAAGAGTCCAAATTATTTTATGTTGTAATGAACATTATGCCACAAATGCCCCAACAGGGGCGGAGCCAGAAAGGTGGCACGGGGTGGCATGTGCCACCCTAAAAAAAAAAATTGCCACACCAAGTCGGACACCGCGCCCATCCTGGAGATGATTTGCAACAGCTTAACCCATCTGTGTCCAGCATGGTCCAAAACAAAATTCCATCACAATCCCCACCGTCAGACAAAATGAGAAATTACTGGATGCCACCCCGGGCAAAAAAACGTAGACACGCCCCTGGCAGTCGACTGAACTTAACTTGTATTGAACCTGGAATACTTTTAAAAATACACTCCCATTTTTTACAACCGAATTGTCATTACATACTGTGAAAAATAATGATATATTATTTAAATTATGAAATAGTAAGTTTCGCATTTTCTTTGCTGTAATACAGTAAACGGGGGGAATTTAATTGTCATTTAAAAAACCTTAAAAAGAATATTCCCGTTTAATATAAGTTAAGCATAATGTTGATTACCACAGAAAATTATTTTGACTCGTCCCTCGTTTTTTTAAAAATCACTGATACAATAAGACACTTACAATGGAAGTGAATGGGGTCAGTCCATAAACATTCACAGTGTGAAACACACACTGTTTCAAAAATAAAGCCACAAAGTGAAAAAATTATACATGTTAACATAAGTTTAGTGTTACAAGATTGCTTTCAGGGTTTACAGTGTTGCGTTGTCATGGCAACAAAGTTGCAATATTGGATCGGATTAGTAAGCAATTTTATGACACTTTATGTCATATCACGTTATGGTTATGTCTTGCAGATAAACTTTTGAAACAATGTGTTTTTTAATGTTTAAGGACTGGCCCCATTCTCTTGCATTGTCAGTGCCATACTGTAACCAAGTTTTGTTTTTGTTTTTTTGTAATAAATTCGGAACAAGTAAAAAAAAATATTTTTATGGTAATAAATATAATTTTATTCAGTTACATTCTTTTGCTTAGGCTTAATTTATTTATTTTTGTATGCAAAACAATTGTTTTCTTTTGATCTTGGGGTAAAATGTGACCTGGACATATTTCTGCTAGATTCACTCCTAGATGTATTCTCACCCCAGGTGGAGCAAGCCGCTCTATTCAGTACCCAGCACAGGTCTCCATTGCAAAGTGTGATGCACTGTGGGATAGCGCTCAGTCCACACGTATGGGGGACAAACAGAGCAGAACAGGCCATTCTCATTCAATGAGGAGTTCATGTAGGTTTGTTATTAGCTTTGTGCGTTAGCATTGAGTCAGATGCTTTAGGAACTGACCGTGTGAGTCATATGCAAACAAATCTATCTTTAGTTGGGTTTCTGTAGTCCCCAGCAAGCATATTGTGTGGCTTTGAGAGGCACAACGACTGTTTGCACAGCAGCACAATAGTCTCTATCTGGTATCCTCATCCACAGGTTAATACTAAACTCAGATGACTAGATAATGCAGAGCAACTAGATCGCCATCTGAAATTCACGTCATCTCAGTGAAAGGTGATGCGTCCAGGTATACTGTAGGTCTTCTTCCTCTCAGTCAATGTGTTCCTTGTGCTTGGATTACTCAATTTATGATGAACCTTAACATATGTTTTGTAACTCTTTTATTAGGCTACTCCCCGTCCAGGTTGGAAATTATTTATCACAGAAAATGGGCACGTGGAGTGCGTGTGTGTGTGTGTGTGTGTTTGTGTGTATGTGACATGGTGTTACATCTCAAGGAGGCTATTTTTGAGGAACAGTCTGTTGGACATCTCACCTAAAGTGCCATTGACCTTCACAGGTTCTCAGCTGCTTCAAATCTCAGGTACTGTTTTCAGAAAGTACCTGAGATGCAGTGCATTTATTGTGCTGTAAAAGTTGAAAAGTTTAGAGAAGCTGTGTTTGATTTAATGAAGCAAAGCAAGCACGCTTTATTGTTTGTTTTTCTCACTATACATTAAGATGAGTTTAATGAAGGGTACAAGCAGTGGTTAAATTACACACGTCCTCTGTGCGCATGTAATACAATAGCTGTGAAAGTGCGCTCTCAAGTGGTCATAGTGTGAACGTACACTTGTGCACAAGACAGTACAAATGCTTCAAACTTGCAAAAGCCTTTTATTTATTATTTACATCTAATTTCACATCTCTACTCGAGCTACCAAGTCAAAACATGTCTTTAAATAACTAACAGTATTAACAATGTTATATATGCAGGGTTTACACATATTGTTTTTTTTAAACTAACGAATTTCCAAGACCCTTTCAGTTGCTGTGATCGCTGGATTTCAAATGCAAATCGCTTCGCAAATGAATAACGCAGATTAAGTTGTAAAATGTCTTCTTCGAACAGTTCATTGCAGATCGATTAGCTTGCAAATGTGACAGCACAGCACTATGACTTGCAAGCGATACTCTGCACATCTCTATCGAACTTTCCACGACCTTTTCATGGCCGTAGGAAACCTGTATGCATACTTTGTTTAAATTATTTCTTTTCGTTTAAATTAAATGTTTTATTGATTCAAAGAAAATAACACAACAGAGAAAAACACAACACATACACACCGAATCAACATTTAACTTTTAACCCTAACTAATATCTCTCCCCAAACACCAACTCCACAGAACACGCCTGTGGTCGCATAAAATAACACACACACACACACACACACACACACACACACACACACACACACACACACACACACACACACACACACACACACACACACACACACACACAATTAAAATAAATACAATATATAATAAACATGCATAATTAAACTAAACTTCTCTCTTCTCATCCCTTCCCCGAGAGTCCCCCCAAACCACCAATACCTACCCCACTTCCTGAAAAACTAGTCCCCCAACCCCAGCCTTCTATCTGTCATCTCCTCAAAAGCTGCCACCCTCCCCATCTCCGCACTCCACTCCGGAAAGGTGGTGCTCCGTCCGACTTCCAACCCCTAAAAATTATTTGTCTGCCAATAATCATGCTAGTCAGAACCCAATTTTGTATATATTTGTCCCCCAAATTTATAACTGCCCCATCTCCCAAAATACAAAGTCTAGGGCAAAGTAAAATTTGAGTGCCCAAAACATCACACAAATAATTCTGAATCTTTAACCAAAAATCTTGGATCTTAACACATTCCCAAAAGACATGGGTTTAGTACTAACCTGCAGTGGATGAGGATACCAGATAGAGACTATTGTGCTGCTGTGCAAACAGTCGTTGTGCCTCTCAAAGCCACACAATATGCTTGCTGGGGGACTACAGAAACCCAACTAAAGATAGATTAGTTTGCATATGACTCACACGGTCAGTTCCTAAAGCATCTGACTCAATACTAACGCACAAAGCTAATAACAACTTCTCCAACTTCTGATTGACATCGCCAGCAGGTGGGTGTGTCTTTAAGACCAAGCCTATATAATCTAGTGGGTGTCCAATAAAATCTATGTAAAATATTAAATTGCATAAGGCGAACCCTTGCATCTCTAGATGCAGACTTGACATTTTATAGAATCCTAGTCCACACTCCCTCCTCCAATACCTAGTTCAAATCTTTCTACCATAAACTCTTGATAGAAGTTAAAGCTCCATCGCCCAGACTATGAATTATCAGGGAGTAATACACTGATGCCTTATGACCTCTCCCAAAGCATCTGCCGCTCTAGGGGTTTGTGTGCCACTCCCAAAACAGTACAGAGCAGGTGGCGCAGCTGTAAATACCTATAAAACTGAGATCTGGGAATCCCAAAATGATGACCCAAATTTTAAAACTATCTCAACACTCCACTTTCATACAGGTCACACAGAATGTAGTAACCCCCCTCATAATCCACTCTGACCAACAGAAAGGGGACTTGTTGATACATAATTTGGGGTTCAGCCACATGATTGAGGCAACATTTACATAAATGTCAGAATTAAATGCTCTGGCCACTCTTGTCCAAATCACGTACAAATGTGAGACAAAGGGTGTGACTTAACTTCTCCACATAGTTTGATAGAGAGGCTTTGCGATGGCGGAATAGGGACAAGGACTTCCTGTTCAATAGAAAACAAGGGAGGGGCTCTTTCAGATGGAAGCGAACAATAAGCCAAAGGTCTGAGACTGAATGCATGATAATAAAACAAGATCTTGGGAAGGCCTAGCCCACCTTTGTCAATCGGCCTATGTAATTTGTTGAAATGTAATCTGGGACATTTACCATTCCAAATGAAGGACTTCGCTATGCTATCAAATTGCTTGAAATAAGAGAAGGGGATATTTATAGGGAGTGACTGTAGCAGGTAGTTGTATTTTGGATTAGTTTATTTTAATAACATTAACATTCCCAATCATCGATAAATGTAATGAAGCACACCTGTCCACATTGCTCGAAAACCTTTTTATTAAAAGGGTCAAAATTAACTAAATCAGACACATTTGCTGGGAATAAAATATCTAAATACATAATGCCCTGTTTGGAGTGGTGGTGGTGTAGTGGTCTAAGCACATAACTGGTAATCTGGTAATCAGAAGGACACTGGTTCGAACCCCACAGCCACCACCATTGTGTCCTTGAGCAAGGCACTTAACTCCAGGTTGCTCTGGGGGGATTGTCCCTGTAATAAGTGCTCTGTAAGTCGCTTTAGATAAAAGCGTCTGCCAAATGCATAAATGTAAATGTAAATGTTTGAGCCACTGAAAGGCGCCCAGCTGGAAGGCCGTTACTGGACAGTACGCTGCCAGAAATAAAACTTCGGATTTAGACCAATTGATAATTCTGTGGCGGCAAGACATAGATCTAATAATATAATCTGTGTAAAGCAGAAGCTTATGCGCCACACCTCCTGCCCTCACCCCTGGAAAATCATCTTCCTTTCTTATCGCAGCTGCTAGTGGTTCCAGGGCAAGACAGAACAATAATGGTGAAAAAGGGCAACCCTGCCGAGTGCCCCTATTCAGAGTAAAATAATCTGAAATGAATCAATTTGTTTCTACCTATAATCTATATCTATATAGTAACTTAAAGCAACCAATAAATGTACTCCCGAACTCATACATTTCCAAAATTCTACCATATCAAACGCCTTTTCGGCATCAAGTGAGATGGCAGCGACCGGCGACTGATCATTCGCTACTGACCACATGATATTGATGAAACGCCTAATGTTATTAGAAGAGCTGAGGCCCCGAATAAATCTCACCTGATCTATATGTATAAGAGATGTCATAAGTGGTTAGCCAAAAGTTTTGGAAACATTTTTACATCTAGCTGGATCAACTTTTACACTTGCTTGGATCATTGTCCTTTTTAAGAATCAGACAGATCCGGGCTTTTGTCATGGTTGGGGGAAGCTTTCCATTCTTTAATGATTCTGTATAAACTTCTAGCAAAAGTGGAGCCAATTCTGTAGCATAAGATCTAAAAAAATTCAGTGGCAAAGCCATTTGGCCCCAGAGCCTTGCCTGTAGGTAAGGCCTTAATTACCTCGTCAAGCTCCTCCAAGGTTATCTCAGAATCAAGAAAATGTTTTGCTCAGTTGGTAGAGCGGGTTGACCACTAATCGCAGGGTTGGTGGTTCAAATCCCGGCCCACATGACCCCTCATGCCGAAGTGTCCTTGGGCAAGACACTGAACCCCAAGTTGCTCCCAATGGCAGGCTAGCGCCTTGTGTATGAATATGTGAATGTGTCACAGTGTAAAGTGCTTTGAATACCGTTAAGGTTAAAAAGGTGCTATATAAGTGCAGACCATTTACGAAGACGTGGAACTATAGAGATCAAGATAGAACTCTTTAAAGGCATTATTAATATCAATGGCTGAGGTAAAAATGTCATCATCAGCAGATTTCACTGAGGGAAAAGACTCTCTGCTTTATATATCTAGCCAAAATCTTCCCTGCTTTGTCCCCTGACTCAAAGTATGTCTGTCTTGCCCTGAATAGCCAAAACTCCACTTTCATACAAACAAGTGTTCAGTGAGCCGGCAGCACATGACCTAATCATTCCAATGCCCTGCAGAAATACTCAATAAAACAAACTCCAGCCAACAGGAGGCATAAGCACAATGAACAAACAGATTCCAGCACAAAAAGAAACAAAACAGGCGTCCCGGTTCCTCGGATGGTCAAGAGTCAAATTCACTCGGAGGCCGCATGAAAAAAAAAACCCCACGACTTACTCAGTCTATCAACATAAAAGACATCCATCATTTGTGTGGGCATGTAGATATTTTGTGGCCATCCCCAGAATCCACTCTCAATCTGGCCGCAGTTCAAAAGCGATCCTCCGTCAATGCAAAAGTTTCTTGAAGGTGAAGTTTTATTCCACAAAACAAACTCCAGCCACTTGGTGAAACCAACACAAACAGAAACAAAAATGTCTGCTCCTCGCATGGCGTCACATGACACCTGTTTAATTGATTTCTACTGTTTAAATCAAAATGTGATACTTGTCCATTCATTTTTGCAGTAACTCATGCCTGTAGTGCCCTCTTTTGGTGTTTAAGGTACCCCAGTTACAATGCAATAGCAACGGTTGTCAAAATAGTTGAATGTTCAGTGTCAGATCACAGTAAATGGGGTAAGTCAATCCCAAATCCATCCACAGTTTTCTTGAGCAACCACTGGGCAGCGCCAAGATGATTCTAATTGCCTGTTTTCTAATTCGCGTCTCGAGAAGCCATTTTAAAACTACCAAAAGGAGTGATTCAGGTTGAGAACAATTATTTAGGTGGTATTTGGAGTAAAAATGTATTTTAGGCTCAATTTGTTCAGTTGTTGGCAGTCACTAAAAATATTATAACCCTGCAGGAAAATCCTTAAAGGAATAGTTCACCCAAAAATGAAAATTCTCTCATGATTTACTCACCCTCCTGGCATCCCAGATGTGTATGACTTTCTTTCTTCTGCAGAACAAAAATTAAGATTTTTAGAAGAATATCTCAGCTCTGTAGGTCCTCACAATGGAAGTGAATGGGTGCCATAAATTTGAAGCTCCAAAATCTACATAAAGGCAGTATAGAGGTAATACATAAGACTCCAGTGGTTAAATCCACGTGTTCAGACACAATATAAAAGGTGTGGGTGAGAAGAAAATCAATATTTAAGTCATTTTTTCCTCATAATTCTCCTCCCAACCCATTAGGGGCGATATGCATGAAGAACGTGAATCACCAAAAACAGAGTGACCAAAGTGAAGGAAAAAGTGGACATTGATTGAGCAGTGAGAATACATTGTAAAAAATGACTTAAATATTTATTTGTTTCTCGCCCCCTATTATCTTGCTTCTGAATATATGGATTTAAACACCAGAGTTGTCTGGAGTACTTTTATGTTGCCCTTATGTGGATTTTGGAGCTTCAAATGTCAGATCACCATTTACTTGCATTGTATGGACCTACAGAAGTGAAATATTCTACTAGAAATCTTTGTTTGTGTTCAGCAGATGAAAGTCATACACATCTGGGATGGCATGAGGGTGAGAAAAGTAGAGAATTTTAATTTTTTTTTTTTTTACATTTTTGGAACATAGTAGATGGTCCAAGCCATTCATGAGCTGGTCCTTAGCTGTTTGACCAGCTATCGTGTTCCAAAAAACAACTTGACCATCTTGAGCTAGTTTAACCAGCTGGTAGCTGGTCTCCCATCTTGTACTAGCTAATAGATTAATTGGACCAATTAAGATGGATTTCCCAGCAGAGATTAACGTAACTAAACTTGTACCATCGCTTCATGCTATCTACCCATTCAGGTGAGGTATTGTCAATAACACAATTTGACTAAAGTCTCGGCACATATGTTTTGTCACGTTTTTTGACAATTTATCAAATGTAATACTTTAAACATCACATTACCTGCTAAGAATATACGCCGATTCGAGTGAAAACACTTGAGACTGAAAATTGAAAACAGGCGAATCATGGAACACTTCCGCTTTCTGGAAAAAGGTGGATAGATTCACTTTAAAAGAGTAGTTCACCTAAAAATGATATCTCGCTCAACATTTACAAAGAAAGTAAGAACTGGGTCCAACACCTTTATGCTTTTTTGGAGCTTGAAAGTGCTGAACCTCATTGACTTGTATTGGTTGTAAAAGGTAAATGAGAGAATGACCAATTTTGGGTAAGCTATTACTTTTATTGTATAACTAAAGTTCTTCCATATATGCTTGAACAGAAACTGAATCAACACCAGATTATTTACAACATGAAAACACTTTATTCATCCGATATTATGGATTACTTTATGGCAAACTGTTAAAAAAAAGAAAAACCCGATATCATTGTATTTAATACAGTAAAGATGTGGCTTAGAACCAGTCGATATATAAATGGCTTAAGGTATACCTCACCTTTTCTTAATAATATATTGTCATAATTACAATGCCTACTTAACATTAAGCAAAAACACAAATATCATGAGCATAGAGCAGTTTGCGTCCAAAAAGAGATGGGGCGATTTATTCAGTATCTCTTAGCTTAATAGCATGCACTCTGGATGAGTTTAAATAAGGTAAAATAGCTGCACAAGACAAATAGTGCTATGAATGCACCTCAATTCAACAGTCTGGTCACACTAGATATATTTGTCAAAGTCTGGCGCTAGGCAGAGGGGAACCACCATTATCCAGAACCCGCCCCTAACTCCACCCCAACAACCTTTGGATTACCTTTTCCCAACAGAATGAAACAATGTCTGTAAGCGGGCATAGATGGAGAATCAGGCATTGGAATAACACAACCATTTACAACGTTTTTTTTCTCTTTATAATGGCCATCAATTTTACAGTCAAGCAATAAAATCGAAGAGCTAACTAAACGAGATGAAACGCTACACTTGCTATATGATGTGTTACTCTAAGCTTTTAATGAATAGAGAAATTAATAAATATATAAATAAATACACACCATGTTTCCTTAACTTAGATATAGGAAGTGTGGTTAGGCAAATTAAAATTAATTTATTCTTGTCTGCGTATAAAACATCCCAAAATCTTCAAAAACTAATTATTTATTTAACCATTTAAACTACCAGCATTCACTGTTTTTAAAAGTAATTAAGGGGGCTTTCACACTAGCACTTTTGGTGCGCACCCCGGTTCGAATGACGTCAGAGTTCGGTTCGTTTGGATGATGTGAACGCTGTCTTCCGAACTCGGGTGCGCACCCGCGAACCGTACTCGGGTCCCCTTAAAAAGGTGGTCTGGGGTACGGTTCATGTGAACTCCAGTATGAACTCCATATCATATCGCTGCTGATATGAACGCAATCGAACCAAACCGCGGAAGTGAACCGCTATTGATGACGTATAATGTGGTCGTCAGTCTCACACGCGTCACTTTCAAAATGAGCGGAAAGGGTTTACTTTCGATGCGGTGTGTGTGTATACACTTACCTTGACGAAAGCGGGATTGACGCACACGCACTGCAAGCAGAGAGATGATTTCTGCTTGCCTTCGCAAAAATTGTCTTCGGCGGACAGCCCGCTGTCTTTTGAACGATTTCAGTATTTTTTTTGCGGCAGACAGACACAAGTGTGTTTCTGTATCTTGATGTTGAAAACAAAACCAAAGGTTAAAAAAAAGAAGAACAAATGTGAACCGAGCAAGTCTATTCATTGAATTTTGACGCCTTTTCATTTTGCGGTTATCAAGCAACACGATTACGCACCAGCTGCAGCTTGATGACGCAAGCGTACCGCGGTTCGGATACAAATATATAATGTGAACACAGTCCATCGGGGGCAGGGGGGAGCAATCGAACTCGGGTTCGGAACAGGCAATCGAACCAAGTGTGAAAGCCCCCTAAGAGTCCTTGTCAGGTTGATGACATCAGTTCAAAAGGACATATTTACACTCATGTGAATATTTTGTAAATGCCATCAAGCATCTGTTACAAAACAAGATCTGCTGCTGATTGCTTGCCTTTGATATTTCCATTGCTCCTTTCAGGCCATCGAAGATCAAAGCGAGAATTTAAGTGCGCAATGAAGTTGAACTCTCTCCAACACATCACCTTCAAAGCACATTTTTCAGCCTTTGTGAGACACTAATTAACGGGGAGGAGCACTTATTCATCGTTAATTCTGTTGCAGTATGTGTCTTAATTTAAAATGCTGGACGAAGCTTCCAAACCTTGACAAATAATCCTACTCTTTTTTTTCGAGGTTTATATACTGTAAGTGGCTTTATCTACAGTCAGAGCCCAAAGTGTTTATACAATGCGTATTTCAAGAAATCAATAAGAATGAATCACAATAGCAATAAGACACTTGCTGCTTAATTGTTTAATGAGCTCAAACATTAGTGTTTTCAATGTATAGATTATAGCTGAAATGCTTAAGTTAGTACATTATGTGAACAAGCACCTAAACTACGAATCCACAAGGTTTGCGTATTGCGGTGACTAGGATTGAGACAGGACGTACTTCGTAGCCAATAATAATAAATTACGTCATGTATTTTTTTATTTAGAAAAATGATGCGACTTCCCCTTAAATTTGAGAGAAATGGCTCTGGAGACGAGTTAAACCCTATTCATAAAAATTATCCACCTCCTCAGTGCTTTTAAAGTGATGTTTTGCTGAGGTCAACTTTGACCGGGAGTGGCCCCGCCTCCTTGCTCTCCTCAGATTGCCCAATTGTCATAGCGATCACTGGCGTCAAAAGGTAGGGGTTGACCTTCTGGGTGTCATCCAAGAAGTCTTTATCTCCATTGATGCTTAGCTGTAAAAACAACATCCATTGTAAACATTCAACATATTGCCAGTGGCAGGACTCGTTCACCCAAAAATTGTCATAATTTTCACATCATTCCAAAGTTGCAACTGTAGTCTAATTTTTTTCTTCTTCTGTAGAACACAAAAATAAAACCTTAGAAGAATGTTCTAGCTGCTCTTTTCCACAGAATGAAAGTTAATGGGGACTGGGGGTTAAGTTACAAAAATGCCAAACAATTAGATGAGGGCCAAACAACTAGTGCCATACTAGTAATCTAAAGCCTTATAATAGTTTAGTGTGAAGAACAGAGAGAAATTTTAAGTCATTTTTCACCGAAAATCTTACACTACATCGTAGCCCTCAAATTACACAAAGCTATCTAATAATAATAAAAAATTTTGTGTGAACTATTCCTTTAAGGTTCCTTTAAGTTAATTGCTTAAAAGCTTAAATAAGTAAACTGTTGAGTAGGCTGAAAGACTTTAAATTAGTTTTTCCTCTTACTAACATGTTGTCTGGTTGTATCACAATTGCTGGTGTGTGTCTGATAAATAATTGTGTACCTGAGTCTTGACCTGCTGCTCAGGTGCTGTGACAAGACTGGCACAGCTCAGCCACAACATGACCATGATAGACAGGAAAAGACATGCTGCTAAAATCCAACGTGGCAGTCCTGAGCGCCTAGGGAGAGACATAGATTTAAGTTTTACATAAATGTGTAAATCTATTAAGACATTGAGTCTTTATAATCCATTTAAAAAGCACAGATTAAGTTAGATTTAAGGTAATTTTTTCCACATTTCGCAGGTCGATTTGACAGTGGTCTTTGTACTAACACCTATCGGTGTGTCAGCATCATGCAAGTTTTTGATAAGCAATGACATTGTAGAAATAACAGGAATTCTCAGCAAATTACTATTAGAAATTTTAATATAGCAGATTAAAAAAAATGAAACAAACAAAAGAAATAACACCTGAATTCCTCCAATAAAAAACAAAACAAACGCCTGCATTCCTCCAATAAAAAAACTAAACAAACACCTCCATTCCTCCAATAAAAAAACTAAACAAACACCTGCATTCCTCCAATAAAAAAACTAAACAAACACCTGCATTCCTCCAATAAAAAAACTAAAAACACCTGCATTCCTCCAATAAAAAAACTAAACAAACACCTCCATTCCTCCAATAAAAAAACTAAACAAACATCTGCATTCCTACAATAAAAAAACTAAACAAACACCTGCATTCCTCCAATAAAAAAACTAAACAAACAACACCTGCATTCCTCCAATAAAAAAACTAAACAAACGCCTGCATTCCTCCAATAAAAAAACAAAACAAACGCCTGCATTCCTCCAATAAAAAACTAAACAAACAACACCTGCATTCCTCCAATAAAAAACTAAACAAACACCTGCATTCCTCCAATAAAAAAACTAAACAAACACCTGCATTCCTCCAATAAAAAAACTAAACAAACACCTGCATTCCTCCAATAAAAAAACTAAAAACACCTGCATTCCTCCAATAAAAAACTAAACAAACAACACCTGCATTCCTCCAATAAAAAAACTAAACAAACAACACCTGCATTCCTCCAATAAAAAACTAAACAAACGCCTGCATTCCTCCAATAAAAAAACTAAACAAACAACACCTGCATTCCTCCAATAAAAAAACTAAACAAACGCCTGCATTCCTCCAATAAAAAAACTAAACAAACACCTGCATTCCTCCAATAAAAAAACTAAAAACACCTGCATTCCTCCAATAAAAAACTAAACAAACACCTGCATTCCTCCAATAAAAAACTAAACAAACACCTGCATTCCTCCAATAAAAAACTAAACAAACACCTGCATTCCTCCAATAAAAAACTAAACAAACACCTCCATTCCTCCAATAAAAAAACTAAACAAACACCTGCATTCCTCCAATAAAAAACTAAACAAACACCTGCATTCCTCCAATAAAAAACTAAACAAACACCTGCATTCCTCCAATAAAAAACTAAACAAACAACACCTGCATTCCTCCAATAAAAAAACTAAACAAACACCTGCATTCCTCCAATAAAAAAACTAAACAAACACCTGCATTCCTCCAATAAAAAACTAAACAAACACCTCCATTCCTCCAATAAAAAAACTAAACAAACACCTGCATTCCTCCAATAAAAAACTAAACAAACAACACCTGCATTCCTCCAATAAAAAAACTAAACAAACACCTGCATTCCTCCAATAAAAAACTAAACAAACAACACCTGCATTCCTCCAATAAAAAAACTAAACAAACACCTGCATTCCTCCAATAAAAAACTAAACAAACACCTCCATTCCTCCAATAAAAAAACTAAAAACACCTGCATTCCTCCAATAAAAAACTAAAAACACCTGCATTCCTCCAATAAAAAACTAAACAAACACCTGCATTCCTCCAATAAAAAACTAAACAAACACCTGCATTCCTCCAATAAAAAACTAAACAAACACCTGCATTCCTCCAATAAAAAACTAAACAAACACCTCCATTCCTCCAATAAAAAACTAAAAACACCTCCATTCCTCCAATAAAAAACTAAAAACACCTGCATTCCTCCAATAAAAAACTAAAAACACCTGCATTCCTCCAATAAAAAACTAAACAAACACCTGCATTCCTCCAATAAAAAACTAAACAAACACCTGCATTCCTCCAATAAAAAAACTAAACAAACACCTGCATTCCTCCAATAAAAAACTAAACAAACACCTCCATTCCTCCAATAAAAAAACTAAACAAACACCTGCATTCCTCCAATAAAAAACTAAACAAACACCTCCATTCCTCCAATAAAAAAACTAAAAACACCTGCATTCCTCCAATAAAAAACTAAAAACACCTGCATTCCTCCAATAAAAAACTAAACAAACACCTGCATTCCTCCAATAAAAAACTAAACAAACACCTCCATTCCTCCAATAAAAAAACTAAACAAACACCTGCATTCCTCCAATAAAAAACTAAAAACACCTACATTCCTCCAATAAAAAACTAAACAAACACCTGCATTCCTCCAATAAAAAAACTAAACAAACAACACCTGCATTCCTCCAATAAAAAAACTAAACAAACAACACCTGCATTCCTCCAATAAAAAAACTAAAAACACCTGCATTCCTCCAATAAAAAAACTAAACAAACAACACCTGCATTCCTCCAATAAAAAAACTAAACAAACAACACCTGCATTCCTCCAATAAAAAAACTAAACAAACAACACCTGCATTCCTCCAATAAAAAAACTAAAAACACCTGCATTCCTCCAATAAAAAACTAAACAAACACCTCCATTCCTCCAATAAAAAACTAAAAACACCTGCATTCCTCCAATAAAAAACTAAACAAACACCTGCATTCCTCCAATAAAAAAACTAAACAAACAACACCTGCATTCCTCCAATAAAAAAACTAAACAAACAACACCTGCATTCCTCCAATAAAAAAACTAAAAACACCTGCATTCCTCCAATAAAAAACTAAACAAACACCTCCATTCCTCCAATAAAAAAACTAAACAAACACCTGCATTCCTCCAATAAAAAAACTAAACAAACAAACACCTGCATTCCTCCAATAAAAAAACTAAACAAACAACACCTGCATTCCTCCAATAAAAAACTAAACAAACACCTGCATTCCTCCAATAAAAAACTAAACAAACACCTCCATTCCTCCAATAAAAAACTAAACAAACACCTGCATTCCTCCAATAAAAAACTAAACAAACACCTGCATTCCTCCAATAAAAAAACTAAAAACACCTCCATTCCTCCAATAAAAAAACTAAACAAACACCTGCATTCCTCCAATAAAAAACTAAAAACACCTGCATTCCTCCAATAAAAAACTAAACAAACACCTGCATTCCTCCAATAAAAAACTAAACAAACAACACCTGCATTCCTCCAATAAAAAACTAAACAAACAACACCTGCATTCCTCCAATAAAAAACTAAACAAACAACACCTGCATTCCTCCAATAAAAAACTAAACAAACAACACCTGCATTCCTCCAATAAAAAACTAAACAAACAACACCTGCATTCCTCCAATAAAAAACTAAACAAACAACACCTGCATTCCTCCAATAAAAAACTAAACAAACAACACCTGCATTCCTCCAATAAAAAAAACTAAACAAACAACACCTGCATTCCTCCAATAAAAAACTAAACAAACAACACCTGCATTCCTCCATTAAAAAAAACTAAACAAACAACACCTGCATTCCTCCAATAAAAAACTAAACAAACACCTGCATTCCTCCAATAAAAAAACTAAACAAACAACACCTGCATTCCTCCAATAAAAAAACTAAACAAACAACACCTGCATTCCTCCAATAAAAAACTAAACAAACAACACCTGCATTCCTCCAATAAAAAACTAAACAAACAACACCTGCATTCCTCCAATAAAAAACTAAACAAACAACACCTGCATTCCTCCAATAAAAAAACTAAACAAACAACACCTGCATTCCTCCAATAAAAAACTAAACAAACACCTGCATTCCTCCAATAAAAAACTAAACAAACAACACCTGCATTCCTCCAATAAAAAACTAAACAAACAACACCTGCATTCCTCCAATAAAAAACTAAACAAACACCTGCATTCCTCCAATAAAAAACTAAACAAACACCTGCATTCCTCCAATAAAAAAACTAAACAAACGCCTGCATTCCTCCAATAAAAAACTAAACAAACAACACCTGCATTCCTCCAATAAAAAACTAAACAAACAACACCTGCATTCCTCCAATAAAAAACTAAACAAACACCTCCATTCCTGCATAATGTACTAACTAAACAAACACCTGCATTCCTCCAATAAAAAAACTAAACAAACGCCTGCATTCCTCCAATAAAAAACTAAACAAACAACACCTGCATTCCTCCAATAAAAAACTAAACAAACAACACCTGCATTCCTCCAATAAAAAACTAAACAAACAACACCTGCATTCCTCCAATAAAAAACTAAACAAACACCTGCATTCCTCCAATAAAAAAACTAAACAAACACCTGCATTCCTCCAATAAAAAACTAAACAAACAACACCTGCATTCCTCCAATAAAAAACTAAACAAACAACACCTGCATTCCTCCAATAAAAAACTAAACAAACAACACCTGCATTCCTCCAATAAAAAACTAAACAAACAACACCTGCATTCCTCCAATAAAAAACTAAACAAACAACACCTGCATTCCTCCAATAAAAAAACTAAACAAACACCTCCATTCCTGCATAATGTACTAACTAAACAAACAACACCTGCATTCCTCCAATAAAAAACTAAACAAACAACACCTGCATTCCTCCAATAAAAAAAACTAAACAAACGCCTGCATTCCTCCAATAAAAAAACTAAACAAACATCTGCATTCCTACAATAAATAACAAAACAAACAACACCTGCATTCATCCAGTAAATAACAAACAACACCTGCATTCATACAATTACATACAACACCTGCATTCAACCAATAAAAACAAACAAAACACCTGCATTATCCAATAAAAAACACTTACATTTAACCAAAAAACAATACAAATAAAAACACCTTTATTTTTAATTAAATGAATATTTAATTAAAAATAAACAAACAAAAAACACCTGAGACGTAAGGTAAATTTGAGATTAGTTTGCCTCAATCCCAGGTTTAAGACACCATGAAAGCTGGTCGGCTTTTAGCGGTGTTCATCTCCATAGTAATTTACGCAACAAGCCTAACCTGCTCCGTAGCAGGTTTCGTTCTGGATAACAGATGGTGAACCAATCAGCTGTGAGTAAAATCAAGTCACTGCCCCGTGTCTCTTAAAGCACACTTTTCAAATAAAATCTGAGAAATCCACTAAATTGACTTTTCATGATAAATTATTTGAGAATCTAAATGTAGATTTTCAGCAGATAGAGTTGTATTTTATTTAAAATGTAATAGCCTTTCATGTACCCTCTTTTGTCATATCAAAAAATGTATTTGAAAATATAAACATACTATATTAGGCAATCTATAAAACAGCCAGTAAGATGGGTTAATAAGATACCTATGAGGCCTATTTTTTAAAATATTAAAAGAAATGGGTGAACGCCACCTAAACCCCTTCTTTCTTTCATGGACTCCAGATGAACATATAGTATTTAACTTGAAGTTATAATAATATAGGCAATAAGCAATATAAGCAGTACACAAAATACGTCTTTTATAAAAAGAACAAATACATCTTATTATTGCATACTGCATAAAGTATTCCAAGTGCTCACTTTTAATGAATCAATAGTAAACTTTAATATGACTTTTTTTTGCATTTTTGTTTTACTAAAGACAATATACAAATCGTACATCAAGAAAAAAAAAACACAATGTTATTTTGAATAACCATTCACAACATATATGATAAACAACATGTGTAATTCAATAATTTACATGTTATATTTTATTTCAAATAAAGTGGAAAGAAAGTTAAGGCATCAGTTAAACCTGATTGGATTGGTTTGAATTTGTCAACCTGAAACCCTGAGTTTGTTCAGGCCTCTGCATTCATTCAAAAAAACCAAAACAAAAAACAGCACACACCTGCATTCATCCAATCTCAGCCTGTCTCACCTTGACATGCACCCCAGAAAGTCGTGCTCAGCAGTTGGTTCCTCGGCATGTTGGCTGACATGCTTTCCTTTCACCCCAGGTTTTTCTGCATTTCTTTCTCCATGTGAGCGCCCACCTGCAAGGATGCAGAGGCAGCACTTTCAGCATGAGGCCATTGATTTTATGACCCTCCAGATCCGGACGCTGTGCCGGATATGTCGCCAATGAAAGTCAAAGCTCAAGCCCTGGTCCACCACTCCACCAAAATGAGTTTTTAGAGGAAAAATGAAAGAGCTGTCAACAGCCATCTAGGGTGAATGTGGTAACACTTACCCGTATGTGGCCGCTGTGTGTGGGAGTTGACTTGGGGCCAGGGCTTGTCAGCCACATTGGAGCGTGGGGCTTGTAACTCAGGCAAGGAGTACTCAATCTCTGGCTGACTCTGTGAAAAATCAACAAACACAATGTCAAGAGCAGGAATTGGTATTATGCAATTTACACAGCAAACAGGCTTCTGAATGGAATGGCTGAGCATTTAGTTATGTGAAGTTTTCAATGCCATCATGCACAGAGTGGAAAAGTCTGGCAGAAATTGTATTTACAGATTGACAAAAATGCTGCAATTCTCCCAAACAAATGAGATGAAAAGCACAGTTAAACTTGATGACATGGAGGACACTAAAGTGCTAAAGCAGCTCCTGCTCACACCAATTTCACAGGAAGCAAAAACAGATTCCCAAGAGCAATCATTGACTTAAGTAATACCTGACAGCATCATCAAGATATACACCCTGTAGAACAATTTAGGCAGCATTTCTAAAACTGGGTTCTGCAGACCCCTGGAGGTCTATCAGGGGGTCTGCAAAAAATGGCTGAATTTTAAAGAAAAAAACAACAAGCAATATGGCGAGAGTGACTGTCCACTCTTTAACAATTACGATGCAATAAACTATTCACTTCAATTCAGTGTGCCTTATTCATTAAACACAAGTACAACAAATTTCCATTTATATTAATAAACCATTTATGTATCCATTCGTGCAAGAAGCGGTTTACAGACAATTTACGCAGAAATGTGATCTGATTGCATTTTATGAATAAGGTACTTTGACTAAAAGTATACAACCTTTGTTGTATACCTTTGTTTAGAATTTGATCTGCTTTGACCTTTGTTTAGAATTTCAACTCAAGCATTTCCACCTACAATTTTGTATAAGCATAAGACTAAATATAGAGAGGGGAAGGATAGTAATATCAGAAGTGTCTAAATGTTTTGTTGCTTTAAATTATTCTTTAAACACAGTCAGCTCCTTTCAGGTCAAAAAACAAAACAGGAACAGTTACATTGCTGCCTAAGCCATGCTGGTCCAAGTGAGATGGTCAAACAGAGCACCTGAAGCCAACTCTGACAAGTATAAAGGGACTACTTGACTTAAGAGCTTTTAAGAGGCCACTTTCAAATAGGATTCAAAAGGACATGATTTGATATCTGCCTCAATCTAAGGCAGAATGTGTCTCTTTCCTCCTCTCCTTTATGTGCAAATTAGTACATGTTTTTTTTAAATGTTTCTACATTTCCCCCCTTGAGATTAAAGAGGGATTTTGCTGCCTTACTCTGTATTCTTCTAAAACAAGGAGGCTCATATGAACTTCCATTTAAGAGAGGTTGGAGAAGGTTGGTCACGGTATACCATCCTTTACAATGAACCCAATTTTCATGTTTTTCCTCTACATTGGTGATTGTTCATTATATGTACATAGTGAATGTATAATTTCCTGGTATGTACAATCTTTCCAAAGATTAACGGGATAGACATGGGAAAACATGAAGTCACAGCATGGCATAGCATGTAATTCAACATAAAATTGTCAGTTTGGTCCTGCAAAAAGCTCAAGTCTTAAAGTCACGTTAATTGAGAGGGATGCTGTCACGTGTATTGAATCCAGATGTCCGCAGACTGATGGAATCTTGCCATTAGTGAAAGCAGCCTGATGTGCATCTGTCATGCATTAGCGCAGAACTCGCCAAATGTGATCGATGCTGCTTATGAGACTGCAAAGACGACAAGGCAGATATTATTGACTTAATAGTAAACAATCCTATTTCCCTTAATTGTTTGGTTGCTTTCTCCGAGCCCATCTTTTGTGTATTTGGTCGTGCACATTAAACTCGTCCAGAATTGAATCAAGATGGCAGACCTCCTTACAAACAAAAATCCACCATAAATAAAATCAATAACCAATTCACACAAATACAGTAAATGCACTTCATCAAAGCAAGAAAATAAACATTAGACTTTCGCCCAATGTTTGTAACTTGTCCTCCAATGTTTGAAAGGGACATTGTCCCTAACAGTCGACAAATGGAACAGTTCTGAAGTTAATATACAAAATATTCATGTAATCAGTACCAGATTCCCCCAAATAGCTGTATTCTATCAAATCAAGATGCGATGAGGAGAAGGGCGTGACTATGCACGCCTGGACCCCAATTGGGCTAATCAACCGAGGAGAGGATTAAGTGCAGCGGAACGTGGCAGTTTGGGAGAGAGAGAGCTACATGCTGCTTCCATGTGTGTATCTCTCTCCTGAACTGCCACGTTCCGAGGCACTTATCCCTATCCTCGGCTGATTAGCCCAATTGACAAAAGAAATAAACATTGGACTTTCTATAAATTTTTGCAACGTGTCCCCCAATGTTTGGAAGGGACATTGTCTTTAATAGTGGACAAATGCAACTGTCCTGAAAATGAATATATAGAATATACAGTAAATGAAATCAATATCTGATTCATCCAAATATCTGCATTCTATTAAAGCAAGAAAATAAACATTAGACTGTCCCCCAATGTTTTTAACATGCCCCCACAATGTTTGGAAGGGACATTGTCTCCAATAGTGTACAAATGACCTTTCTGAAATGAATATACAGAATAGAAATGAAATCAGTAAGTGACTCACCAAAATATCTGCATTGTATCAAAACAAGAAAATAAACAGTGGACTGTCCCCCAATGTTTGGTAGGGAAATTATTTCGTATTTGTTTCCCAATGTTATGTGAAAAACCATATGTAGCATATGCCATATGTTCTACAGCACTCATGAAGTGCTAGAGGATCTTTGCATCAATCTTGAGTCTTAAGCATCAATCAAAGGCCTGAACAGGCTGGAAAATACAGAATTTGTAACATTGGTTAATACAGATGCTAGTCAAGAGACGGATTCACTGTGCTGGTTTCTTGAGTGGATTTTTCCAACATGTGTAACATTCACCTTGTCTCGTTTTGCCCTTACCTCTTCTTTGCCCATTTTGTCCCTTTTGGTCTTCTGTAAGTTTTACTTTCGTCCCTTATTTAACTCCACAGTCCCCTTGTCAGCGTTCATGTTCTCTGTTATTAGTTTCACCTGCACCCGCCCCCTCTGGCTCTCGCGCTCGCTCACAATCATCAGAGTATTAGTTTCACCCGCACTCGTTCTAATCACTAGATTATTAGTCTCACCTGCACTGTTCGTTTTCCCCTATATATACGGTGCCCTTTCGCTTCACTCTTGTTGGTTATTGTTTAGTTTACCCCTTCGCTTTGCCAGCTCTAGTGTTCCCCTAGAATCCCCTGTCTTTTCCTCTCGCTTGTCTCGTCTCGTTTCATATACTCTGATTCCCCGGCTTCGAACTAACGCTCCCCTTGACTACTCTTCTGTGGATTTGCCCCTTTGATATACTCTGATTCCCCGGCTTCGATCTCACGCTCCCCTTGACTAATCTTCACTGGATTTGCCCTTTTGTACTGTTGCCTGCTTTGTTTAATAAAGCAGTTTTACTCCGACATTGTGACTGTCTCGTCTTGTGTGTGCGTTACAACATGATATTTGTGCAGTGCTGTGGAAGTCACATGTGGAAGAATTCCCATCAGACACCCCTTCATTGTTCATTTCCTTAAGAAAATCAAACAGATCATAACATAAATCATATTTATGGAGGAGGCTCTCAAATTCTGAAGTTTTTAGAGCTCTATTTTACGTGTTCCTTTTTCTTTTCTATTTCTGTTGTGCAATGGTCCACATAACTGTGAAAATAGCATTATCTTTGCAAAATGCTCACTACAGCTGGTTTCTGTTTAAATGCCTGAAGCAAAAAGCCCATCATTAGTCCTCCCACAAATGATGTCTTGCTATTTCAACAAAGTTTTAATTCCATATGCTTGATTTAGATTTTAGGTAGCTTAATGCCACAGCTTAACCTTGGGTTTTTCCCCTCTTCTGGCCTGAGTCAATCGTTCATGTGGTTGGAACTCTGCCAGTTGACCACTAAACACAGGCAAAGCTAGCCGCAAGATGGCTGTTAAAATGCATTCGTCATGGTTGCAACTAAACAGAAAAATCATGGATGTGCTTGACTTAATCTACACTCTGTAACCACATCTCCAAACCCCAATGAGCCACAGACTTAAAATGCTAGTCTTAGGCAATACACTGTTCTAGCCTTGGATTTTATACTGACAACTAGTATAAAGCAAACATTTTTGTTTACTGATGCCAATGTAGAAATATAAGATTTTTTCATTTGTCGCCCATGATTCACTGTTGATTTGATTATTCAGCAACCGAAAGTGTACAATAATAAAGGGGTTACCAAGATAAAGTGAGTAATATTGGATGATCAAGTGATCCCCCGCCATACTCATGGCGAAGTGCTTCATTGATCTTTGCTCAGAGCCAAAAAGAAGTTGAGCATCGCCACACTGCTGTGAGGCGTTTAGAGAAGGACAAGATAAGTATTAGAGACGCGCAAGACAATATGTTAAACGTCAACTAATATGACATTAACATGTTATCGATGACTTTATGCCTCATTCTAAGAGTAGAATTCACACAAGATCAGTGAATATTAAAAACTCGATGATGATTTAAAGTAATACACAGTATATGCACAAGATAATGTGTAATTTGTCATGTTTACCTTTTGCGGTCATTGCGCTAATGCGCCAACACGCTACACGTGGTCATAATATGTGCCGATTACGTTATGTTGTCAATTTTGATGACACTGATAACGCTGCAAAGATGGGAGTACAAATGTGTGTTAATGTGTAGAATACAGACAAAAGAATGATAAAAAAGCCACACCTTACTATGGGCAGATATTTGAATGTCTTTCGCTGCAGATGTCACGAGTAAAGCAGCATATCAAACAATGAGTGAAAAGGCACTTAAGAGTATTTGAGTAGATTTGAATCTTTTTGTAGACTAAATAAACACACACAAAAGAACTAACATGTTCTTTGCAAATTTCTCTACGCGTATTATCGTACAGCTGTAGGTAAATTTGCACCAGCTCACTAGTAATTTTGCAAGCCGGTGTGTTGATGTTGACTGATCTTAACTGACTGAACAGTGTGACTGGAATAAGCTGTCTGCCTCAAAGTAGGTAGAACTCCAGGTTACACCTTCCGATGACGTGGACCAATGACATTAAGGTGTTTTGCAGCTAGTATGAACATTTCCTGAAAGTTTGCCCCATTGAGCTGTAATGAACCATTGAAACAAACTTAAAAAACACATTTGTTTTGGACTGATTTTGTATTAAATGGCATCACACACATTCGTTCTTCGACTTTGTATGAAGTGTGCGGGGCCTTAACATTGTGGCCACTCCAAGGTAAAATAATTTACTATTTTTGTTTTCATGCAAGTGTACGTTATTTAAATAACTGTCGAAATTGCTATTCTATATTGCTAATTGTCTAAATTGCTTTATGTAAAACTCAATGACATTTATCTAAACTAGAATAATTTACACAACCCTTTCCAATGTCATTTTTATAATTATATTTGGTTTAGAAACGGCAGGAAACTCCATGAAATTGAACTTGCAATTTGATGCAAGCTCCCCAGGAACAATAAGGTTTCTTTTAATTTCACCTTTTAATTTGAACCAGATCTTGAAACCAAGACCAAAAGTAAATTGTGCTATCTTGTACAGAAATACCACAGATGCTGTTGGACTAACCTGGAACACAACTACCTTCCCATCATCAGCCTGCAGGTAGAAGGTCCAGGTGGAGGAAATGAAGCTCTGGGCAGAACTGACGATGTCATTACACCAGCTGGTCACAGCATCCATCACAGAGATGGGTTTGGGGCGGTTGGTTAGGGCCTTAAGCTACAAATCAAATCAAGAGTAATATGTTTAGAGCTTTAAATGTTTGATAGAGATGTCAAAATACCACAAGACCATCAGAAGGCAGCAACAAAGTTCCAAGAGTCATACCTTCATCCTTTTGATCTCTGGTTCAGCGGGTTGGCTGGCACACCCTGTGCTGCAGGCCTCCTGCTCCAGAAATTTACTATAGGCCTCCTGGCATGCTGCACACACACACATATAAATGATACCTGTCATGTAGCCTTTTGTAGTCAGAACTTCACGAAATGGCAAAAGGTGTTGATCGATACTGCAGCTTAGCTAAAAACTGCCCTCTTAAACGTGAGAGGAAAACGAAAGTTTAGTTAGTGCTTAAAATAAACGGAATATCTTTCAAATATTTGGCACCGCTAATCTAATGAATTTTGGGAAATCACTCTCAATTGTATCTTGAGTCAGTACCGTGTAAACAACTTTAAAGTACTAATAAAAAAAATCCAGTGTACCACTACTCCCGGAAGTTGTGTAAAGACAGCCAATCAGATTACAGCTTTTCAGATCAATAAAGTACTTTCCAGTTTTGTGTTTACCATACATCAGACAGTCAGCAAACGGTCCTTGGGTGTGCCTTCTGATGCTGAGACTATCTGCCTGGCAGTGCCATCTCAATCTTATCCTCCCCATGGTCAAGCAGTCATCAATATCAACAAACATCTGAGCACCAGCCTCCTGCACCAGAAAGTGCAGAATTGATTTTCAATAAAAGAGCTTCCCTCTTGCCTAGCAGCTTCCCACAGTCTTCAACAGCTGTTTGCCACTAGCACACAATAACATCTCTAGATAAAAATGAGTGCCATTCACCTGTCTACACACTCTATATATGGCCTTGGGCTATGCAGTGCCTCATTCCAAAACATTATTTGTGTCAAATGCTCATATTTCTTTCCAATGCAATGAAAGCATTTGAAAAGCAATTCACTTACAAATATATCACTTTCTTAAAATTTGTACAAGCACACCATTTCAATACACTGTGGTTCATAAACTGGATCAGCCCAGTTCTATGCCATTTCTGGCAATACATTCCAGATTTTAAAAAATATATTCAACCAGACACATCCTTAAAAACAGACATAGTGCTTTGTCTGCCTGAAACTATAGTGGTATATGAATATCTAAAGGGCATAACAATTAGAATGACCCACAAACTTTTAATTGTGATAGTCTCAGAAGAATCAATCAAATTAGCAATGTTTCGTACCTCATGCAATTATTTTCCAACAAAAGTCAGTGAATGAATTCCATGAGTTATACACTCAAAAATATAACTACTTGGCTGAATTGATTTAATCATGGACAGTGCTTCCACATGCTTGAAATGAGATTTCTTAAATTAAAATGACCATATAATTTCAACTTAAATACTTCAATTAGAGGGAACCTCTATATGAATAACTCCATGTCAATAATAAGCTTATTTTCCCTGGGGGTATTGTATCCAATTTTAGTGATAAGCTAGCAAGTGACAGGAAATGATAGCATGCTAAATACATGCCGGTGGGAAGCACTACTGAGACCAACTTGGGTTGAAATGGTGAACGCCCCCGAGACAAGTTCAAAATAACTGCATTATCTGAAAAAGAAAGCTTTGTTAACATTATACACTAGCACCCAAATGAAAAACATGGACCGTTCTTGATAGTTGTCTGGATATTAGTTTCCTGGCATTTGGTTCTGATGAGCTGTTATGCCTCACACCTGACACCACCCTTGTTGCTCTTATGGAGTTTCCCCTCACTCCAGTCACAGCACCACTGCCAGCACCAGAGCACGCCCAAATCTATGTCTTTATGCCCCCAAACAGGAGGGCTTTCTGGTGTTCACTGCCTGTGAGCAATGTTGTGGAGGATGATGGGTAAGAACACCATGAAACAACAAGAAATTAACAGGATTCCAAGTTAACTTACTTGTACATGCATTTTAAATTTGTACATGATTTGTTATATCTACACATTCCATTATTAATTAAATTATTATTTTTATTCATTAGAAAAATGCTTGTATTTATTCATATAATTCAGTTTCACCTATCAACCGTATCAGAATACAACCATAGTACATGGCTATAAGTAATTGTAAGTCATCCAAAATAAATGCAATGATCACTAGATTTTATACAGGTGTTGTTATAATGATTTTGTAAATGGTGACAGCAACCAAATATTGATAATATGGAAGTTACTGCCTTTTGCCTTGGCGTGACATCACACTTTTTGCAGACAATACAAAGGCAGAGTACAGTAACTTCAAAATAGGGGTTAAAAGTCAAGTTTGAGCTAAAGATTTTTTTATGTAGATGCATTTCATTACTAAAATATCTAATTGCCAGATTTTCAGTGTCCTACCTATAATACATTTGGCTGGACAACTAAAAAACTTTAAAGTCATTTTTCTCAGTTCCACACTCTTTGTAGGGCAGAATTGCTCAATGGCTAAAACAATAAGTGAAAAACTCAAAACGTATTGGTCCTCAACCTAGGCTTAAGCCCCCACTCAGTGTTAACCCAAATACAATACAACAGCACAAAGGCACATAAAATAACACTTAATTTAACATTTACTCTCTCTGTCAAGCCTAATTCAAAGCATGCTGGGAAATAGAAATCCTCTGCCCAGTTTCAGTTAAACAAACAATAAATATTCATGTTGTCCCAATGCAAATGGATTAAGTTATGCTGACAAGACACGTTTTTAATTGAATCAGCTCAGTTAATTGAAGTTCCCGGAGTAATACATGGGAGGATTGACTTAAACTGACAATAGTGAAAAAAGTGGTGGGGCTGAAAAATGTTGAGTTAGCAATCTGAGATCTTACCTCCCTGACATTCTTCCTTGCTGGTATTGATACCTGCATTTCCATTCACAAACTGGCAGATGGAGTAGAGCCGGCAACCACGGTGACAGGCATTCATGATGGAGTCCTGCAGGAAAAAGGTAACTTTATACACAAGGTAGCTTCATACAGAATGGATCTTTTAAAGTAGTAGTAATCATTTTATATGCAATAGTTATATTGTATACAAACGTTCTGAGAATGGACTGTAATCAATGTTCACCAGTTTCCGTCCCCAGGATAATTGTGGTTAATAAATATTTAGAGGTGTCATCAAAATATCTTTTATGCAACTTAACTTGCACAGAGGAAAGAGTGTTTGTTAGAACCTGAATAGTTTCAGAGATCCCCTAACCCTTTTGTGACCATAATTTGCGTGTAATGTTTACGTTACATTCTGGACTAATCTTACAATATCAAAAATGCAACATAAAAGAAATGGTATGCTTTATTGCAGGCAAACAGCACTAATAGTTGGCTGAAACGTCAAAATCAGCAATAGTTCTTCAATAATTCATTCTGTAATTTACTAGTGGAATTTCACAAACACCAAATGTTTGTTTGCAAGGCATTTGGGTGATATTTAAAGCCATTATTACACCTTCACTGTATGCTCTACGTCCTCTGCAGAAGCCCTTCAATTGTGATGCGTTAGCGAAATGAATACAGTAGGTGACGAAACATAACCACTCCAAGAACTTGTTTATGACGGTAAAAAGCCGAATTAACGGTATGGCGCTATTGACGTCCGACGTGCTCACAGCACCCCTGCCGAGGTGCATGCAAGGTGGTGCAGACGTCCGAAAATGAAAACCATACACTAACGTTAGGGTAACGTTCTGTGTTTGCTCGGCATCTATTTGCAAGCGATTGGCCAACATCAAACAATGAAGCTCAGATTGAAGATTCTGTTACTGCGCTAAATTGAATTAATTTTGCGCATTTAGAATTTAGAACGCTTCGTTTAAACAGATCTGGATGACAGATGCGCGAGGCTTCGCCGCCAGACAGTGAATGAATGAGCAGTATATGTGTGTCTACATACTGACCGTTAAATTTCATGCGACATATAGCATAATTATCGGCCTGGTCTTGGTGGATACGAAGTAACGGACAGTATCCATGCGGTGCCAAGAACGGAGAAATCCATGAATCGATTAAGAATTGGCCCGAGATGCTGCCAAATAATGCTCTCATCTTTTGCGCAGTGTCGAAACGGCAGACGCAGAACTGGTTTGTATCCAAAAGAACGTTTGATTTAATCAAACACGTTGCATTCTAGATTTCCAATTGCAAAACGACTTTACAGCCTATAGGCTATTTAGATCCGCAAATGGCTGCGGCTCAAGTCAATGCAAACCTTAGTTTAATGCATTTTTCTCCACAGGCCATTCAAATTTAATGAAGAAGCGTCTGATAAGCTACTTTGCACTTACTTTGGCAGGGCTTTTGTTTTTGATGGTCATCTGGCATTGCTTTTTGCAGTAATTGATATCGCCCAGTTGGTTGTCAAATAGATCAGATGATGCCGCCGCCAACGCCACCAGAATCAGAGAGACAAGCGCGGGAACGCCGCACGCCCTGCCGCCGAACTGGAGCATCTTTTTTGTCTTTTTTCGCGGAATTCGGTAAGTTTAGTCTCGGAGTGTACATGCGCGTGTGCGTCTCGACTTGTCCCTGCTGCTACTGCTTCGGCTCCGGCTCTATCAGCCTCGGTGATCTCTCGCCTTTGATGCGCCGCGTCGTCACCCATCACGTCATCGCGCACGCGCAGATGTTCTCCTCGCGCGTCTCCGTCCTTTGCGTTGCATTGCAGTAAAAGTCTGGATTTAAAGGTGTGGATCTAAACTTTATATAGATGCCTATTTATAGTATTGTGATGCAAATAAAACATACTAATAAACGTCGGATTTCTACCATGATTTGCAATATTTCGACGTTTAAATTAAGATTTTGAAGATAATTAGAGCTTTACCTGCCCTGAACATTGAAACTGTGTGTATGTGTGTGTGTGTGTGTGTGTGTGTGTGAGAGAGAGAGAGAGAGAGAGAGAGAGAGAGAGAGAGAGAGAGAGAGAGAGAGAGAGAGAGAGAGACCCCAATAATGTGTGATACGGTGTGATTGTGAATGTGAATGTAAAGTGTAGTTTAGGGACTACTTTGCTGTCAGTAAAAGGAATTCTATTCTATTCTAAAGTTTCATTTTCCAAAGATTGAAAATTGAGGCTTGTATGCACAAATTCCTTTTCAAGTATTAAAGTCTATTTGAAATAAAAGCATATCATTATTCTGTCTTTTTCTCAGGTCTAACACATAGCCTACGCAAGAATCAACAAGAATTTAAATGAAATATAATAGGCTAACTATAGACTAGCTATTACACAATTAGCCTACTATTACAACTATTACTGAGGATGCATTTGGTGTGGAATTGTAAACAGGCCATAATAATCATACAGACGAGGATAAATAGTGTGTTTTTGGCTGTGGGCCAATTTATGGCTTTGAATTAGGTAGGTTAAATGAAATGTAGGGAATAGCTCATAGGCCTATGAAAAAAAATAAACTAAAAAAAATAAATAAAAAAACTACATGATGAGATTATTAGGTTATGTTTATGCACATCCTTTTCGGTTGCGGTCAACTCACTGTATACAAAAGAGAAAAGAAACATTGGCTGTAGATGCACTACTTATAATGACTTGTGGCTGTGTGGTAAAACGTGGGCGTGGCCTCAGAAGAATCCACTTTTCCAGCTTTTCAGGTTTGCGTGTGCTTTATTGGCTCTTCTCTAAATTTGAGAATTAATGTGAATCCGAGCATCCTCTTTCCGTATAACGATGCCTTCTAATGAGCAATGATTTCCCTTATAAAGCGTTCTTGTGAACAAGGCAACTTTTCATTTTCAGTGAAGAAGAAAGGATTTGTGCGCGACCGACAGAAGATGACAATGTAACGCTTCTTCCTGACGCGCTCAAAACACGCAAGTACAACTTCAAATGTATCTGAAATATTCGCAGAGATTATTCAAGGTCACTTTCAAGAAAAGCTGTTTAAGAAGTCCACAAACATCATCTTTTTTTCCATGACGTTTATATTTTTTATGCTAATCTCTTATTAAGTGAATGTAATCTATGGGACAAAATACAATGAATATTCTGATAAGCTTAAAATTTGATATTAGTAATCAAAATGTCCGTCAAAATATCAGTTAATTCTGATATTATAAACTCAAAAACAAAATAACCTTTTAACCTTGTTTGACGGAGATCATATTTTTGTTCAAAGTTTACGTTTTATTACGTTAAAACACGTTTTAGGCGTATTACTGTCGGTTTTACAATTTTACAAATGTTTTACAAGCGGAATAGTTTATTGTGACTTGAATATAATTGTGGCAGCATCAGTGTGTTCACTGTAAAAAAAAAAGTCTGTTATTTTTACGGTAAAATAATGTTTCAACAGTAAAAAAAAACTTTATTTGGTTAAAAGGTACATAACTTAACGTACAGGTACCTGAACATATATGGTAAAAAATGATAATATATTCAACATGAGACAATACATGTAATTTTACAGTAAAATTCTGTACTGTTTTTAGGAGTGAAAAGTGTGATTTTACTGTATGAATAACGGTAAAAATGTATATAATGTTTAACAAGATAATACTTTTTACAGTAAACTATTTTTTATTTTCTCCCCAATTTGGAAGGCCCAATTCCCAATGCGCTCTAAGTTCTCGTGGTGGCGTAGTGACTTGCCTCAATCCAGGTGGAGGAGTACAAATCTCAGTTGCCTCCACATCTGAGACTGTCAATCTGCGCATCTTATCACATGGCTTGAGTGTGTTACTGCGGAGAGCTAGTGCGTGTGGAGGCTTCACACTATTCTCCGCAGCATCCACGCACAACTCACCACACGCCCCACCGAGAGCGAGAACCACATTATAGTGACCACGATGAGGTTACCTCATGTGACTCTACCCTCCCTAGCAACCGGGATCATTTGGTTGCTTAGGAGACCTGGTTGGTTTAACTCAGTTCGAACTAAGGTAAACTATTGTTAAAATGATGTTGAAAAACAATAATTATCATCATGTGGCCTTTTGTAGTTACTATGGTGATAAATTATTTCAAAGTGAAAAGCAGACTTTAATAGTTCTGTAATGGACTATTAAACATTACAGTCTCATAAATAGATTGTAATGTTATTTAATAATATAAACAAAAAACCTTAAAATATACAGTACAGTCATCAAAAAGACATTCTGCAAAGCCTGAATCCCACAATTCTAAAAGAGTATAAATATGTACAATAGCGTAGATACATTTTTCCAAACCTTTTTCAGGTGTCCCCCACAGCCTTGATAAGTCTCGTACATAACTCGTACTGGAAATCCTTACAGAAAAGGGATCACTCTAAACAAATAATGAGATCAATTGGAAAAAAATCTTCCCAAGTACCACCTAAAACATGCTTAAAGATTTAGTTCACACAAAAATGCAAATTCTGTCATCATTTTCTCATAGTATCCATTTAAGTACAACCTTGATTATGCAAAATTACTGGTCTAGAGTAATTATAGCTCAATCTTGCTTCCTAACTCATTCAGTCAGTGTGAGAGCCATCCAGGTCCAATGGCACATGTTAATAAGCTTTTCTGCCTCCCACCATGAGCAGAAATGCATTAACACTTGGTCTCCCTGAAGGAAAGTAGTAGTAGCTCTTAAATCCCAACCATTGTTCACTCCAAGCATTTGTCTTAAACATGAATAAATATGAGCTCTGCTGACACAGAGGAAGAATATTTTGTGGATGGAAAACCACTTAAGCTGTTGAAAAGTGACCTTGCAAGACCTATCTCTCACCTGTTAAAACAATGTGTTCATAAATCCAGTTGTAAAATGTCTGGACTCATAGAAGCTTCTCTTCTTCTGACCCCCAGACTTGGCTGTCATATCCCCCCAGGACACAGTAGTTCGAATCGGCTCAAGTTTGACTGCGGCGTGCATAGTTAGTGCCGAGCTGGAAGTAGCACCTAGATCTCTGTACTGGACACTGAATGGGAGACGACTGTCTAGAATAATTACAGGGTGCTGAATTGAGTGTCACACTTCACCAACTCAATGGATCCTTGCAGCAATCGGGGGACAATCTGGTTTGCCACCGAAGTAATGGAGAAGTATTAGCTGGATCATGGCTTTATGTTGGCTGTAAGTGTCAAGTTGCTGCACTCTTAAAAATAAAGGTTACATTTCCATTAAATATTACAGTCTGAATTCGAAGGAAAACCTTTATACGTTCCTCAAATAACTTTTTGCTCTCAAGTTCTTTAGAAAACTTTGTAATGGTGCTTTAAAGAACCCAGAAACCAAAGCACTGATCTGAAGAACATAACACCAATAACTTTTTTAATCTCCAAAGAACCATATAGCCAAATCAAGAACCTTATGTAGTGCAAACATTTCTTGATAAGGTTCTTTGCTAAACCAAAGGATCTGCAAAGATCAATTGAAAAGTCTTTTATGTTTAAGAGTGGGAACCACTTTAATTCTGATTTCTTCTTCATCTGAACATTTGTATTTATGTCTTTAAATATACCCTATCTGATAACCTTCTATTGATCAAGTTTTGGGAAGGTTGTGGCCCATGTGTTTTTGAATATTCATGCTGTCCTCTTTCTTTCATTTTAATTGAATGTATAGTGTCCCCAGAGAAACCCGTCAACCTGACATGCTGGTCACGAAACACCAAGGATCTCAGCTGCAGATGGAGACCAGGGGGTCAAGGAGAGATGTTCATCAATACCGAATACACCCTCAAGTACAAACTAAAGTGAGATTTTTTTTTATTCTCTGCAGGGATTTTACTATGAACAGCAAAACATTGTATCTAGAGGAACAAGAAAAGTTTTCAAGCAACTCCTTTCAATGTGAGCATTTGCATGCACAATATGCTGATAACTGTCAAAAAATAATCTTATAAAAAAAGTAATTGTACAAAAGATGCATTTACATGAGATTTTAAATCATTCGATTACTCCGTACTTTTGATGTCAAAAAGTGAACTAGGACATGTATAACACTGTGCACATTGAATGAGCAGGTAAGAATGTCGGTAAGGGTGTTAACATGCAACACAAAATTGGGCTAATGGGCAAAAATCTACGTGCACCGATAATTCTTTGCTTAAACCATTTGAGACGTAACCCTGATATTGGAAAGTCAATTAAGGCTTTCCTTTAATGGCTTCGGTGTTAGATTGTGCATGAAAACACACTCAATATGTAACTTCTGTTTTGATAATTGTAAAGATGGTACGGTAAAGAGAAGGATTGTGAGGACTAGGACAGCCATATTCATGCAACATTCCTCGTGATTTGGCCATTTTTACGCCATATGAGATCTGCGTGAAGACGGCCAATCAGCTTGGCTCTGCTACTTCTGATGTCATCACCTTAGGCATTTTAGACGTGGGTAAGTACAAAACCTCACATTTGGAAAAATGGCCCTTATAAAACAAATAGATCCGACTCTAAATTCTGATTGGATGAGCTGCACTCAAAGTCGCGTAATATGACTATAAACTCACACCTGTGACCGCACATTCTATATTAGTGTACCAGATTGTGCCAGTATTCCATGGCAACCACAAACTGTATTTCTTAGCAGAAGAAAAGTTTATTCTAATAATAATTATGAAGAAATGCAACTGTATTGTATTGAAATTGGATACTGTTTCACTTGTTATCATAATGCAAGTTGCCGCCAATCTTTGCATCGTGTCAAAGAACAACACTTTTCCATGGTAAAATCTTTGTAATGCACAACCTCTTGTGGCTTACTGATTTATTGAGATTGGGGTGAGTTTCAATGGACAGAATATCAACATTACACTTCCCAGCTATACATTTATCTTCTTCTCCCTCACACACAGATGTACGTAACCATCTGAATGTCTCCATATGGTGCACACACACACTCATCTGCGAAAACAGATTTTTACAAACCATAAAACTGATTTCAACCACCAGATATGTTTCCAAAAGGCAGCTCATGAAAATAATATTTTAAAGGTCACAAGCCAGCAGAATGTCTGCAGTTTGTATATATGAATGTATTTACACATTTCTTGTGGCGAGACACAAAAGTGCATTTGAGTGATCACGATCGGGGAAGGTTTTCTATAGGCAAGATTCAACAGCAGTAAGAATGCCTATTGAATGACACAACGTCAAACACTCATTTCTTCATCTTCTGCATTACAGAAACAATAAGCTTGGGAAATCTCCATGATTGGCTCTGCCCTAAGGGTGAGCTTAATTTAAAAAACCAATGGAGCATGTCCATTTGCAAACAAAAATGGAAAGGGAAAATTACGTTGGGACCAGATAGCAAAAGATTACTAGCTAATGAGTGGAGATGGAGGTTATCGGGAGATTCAATTACAAACAGCTAGTTTTCAGCTCAGTTTATGTTCAAAGGGAAAGTGTGCTGGATTAGTTTGACGGCCCAGCACTGGGTGTCTGGAAATTTGATTCTGATTGGTCAATCGCGCCATTATGTATTCAAATACAGTCATATAAAACCTACTACACTGTATAATCACCATTGTCCCTGATAAACCATTCCCTACATCGCTATGCTAGTTTGCTCTTTTATCATTCCGCAGTCTCATTCTTTTGACATAATATAACAATTCGCTGTAAATTTCAGTTTAGTTTTTATTTTGTGAACACATTTCTATTTTTTTGTTTCAGTTTTAGTACTTCTAGTTTAGCAGAGTAAACAGAACACTTCCAGAATGTAGACCAAAACAAGACATTTGAATTTAAGCTTGGCAAACTTACACAAAACACTAAAATGAAGTTGTCAAGACTTTTTACTCCATCCATCTACACATATAGTCACTTTGTGTGTCTCTCTCAGCATTTCTTTCACACGCTGATTTGCGGTTTGCATTTTTAGCGCTATCAGTGAATTTATCTATGCAGCGCTGGGAGTGATGAACTTGCGGTCAAGAGCAGCATTAAAAGTTTTGGTCTAGTGGACATACCAGTCCAGTACTGCCGCTGATGACACAGTCTGCATAGGGCACCAAACCCCTAGGGGGGTACCATCTTGCCCTATGGGGTAACTTCCGTGCATGCTATAAAGCCTGTTGCTGAAAAGTTGCAATTGCCTCACGCAATGCACCGGTCAGCCGCATGCACACAACCAATATATTAAATTACTCTGACGTCACACTGCAGGAAACCGTGCTTCCGGTTACTTTCGAGCAGCAGATTTCAATGGTGGAAATAGGCAGTGCTGCGGTTTTAATAATTTTGAAGCTTTATTGAATGTAAAAATGTCTTTTAATGTCAATAAAAGTTATTATAAATGGTTTATAGTGAAGAAATTATGTGGCTTCTTTTCTGAAATATCAGCAAAACCAGTTTAAATTTGGTTCAGTGAGCCAGTATGATTATGTCAGACATGTAACAGGTTGATAAATACACATTCTCACATGTTTAACATGCTTCTAAAGCTTAAGAAATGTGATATATAAAAATATAAACTACCACTGGACATATAATTTGTCTTTACTGCTTAAAGTATTAACACGCATACAATAAATAATAATATTCTTACTTCAATATAATCATATTCCATATAAAAACTTAATAACAGCTGTTTTTGATTGAAAAAAATTATTTACTGCATTCAAAATGAATGCAAAGACATCATTTTAGCAGAATGACATTTTTATTCACTTATCCTTACACAATCAGTAATCCATGTGCTGCGGTGGTGGAGATGGGTCCCGTTTCTCCCATTATATCTTATGTGGTGGTCTTGATCAGATAAGATCATTGTTAGATCGTATTTGACCTCATATCTGTCACAATGACAGCACTTTCAAAATGTAAAAAAGCAGTTTACAATCAGAGTTTAAGCAATTTCTTCGTGAAAAGTTAATATCGAACAATAGCTGCTGCGGGTCAGTTGAGTGTAATAGAGCAGATGCGATAACAATGATGGTGACCTGTGAATTATCAGTGTTTGTCATGATGAAACGATCTGGTGGAGATTTAAAGAAGCCCCACTCTCCAATAATCAGTGGGAAACAGGGTGTTCCAACCCCACAAACAGCACTTTTTGGCCAGTTTCAGCACAATGAAGTTCCCAACACAGTGCTCTGCCATTTCCTAGCAGCCATCATTCATGTTCGAGTCGTCGTCATCTCTCAGTACTATCAGGCTCAGCTAACATCACGTGCATTAGGCTGTACGCAGGCCACACAGGTCAGATTTTTCCGCCATGTGATGAGAGCTTGTTGATTACAAAAATGACAATTTTTTTTAATGATTATTATTTTATTTCATTTAGTTTTGAAATAACTGTTATTAGTTTAGATTTTCATTTACTTTGAAAAATGTATTTTATTTCAGTTGACGCAAATGACTTTTCTATGACGTATCTATGGCTCTAAGAAGGCAGGCATCTGGAGTGACTGGAGCTATTCAATGGCTGCATCAACACCTGGCAGCGGCGAGTTACGGAAACATAAAAGCAAACTTTCCTTCAGTTCACATTAAGCTTCTTTATCGTCAGCCAATTGGATTCAAAATATATGTAAAACTTATATTTATACGTATAAACACTTAAAAAACACAAAACATCGAGCTACTTGATAGGGATCTCTCATCAGCGGATTCAAAAGTCTTCAGCGAAATGTCAAAGAGCTTCAGGGGTCTGTTGATGAATTCTTTGTGCTTTTCGAAGAATGACAAATTAGAATGATCTTTAGAGCATGTTCAGATTAAAGGATTGTTTGTCCTGAAACTTAGTGAAAACAGATTTGGATGAGAAGAAGTGATTATGGTTACATATCTGGAGTGGCATGAAAGAAAGGATGTTATTAAACTTTGTTGAATGTTATGCAATATGAGTTATGGCAAGTCTGAGCTACTCCTCTTTCGCGAATTCTATGTTTAATGATTTGGTGTTCATTAGCAAAGAGCTGGTAAATACCCTAATATTCATGGGTATGTGGACATTGCTCAGGGCAACATTGTACAATCGACAGCATATGAGCAATTGTTGTCAACTGGGTTTGAATGTAACAAATGTCTTTACAAGTGCATTTCATCTGAACAATTGTTGATCAATCGAATTCAGTACAAAAGAAGGCTTTTACATGTGGTATTCCAACTACAGTGAATGCATATAGGTTACTAACATCTAAATGTTTGGTCACACAATTTATTATGACTGCTTTTCATACAAGAAAAATAGTGAAGTCATCTTAAATCAAAAGTTGTTTTGATATACGAGGATGGTGTTCAAACTTTTAATTAGTGGTGAATTTGATATGTAGCCCTTGGTGTGCCTACAGTGCATCCAGAAATTATTCACAGCGCTCCACTATTTACACAATTTATTATGTTACAGCCTTATTCCAAAATGGATTACATTCTTTATTTTCCTCAAATCTACAAACAATACCCCATAATGACATGTAAAAGTAGTTTGTTTGAAATCTTTGCAAATGTATTTAAAAAAAAAAACACACCACACATGTACATAAGTATTCACAGCCTTTGCCCAATACTTTGTTGAAGCACCACTTAAAGCCTCAAGTCTTTTTGTGTATGATGCTTCAAGCTTGGCACACCTATTTTTGGGCAGTTTCTCCCATTCTTCTTTGCAGGACCTCTCAAGCTCCATCAGATTGGATGGGGAGCGTTTTCAGCCATTTTCAGATCTCTCCAGAGATGTTCAATCGGGTTCAAGTCTGGGCTCTGGCTGGGCCACTCAAGGACATTCACAGAGTTGTCCTGTAGCCACTCCTTTGTTATATTGGCTGTGTGCTTAGGGTCATTGTCCTGTTGGAAGATGAAACTTCACCCCAGTCTGAGGTCCAGAGTGCTCTGGCGCAGGTTTTCATCAAGGATGTCTCTGTATATTGCTGCATTCATCTTTCCCTCAATCCTGACTAGTCTCCCAGTTCTTGACGATGAAAAACATCCCAACAGCATGATGCTGCCACCACCATGCTTCAATGTAGGGATGGTATTGGCCAGGTGATGAGCGGTGCCTGGTTTCCTCCAGACATGACACTTGACATTCAGGCCAAAGAGTTCAAACTTTGTTTCATCAGACCAGAGAATTTTGTTTCTCATGGTCTGAGAGTCCTTCAGGTGCCTTTTGGCAAACTCCAGGCGGGCTGTCATGTGCCTTTTACTGAGGAGTGGCTTCTGTCTGGCCACTCTACCATACAGGCCTGATTGGTGGAGTGCTGCAATGATGATTATTCTTCTGGAAGGTTCTCCTCTCTCCACAGAGAAATTCTGGAGCTCTGTCAGAGTGACCATTGGGTTCTTTGTCACCTCCCTGACAAAGGCCCTTCTCCCCCAATCGCTCAGTTTGGCCGGGCGGCCAGCTCTAGGAAGAGTCCTGGTGGTTCCAAACTTCTTCCATTTACGGATAATGAGGCCGCTGTGCTCATTGGGACCTTCAATGCTGCAGAAATGTTTCTGCACCCTTCCCCAGATCTGTGCCTTGATACAATCCTGTCTCTGAGGTCTACAGACAATTCCTTGGACTTCATGGCTTGGCCTCTGCTCTGACATGCACTGTTAACTGTGGGACCTTATATAGACAGGTGTGTGCCTTTCCAAATCATGTCCAATCAACTGAATTTACCACAGGTGGACTCCAATCAAGTTGTAGAAACATCTCAAGGATGATCAGTGGAAACAGGATTCACCGGAGCTCAATTTTGAGTGTCATGGCAAAGGCAGTGAATACTTATGTACATGTGATTTTTTTTTTATTTTTAATAAATTTGCAAAGATTTCAAACAATCTTCTTAATGTTGTCATTATGGGGTATTGTTTGTAGAATTTTGAGGAAAATAATGAATTTAATCCATTTTGGAATAATGCTGTAACATAACAAAATGTGGAGATAGTGAAGCACTGTGAATACTTTCTTGATTCACTGTAATTTCTGCAATAATCAAATAATCAGAATACTCAGATGTGACGGTCTTTAAGTTGTTTCTGAACAATTCCAATGCACAAGGTGAAGAATTTCAAAGAATACAATGAATTTTGCCATGTTAAGGTAAATGTGACCAATCACTTGCTAACAGCTCATACGAAATAGTTTCGGATCACATTTTTTGCATATCAGCCATCCAGCAGCATTATTCTACCATACAAGTAACAAAACAGTTGTTGTACATGGCAAGGCATGTAGTAAATAACGGTAGTGTCTTTCCCATTTCCCCTGCAGAAAGGGCACATGGTGGCTCATGTGATTCGAAGTCCAGCAAGCAGAACACAACGGTAAGATGGGAGCTCAAGCAGTTTTTTGGCTGGATGCGAAAAGATGCCTATGGCTGCACGGACATCAGCATCAAACTGTACGATCAATGGCGCATCTGGCTACAGAAAGCCAATAAAACACATGACCAGGTCGATAAGAAGCAGCTGCACCTTCTTTCATTTTACTTCCAGCAATAAGATTTTAACCATACATTGCGACATGTACAATGCAGCTCAAAAGTATTAAGTTCACATTGAAAATCTGGGTTTCAAAATCTAATTTAAACCTAGAAATTAACAAGGTTTTAGGATTTTGAAAAATTATAAACAAAGAAAAGTTAATGGCATTAATCAGATAAGAAATCTTTAAGATTCTGGACTATTTCTAGGGCACTGATCATATAAGCAAATTTGTGACATTGACGATGCTAATGAGTTAAATACAAGTTAACCTCAATCAGCAGCATTTGTAAAAAAAATAATAATAATAATTCAACTTTACATCTTAAATAATACACAAGTTTTAACAGAAGTATTATTGGAAGTACTTTCATTACATTATAAGCATTTTCACAAATGTACCCCACTTTATCAGTAAGCAAATCATTATTGTTGACATACACTAAATATGGCTTATGTAAATAGCATTTTGTGCTTTGTGTCCCACAAAAAAGGGAACCAAATTATGTTTATTCTTTTGTACAATGCACTCGCATTTGATAGCTTTTACCAATGGTGAAGCATCATATAGTCTTCAGTCAGTTACCACAACAGAGAGAGAATGGCCAGTCAAAGTAATCAGCAGGACATCTAATAAATTCCTTTTATGTTAGACAAAAAAAACAGCAAAATTCAGCTGTGATTCAGCCGAAGCCGCTTGTGTGGCGTAGTCGAATGCTAACCGACATTCGCTGCAGCTCTTTGAACTGATTCAGCAGTTACGGCTATTGTGAGACTTGGGTCACTTGATTAGACACACTGTCTGATATGAATGGCTGGTACTAATTACGATTCTCAGTCCTCATATATCAAGTCATCACATTCACTTGTAAATTGACCATTGTCTTGCCTTTCAGGTACTACAAAACAGTAAATCATAGCGAAACTCCAAAGAAGGCTTGCGGGAGCATGGAACGACACAGTTTTTATTACTCTCCATTGCTTGGGACATTTTCTTTGGATGAGCCTTATATTCTCTGAAGGAACCTGCAGTTTGCTGACATGATCTACTGTTTGCCCCCTGCTGTAGTCCCAAGCAAAAAATGTCAAAGGAAGTGTTTTTTTCTCAGACATATTTATAAGGGCATTAAAATACAAATTAAAAGTGGTTAGAAACATCATAAAATCTAATGTTAGAAAATAAAAAGTTTTAATAAACGGGCATTTTGGGAGATGCATAGGCTTTGTTGAGACAAGCAGCACAGATTTTATGCTTTTTTTGGGGGCGTATTTTTTGGCATATTCAACACAAATCTGTTTCTATATATGTAGCCTGATCAAAGAAAAAAGATTTGTACAAGCCTGTTCCAAACCACATCCATATTTGGAAGGAATCTGATTAAAATCAGACTTTTGGAAATGCTCTTCAGTCTGAACGAACAGATCGGATTTCAAGTAGTTTTTTCATCACTCGCGATATGACGTCACCGTAAAGTCACACTCGAGGTGCAGTAGGCCTATCGTGTCAAAATTCACTCAATTTCGTTCAAATGTGGTATTCGCCATGTATTGAATGGTGAACAAGCAAGCAGTTTAAGACACAACATATGCGTTATCGTGTAAATAGCACAATAATGCCTCTGGCATGTGTGATTTCTGATGTGCTAATGAGTTTAACATTTCAGCTAAAAGTTTAGTTTTCCATCTGGTTTCCACAATAATAGCTGCTCTCTTACGTCTATTGCCGTTGTGCTGATGCTGAAATAATTTCTTTAGTAACAGATGTTACTACATCAGATTTGAAAAACGGATCGGATTTATGTGCATTGTAAACAAAGCCATTCAATCTAACTTTGGAACAGAAAAAAGGAGCATTTCGAAAATTACTTGCAGAAACCCCTTCACAGATCAGAACAGAAAATGACAGAAACATGGTCATGCTGATTTACAAAGATTTTCCAAACTTGGATTTCCATTGATTTTCCAAATTGATTTTCATGTATTTGCCAACAGTGAGCATTCGTAAGTAACAAACAAGAGAATATGAAATATTGGTCTCTTGATTAGTAAACACTTACAGATCATGTATCTATTTGTTTATTATTTCTTACCTCTGTTCAAAAAGGTTTTCATGTAATTAATGTATCATGAATAAATAGTTTTGTCTGTAAAAAAAAATGTAAGGAGCATTTGTAAAATTATAATAGTTTAACTTTTGCTGCCTATTTCTATTCCTAGTTCAGATTTACACTTTGAATTGACTTGATTCAACAAACAATCAAAGTATATTTCTACCATAACTGCAATAATGAAAAAAGATGCCACACTCTGTTTAATACATAAATTAAATAACAAAACATGCTCTGCAAAGCCTGCGACAGTGGCAGTGCAGTCTATTTGTACAACGCCAGAAACAGCGATCAAGATCTTAAATGATTTCTTATAAGAGAATGTTCAATGAGGACTGAATCCATCTCTGTCAAGACAGAAGTCTTCTGATTGGGTCTACATCTCATTCCGGTTCTTCTGAATCATACTTGAAATCTTGCAGAATCTCAGCCAAAGCTGCTTTATTCTTTATGAAACTAACAGGAAAGAAGAGAGAGAGAGGCCTTTAGTTGGGATGTTCTGAGATTTCAAAAAAAAAAATGTTTTATCACAAACCTGATTTTTAACTTGAGCCTTGTTTACAACACACTCCATTGGATAAATCTAACAGTGAAATATTGCCATATAATAATAACTAAACACCACAAGTTCATTAAAAGCAGACTGAGAGCTTTAAAAGCTCTAAAGAAAATAACCTCTAATACTGATACAGTAGCACAATTCTAGGTTAATTCATTAATTGATTAATTACTTGCTATTTAGCAGATGCTTTCAATCTGAAGTAAATTACAAATTAACAAGCACCACATGCAAGTAAAAATAGGTTTAAATCTAATTGCAAAAATGATAATCTGACCCTTGGTGATGTAATTGATGAGAGCAATCAAATTCAAGACATTGTGAACAAACTATCTACTAAAGTAAACACTGCGACTCATGTATCTTCTTTTATAACTAGGAGATTAACATTGAATTCTCAATTCATTCGCCATAACAAAAAATTCTGGACCCTGCACATCCCTCTTAAACTACAGTTTATTGATAAAGTACACAGTGAAAACAGAAAAAATTAGAAGCTTAGAAGTTGCTCTTACTCCTTTTTGATCTCCCGAACTTTCTCCTGGAACTCTTCATCTTCTGGATGGTCCAGGGCATTCTGTTTAGCCAACTGTAACTTAGCTGTCTGTAAACAGGTCATGAAAACAGCCCAACATTAAGAATACAGTAACCAATGATGAATGTTGAGGTATTATTGCACAGCCAAAATGGACATACAACTGGAGGCGCTTATTCATTTGAATGTTCTAGCGTCACACGCAAATATTTAATGCAGTTGGTTTTTATGCAGCCTAACGCTTTGTTTTGAATAGTAAACTGACCACTTGTGGAAGGGTTGTTAATTAAATAAGCAAATCATAAAAAAACATGTGTTTTTCATAATAACTCTACAACTGGGTGCTGATGAGTGGAAAGTGCATAATTCAGAAATTCTCCAGGGAAAGCAGGATATATATAACATTTGGAAAGAGAATACATTCATGTGCAAAAGTCATGACATATGCCTACCAGCTCTAGCTTCTTCTTCTCGTTTATTTGCAGTTTCTCTATGTGCTCGGAGAGGTCGGGACGGTCAAAGTCTTGATGTAGTTGCTCTTTAATCTCCAGAACTTCTTTGGAAATGCCACAGAATGCTTTCGTTATCTCATGTACCAGCTGTTTGTAGTGCTCGAAGTCATAGTGGGGCCCCGTCCTTAAGTACGCCTCATGACCCCTGAGAAAAAAAACGTTATTACCTCAATCAACCCTAGATGGCAACATCTGTATGTGTATATATATATATATATATATATATATATTTATATACACACATACACGCACACGCGCAAGTTTTGAAACACACTCATTCTTTATTATAATCATTTTTTTTTTCACATTTTAGAATAATTGTAAAGTCATCATAACTATGGAATAACATAAATTGAACTATGGGAATTATGCTGTGACTAAACAAAATCCAAAATAAATCCGAACTGTGTTATATTTTTTTTAACACAACACAAAAAACAGATTTTTATGTCAATGTGATATTTCAGTTTTTTCTTAACAATTTTGCAGTTATAAAAAAAAATGAAGGTGTCTGAATATTTGAAGTAATTAAATTGATGTATTATGAGTAACTGACTCCTCAAAAAGCTTGTAGGCCTCCACACGTTCAGCTTGAAGAACACAGAATCTACGGATCAAACTTTTCAAATCTGTAGGTGCCTTTAACAAAAAAAGATAGACAAATGACATTCAAAAAGTACTTTCAGGGGTACAATGGTACAGTGACGGTATCAGATATGTACATTCATAAATGCCATGGTACTGATTTGTGTCCCATGGTAAACTGTAGGCTATTAAATTATCTTCATAGAATACCTTTGTAAATGTTCACAAACACGGTAGTACCATGGTTATTTTGGTCAGTGGTACATTATAATTAATAGTAAATGTATTTTAGAAATATTTTATTTGTGATGACATATCTAAACAAACGAGAAGTGATATATTTCTAGTATAAACTAGCATTAGCAAGCTCGCAGTCTTATATATCTTACTGGGTATCTACCTTGTCTAAAAGTGGTATTACACACATTGTTATACACTAACTCACCATGGTGCTGAAACAGTGCTGCCGGTACTTTCTTTTGTTGGCTTATATATCTGTTCACTCGCAACATGTGTATCGCTTCGGTGCAGTTTGTCACGCTGCGATAAACACTTCCTGTTTGGGTTCGCGGGAGTTGACGTCAGGTGACGTCGCGATGAACATTGCGGTTGATTCGTTGGAACTACAACTGATTAAATTTTCTGTTAAGGCAATGAAAACTGTAAAATATTATTTAATATTTTTTTAAGATAGATCTGTATTAATCTGTATCCCTAGTGTATAAATATTGTATTACACTCATTTAAAAAAAAAAAAATCTGAAGGCCATGAATAGTTCATCCAAAAATGAATATTCTCTCATAATTTACTTGACTGCACTTACATGACTTTCTTTCAACTGTTGAACACAAACTAAGATTTTTATAAGAATATCTCAGCTCTGGAGGTCCTCACAAGCATATGGTGACTAGAATCTTGAAGCTCCCAAGAACATAAAGGCATCATAATAGTACACCATAAGACTCCAGTGGTTAAATCCATGTCTTCTGAAGAGATATGATAAGTGTGGCTAAGAAAAGGATCAACATTTAAGTCCTTTTTTTTACCATAAATCTCCACTTTCACTTTCACATCTGCATCCATTTCACATTCTTTGTGCATATCGCCATTTACATGGGCAGGGAGGAGAATTTATTGTAGAAAAGGACTTAAATTGATCTGTTTCTCAACCACACATATCATATCACTTCAGACGACATAGATTTAACCACTGGAGTCTTGTGTATTACTTTTATGCTGCCTTTATGTGCTTTTTTGAGCTTTAAAAGGCACCCATTCACTTGCATTGTATGGCCCAACAGATCTGAGCAATTCTTCTAAAAATCTTAATTTGTGTTCTGCAGAAGAAAGAAAGTCATACACATTTGGGATATTATGAGGGTGAGTAGCTCATGAGAGAATTTTCATTTTTGGGTGAAATGTCTCTTTAATGTACTAATCGAAAAGCTATAAAGATAGTTAGTTTATGCTCTGTTTAAAAGATCTTTGAAAACTCCCAAGGTCATGTTTTTATTTATGGATTTAAGTTTTTTTTAACCCCTTCCCTGTCTTTCCTTCCCCTGGCAGTAATATGTGTGATATAAATTGTTGTAATGTTGTTTAAAGCAACATTACAACAATTATATATATATATATATATATATATATATATATATATATATATATATATATATATATATATATATATATATATATATTGTATTTTTAAAAATATATATATATTTTTATGTATCTCTCTCTATATAAAACTTTAGATAAAAATTACATTATTATTATTATTAATATTATTTTACTCCCTGGCTGTTGGTTTCTTGTATTGTTTTGTTGCTCCACTACATTTTAATTAGATTTGTTGAATGCCAATAATGATAATAATACAAAAATTAAAACAAATCTGAAAATGGTAATTAATTCATCCATAAATATGCATGTTATCATCTGTCATACCCAAATGTGTGATCTTCATGCAAGATTTTGACTCAGTATTGTTGACTTTCAAAACACTTACTAGCAAAAATAATATATATATATATTGAAATGTACATTTTATTTGTGAGAATGTATATGATTGTTGTGAAATGCCTAATGATTATAGTATTTTCTTTCTTTTTCAATAATCATAATTTATTAAATTTGTTCCTAATGTTTGCCCATTGCTGTCATCCAGTGCTGTTGAATGACATGTAGTGTCATCCTTTATGATTATATCAATAATACTGATAATAAAATATTTTTTTGAAAACGCCAACTGTGGCATGAGGTAAAGGTAAAACATTTTTTTTTACTCCAAAAACGAGTGATTTTTGTATTTATTTATTTTCAGATTGCGGTTCAGGGCTTCTGTAATTAAGACATTCAGTTGTCAATTACAGCAGAGTAAAGACTGGTATAACAAATAAGGAAAATTAAAACAAAAATAGCGTACATTAAACAAAATTAGGCCATTCCAAAGCAATTAATTAAATAACTTTTAAGCTTTTATTCGTATGATTGATTAATCTCATCAATTACCTAAAATTCTAATCCATTTCACATAGAAAAATTTTTATAATTTAATTTTCTTTATAATTGTTTTATTTAATTGTTTATATATATGATGAAAACATGATCTGTTGTTTCATTATTTGTGCAGAAGGAGCAGTTTCAACACTTGGGGGCGCCAATGGCATATAACACATGAAAGCTCATTTTTACATCAGAATGAAGGCATGTCACGTTAACCTATTCTAATTTTACCACCATAACTTTTGCTTAACATTTACTAAATAAATATTCTAGAATTACCAAATGCTGCAGATGAAAATATGAAACATAATTTAATTATTATTATTAGTATTATTATTATGTCTGTCACAGACAGTTAATAAATTAATGGAAAAGTCTTCCACCCTAATTGAAATTAAATTGTTAGGTTTTGTCATTCTGTTATACTAGTAAACCTAATAGCCAATGTTTGAGGGACAGTGCAGTCTTGTCCAACTCAGAAGGGCTTTATTACACTTGTCCTGACACAGCACTGAATATAGAAACAAAAGCCTGGAGAGTTCAAAGGACCGAGCTGCAGCAGCAGTACACCGCCTCGGTTACACTGTGTTTGGAGCTCACAGGGTCTGATGTGCATCCATTAATAGCGTGCTACACAGGAGGTGGGGTGGATGGAGATCATTTTTAATGCTGAAATATGAGCAATCGGAACTAAGGCGGATAAATAAGGCACGCCAAGAGGGATTGTCTTACGTGCGGTGAACAGTTACAAAAAACATGTGTTGCACGGACAGCGTTTGGAATTGGGATAAAAACGTCGCACGCGCTGAACCGGAGTGAGCGGAAGCTCGTGCATGCTCATTTACCCCGCGTGGATACTTAGAATTCTTGCATTCTGGAGTTTGAGCTCTGCGACTTTGTTGCAGATCGAAATATTATCTATGAATACTGGAATATAAGCAGAAAAATACTCCACAATACACAATACTAGACAAACAAGAGGCAAAATGAGGGTATTGCATATAAATCACAATTGTTGGACTCTGGCGTGGACTGTTATCATGTGCGTTATGAGGGGAGTTTATTCACAAGAACGGCAGTAAGTATGCATGCGTGTTAAATGGAGCTATGTTATGGTTGGTGGGAAAATATACATGCATTTTAGTTTTTTAGCATAAGACTTTGCAGTCAGGTGATACACTGCATCTTTAACCGTGTCACCAGTCATAATAATCTGCACTTTTGATTGCCGCGCGGCTGTGGGAAAGTTTCCTTGTGCTGCAACAAATACATTGAGCTGCACAAGTGTTTGGGTATTACTAACCAATGAATAACATATTTTACCTTACACAATTTTACTGTGGTAACCATAGTTTCCACTAAAATACCATTGATACACCAATATTTGTTACTTTTGTGCAGTAGTACCATAATGAGGTTCATTGATAAATAAGGTTGTCTAAGGTGAAGAAAATGAGAAATCTTTAAAGAATCTAGTTTAAAACACACGTGTCATGTCCGTTGAAATATAATCTCCAATTTGTTTTCAGGCATTTTTGAAAAACATTTATTGCAATTGTATTTTTTAATATAACATTTAAGCACAACATTAATATTATTTTCTACAAAATATTAATATATAGAAATGAGGTCATTTGGTGTAACCATTATGTAAAAGGTATTACAATACTTTTTTTGCACCTTGAACACAAGACCGTGTACACAACTTAATGAGTAATTAAAATTGTTTAACAAGTTTTGCATGGTTTTTATTTTTGTTTTTCTTACCTAGAATTGGAGTCAAGAAGAATATCAAGAAGTTTTCTCAGGGTTACTTTATATGACCTAAACAAAATGTATTTAACAATTTTATTTTATAAACTTCACACAGTCATAAGGTTTTTTTTTTGCATGTCACATGACCACAACATGGCAACCTACATGTTGTTGTTGTTGTTGTTTTTATCACAGTTAGATTTATAATTTATAATGGCAATTTAAGCTGAATTAATAAACCACAAAGCAAGGCACATACATTAAAATATGCAATATCACAGCTGGTTCAAATACAATACAAAGGTAACAATACTAAAATAAAAAAAGAGAGAGAACAAAGAGGTGTCTATTTATTAATCTTAAAAATTACGGTCTTGTATAATTTTGGCAAATTTGCAGGCTACCTGCATGTTGGTCACAAACTGAATTGTTTGACAAAAGTGAAAAAAAAAGAAGAAAAACAAATGTGAACAAAATGTTTTCGCTGAATTTCTTTTTCTGTAAATAATAAAAGATTATTCTGTACTACTCATTTGCTGTGACGTACACATTTGTAACCTTAAGCCCATAAAAAAAATATCAATATGACTTTGAACTCAATAATCAAAATGTTAATAAAAAAAATAGTGTCATTTTATGGATCTGGTTACCATGGTAAATGTTTTTAATGGGTGGCATAACTGAACGTATAGGGTGAACAACTGCTCAAAAACACCCAGGTTCTTACAAAACAGTTGTTTTACACTCTGTGCTGTTCTTGAATTATGTTCTCCTGAGCTAAAGATGATCAGCAGAAATAGAAGAGAGTTGAACTCAACTGGAACTCAATACTCTTGGAAATCCTCTGTGCTGACCAAGGAACAACCTTCAGAACAATGCAGTTTCCCATTACCTTCCCAAGGTAATGTTGGGGCTCTATCTTCTTTGCAGGACAGGTTCTTAAGTTGGCTGCATTGTTCTTTGAAGATAAAAAGTGACTTATAGTACTTGGAAGAAGATTCCTGTCAAACAAATATAATCCTAACCTTGACCAGAACTAACCCCTAGAATTAAATGAAACTTTCAGGGGGATAAGAATGTTGTTCAAGCCCCAACCCAAAGCCGAATAATAAACCCAACCTTTAAGTATGATTGATTGATAGAAATGTTGTTCTGTTATAAACAAGGGTGTTATTGGCAGTCACAGAAATTCCTAAGGTCTTCTTCTTAGCGTTTGCATTGCATGCCCATCCACAGAACAGCAGCTTTTTCAGCCAGGTGTAGAGCCTCGAGTCCGCCGTTGAAATGAGTTAGTGGACACTCGTTGACGATGTGCTGCATGGTTTATGGTTCCCCACAGCTGCAGTTCGGGTTGGTGGCTTGACCTCACCAAACAAGGTTGACTGCACATCGGCCTTGTCCCGTCAGAAATTCCTAAGGTTATCCATAACCTCATCACTTCCCTTTAATGTAAACTACCCCTAAATACGAGAGAAATTACAGGTTGAGAATTTTTTGTTAGGTTCTCCTATGACATCAGGCTGCAACAGTCTTGTTAATTTGGCTAGGAACTCATTATTTTAGGAATATAGTGGTGAAATGGTAGTTGTGCTTTACAACTGGACAATTGCCAGCTGGAGTAATGCAAATGCTCACCACAACTCAATCAGTTGTCAGTGTTTGATTAATACTGCATGTTTTGTTCTCCCAGACTTTAATATCTTTGAGCACTATGATTCAATTAACCTGGGGTCCATGAACTTCAGTCTTCTTTATACCAAGTTATACAGTTTAGTGCCAGCGAACCTGTTACATGTGGCTTTTCGAAGTATTTTGAGCACCAGATCTCATCAGAGAAGGTCAATAACCAACTTGCCCTCTCCGACAAAGAGCCACATTCTCTGTGGTCAGCCAGTGGGTCTTCTTTCCTTCAACAAGATAGTGATATCATGTAAACACCAAATAGTTTTCTACGCACTGCACACATGAGACCATTGTAAGATAGGGAGGTGAAGATCAAATGCAGTCAGTTGCACATAGCTGGCTTGCAGAGGATTTTCTCTTGCCTTGAGACTTAAATTGCTTCTGGCCTTGCTGGACTGTAATGCCAACCACATGATATCTCACACTCATGCATGATATTAATCTCAAGGACACTAAATTGCCCTGGTTTATTTGGGCATGTATGGGTCAGAGAAACACCATCCAAACTGCTTTTCACCCGTGCCCTTTTCTCATCGTTTAAGGTCACTGGCACTGATTTTGTTACTGAGTTGTTTGAGATTTTTAACAGTAGTTGAGACAACTTGGATTCCACAGGGGCAAAAAAAAAAAAAAAAAACGCCTGAAGAATTAGTCTAATGTGTTTTAATGGTGCAGTAAGGTTGCCCTAACTCTTGTCATGACATGCCTTTGAGACACAAGACTAGAATTATGTTTCAAGTCCTATTTGTTTTAATTACACTGACACCCCAATAAAGAGATGTAAATGCTATTTTTTCTAGGGTGTCATGCAGTTCAGCCCAACTCTGTCAACTCTGTGACGTTTTCATCTAAAGCCTCAAATATATTTGTTTTTCAGTGTGTTGTGCAGAGTTGAGTGCCCATTGAATATTTGCTGTAAACAGAGTTGGATTATGGTCCCGTGAGGACACTGGGTACATGTCATTGGAGCCCTCCATGCCCCTAGTAGCTGACCCATCATCCTACTTTAAGCGACAAGGGCATTACAAAAATGCTAAAAAGCTGGTTGCCCTGGCTTGTGGTGTATGTGCAGAGGGGCTTGATGGACCTTGGTGTATAGGTGTTCAGCTTCTTTTGGCTGCGTGACTTGAGGCTTTGGAAGCTCCTGATGATCTGAGGCCCCAGGACACTGGCCTTTTCTGTAATTCTGTCCATGTGGCAAATATTTGCAATAGGTTAAATGACTAGTATAAAAGAAGTATAAAAGGTTTTTTGCACGTCTCACACATGCAAATTTAATTGTCACAATACGCATGAACTGTCCACGTGCAGCCTAAGACAGTCTGCGTCTTTGCTCGTCATTGGTGTATGTTAGAGGTCAACCGATAGTAGATTTTGCCCATACCGATAACCAAGGTGGTGGAAAACACAGATAACCTAGTAATTGGCCGATACATTTTTTAATTGATTTATAGAATGTCAAAAAAAGTCTTTCCTTACTATGATGGGCACAGACACTCTGCCGGCTACAAGAGTCCAAAATCCCAATAATAATCAGATACGGTGCATAACGTGAGACTTTTAACTGTAAACAAGCCTGAAACACACCAGGGACTCTTTTTTTTAAATTATATATTTCACCAGATGAGGTTTAATGAGGAATAAGGTGTATTATTATTCACAAGATATGAAGTTGGAGACAATATGTGTTTGCTAATGGGGTTTGTTGTTTTTGTTTCACCTCTAGAGGCCGCTGTTATACAGGAGAATCCTCCAGAGTAACACAGAGGAATAGTAATAATAAAAAAAAAAAACAATCTGCATAGATTTTTGCTGATAACCAATAGTTCCAAAAGCAACTATTGGCACCGATTAATCAGTAAAACCAATATATCGGTCTACTTCTAGTCATAGTACGTATGCGTTCAATGTGTCCATATGAGCGTCTGTACCATACAATGGCGTCAAAAGAGTATACAGTACTTTGAAAGGCTGATCGCTCTGCTGTGCGCAAGATGTACCGGCACATGGGAAAAAGTTTACTTTAAAACTGATTAACTTTGTAAAATCGTGAAATTTGTTTTTAGCAAAAACAAAGAATCACAAAACACTTGCCAGTTTGTGTATGATCATCTGACATTTGTTTAGATGGTCTCATGAAAAGACCATTGTTTGTGTGGGTTTTTTGTCCTATGATGTGAACTTTGAATGAGATCTCGAGACAAAACAAGTGTTAATGTAATTGGTACCTTAAAAGTAGTGTTTTGATAGAAACAGACGTACGCAGCTGTTGCTCTATACACCTTTCCTTTGATACACAGGGGTTACCTGATTACTGCTCCGTCAGTGTTTCGTGCTGGTGTGGAAGAGGCCGTGAGCGTGACCATCTTCAATGCAGTTGCGGACACACGAGTACAGCTGCAGCTCAGCGTCAAGGGTGAGATTGTAACCCACAGTCACGGCACTGTACGAGGTAAGATTTATGCAGGTTCTTGTATCTCAAAGTACAGGTTTGTGAAAGGCAGCCTTTATCTAAATTCTGACCCATTACTAGAGGCAATGCTTAAATCAGCTATGTCTAACTACACATATGGTTACTAAGCACCATTGTATCTTTGCCTTCCAAAGGACATAATATAGCACTTAACAGATTACATAGAAATTATTATTTTAAAGGGTATTGATATCAATTTATTTTCCATTTCAGATAAAGGCACCATCAAAATAAAGGTGAGCCAATCAATCGAGTCAGCAGCCAGTTTAAGCTATCTTTATATCAGTTCAAAAACCCATTGCCCCCTTCCCCACAAGCTCCTTATCCATATATATCAATGACATCAATACCTGGATGACCAATCATTTTCTCAAACTTAACACTACGGCCCATTCTCAATATAAAAGATGCAGAGATTCTTGTTCACACTTTCATCACTTCATGACTCGACTATTGTAACACCATCTATTCTGGTCTCCCCATTAAAACAATCAATACATTCAAAACTCTGCAGCTTGGGTTCTCACTTATTCCAAGAAATAATCACCCCCATTTTACATAGACTGCACTGGCAATCTGTCTCTTACTGCATTCAGTATACATTACTACTCTCAACATGCTCTACAGCTCTACCTACATCACAGATCTTATTCATCCCTACACAGTCTTGCTCACTCAGGTCTTCTGACTCTGGTTTACTACTCATCCCACGTTACAAGCTAACAGCACTGGGTGGCAGGGCTTTTAGCACTACTGCTCCAACATTATGGAACTCTATCCCACAATCCCTCTGTGACCTCAACACCATACATGATTTCAAAACCCATCTCAAAACATATCTCTGTGCCCTATAAATGCTGACTCTCAGTTTTTTTTAATCATTTTTTATTTTATTTTTGCTACTTGTGAAGTGACCTTGAGTTTGTAGAAAGGCGCTATATAAAATAAACCTATTATTATTATTATTATTTAGCCCTTATTCCTCGATGAGAACTTTCATTAAGTAAATGTTAGCATAGAGTTTGATATAGGACCTTTATGCCTAATTACCTCAATCTGCTCAGGTGCCATCAGATCTCAGAGGTCAGGCACATCTAAAGGTGTGGGGGAACTGCCAACTCAATGAGGGTGGCTACATCTTTCACAACCATACCACTGTGACAGTGGACAGCAAAGGAACAACTGTTTTCATCCAGACTGACAAGCCAGTCTATAAACCTCAGCAGAAAGGTCTCTCTCCTCACACCAAACAGTAATGGATTAATAATAGTGTTAATTGAGTTTGTAATTCTAAATATCTTGAAACTGCCTGAAGATATTGGCCACGTTCAAAATGAAATACTAGTGTACTGCATAATGTGCAGAATATGCTGTATATTACCTACTTTTCTTTTTTTATATTATGTGAAATAATGCAATATGTAATAATAAACATTTCAAACATTAGTATGATGCATTGTTGCTACTAATTGCTTGGATGTTTAATTCAGAGTGTCCAGTTATAATTTTTTTAATTCATTTGGTTGTTATTCACTTTTAATGGTATTAATTTGAAATATTATTTCTTTTGTATGGTAGTATGCTATTCAGAACATTGCCAGTGTGTCATGATTACCTTTGAGAATGAAGCAATGTTACTAATGTTTTTGTTTTCTGTCTTTCCTTTCTAGTCCTTATAAATGTATTCGCAGTCATGCCAGACCTAAGGCCTACCAGTGAAAAGGTAGCACAACTTCTGTATAATTTTTGAAGTGACCTGTACAAACACTGAATAATGTGTTGTAGTGGAGGAGCATATAGTACCAATTAGAATTGTTTATACAAATCTTGCAAACAATTTATGAAGGGAGAATGAGAAGCAGGTTAGCTTAGCAGCACAAACAAACATTTAAATTACAGAAACATTTTCACCACAGACAACTTGGAATCAACAGTTTATTTCCGAAAGCAGCTCCAAGCGTAAGGTGTAGCTGTGCGGACAGAGTCTTTATTGAAAGGTAGTCTGGTAAAAGTTGGCTGCTCTTACAGATACCGAATTGATGCTGATCTTGAAAGGACTAAAGAAGCTTTTTACCATGTAGCTAAATGGTGTATAATAGAGCACAACACTCTGGTTCTGAGAGTAAAAATCTCATTGATTTTCTTCTTAAATCATGGTTAAAAGTGGAATTTCAGTTGAAGGGCAAATCAATGAATCAGAGAGTCGCTGCAAAAGAGCTCTGTAGTGACCACTCCCTTTCTTGAAAAAATCAAGTCTGTCTCCAACATTCTCATTTATATATTTGAAAATGTCTTAATGTTTTGTACTAAACTTGAAATTGATTCTATACTTATAATCAACAACTTTAAATCAGTAGTTTTAAAATGTTCCATATCCAGCTTAAGTTTATAGCTGTGCTTTGGAACATGGTAGCTGGTTTCTAGCTGGTCATGAGCTGGTACAAGCTGGTCATTAGCTAGTCCAAGCTGGGAGACCAGCTTAGACCAGCTACCAGCTTGTCATACCAGCTCAAGGTGATCAAGCTGGCTCAGGAAGATGGTAGCTGGTTGACCAGCTTCGACCAGCTCATGACCAGCTAAGGACCAGCTTGTTCCAGCTACCATCTTAAGCTGAATTTTCTAGCAGGGTAATTTTTAATTAATTATGAAATACGCAATGCTTCATGATACTGTAGTTCATTTCCTCATGAAAGACGTTCAAGTACACAGTCTCCTTTTTGTTTGATTTTAAAATACTTTTTTGCTTCAAATCAAAGTATGTAATGTTGTGATTCACCTCGGATCTGTTGGGTTTGGTTTATGTCTTAAAATTCTTTAACGGCAATATTTTTTACATCCATGTGGAAGAAATAAATGGAGAAAAAGTATTCCATAACAAATATGACTGAAAAAGTGGGTGGGCACTGTTGCGCACTATATGGGACATCCTAATCCTTCTAATCACTTCGTTTCTTTTTTATTGTTTTTCAGATTGACGCTTACATAGTGGTGAGTGAAGGCTGTGGGTAGAGACCACTCTGGATGAGAAGTGCGATAAGAGTGTTTATATCCCAGCAGGGCCCATGTTCAGAGCTATGGAGCTTGACAACTGGCCGGTGGTGTTGGGTTCCACCCTAGAACTGACCCTAGCGGGTGACTAGAGAGATAAAAGGGAATAAGTCTTCTTGGGACATTGCTCCCTGCTGCTCTATGCTTCCAGTCTTTTCCCACATGCTGCTTGGCTTTTGAAGCATCTCTTGGGCAAACACTTGCTTGGTTCCAGAAAATTCCTCTAAAAGCAGTGCAAATGGCCAAAGGGGTACTACAATTTTTTTTTGCTATGTATATGATGTTTAATGTTTATGTTAGTTTGGCACCATTGGCTTCTGACTCTCACTGGAGGAAGTGTCAGTTGGAGTGTGTGTAGATTTGCCTTGATTGACGCGGCTCCTGGAGTGTTGGGCCTTTGAGTCAGGGCAAGGTCAGTTTGTTTAAAAAGCATCATTGGCTTTGGAACATGTTTGCTTAAGCCTGTTTCTTTGCTGCCTTTTACAAGTGTAAAGTGGCCTCTGAGTTTAAGCCAAGCAAATAAGCAAAAATGTGACTATTTTTCACCAAGATTACCACTGTGTTTACTCAGGACCCCAGAGGCTCCCGCATAGTCCAGTGGAAAGATCTGAAGTCTATTTGTTGTGGTAAGAACTGTAACTGTCACGTTATGTTGCTTTCTATATTTGTGTCTTTTTTAATCATGTCACCATCATTGTATCACACTGGCTCTGTGCCAAATGGCACCCTCAGCCCTTGCGGTCCTCCTCTGATTCTAATTTGCTGCCTGAACTGTTGGGTATTAGTTTGTGGTGGAGTCTGTGCCAGTGTGGGCTCAGCAAAAGTTCGTCATTTTGGACCGGGCCACTGTAAATTAAAGACCCCAATCACTATGATATCTAATACATTTTTATATCTGTTGTCAGGAACGGTCAATATGAGCTTTCCACTGTCAGACCAACCTGTCTTTGGCGAGTGGTTTGTCTTTGTGGAGATGCAAGGCCACACATACAACAAGTCATTTGTTGTACAGAAGTATGGTACGTTGCTTGAATAACAAGAGTTAGAGAAAGAATGAAATGGAGAAACGTCAATAAACCTGGACTTGAAGAATCTAGTCTACTTTACATGTTTCTTCCACATTGGTGTGCATAATAGTTTTTGGTGGTTCTTCTTGAACAGTTATGCCCAGGTTTGAGCTTATCATTGAGCCCCCTCCCTACATCCGAGATCTGAACATGTGTGAACAAGTCACAGTTAAGGCAAGGTAAGAGAGACAATCCTCCTGACATCTCACAAGTTGGTTAAAATTGGTTTCCAATTTCACAGTCACCCTATCATCCACCAGGTACATCTTTGGGAAGGCAGTGATGGGCAAATTAATGGTTAACATGACAGTAAATGGTGTAGGCTACTATAGGCATGAAGTTGGCCACACAGTGATGAAATCAATGGAGGTATGTGTATTCTTAATAATTTCCCTGCTGAAAGGACCAGCATAGTCTCCATCAGGCTTCTTAACTAGTTTAACCAGGAAGACTTCCTTGGTCAACCAACCTCACCAGAAGGACCATGCTGGCTGACCATTTTTTAATAATAAAGCGACAAGTGGGACACCCTACAGTCTTGTGGACTTCATGGGCATATATTAGCAAAGGCCATGAAACCACAAGTGCACATCAAGTGCCTAAGTATACAAGCACCCAGACTGCACTAACCTATATTGAAATTCATACAGGTCTAAGCTGGTCTTTTCAGTTGGTTTTGCCATAGTATGTCCTTTTTAGTTCCAAAGAACTGCAAAAATAATAACTAACTTACCATAGCATTCCCTTTTCTCCTACATAGATCAAAGGTTCAGCCACTTTCAGCCTCTGTGTGAAGGACATGATGCCCTTAGAAGTTACTGACCATTTCCGGGGTGCGGTCAACATGTGGGTGACGGTGAGCAGTGTGGACGGTGGACGACAGACCGTGTTTGATGATTCAACACCAGTACATAAGCAGCTCATTGATATCAAGTACTCAAAAGACACACGCAAGCAGTTCAAGCCTGGTCTGCCTTACAAAGGGATGGTAAGGGAATGCTCAATCTCCTGTTGGCCTATGTTTAATTGAGATAAAACATGTTCTGATAATCTAATGTCATTAGTGCTAATTTGGAATGATTGTTTTACACCACTGACCTCAGATTGAGGTGACCTATCCAGACGGGAGCCCAGCTGATGGAGTACAGGTCCGAGTTAAGGCAGAACTCACCCCAAAGGACAACCTCTACATCAGCGAATTGTTCTCACGCAATGGCAAGGCCATTTTTGAGATCCCCTCTATCCCCACAGCTGCCCAGTACGTCTGGTTGGAGGTCAGTGGGAGGGATTTGGAGATGAAGCCTAGTGGTAAAGGGACTGGGTTGGTAACTGAAAGGTTATAGGTCCATCCCTGAATGGGGTGATCCCTGAAGGTCTACCATTGTACCCTTCAACAAGATACCTGACCCTAGAAGTAGTTTCAAAAGGACTATAGTGTTGTTGCCTTCACACTAGAGGTTTAGTTGTGAACCTGGGTGTTATTGACCATAAAGTTTGTTACATTAGATTAATGTGAAAGCTGTCTTCCAAACTCCAAACCTATGAAGCACACTTAAGTCTGTTTGAAAATGTTTTTCTGGGGTTTGTTCTCAATTTGTACTTACTGTAAAAATTTAAAGATAGTTGGGGCATCATTTAGGTTTTTTCAGTTGCCACACAAGTGGAACCCTCTGAAGATCTTCCAGGCACCCTTTTAGTTGTCTGAGGAACTTAAACTTAGTTTTGCAAGAACTGCAAGTACTGTCAATGGTTTCTTCAGTAACCCCATAATGGAAAGGCTTTGAGGCTCTTAAAATATATCTTGAGTTTCCTTGTGTACATAAATAGGATATTTGAGGCTTCTTTGGAGAGTGCCTGGATGATTTCCAGAGGGTTCTGTCAGTATGGCAGCTGAGGAACCCCAAATGGTGCCTCAAGTATCTTTTTAATTTCCACAGTGGATAGAAACACAATCCAATAGTAAACTTCTTTTGACTATTAGAATTAAAACTATTGTTCACCAATTGTTTGGTAGTAGCCAATCAATCAATCAATCAATCAATCAATCAATCAATCAATCAATATTTATTTATAAAGCACATTTAAAAACAACCATGGTTGACCAAAGTGCTGTACTTTATTAGTCTTTATTAGTTATTGCAGGAAAATAAAACATACAAAGTAGATACAAATACAATAATAAGAAGATAACCACTTTCTCTAGAATTTTCTAAATAAAAGAAAGATTAGAAATCGGGTGAAAATTAGACTAAGTGGAGGGATCAAGTTTACTAAGACTAATTGGAAGATTTGCACCTCAAAACTGTGATATATGCCTGTAGGTAAAGGTCAACAATGAAAAGTGTCTTTAAAAACAGTCATAAGACCCCCTCCACGTCCAGACGAACATGGAATTACAGCCGTGAGGCACCAATTCCAAAAAAGAATATAGCTCACCTGGCTTAATGCAAGATTCAGTAACACATAAAAAAATCTAGCGCATATGAGGTAAAAAAAGTCTTGTTTACCAGAGACCGGGCATTAATAAGAGCCATCTTCAACTGTGATTACATTTTCACAGACTGTGTTTGATGACACAGTGGATGAAGTTAATGCAAATTCACTCCTCCATGGCGAGGACGTGGAGAAATCTAACATGGAAGTGCAGAACAGAATTCAGGTATAATATGGTGCAGCCATCGATGTTAACCATCCCGAAGACGCCGACTTGCACTGTGTCGATGGACAAACCCAGATCCATGCAAGAAGGAAGGAAGCTGCGCACCACAGTCCAGCATCAAGGCCGATCTGAGCCGCACAGCAATACCCCCACACTTTCCTCGCCAGCTCCGGCATCTTCGCTGAGACAGATCCACGGGAGGCCAACACAAGTATGCAGGGGGATGAGAGGAAAATGGTGGAGAGCAGAAACGCGGTCCGCAAACATCATGCCTGGGCAGGGGAACGGCCACACTACGAATGTTGAGTAGTTTTAGGCGGTCGTAAACCAATGTAGAGTTGCAAATTGAGGTTAAGAAAGACAATAATAAAAATAAAGTTGATGCAAATCAGACAATGTCTTCAATTTCTATCTTTCAGATTTCAAGTTTGGTAAGATTGGTAATAGTGACAAACCTACTCCAGTGGTAATCACGTTGATGACGAAAGAGTTTTTGGAAACGTATTGCAGTTCAGAACTAGCCACAATATCCAAAGTGACTCGTCAAAATTGACCAAAATCGAATTTCAAACTCTGATATTTCAAACTTTGTACAAGTGTCAATTACATGAAACGTTAGTAAATTGTCAAGTTAGTTTTTCATATTTTGTCTTTTCTTACAGTCAAAAGTGACGGCAATTGACGGCAAACCTGCAGGAGACCGTTATCTCCCCAACTATTTGTCCATCAGTAGCTGGTATTCTCCTAGCAAGTGCCACATCATGCTCCTAAATCCCAGTGCTCCTTTCATGGTAAGGCTCGCCAACATCTTTATACATACATACACAATAGCCAACAAACGAATGCGAGACTATAGCATTACATTTAGTAAAACAAAATTATGTAAAATATAAAAATCCAGTCAGCTTTTTGTTTTTGTTTATACCTTGTATGTTCATTCAGCTTTTAATCATGGAAGCACATGCTTTTGTTTAGATTGGACAAGAAGAAGAGATTTCTATGATGTCCACCTGTCCTTGTAACTTCACCTTGCACTATGAGATCTCCTCTCGTGGGAATATCGTGCAGTCGGGTCAGAGACGTATGAACAGCATGGCCTATCGCAGAAAGAGAGCTACAGTTACCTTCGATGCAAACATTCATACAACTACCAAATCGACACATCACTTAGGTCAGTAGTACTGCAAGAAGTGGCAGTAACTGTGAGCTACATTATAAAAGGTTGAGATTTGTTTGTTGACATGTTGACACATATAATGAAGCCAATATTAAAATGATCTGTGTAAATGGTTTGTTTATTTATTCTTTACTTTCTCTTTATATAGAATGAATCACTTTTGTGTACATTGCAGTATAATTATGTACATCTCTACCGGACAAAAGGTTTTGAAATACTACATTTAGTTCATAAAGGTAATGTTATAAATGTTTTTTCTATTTTCCTCCTTATTTTTCTCTGTCCATGTTTTTGTCCTCTGTCTGCCCCAGACTCTGGTGTTTCCTCTTCTCAAGCTGAGACGGACAGCTGTTTGTCAGTTCTGCATTTCAACGTGACTCCCTCTATGGCCCCTCTTAGTCGTTTGCTGGTCTACTATGTGCGGGAAGATGGCGAGGGAGTGACAGACAGTCTACAATTTCCTGTGCAGCCCAGATTTGAAAATGAAGTGGGTTTCCTGATTCCTTAATGCAACATCCTAGCCAGTAAGCTAAGATGCAAGCCTGGCTTTTAAAATATTGACACATATCTTTTTAATTGTCTTTAGGTGTCTGTTTCTTTGTCCACAAATGAGTCAATGCCTGGCAGTCCGGTCAGTCTTAAGGTCAGTGCGGAGAGTGGTTCATGTGTATGTGTGGCCTTGGTGGACAAAAGCATGTACCTTCTCAAACCAGGCTTCCAGCTCACACCAGAGAAGGTCAGTCCTCATTAAAACTTCTCTTCATTCATGTTATGAATATCATGTGACTGGTGTAAGATTACAGTCTGCGTGGGTTTATTGGTTTGCAGGTGTTCAAGGAACTGGCTGACTTTGATGTATCTGATGCGTTTGGGGTACCCAAAGACGAGGGGCATTTCTGGTGGCCCAGATTGTTATCACGGCGACGGCGTTCTTCTGTGTTTCCATGGCACTGGGACATCACTAAAGATGCCCGTTTTGCTTTTACGGTGAGTACCTGTTTCCACTTCGGTAGTTGACTAAATTACATTTTTTTGATTTTGGGTTAAAATTTACTGAATAATTAGCATTTGACCATCAAGTCCCTTGAATAATTTTAAATAACATCTGATAATCTATATTATATAAAAAAAATTAAAATACTAATGGACAAAATCCATTAACGGCACTCTGCAGGACAGTAAAATAATATATTGTAATGAGAATTAAAACTGATTAAATATAATTGTGTTAGAGGCAAAAACGGTGTATCCTACAAAATGACTAAAAATAAGGCTTTGTAGACATTGTAGATGAGAAAACTTTACAGAGAATTTCATATTCAATTGTATTTTGTTCTATAATTCATATTTAAATAATTATCAGACATTTGTTAAGACAATAGACCCCTATGGTATAATGCATTATGCTTTTTCATTTGATTTTATCAAAATAATTATTAATTAAGATTGTCATTACTAGTGATTACAAGATTTCCATATTTGTGTCTCAATTTCATGATAAAATTGAGACACACAGAGAAAGTTGATAATTGATTATACAAGGTGCATTATTCATCATAAATCATCCATCATCATAAGTATCAGTATTAAATCATACAATTTAATATAGTAAAAAACAAACATAAAATTGCTAATAAATGATGTAATCTTATTTAGCACTATATTTACTCAATTTCACACAAACTTATACTAATAAGTTATATTAATTAAATGTAATAAAAGTTTATTATCTTTAAAAAAAATAAGATTGTATTTTAAATGATAGATGCCATTTTTTCTGATTTCTGTTTAGTCATAACATTTTTGTAATTTATTTCTGCATGAGAAATTGTTGATATATCAGAAAGAAGGAAATGACAGTACACACAGTAGTCCAGCCTCATTGGATGACATTTGCACATTACCAATCGCATTTTCTCATTAAAGACCCAATCAAACCAATTGTACATACAGTAAACAGTGAATATGTCATTTACTCATAGTGCACGTGAAGCACTTTTGTTTTTTTGAGTTGCACTCACTCGCTCTTTCGGATCTAGCGAGAGCAGCAGCAAACTTCTGAGAGTTTAAACACAGTGGATCGCCTGATGGATTATCACGGACTGACCATCAAGATTTGTGAATTATTAGAGGAACATTTGATCCTTGTCCTGAAGTTTTTGTTTCTGGCTGATGGAATAAATTCTTCAGAAGAAGATATTAGATGTGCGCCGGTCGGGAAGAAAAAGCTGTATTTCCGTGAGGTTTGTGAGTTATATCTGTTTAAACTAGATATCTAAATATTTGTAGACAGTATATGATAGAAGTTTTATTGATATTTGCCTTTTTATCATTAGACAAGACAGTTAAGAGATACAGGGAACTGTTGAGGAGAGACGGTGAAGGAAACAGGCGAGCACTTTATGCATCGTGGTTCTGTTTTACGAACTGTTTAAACCGGCCTATTATTGTAGTGTCACGATGTCACGTAACAAAAAAAAAAACTGTGATTGGTCTTTACATGTCTCAGACGCTCCTTCACATGCAAGCAGGCAATTCTCTGCACCCTTGTGGTCTTAAGAAACCAATCAGGCATACAACCCCAAGAGTCACGAGTTTGAATCCAGGGTGTGTTGAGTGACTCCAGCCAGGTCTCCTAAGCAACCATATTGGCCCTGTTGCTAGGGAGGGTATAGGCTCATGGGGTAACCTCCTCGTGGTGGCAATAATGTGGTTCGCTCACAGTGTGGCTCATGGTGAGTTGTGCATGGATGCCGCAGAGAATAGTGTGAAGCCTCCACATGCGCTATGTCTCCGTGGTAACGCGCTCAACAAGCCACGTGATAAGATGCGCAGATTGATGGTCTCCAACGAAGAGGCAACTGAGATTCGTTATCCTCCACCCATATTGAGGCGAGTCACTACGCAACCATGATGACCTAGAGCGCATTGGGAATTCCAAATTGGGGAGAAAAAGGGGGGAGAAAAAACAATCGGCCAAACTGTCAAATATTGGCCAATTTATCTGCCTCAGCGATATATCTGTCGACTCTAATCATCATTAAATTAAATAAATCCTATTATTTTAAAAAATATATTTTTGAAGGCACATTGAAAACATGCATTCACGTCACGTCAACCTCCTACATATTAATGCCATCTATAACCGATTAACAGACATTTATTGAAGACGTCAAACACTAATTTGTCAACATACCTGTTGTAGGAGATGGGGCTGGTGGTCATGACAGATGTGGTGAGTCTAAATCACAGGCAGAGTGGAGGGATGTACACAGACGAGGTTGTGCCCGCATTCCAACCACACACTTCCACCCTTGTGGCAGCCATGCATGCCCAATCTGGGCCACGGTACACTCGATAATCGCAATATTCAGAAATGAACATTAAATATCTCGGTGGTTGGTTGTCTCTAAGGTCTAGCTTTTCTTATGTCAGTGTGTGTTTTACAGGGCTGGGAACCGGAGGCGTACATTCTTCCCAGAAACATGGATAATGCACTGCTTCAATGTCAGGTATTATTTTTTCAATTAGGTTTTTTAGATTTTGGAGGTTTTAGAATGGGAATTCTTCTTTTATGGATTATTTAGTGATAGACTAAACAAGCAAAACACTGTTATATCGGCCGGGCTGATTAATCGGCCAACATTTGTTCATTTTGAGATTATCGCATCAATCTGCTTGCCAATTATGAGAAGCATTACGAAACGTGGCGTGATAAAGTCTGTTCTACATTAATCACATTTTTTGTCCTAACCAGCTGCGATTGCGAAAAGCGGCAAGAAACATTCTGTCGCTTACTTGGTTTTTATGTTTGTTGTGTTGTGCCAGGTAGCCCCACCCACTGTGAGCTATTATTGGTCCAAAATCTAGCAGTAAATAGTACAGTAAACATTAAATATATTCTGATTGTTGTTATTGTGACACGGCATGCTACAGTTTACATTCAGTATGGACAGACAAATTGCTTGTCGCTGGAATCTTATTGGATCACATCCAGTTCCACCCCACCCTGTGATAGTTTCAAACTCCACCAACATCATTATCAATGGATGCACAGTTTCTGTTTCAAATATGTTCGCGTACATTGTTACATATGCTATTTGCGTTCAGATGTTTTCAGTATTTAGTCCTTTTTGCATTGTGTTGTATTTAGCAATGTAGTACCCCAGTGTAAATGGTAATAATATTGGCACCGTCTATTTAGCAATATTAGCAAGCTAGCTTTCTAGTTGTCTCATTCCGACCAAGGTGTACATGTTAACTAGTTAATAACTATGCTAGCTAACGTTAGCTAACTTTTTAAATTGAGTTAAATTATTAACATAAGCTGTAGCTAGCTTACCCTTTTTGCAAGACAGCTGGTGCTTTTATATTTTTATATATATAATATATATGTATGTGTGTGTATTCACTGTGCATTCATAAAATATTCTACATTTTTCCTACATTTTTTTCAAATTTTATTATGTTGCAGCCTTATGCTAAAATGCATTAAATTATATATTTTTTTCAGTATATTTTTTTCACATCAATCTACACTCCATACCCCATAATGACAAAGCAAAAAAACTGATTTTTGATAACTATGCAAATTTATAATAAATAAATAAAATATCATATTAAGTATTCAGACCTTTAACACAGTACTAAGTACTAAGGCCATGAAGCACCTTCGGCAGCGATTACAGCCTCAAGTGTTTTTGGATATGATGCGACAAGCTTTGCACACCTGGATTTGGGGATTTTCTGCCTATCCTCTCAAGCTCTGACAGGTTGGATGGGACAGTCAGTGGACAGCCGTTTTCAGGTCTCTCCAGAGATGTTCGATTGGGTTCAAGCCCCGAGCTCTGGCTGGACCACTCATTCACAGAGTTGTACCTAAGCCACTCTTGCATTGTCTTGACTGTGTGCTTAGGGTCATTGTCCTGTTGGACGGTGAACCTTCAGCCCAGTCTGAAGTCCTGAGCACTCTGGACCAGGTTTTCATTAAGGATATCTCTATTTTGCTGCGTTCAGCTTTCCTTCAACCCTGACCAGTTGCCCAGTCCCTACCACTGAAAAACACTCCCATAGCATGATGCTACCACCACTACAATACTTCACCGTTGAGATTTTTTGTGGTTTCCTCCAGACATGACATTTGGAATTTAGGGCAAACAGTTCAATCTTCATTTCATCAGACCAGAGAATTTTGTTTCTCACAGTCCTTTAGTCCAGAGTCCTTTAGGTGCTTTTTTGCAAAATTCCAAACCAGGCTTTAATGTGTCTTGCGCTGAGGAGAATCTTCCTTCTGGCCACTCTGCCATAAAGTTCCAAACTTCTTTCATTTAACAATTGGAGGTCACTGTGCCCTTGGGAATCTTCAATGCAGCCATATTTTTTTGTAGCCTTCACCAGACCTGTGCCTCGACACAATCCTGTCTCTGAGCTCTGCAGGTACTTCCTTTGACCTCATGGCTTGGTTTTTACTCTGATATGCAATTTCAGCTGTGAGAACTTCTATAGACAGGTGTGTGCCTTTCCAAATCATGTCCAATTAATGGAATTTGCCACAGGTGAACTCCAATCAAAGTGTAGAAACAGCTCAAAGATGATCCAAGTGTCATAGCAAAAGGTCTGAATAGTTATTTCAACGTGATATTACATTTTTTTTCTTTTTAATAAGTTTGCAAAGTTAGCAAAAACAGATTTTTGATATGTCATTATGGGGTATGGAGTGTAGCAATGTAGTACCCCTGTGTAAATAGTAATACTATGTTGTATTTAAAAAAAAAAAATGTGTTGTAGCATAGTGAAAAAATGAAGGGTGAATACTTTCTGAATGCACTGTATATCGGCCAATGGCCACAATGGACCTTATTTTGTCTGGATTGACAACAAAGATGTGAGGGACAGACTTGTAGTCTCTTCAGTGGGTTGTATTGCTGTTTAAAATGTTTTGGATTGTTCTCCTGACAAAATATTGAACCAAAAAAAAAAACCACATCGATCCAATAAATATCAATTAAGCAAAAAACTCCAGGAAAGTAAGCTGTGGAAAATGAGATATGATGTATGAGCTTGATACAGCTTTATACATTGAATACCATTAAAGAGACTGCAAGTCAGTCCCTCACAGGAGTGTTTTTATTCACTTTAAATATCAAATATGGCGCTACTGTGAATAATGCCTAATGACCCTGTTTACATGCCCTTAACAAAACGGTTTATTCCAGGGTTTTTTCAGAAAGCAGCGTTCTAAAATGTCATGTAATACCATTTTCCTTAATCCGTTTAAGGGATTAACAAAGTGGTTTTACACACCTAGGTTTCTCCTGGTGAACACGGATTATGTGGCCATTTAAACGCATAAACAAAGTTCTTATAGGTTTTTGAAGAATGCGCATATGCGTGGAACAGAACAGATAACTAATTTCATAGGATGGAGCCCTGCATCATATCAACATGTCAATGCAGTGGAAAGAATTCAACATTTCTGGGAGAACAGTGGGAAAAGGGAAATCGGACACATGACTATACCAACTGTACCAATTTATACACACTACTTGTTAACAAATATTGGCTACTGTCCCTCACATCTGTGTATATGCACTCAAGTGCATTGGGGGAATCCAGAAATTTGATGTAATAGGGAAACCCTGCTATTGCAGTGCAATTTCGCTGCAGGACAGGGAATTAAAAAGCCATCCTCAGATGCCATGTTTGTTATTTACTTTAGAGTCATTGGAAATTACTGTATGTTACAGCAGCTTTCTCGCAATAAACTTTCTGGTGTCCATGTAAAATAATTGTTTGTCTCTAGATATCACATCAGAATCTCCTGCTGAAAAAAACAATAATAGGCCATCAGACTAAACATTAGCAAAAATGTTCTTTATGATTTAGCTTAACCCAATAATTCTTACCTTATTTGATTGACAGTAATGTTACCGGAGAAGCAGAGTTACGAATGGATGTCCCTGATTCCATCACCACATGGGTGGCAGAGGCTATTGGTTTGTCTGCTGATAAGGGGTTGGGCCTGGCTCAGACTGCAGAACTGCGCACATTCAAGCCCTTCTTCATGGACATCACCCTGCCATACAGCATTATTCGTGGTGAACAAACGAAAATCCCACTGACGGTGTATAACTACCTCTCATCTTGCATAGAGGTGTGTGTGTGTGTGTGTGTGTGTGTGTGTGTGTGTGTGTGTGTGTGTGTGTGTGTGTGTGTGTGTGTGTGTGTGTGTGTGTGTGTGTGTGTGTGTGTGTGTGTGTGTGTGTGTGTGTGTGTGTGTGTTTGTGTGTGTGTGTGTGTGTGTGTGTGTGTGTGTGTGTGTGCGTGTGCGTGCATGTGTTGTTACTGGCAAGTGTGATTGACAAGTGTGAAAGTTGCTTTACTGTACCTGGGGTTAAAAGCAGGTGCATTGTGAAAAGCCCTAAAATCTAGTTTAGCATTATTACTGCTCTTAAAGTGATAGTTCACCCAAAAATCTATATTCTCATAATTTACTCACCCTCATTTCGCATAAGAGATATTAGGTAGCATCATTACAATTGACTTTCATTGTATGTTTAAAAAAAAATGAAATTAATGAAAATGATGACAGAATTTGTAATTTTGAGTCATTAAATTCCTTTAATGCAAATACTTATGTGACTTTGATACACTATCATGGTTGCTATGATCACTAATTTCAACCCTAATATCATGTTGACTCTAAAACATAAATTTGTGTCAGCTTATTCTTGACTTATTATTTAGGTTCAGAGGGGTTTCGAAATCGAATCCTTCAGGAATGATGGGAGGCCATGAGTAATGCAGCATGGAAAATTTGCAATTCACCTCTAAAATTCCCTAGACTCTTTCAGGAGCCCTTGGGAATTTATGCCATATGAGTTTAAATGCAGAGAACATGTGTTTGTGTGCTGTGGTGAAACTCCATGACCAATTTGTACAATAATATTTTCTAGGTCCATGTGAAAGTTTCAGTGCCCAAAGGGATCAAATTTGTGGGTCATCCAGGGAAACACCATCTGACCCGCAAAAAGTGTGTTGCGCCTGGAGAGGCAACGCCCACTTATATTGTGCTGCTCTTTTCCGAATTGGTGGCTGCCAACATCACAGGTTGGCCATTAAAAAACTTTAACAATGTTGCATTCTTTGTTGAAATTTTTCAAACACCTCATTTCCCTCCTTATGTTAAATTTTGAATCCCATATTTTCAATGTCGAGTTTTGAACCTCACTGTATGTATTCAGTCACTGTCATATTCCTAATTCATGACTTCAAAGAAATACATTTCAGCTTGTAAGTCTTTGAACGGAGGGTCAAGTTTAACCCTTGTCGTTGACTTAATGTAGTGAACCATGCTGGACGATGTTCTTTTGGGTAATCTGAAAATTTAGAGGAAAAGTACATATTGGGAGGGGGGGCAGTGGGGGTCTGTTTCATGGATCTTTGTGGCATGTTGATGAATTTGTAGGTCAGTGCTGGCCAATGGGCCCCCCATGGCTCTTGCCTAGTCCCTCCAGATCCAAGTCCTTCCTTCTCAGTACACTCATACAAAGGGACTTTGCTGGCGAGCAGCCATCCCTCCACGGAGCCATGTGTGCATCCTATTAGGCCATAACGGGTGCTGCTAAAAAAGAAAGCATGCTGCCAAAAGTCTCCCATTTTGCACTTTTCGTTTGTATATTCATATAACGTTTATGCACTTCAAATTCAGATATACAGGCAATGCATTTGATCCATTTTTAACTGATATTCACACTTTTCCACTCATCGGTTATTGGTTTCAAATATCGGTTTTGCCAATAAATTGCATTTAGTCTCGAAAAGCAAGCTGTTCAGCTTCAGATGTTAGTGATAAATGATTTTATTATTTTGTCAAAATAATACAAATAAAACAATAGTTAAAAATCAGTAATTATATCGGTTTTGGGACATTTAAACAAAAATAATCTGTATTGCTGCATATAAAAGCAATTTTGGTTGATCTCTATTCCGAACTGCAACCTTTTTCTCTTGTATCATTGAGATCTGCTGTATGTCATTTCCCATTTTTGTTTCCATGGCAGCTCGTGCCGTGGCCTACAGTGAGCCAAGCTGTTGCTCTGATGGGCTGCAGTCCAGCAAAGCAGGCAAAGTGGCAGATGAACATGAGGACAGGAGAATTCCAGTAGGCATGGACTATGTGCGCAGAAGCGTGCTGGTAGAGGTGGGGGCCCTGGATCTCATTGGTCTCATTTACTAATAGGGTACAATGGGGCTTAAGGCCCTTCCCTTTTGGAAATTTTGCTTTATTCGGCACACAAAATATATCAAGGTAAAATACATTTTATATATTTTTATATATTGATGGAGCAACATCATTTGTGTGAAAAGCAATAATAATTAAAATTCAGTTTTTAAAAAAAGGTGGTGTGGGAGCCTTCTACCCAATGCTTGAGGTAAAAGTCTCCCTCACTTGTGATAAAAGGCCTCTAAGGGGTTTAAATTTGAGACAGCAAAATGCTTTGAGTAACAAATTAAGGTGATGCTTACTCAAAATATCTACATCAGAAAAAGTCAACCATTTCCTGTTCATTTCAAACACAATTTATTACAGCTTTTTTTACCTGCTTTTTCATTATTGAATTTTTGGACATGATGCAAATGCACAAATGGATTAATCAAATTATCGAAACTGTAATATCATAAGAGAAAGTATTGCGACATATTATTGTATATACTGTATATTGGTATAGCAATATATAATTGTATTGGCACATGCCTAAAGTGCATGATGTTTGCACACAAATTTTACATACAAATATGTGCATAAGATTGGTTCATGAATGATGTGTTGTGATCATGTTTTAGTGACTAATATCCCCATCTTCTTCCTTTTTTCCATAGCCTGAAGGTTTGCCTAGAGAGTACACAAACAGCGTCTTCTTCTGTCCAAATGGTAAGCAAGTCCTTCCTGTTCATCATAAATTCTTAAATGCACATTTGCTATGTTGCCCTCTGAATTAAAATGCAAATGAAATAGATATATATTCTCCAATATTTCTCCTCTGACATACGTAGAACGAATCCATATCTCCACACCCAACAAATACGAGTATCAATACGTCAAGAAACCGGACAAAGTCTTGCACATGCAAGTGGCCATCAAAAGCCACAATGATGCCCACATTGCTCTCTCGCCCACTGCCCACGACAGCACTGAAATGGTGGAGATTGTATTGGGCGGTCGGCAAAACTCACACTCCTGGATTTCACGTGGTAAGATGGGTGAGCCTGTCGTCAGTGCCCAGACGCCAGGCATCCTGTCCTGGGATGAGTTCAGAAGCTTTTGGATCAGCTGGAGAGAAAGGGGAGTGCAGGTACGATTTTAGAAAATTGTGTGAAACAGTTGTTGGATCGTTATGACATAAGCTATGTTGTGGTCCAAGTTGTGATTTTAATTTATGTAAAATATCTGTATATTGCAAAACAGTTTGCAAATAAAGCAGTGTTTCCATCCAGTGTGCTTTAGAGAACAAAATTGTCACTTCTGGTGAACAACATTGTCACATCATTTTGATGACATTTCAAAATGACCAGAGCAGCATTTGAGATGCTACATGATGGCATTAATGGTATTCTATAAGTGAATTATGTACTCACATGACTTGTTGAGACATAGTCACATAACTGTTTTGATGCACATCTATATTGCTAGATAACTAGTTTTCAGGGTGTGATGGATATGGTTAGCTGATTGTTGAAGTGTCTTAAGTGGATGAATAGATTTGTAGATGAATAGCTGTATGGATTTATATTTTTTATTATAATATATGTGGACAATGGCAAATTTTAAGAAGGTTGTGTTAGTTTCTCCAGAATTGTTTTCCAATCACATTAATCGTATATGTGTACATTTCAGCATGAAAACATCCGCAAGATTTTAAAATGAAACCGTGTATCTCTATTAACACCTTAACATGGATTTTAAACATTTTAACGCAATGAATCATACAATTTTGGGATGATGCATTTTATTTCAGAGGCCATGTTAATTTTTTAGATTCAGTATCTAAAAGAATACTAGAATCTAATGGTTTACTTATTGAACAAGAATCCAAATGTTTCTCATAGAATTAAAAAGAAATATTATCTTTTTGAGTGAATACATTTGTTGCAAAGAATCTTTGTGAAAGTTGATGTGAACTGGACTGAAAACTAGTTGCTTTGGATTATCTGAGTTTTGGATGTTATTCAAATGTTAGGCATCCACTGCCCAATCCCAGAAAAATACTTTACTGGCGCCTGGATGGAAAGGAGTGTTTGTGTTTGTGTTGGAATGTCCCAATGTTCCGTCATGGTATCAGGGTTCAGTTGTTCAGAAGTTAATGGCATACTTGTGAAGTGGTCATAATTTACCAGTTGATGTCACTGTAAGGTCCTAGTGATCTGTGACTGTGACCATTGCTTTGCTCTCACTGGCACGGAATATTTCGGATCCAATGCTGAAACTACTGCTCACCATAGGAACAGCGCTGGTACACTTAGTCACATATAGCTGGGATCCGATTTGTTATGATAATGACCTATTTTCATTGTAGCATGATGAACCATTTTCTATTTTCCATGTTAAAAGATTTAATGACTGATTCTTGTCAATACCAAGGAGAGTTTATGGAAGACCCCACAGTGGGTCTATGTAGGCTAACTGTGATGTTGATAGCTTTTGCCAAGACTTAGCAATTGTGTTTTATTGAGCCCACTGTGGTTGTAAAATGCAGCATTCAAACTTCTTTTTGACTAGAACTTAATTGGTTTCCATGGTGTTATTATTAAATTAAAGTTTAGTCATATTTGCTTAGTTTCCTCAAGGAGCACATGTTGGGGATGGACATTATGACCAAAATCTTCTATTACGGTATGAGTAATTGTATATATATATATGTATGTATATATATATATATATATATATATATATATATATATATATATTAGTAACAATATACAGTATAGTACAATATAAATAATTTGAAATTCAATTTAAAATACAAACTGTTACAGGTAAAAAGCAGTTAAGCAAAATCTCTACGTGGGACTATACATTAAATGTGCTGTAAGTGATTTTTTTGATGGAATGGTATGCATAAAATGTTCCTTCTCACTAAAAGATATCACTGAAATAAGTGTCCTGGGATATGTTACTGGTCTCTGTGACAGCTCTAGACTCCACATGTCATGGTGACACTTTTTTGTGTCAATCATTTTGTGTGTTCGACATACTGTTGTAGTTGAAGCAGATCATTGAGGCTTAATGACATTAATGATATTCAGTTTCATAATACTTCTCAGTTGAGGGTGCTGTTTTGCTACTATTGTGTTTGACAAACAGGGGAAGATTCTTTTTTGCTCTTTGTCTATCTTTGGTATCTTTCGAGTGCCGAGTTTTGGAAAGGGGGAGTTCGGCTAATTCTGCAGCTCAGTCTTGATGTTCCACAAGGGATAAAATTGCTTACAGCACCTTTAATCTTGGACAAATCATTCATACCATCCGATTAGAATCAAGTTGCTATGGTTACATAATCTTATATTTGATAGGTGGGGCATGGCCTAGAGCCATCCAGTGAGACCCTGATCCTGCAATGGAGTGGACCAGTTCCTGCTCAGGTGCGATATATTGGCTTCTCCACTGGCTGGGGCTCTGTGGGTGAGTTCAGGATCTGGCGCAAAGAAGACGCAGATGAAAACCACAATGAGGCTTTCACTCTTGGAGTCCCACACAATGTGGTACCAGGCTCAGAGCGAGCCACCGCCTCCATAATCGGTGAGGACACTTGTAAACATCTCCGGTGTAGCCAACCAACAGAATCCTGCCCTAAATTCGTGCTGTTTGTTCAGACAGAAGTTGGACCATCATTAAGTTTACACTATAATTTTAAGTTTGATTGCAATTTTAAAACATGATGTACGTCTTTTGGGACATTTTGTGTCATAGGTGATGTTATGGGGCCCACCCTTAATAACCTCAACAAGCTCTTACGACTCCCTTTCGGTTGTGGCGAGCAGAACATGATCCACTTTGCTCCCAATGTCTTTGTGCTCAAGTACCTCCAGAAAACCCGACAGCTCAGTCCAGAAGTTGAGGCAGAGGCCACCGACTACCTACTACAAGGTACAAGACGCAACATGCCTTCATTCTTCAATACATCTTCTCGATTATTAATATCCTGAAGAATTACTTTAAAATGATTCTTCCAATGTACCTGGTAGGTTATCAGAGGCAGCTGACCTACAAGAGGCAGGATGGTTCTTACAGTGCCTTTGGGGAAAGAGATTCTTCCGGAAGCATGTGGTAAGCGTTTGACGTGTGAAGTCTGTACATGCTATGTCTGCTAAGAAGATGGATTTAATTACAAAAGGGTGAGCCATTTTTTTTTCTAGTTTGTTCTTTATTTAACCCGCTGCTCCAGTCAAAGAGAGGTGAACTTCGCAAACATGCGGTCTTGGCAATACATCGAATATGAATTCACCCTCATGTTCTTCCAAATTTATATTGATACAAATTCTTATGTGAGCTATCCCTTTGCCAATATATTTGTGATGAATTTACCGGCAATATATAATATTGTGAATATTGCAGTGATTGTATGCACTTTTTATTGGTCATTAAGTTGCCTAAAAAGTGCATGATTAGACTAGTTTCATTATCTTTCTTTGTCTCGTAACTCACAAGTTTTAGAGCGTTTGGATAGAGATGTTTTAGTGGTGTATCTCATTTAAATTTCAGTAGCAAAAATGGTAAGTTTGATTCATTTTATGTGAATAATTTGAAACTGTCCCTTTTTTAATTAATCAGTTCTCTACATTGGTACAGTGGCTGTTTGGTCAAAATAATGGTTCCTATGTTTGAAAAAACAGACCCATTACATAGTAAATTCATAAATACCAAGATATATTGTAAAAAAGATGAAAAATATCGAGATATACTGTATTTTTAGCTATATTACCCAACCCTAACATACACCCAAGTTTGTTTTTTGATAAATAGGTATTTTCCCCCCAAATATCCTTAAATTTGTCACCATATTACTCTGATTTATTGTATAAGGCTAAACCTGTGATTAGAAGCATATGATGTTTGTGTTAGCTGAGAACACAAATGGAATGCATATCAGAAAAGAACAACTTTGTCATCTCTGTATATCTGCTTAAAATTTTAAGTGATTCATTTCATAACAGAGGAATGCATTGTAAAATGTGGAGCCGACTGTACCCCTGAGCCTTATTAACTAACTACTAATAAGCTCCCTGACTCCAGTCACGGGAGTACAGATTTATAGGTTGTTTTGGGGGATTTCTTCCCGTGGTCCAGAACAGCCATCATTAACTCTGCCCTCTGTAAGGTCAACAGCCCCTACAACTGACTCTATTGCTCCCTACACAGTTGAACACACTGTACATCATACAAATTACCTTAACACCAGTTGGTTAAAAGTCATTGCAAAAATGTTGCAGAAAAATTCCATTAGTTGTTAGAAAAATAATTTGTTTGCAGGTGACAATTTTGATGTAAGATGAAATTTTGTTATCTAATTAAATAAAATTTTTAAGCTTGATTTAAATGTCCAGATACTTTTTGTTGCCACTGTATATTGGTTGTGAACATCATTTTATGGTGTGGTGGAAATTTTCATTTTAAAACAGTCCAATGAAGTTGCTAGACCTTTACTCCAATCTGTTACCAACACTTTATGCATTCGTCTGAGAATGTTTACAAGTCGGAACAACCCCGCTTTTGTTTCTGGTCCAGTTTCAGTTATTAGCACATATGATTTAATTCCAGGTTAACAGCAGTTTCAGAGCTGGGTTAATACATCCCAGCTTGGGCTGAATGATAGGAGAGGAAATTGTGTCTCCTAATGAAAAAATTGGTCATAATGGCACAGCAAGGATTTAATGTCCCCATCAGCGACTTGGTGCTGCGGTAATGTCAAGTCCTTCAGAACTAATCTGCTTCAGAAAAAAGGGCACTCTGGAACATAGTGGAATGAAGTGGAAACATTCATTTATAAATGCCTGGAAGGTAGGTGCAGCTTTAGGAATTGGAGGAGAGGTTGTTTATACCTTGGACCAGACCTGGCAACACATCTGGCGTTACTCACTGGCATCAGCACGTCTGGATCCAATGAGAGCCACATGTGGCAGTAATCTACACTATATCCCCAGTAACCCCTCAGCAATCCCCCAAACTGCAGTAAGCTTTCCCCAGGACTTGAATAAATACTTAAACTTGCATCCTCTACCCCGCCCCAATTGCTGGGGAATATGTTCAGCTGCTGAGAGTCAGTCTACACTATTTGCATCTTTGTGAAATTGTTCTGGCAGAACAATTTTGCTCCTACAAGCTACCATGTTGGAGTGAGCAGGCAAGTGGTGACCGTGCCCAAGGCAAAGTTACTGGAACTGTCCCTGTGGAGTAACCTGGGGTTGTTCTCAAGCAGACAATGGTGATCACCGTTGGAGGATTTGAACCTGCAAACTTACAGCTACCAGTCCAGATCAAGTACTAAGCTACATCAACCCAAGTATTTTGTGTCCTTAAACCCAAAGTATACTTCAATTTTGACGCTATCGTTCAACGTCATTGTACAGACAAACACGAACCTGCCAAAGTACACTGATCAGCCACAACAATAAAACCACCTGCCTAATATTTTGTAGGTCCCCCTCATGCTGCCAAAGTTCATATCTGGTTGTCAAGATTTTGGGGCCCTTTAAACACATTATGTTGAACTGAACTGAATCTCTTCACCTTGAGGTTCTGCTTGCCTGATGAGGTTAACAACAAATGTTTCAATATCATTTGAAAAGAGCCCAGCATTCCAAAGTATTAGGTAAAGTTACTTCTTACAAGGTTAATATGGTGAGAAAAACACCTTGCAAACCATTGTGTGGTGGTCTAACTTGAGGAAGCGGTGAGTGTCATCTTTATTATGCTGCACTTTCTAAAAACTTTCCCTTGGGTCAGGCAGTTAAAGTTTATGACACAGTATTACTAATTCATGGAGGTTCAATGCTTCAGTCATATAACATTTCTTGGGGAACATCATTTCCAAGCCCTGGCCTATAAAGATTCCATTTTGTTATTAGTGTTTGTGTTGAAATCCCTTGAACATGCTGTGGAAAAGTCCCAAATTGTTTGTTTCTTGGCCTTTTTGTTTTGGTCAAGTCAATTTGTATCATCATATCGCTGCTTCCAGAAATGTTGTCATGAAGTGCCATATTGCAGTTAAAACAAATCGACTCAGGGTTTGCATGTTTTTAGAGTCCTGGTGTAGTTGACTCATAGAGGTGAAAGCTATTACAAGGCAAAGACCCATAACCTTTCCATGATCTATTGTATTATTGTGGTATTGACCGTTTTCAGTTTATTTCATTTCACTTTCAGTTTATGTACTAGATCCCTTGCTTAGAATATTACTGTATACAGAAACTTACTTGATTTGGGATTGTGAAAATCTGCATTCTTTGTTTACACACACACCACATTTACAGTGTTGCTTGACTTCCGGGGAGTTCTTGAATATTTTTCACAAGCCATGCACCAATTATTGAAGAACAAAGGCCATTTAATTTTTTGTGTAATGTCATTACACATTGCCAGACTCATTTTTAACTCTTTACTTTGCCTAAAATGAATGAAAAGAATGGGAAAGACATGTTGGGCTCTGTCCTCCAGGTTGACTGCCTTTGTACTAAAATCATTTGCTCAGTCTCGTGGCTTCATCTTCATTGATCCTCAAGAGCTGGGAGCGGCCAAATCCTGGCTGATCACCCACCAACAGGAAGAGGGATCCTTCCCAGCAATGGGCCGGATACTCAATAAAGACCTGCAGGTACTTGATCGGAGACCTTATAATTGTTTCATATCGAGCAGGGTGAAATATCATTAGAGATTTAAGTGACTGAATGTATGGGAGCTATTGGAAAGATCCAGATCGAAATTGTACCCCATTGAAATATCTTGAGTTAAGTTTGACCTGTCAAATTGGACTCTAGAACTGATAAATGCACATGTTTTCTAGCATTGCTTAGAACAACATTTTTCAAACACAGACTTGATCCAGATATTCTCTAGAAGTTCTCTATATCAGAATGAACCATTTCAACAGCTAGGTTATCCAAATTAAGAAAATCCATCATCTGTATCCAGTTTACAAGCTCATATCAAACTGAAGAAGCTGGGATAGAGGTGTTATTAGTCATTACTCTGTTTAAAGTTGCCATGTCATATTCCTTTTAAGGGTGGGATTCATGGAAAGATCTCCTTGACTGCGTATGTGGTGGCAGCTCTTATGGAAACCGGAATTACAACTGAGGTGAGAGAATCTTGTTTATCTTGTGTCCCCTTAAACCGCCTCACAGCCATGTCTCTTATACAACCTTTACGCACATATTTCCACGATCCCTGTTCAGAGTGCATTCCTGCTTCATAAGATGATGGATGTTCTGGCTGAGAATCAACAGTATTTCTTTCAGCCTTGTGATGGATAATCCAATATGGATGCTTGCTGTCTAAATTTAAAGATTTATGAGAACATGTAGTGACAATGTAATTCTTTGAAATTTTCACCTGTCCCAAATTCCTCTCCTGAAACTTGAAAGAGATTTGACATTTCCATTAAATGCACATGAACACCATTTTGTAATTTCAATAAGTTGACCATGCTAATTCATAATTTTCATTATTCCAGTTAAAGGCGCAGCTATGATAAATGTGTATATTTGCCAAAAGGGACTTTTGTTTTGGAGTGCACTGGATTAAATCCACAAAACTTTTAATTTAACAAAACTTTTTTACAAGATCCTACAAGGGTTTGCTTAGTTCAGGGCCAAGTCTTTCCCATCAACCCTCGGAATTTGAGCATTGGCTGTCCCGAACAGCAACGCTGATAATTTTGCCCTTCGAAACGGATTGAGTCACTTCAAAGGCCAGCTTCTCACTCTCAAATCGACTTATTGAATAGAATACTAGTCAGATTAGTGTGCATGGCTGCTCAGGGCTAGCATCCGGGTTCCTTGAGAAAATGACATATGGTACAGATAAAAGTCAGTGCACTGATGCTAAAGAGATGAATGATCATTAGTGAGGTTGTATGCGTCTTAGGAATGTAACAAAAAGCCAAAGGATTTGTATGACTTTGTACCGAAGGTATTTGCAGCTTAGAGCAAGAAACACCTGTTAGCAGTATAAAAGCTAAGCCATGTTATTGTATTTTATTCTTCGTCAATGTTTCTCTGCACCTTATCAACAGGGTTGTATGCCTCTTAGGCATGTAAGTAAAAGCTGAAGGATTTCTATGACTTTGTTCTGAAGGTATTTCAAGTTAAGCACAAGAAACCACTATTAGTGGTATAGCCATGTCATTGTCTTGTTTTCTTCCTCAGTGTTTCTCTACACATTTCAACACAGTTTTGCACTTAGGCTTGTAAGAAAAAGGCTGAAGGATTGACATGATTTTGTACTGAAGGTATTTGAAGTTTAGTGCAAGAAACACCTGTTAGTGCTATAAAAGCTAAATTTGTATCGTTGTCTTCTATTATTCATCAATGTGTCTCTACACATTATCAACACCTAAAGAATATATATAGATATATATATATATATATATATATATATATACATACACACACATGTCTTGAGCTATAATCATTCATTCATTTTATGATTTGTGTTTTTATTCAGGAGGAGAAGGTAGCAGTGGCGAAAGCTAAGGCGTTTCTGGAGAGCAATACATACTCTGCTGATGATCCATACACCACAGCTCTGTCTGCATATGTGCTCACTCTACTCCGCAGTCCTTATGCCCCACTGGCTCTCCGAAGACTTAACCACATGGCCGTCACCCAAGGTCATTTATTGATGTGTTTTAAAAGGTACATGTTGGTTAAGCCTTTGCATGTTGTTGATCCCAACTGTTCTATTAGCAGATGGCTGTACACATTGGAGTTTTACTGGCAGCACTGTAACTGATGAGGACACGTTCATGGGCTTCAGTGATGGCCTCTCCCAATCAGGTATGAATCAATCAATCAAGTGAACAAGGTTTGTTAAAGGGTTAGTTAACCCAAAAGTGAAAGTTCTTCATTTGAATGTTTTGGTGAACTATCTCTTTAATATTCCCAAGGTGTAGCAGAAGTTAGCATTTTAAAAAAAATGCTAACAATTGTAATAATTGTTATTCTTTTACCTTGTTGCTTTAGTGGTGTCAGCTGAAGTTGAAATGACTGCCTATGGTCTACTGACCTACACTCTTCTGGGTGACGTGGCTTCAGCCTTGCCAGTGGTTAAATGGCTCTCACAGCAAAGGAATGCCCTGGGTGGTTTTTCCTCAACACAGGTGGCAAATCTTCTTTAGTCATTTGTTGTGTAAAAGACCCTAACATGCTTATGCTTGATTCAACCAAGGGCTATTTATTTTTCTTATCTAAAAACAGGATACCTGTGTGGCACTGCAAGCACTTTCCGAGTATGCCATCCTGTCATATGTGGGTGGGATCAATCTTACCATATCTCTGGCTTCAACTAATCTGGACTTCCAGGAAACATTTGAGCTTCAGTGGGACAACAAGAAGATTCTGCAGAAAGTTGGGGTTTGTCTCAAACACAGTATCAACATATCTATACTCTTGTGGAGCTTTTCCACTGCACGGTACATCTCGACTCGCCTCTGCTCGCTTTTTTGGGGGTTTTCCATTGTGGATAGTTCCTGGTACCTGATTCACGCACCTTTCGATTTGTAAAAAGAAATGTCTGTGCGCTAAACCACACCCTGGTCAGTAAATGAGTTGCAGATGTTCCTCTCGTTAGTGACGAATGAAAAGACATGAAAAGAAAAAGTCTCTCAGGAAGTGTCTCCGCTGTTGGCCGCACACAACTACCACCGGTCCTACCAACTGTGTAGAGAAAAGTTAAAAAAAGAACTTAAGTGACCACAGAACTATCAAGGAAAAGTGGAAGTTGTTCGACTATCTAGACTGGCGAGCAATGGGAGGGAGAGTGCCCAAGACTCAGTCATGGCGTTGCTGGAGTCCACGATGGAGAATGGTACGTTAGATGGTACGTGGTATAGGAGTGGTGGTGGCGTAGTGGGCTAATGCCCACAACTGTTAATCAGAAGGTCATTGGTTTGATCCCCACAGCCACCACCATTGTGTCCTTGAGCAAGGCACTTAACTCCAGGTTGCTCCGGGGGGATTGTCCCTGTATTAAGTGCACTGTAAGTCACTTTGGATAAAAGCGTCTGGCAAATGCAGAAATGTAAATGTAAATGGTACGTTAACTCTATACTCTGCTTGAAAGCTTCACTTTATTTATTTGACCAGCTACTGGAAGCTTGCTTTTAAAAGAGCCAGGACAATTTAACTGTTACACTTGTGTAGAATCACCATGCAACAACTGCTTTATGCTGCACAATGAGCTAGTAGCTAACAGCTAGCAGGCGTGTTATTGTTTTGTGTCGCGTTTAAGATGATTTTACGGCAGTAGAGGCGGCACAATTATGACGATCAGCCTATGAATCCCACCCACGTTGAGGCGGCACTAAACTGCAGTGGAAAAGAAAGCTCAGAAAAGTAAAGTTAGTAGAGTCGAGTCGAAACCGTAACGTGCATTGGAAAAGTGCTTTTTGGAGAGGCACTTTCAGGAGCCTGAACTTGATATGCTCTCTAAGCATCTGCTTGGCACATCACACTATTTCATGATTAGCAGTGTCAGTTTAAATGTGTAATTTGGATGTTGGACAGGATCCAGTCAGCTAATGTATTTGTGTGTACCTGTAGCATTCATTTGATTGATGAGTCTTTCTGGCTCTTTGTTCAGATCCCCAGCCTTCCAACAGGATTGTTTGTCAGTGCTAAGGGAGAAGGCTGCTGTCTAATGCAGGTACTGTTTGTCTGTTGAGCCCAAACCCACATTCTCTTCAAGGATAAATTACCTGCTGAAAAAAATCAAAGCTGATGTTTAGCTGGTCAACCTGTTGGTCTTCCAGCCTGTCCAGTTGCCAAGTGCCCAAACCCTTCTTAAACCATGAACCAGACCAGCCTGACCAGGCGTGGAGACCAGCTGAGACCATTCAACACTGGTTTAGCCTGGGTTTTTTTTTTTTCTCCCCTCAGTAGGGCGATTTGTTATTTGTTCCTTTCCTTCTCTAGAGACAAATTCCTAATTGGGGACAGCCAACTTTTTTTTTTGGGAGACATCCAGCATTAATGATCAAATTCCTGCCTTTAGAATGGACAGATCTGGTAAAACTTAAGCAATTGTACTAGGGGTATGTTCTTTACTCCGTTATCTACTCCCTGGATAGGATGCAAGTGTTTTTTTTTTTTTCTGGTATCTTGTCCCTCAGAAACAATAGACTAACTAGGAAGCATAATCAACCGGAACCACCTCAGCACCCTAACCTAGAACGTTTTGTTCCCATTGTTCGGACTAAAAGATTATCTCATACTGTATCTGTGGTACAGAACAGATAGTTTGTAGCAGAAATAATGCCAAGGGACTATCACAAGGATAACGTAATTTTTTTCAAGAATAATGAAGGCAAGCATTACTATTAATATCTCTTATACTTTGGCCCTTTGAAACCAAATGCAAAAATGTCACGCTAATGTTCAGCACAAACAAGATTTTAAATAGAAGCAATAGATTCCATGCAATCACATTAAGAAATTAGTTTGTCGGTCAGTGTTATTGTACTGGTGTGAATTTGCTTTTCGTTTAACCTGCAGGATAAAGAAAATATAAAAATAGCTTTTTAGGGTGAAACAGCAAAACAAATCCATGATGAATGGAATGGAACCATGGATTTGTTTTGCTTTTCCATTTTGTAATTGGTGAAAAAAGGGCCTTAAATATTAAACTTCAATATTATTGAATAATATTACCTCAAATAAGCAGCTTGTTGAGGAGAGGTCTGATATAACTTACAGTATAAAGCTGACTTAAGATTTACTCCTGTGGGACGATAAAACAGGCGAAAACATTGAAAAGGGTCACCACACATATCTAGGGACTGGAATAGCATTGAGACTTGGCGGCTCAATCGCATTAGTTGCAACCACATTATGCTAGCACCCACTGAACACCCTAGTAAGCATATGGCAATGCTCAAAAACTACTTGAAACACCTTATAAGCGATATGTGCAGCGTGCCTTTTACATGGGTCACCATTTATGATTTCTTCAGTAAAGGTAAAAAAAATTCTATAAAATTCTTGCAACCTGAAATGAACACTGTATTCTCAAACCATACTTGCTGTAAGAACATTAGGGAAACATTGCACCTGGACTCTTCTTTATGGTCAGCTGTTCATGGTGAAAGCTTTGTAGTCTGCAATCAAATGCTTGGCAAAATGCAGATGCTCATGATGTGATATTGATCATAGTCTTCTCTCCATCCACAGATCGATGTATCTTACAATGTACCTGACCCAGTAGCTAAGCCAGCTTTTCAGCTGAAAGTGGACCTGAAGGAACCCAGGCAAGAACGGCACGCACCACTTTCCTCACGCCACATGTCTTCTCGCACTCGTTCTCGTGCTGATAACCGATCGGAGCTCAGTCGCAAGTGGAGGGCACCTATTGACGACGAGGACCCTGCGGCCCACCAAGACCACCTCGACTATCGTGTTACACTGGAGGTTTGCACCAGGTATTACATTTATATTTACATTAATCCATTTGCCAGATGCATTCATCCAAAGCGACTTCAAGCTCTCAAGATATGCATTTTATCAGCCCATGCAGTTGAGCTAATACTGTATATTAACACCACCAGCTACAAGATGTTTAGATGGATTTTCGTAGCCTTTTTGAAATTGTTTTATGCCAGGGCTTGATCTTGCTAGCATTTAGATCAAAACGTTTTATGTAATCGCAGTTTAATAATGAATGACATTTTGATTGTTAGACACTTTGTCTGATACCAATAATACAGAGTATACTCAATATACAGATAATACACAATGTACACAATACTCACAATCTACAATATTGCAAAAACTGTAGATTTAAAAGAGGCCATTGCCTGGGTGACTGGGATCTTGAATGATCTTCATGGCCTTTATCCTGCACCGCTTGGTGAAAACATCCTGCAGGATTGGCAGTCCGCATCTGGTGATACGTTCAGCTGCTCATACCACCCTCTGCCGGTTATTACGTTTTTGGGCTGTACAGCTTCCATACCAGAGAGTAATGTCACCTGTTAGGATGCTTTCTACGGTGCACCTATAAAAAAACTTGGGGGCCCATTATAAACTTCCTCAGACATCTCTAATTATACAGACATTGGTGTGACTTCCTGAGCTAGGTGTTTGTGTGGACTGTCTCTACTAGGGCCCTGTTGAACGGTTGGACCAGCTTCTTGGTCTTACTGACGTTCAGTGACAGAGTTGTGCTGACACTATAATGTCAGATTTTCTACCTCGTCCAGATCCATCTCAGAGGCCATCTCATCCCCATGTTAAATCAGGCCCATTACAACTGTGTCATCAGCAAACTTCAATATGGAGTTGGTCGAGTGCAGAGTCACACAGTCGTGTGTATTTATGGAGTAAAATAAGGGACTCCAGATGCCACCCTGAGGGGGCCCTCTTGTTCAGAGTGAGCAATTTTAATTCCAAACTCTAATTCCTTCCTCAGGTGGCTGCATGCCGGCTCATCCAATATGGCTGTCTTAGAGGTCCCTCTATTGTCGGGCTTCCATGCTGATATTGAGAGTCTAGAGAGGGTGAGATTTTTTTTATAATGTTATTTATTTATGTATTTTTTCTCTCTCCCAGACCCCCCTTTTTCTGTCACACTCACTTGTATTTCAATGCGTCATCTTGAGTAACTACTAAAGAGGGCACAACCCTTTACTCTCAAGGGTGTTGGAGTGAACATTTGCGGTATAATAGGGAAATGAAACTCCCTCTTTCTGTGTCATTCTCTGCACGTGTCTTCCTGGCAGATGGACAGAGTTAATATCTGAAGGCCATTTCAATGGAGGCAGGATGGTGTGGAATTTATCAGTCCGTTTCGCCCTCTCTCGCACAAACACACGTTAACAAAAAAACACAAACGTACACCCATTCATATATTTGCCAAAGTCTATTATTTTTCAGTTTCAGAAATCTCATATTTTGACTATTGACTAAATAGATCTTCCAAAATGCTTGTATGATGGACCAAAATGTAGAACAAAACTAATACAAAAAGTACTGTGAAGTGTCAGTGATGATATCAGGTAATACTATGGTACTATAATACAATAATATATACTGCAGCACTGAATGATAACCATATTCATTGCTTTGGTATTTAAATGGTACTTCCATTACCATACCACATTTAAAAAACATGGTATTACCATGGTAGTGGTACATGTCCAGAAAGCAGTAACCATAGTCTACTGTACTATGGTACTTTGTGACATGTATTTATATATAAAGCAGTGTTGGGTTGAAATGGACTACATTTAATCTGGATTATGTAATCAGATTGCTAAAATCAATGACTTGCAAATTCATTGTACATTAAAAATGTGCACAATTACTGTAGATTAGTTACTTTGTATGGATTACATGATTACATATTAATTACATTACCTATCAGCCAATGTCAATAACTAGTGCTTAATTTACTTGTTATGCTCCTGAATTTCTTTTGAGCCGGAGCCCAAAATATGGTACATGTGATAGCACTACATACATTGAAGATGGTGCAGTCCTGTTTCTCATTTGACCACTTGCAAAAATATCTTGACCTTCAAAGAGACACAGGGGAGGAAAAATAACTGCGTATGCAATCTTTATCTTATAGAAATCAATGTTTTATGGATTAAATAAATATTAATGCAATTGGAAATCAAAATGAATGAGATTAGAGTACCTAAAAACTGACTACAATTTAGATGTGTAGTTTTTAATCCTTACCAGATTACATTTCAGAAGTAATCTATCCAGTACCGTATATAATTTACATGCTGATGATGAAGACAGTTATATGTGTCTGTTTTGTAAATATAGGTTTATTGCAGGGTGTAAAAGTCTGGCCCTAAACTGGTGTGACCTCATTTCCATGTGAGGGCCATGGAGCTCTAGACCCTCCACAGTCCAGTAACCTCCACAATATCAGCATGGAACAGGAAACCACCTCCTTTAACTGGGGGGTGAACAGAGGTTGGGTTAGGTCACCTTCGTTGTCCCCAATCAACTGATTGTCCCTCATTAGTTGTGTTATATGTCCCAGGCCTCATGCCCTCCATGCTAGAAAACTGTTGCTACCACGGGAGCGGTATAACGCAAACCGACTCGGAACCTCACTGGCTTTACACTGGCCACCTCTGGCTGGCTCCACGTTTATTATATGACCCTGGCTGTTCAAATTCCTCACTGCATTATGGGAAGTGGGATTGCTTGCACTAATGTCTAATTGTTTTAATTTATAGACAGGGGAGAACTCTGTTATTGGATTGTTTGCTTGTCAAATATTCCACTTTGAAAATCAAAGTTGTACTATGAATAAGCCAACTGTTTAATTGATAGTTTTTAAGGTATTCGATTTGAAATGGTTTTGGCAACTTAAGCAACAACTTTAGTTTTTTGGATTTTTCCGTATTTCAGCAACACTAACAAACAAAGATTAAATTTTACTGGTTACGGTTAGAAATCATGCTGTCTGCAGTGGCATTAGACAAGTCAAATAACTCCTTGTAGTAAGTGTGCCATTTATGAAGGGGCGCAGTCATACTTTGTATGTGTTTGTTTGTGTGTGTGAGTGTATATTTGGATGTGTTCTTATGGCGCCAGCTCACACTGAGCCCCTCATAAACTGTGTCCAAGTGCCCACCACCCCTCTCCCTCTCTATCTCTCTCTCTCTCTCTCTCTCTCTCACACACACACACACACACACACGTTGGGTTTCCAAGTTTTATGGGGACTTTCCATAGACATAATGGTTTTTATACTGTACAAACTGTATATTCTATCCCCTAACCCTCACAGAAAACTTTCTGCATTTTTACATTCTCAAAAAACAACTTAGTTTGATTTATAAGCTGTTTTCCTCATGGGGACCGACAAAATGTCCCCACAACGTCAAATATTTCGGGTTTTACTATCCTTATGGGGACATTTGGTCCCCACAAAGTTAGAAATACACGCGCGCACACACACACACACACACACACACACACACACACACACAGGAGAATGGTAGTAGAAAGAGGTAGCGGCTATTTTTGCTGCAACAGTTAATAAATACTCTTTGGAATGGATTGGATGGTGATTAACCCAAATCAGTGATCAAAAGAGGATAAATGGTTAAAGGTCTGGGCTGGCAACCAAAAGGTTGAAGGTACTAACCCCACAAATTAGCAAAACACTTATCCCCATGTTGCTGCAAAGTGACTTGTCAAGTAAACTGAATGCTTTGGATGAAACTGTCAGTTAAATGGCATACTGTATAAGCATTTACATTAATGTAAGCATTTTCTATAATGGTAAATAATCATTTTATGTTGTAAACATTTTGTTTCCAGCTGTTGATTGATAAGAGAGTGGGGCTAAAGAGGTATGAAGTGGACGGACGAAAAGTGCTGTTCTACTTTGATGAGGTAAGTTGACATTGTGTATCAACTAGGGCTGTGGATTTGATGTGTTCATTTAGTGCAATTAATTGTATAAAAAATTAATGAATGAATTATCACAATTAATCATGCCCCATTATGTACCCGTACGTAAATTCCATTATAAACGTATGTGTCCATCAGAGTAATTAAAGCTACATGAAACTCTAGATGCATCCCAAACTGCACTCTTCTGCACTATTGTACGCCATTTTGTAGTGTAAGTAGTACGAGTAGTATGTGAAAATGCAACAAAAAGAAGTGCACTGCGAATAATTGTGGAATGTTGGACACTTCATGTACTCGGTGCTGGCAGCTTCCTGTACATAGCGGATGGGGTGGAGTTACCGGCAGCGATGCTGGTCTGGCAAAACAATTGTAAATAATGGAGAATATGGCAACTAGCAAAACTTCTGTGAAGACAGCACCTTACAAAAGTAGTTAAAAGCTTTACCATCATACCATGCTGTGTGAATATGTATATTATTGAGATCTAAGTGTTGCTAGCTGCAACACATGTTTGAAACATCACTTCCATCAGCTGTTAAATGGCGAACGCTTCCATGTAGTACACATTGAAAATTCATACACTACATAGCTGAATGGAAAGTATAGTGTGTCATTTGTGTCGATTACCAGAGAAAATAATTTCGACTCATCTCTCAAAGTTTGTAAAAGCAAACAGAATTCACAGTTGGACGTTTATGATAAAAGTGGGCTGTGTTGTGCCATTCACTTCCAATGTAAGCACATACTGTAACTGTCAACGTGTTTTGTCAGGGGAACCGATTCAATGCATTTAATGCCTTATAAAATAGTTGTTGATATAATGAGTCAAAATTAATTGCTGGGGTCCCATCTCTCCCACAGATCCCCAGTCAGTGTATGACCTGTGTGTCCTTCAATGCCGTAAGAGAGTATATCGTGGGCAAGACGGCCCCAGTGCCAGTAAAAGTCTATGACTATTACGAACCAGGTGGGTTTCATTTGTACCACCACTTAGAAAAAATTACTGCAGCAATACAATGATGGTTTTATTCAAGGTACCTTAATGTATAGACACTTGGTACTATATTATTAGCAAAAGAATAAATACCATGTTCATATACCAGAATACCATGGTATTACCATGGTACGTGTCCAAAAAAAACATGGTATTACCATGATACTATATATATAAATAGACTTTTTTTAATACCAATCTTATTTGTAACTGGTGGCTTATTATAAATTGATTAACAAAATAAAATAGTATAGAATATGTCATAGTACAGAATATGTGTTTTGAATGGCATGACATGGGCATATCTAGGCTGTAATTGTGGATATTTTCTGTATATTCAGCATTTGAAGCCACTCGTTTCTACAATGTGAGTGAGAGCAGTCCTCTTGCACGAGAACTGTGTGACGGTACTACATGTAATGAAGTGGAGAGCTCCAGCAATCACTGGACAGGTCAGTACTTTGTCTTCTAATATTGTCCCTTTTATTTCCTTGTCTTCTCCAACCTTGCTTTCAAGTGCTCTTGCTGAAACCACTGTGGCATGTCTTCTGCTAGATAAATCACAAGCGTGATATTCAAGTCCCTTCCTGGAATGTAAAGTGCACCACTAGTGTCACCAAATGGACTTGCATTAATTGGCCATTTTCAAAGATTCTAAATATTCTGCCATTGATTGGGCAAATAAAGTCCCCACCCCTGAGGCCTGAACTAATGCCGTTGGTTGAGCCAATGTTTCTCTCTTCCTCCAGGCTTTGTTCAGGGTGGTCAGTGCAACAGCATTTTTGACTGTCCAGAGGAGGAACACTACGAGCGCTGTATGTGTTATCGGGACTGCGGCTATGATGGCGAGCCCATCTGCGGTTCTGACGGGCAGCGCTACCAGAACCAGTGTCAAATGGAGATGTCCGCCTGCAGAAATGGCACACGGATTGAGCAAGTGCCCTTTAGCCACTGTCCACAGGGTAAATGCACTCACCTTTAATTCTGTGTTTAGATGTGTGATTTGTGAGCGACAATGAACAAGGAGGAAATACACCGGTAGTCATTATTTAAATGAATTGAGAAAAAAACAAAAATAATTCTGTGAAAGTTAACGGGAAAGTTAATTAAAAGTAATTTATAATGCAAGTAATTTTTCAGTGAAGTAATCCAGTAATCGTATTACACTTTATAGAATAATTAGTCACTGGTAGTGGATTACTTTGAGTAACTCCCCAAACACTGGTTGCAGTCTCACAGGCGCAAACATTAGAAAATTGTCTTTGACCGAGTCAACTACGATCCGTTGCTTTGTGTCACAAATTAGCTGCTTCAGTCTTGTAGTACTCGTCTTTAGACCTACCCCAGTGCAACTACCCCACAGGAAGTGCACATTTGTGGCACCTTTGAATTTATATCCTAAACATGTCAGTGAGATAAGAGATCCCCTATTTTTAACATGACTTAAGGATCTAAGCTCTTTGTAAATCTGTAACGTTTCATTACCAAACTAGCTTTCGGCAGAATTTATTCCATGCAATGTGAAACCAGGTGCAATCCTCGCCAGACACACTCTGATGAAGTCATGCTCATTGCATAATTAGAGAGATATGTTTTTAGTTTTCCCCTTGTGCAGGACTTTCATAAAATACAAACTGCCACAGACGTGTGCGAAGAAAACTGCAGATGTTTTCATCCGTTTTCATTACCAGTGACCGCGAATCTCCAGCCTGGTTTGGATCACCGTAATGTTAATCAGAGTTTCCTCAGGAATTAAAGGGTAATTTTGGTCAACTATTCACCAGGGTAATTATTATAGTTTTATTTATATTTTATTTCGTATTTGGTTTTCAATTTCAGTTTAATTTGAATTAGTTTTAATGGTGCCTAAATAGACATTTAAGAAAAATACAAACAAAATAAAACTGTGTAGACATTCAGCACAGTTTTAAGCCACATCCACACTAATCCATTTTTGTTTGGAAATGCATCAAGTTTTCTATATTTACACACCTGGATCTATGTTTTCCTACAATGAAAATGGAGACTATTGAAAATAGTATTATTGAGACTATTGAAAATGCTCCCTAGTACGACATACTTTGTTTACAGTTTCCTAACATCAGTGTTTTTCACCTCCAAGCTCCCTTCAATTTCATTCATACACATGCGAGCGTTGGAGAGTAGAAATGCAAGCACATGTAAAGAAATTGATGTTTAGGCTACATTCACATTATTCCAGATAAATTTGAAATCAGCTTTTTCCAAAATGCTCTCCATATACACTGCTGTTTTCAAACATTTTCCAAAAGTTGCTCATCCACACTGAAACGTCTGCAAAAATAAACAATGTTTTCAAACTGCTTTTCCGAATACTCCCCCATCTTCCATGGATTAAAACAGATAGTCCCGCCCCCAACTCATGATATTGGTTAAGTCAATGTTGCTTTATCAGACTTGATGGGGCGCTAAAACTTATATGTTAAATGGCTTTTATAGCAACCTTGTTATCATATGGGGCCAGTGGTGGCTCAGCGGTTAAGGCTCTGGGTTACTGACTGAAAGGTTGGGGGTTCAAGCCCCAGCACCGCCAAGATACCACTGTTGGGCCCTTGAGCAAGGCCCTTGACCCTATCTGCTCCAGGGGCGCTGTTTCATGGCTGACCCTGCGCTCTAACCCCAGCTTAGTTGGGATATGCGAAAACAACTGCATTTCATTGGCTCTGTACCTGTACTCTGCACAATGACAATAAAGTTGAACCTTAATATTAATATACACAGAACGGCTTATGGTCTATTATAGGGCACCCCAAATGACAGAGCACTTTTATCCTGGGCCCTTTGACAGAAAAAAGGGAGGCAGAGAAAAGGTTCTCTGGGGGCAGAGAAAAGAAAAATCCTGTCACATTCCTTTCCAACGCACAGACCAACAACAAAGAGGCTTTCTTGTTTTACAGAGTACCACTATCAGGAGGGGGACAGATAAAAAGGTTGCGCGGTAAATCTCTGCAGCCCCTGCCAAACATTTCCTCTTCGTTTGACCATAAGAACGCAGTGGAAGTTTGTTCAAAGCTGCTTTTTGTGTCTATTTGCATACATTTTTTCAGATAAACTGCTCCTTTTTTCAGCATTTGTTGTTCCAATAAAGCAAAAAGTCACAAGCCAATGCTTTACACGGATTTAATGATGGGTAAGGGGCACCTTTTCAGGCAAAATGCATGGTCCCCAAACTCACACCACTGGTTGTCAATGTTGCTATGTTGGGCTGGTTGGGATGCACTAAAGTTTTAATCGTGGAATCGGACTACACATGGCTTATTTGTAATTGTTTATATTTAGCAGTATTGTAACATCCAATTTTAAATTAACCTTCCCTTTATCCTTTTAATGATTGATTTATTTGTTTGTCGTTACCCTGCAGTGGGGGTGGATGTAGAGGAACGAGAACTTGCTACAGGAGAAGAACCAGAACAGGAACCCATACTCATTCCTGCAGGTATCATCATCTCCTCTCTTTCTCAATCCTCTATTCACTGAACAGCATCTGTGTCAGTGCCCTGGAGGAGTGAGAGTGTGCCACACACACAGGCAGGTGTTGAAAAGTTTAGCGATCAAAAGCATACATACAGGGGAAGCTTGAGCGTGCACTGACCTGTATGTCAGCCCAGACTACATTAATGCATGAATAATTATCATTCTAGCCTCCTGTCGCTCACCCCTCCCGTCTATTCAAATAACATTAGCAAAAGTAAGCAGAAGTTAGTTTGGTTTCCTAAACAGTAATTTAGGAAAACATTAATAGAAATTGTTAGTTTAGCATGTATAATTTTGGGTGAATTTTCATTTAGAAGTGATTATTTCTATGCCCTATTAACCTTCCACTCTGAGAGCTTCAGAGTGCTAAAAGGTGTGTGGCTCAAACATAACGGTCATTTGTAACTCATGTTTTAAGTCATTCTTATTAAAGGTTCTAGTTGGTATAATCCTACAGTATGGTTACCATGGTTGTTCTCACTTCAAAGTGCCTTGTGTAGGAATCGTTTATGATGTGAAGCAGCATAACTGCAGCTAAGGAAGGATGTTCATAAGATCGTGTGAACTTAACCAAACAATCAGTTTAAAGTTTGGACACCTATTCATTCTTTCTTTTTATTTTTTTTCAACATTTTAGAATAATAAGTCATCAAAACATCCATCCATTCATTTATCCAGTAGACACCCATCCATCTACTAGCCACCCATCCATCATCCATCCATCCATCCATCCATCCATCCAATCCATCGATCAATCTAGTTGCCACCCATTCATCCAGAAGCCACCCATCCATCCAGTAGCCACTGATCCATCCATCCAATAGCCATCCGTCCATCCATTGATCAATCCGCCCATCCATCGATCAAGCTACCAAGTAGCCACTCATCCATTAATCCATCCATTTGTCCATCCAGTTGCCACTCATCCAGCCATCCAGCAACCACCCACTCATCCATCTAGTAGCGAACCATCCATCCAGTTGCCACTCATTCATCCATCATCCATCTATCCATCATCCATCATTCATCATCCACCCAATAGCCAACCATCCATCGATCTATCCATTTGCCAGTAAGCCAGCCAGCCATATATCCAATAGCCACCCATCTATCCATCAATCCAGTAGCCACCCATACGTCCATCCAGTAGCCACCCGTCTATCCATCCATCCAGTAGCCACCCATCCGTCCATCCAATAGCCACCCATCCGTCCATCCAATAGCCACCCGTCTATCCGTCCATCCAATAGCCACCCGTCTATCCATCAATCCAGTAGCCCCCCATCCGTCCATCCAATAGCCACCCGTCTATCCATCAATCCAGTAGCCCCCCATCCATCCATCCAATAGCCACCCATTCCTCCATCAATCCAGTAGCCACCATCCGTCTATCCATCAATCCAGTAGCCACCATCCATCCATCCAATAGCCACCCATCCTTCCATCAATCCAGTAGCCACCATCCGTCTATCCATCAATCCAGTAGCCACCCATCCGTCCATCCAATAGCCACCTGTCTATCCATCAATCCAGTAGCCACCCATCCGTCCATCCAATAGCCACTCGTCTATCCATCAATCCAGTAGCCACCCATCCATCCATCTATCCATGCAGTATCCGTGCATTTATGAGTCTTGTCTACAAAACAAACTTTAAGCATTTAAGCATAAGCCTATTAAGGTTTAAGATATTCAGTTAAGTGTGCTCAAACTTTCGGCTGGTAGTGTTGATGTATTATGTTATAAGAAAGACAACTTTTTAGGGGCACTTAAAACTATAGTCATTTATAAATCATCACTTGAATGAGTTGAACAAGAGCAGATCTTTGATAAATGGAAATTGTTCTTCAATGTTACACTGACGGCTAGTTATTACCCTCATTGGACAATGTAATTTGACAAACATTACAACCCATTAAGTAGCAGAATTATCACTTAAGGGAACTTGGAGGTACTCATAATATCACTTGCACTCTCAACTGTGTGTGTCCTCTGGAAAACTCCCAGACTGATTACACAGTCTCTCACAGAGCTGTTAAGACTTGCCCTGGGTTGTGCATGCTGGCTTTGCATTATTGAATTTAAAATGTAAGGATAATGTACTATAATGACTTATTATCAATGAACGCTGCTTGCAGTGACCCTCAAGGGAACAGTTTAGGTTTTAAAGCCAAAACACTTGCACTGCCCAAATTTGTGATTTGCACATGGGAAATTTTCATAGAAACGGATTTAGACCAATCATAAATCAAAAAGTGTTGTTTAAAGCGAAGCATCAATAAGAATGTCTCACCAAAGCAAAATAAGATCATTTGTGTCTGGGGAAACCTCTTATTATTCAGATTTCTTTTTAGCATATAACATTTTGTAACATTATAACATATATATAATATATATATATATATATATAATAGTATAACATATTTGAATGTTAAATGATAGTATGGAAAATAATAGTTTTTAATTCTGAACTGTAAGGCAGGCATTTTTTCCTAAATGATGAAGTGGCACTGAGCAGCTGTGTTTACAAAAGCCCAAAAGCTGCATGGGAATTGTGTGTTTTCTTAATTGATCTGTGCTTGCAGCACTGCAGACATTCTATGGAATGAAAAATGAATGAGTTAAGACTCAGGCTGGGAATTCCAAGCATTCAAAATAAACTAAATACTTGCTCTATTGAAACATACCATATGATGGGAATGGAATCAACTTGAGCAGCTGTCGTATGTGAGGAAAGAGCTACCTCTACAGGACATGTTTTGAAAATGTACCCAATTCCAAAATATCATTTTATTTGCCAAAAACATGTGAATAGAAAATAAAAGCGGGCCCAAAACGTAGCCTTATCAACTATGGTCATTGATAAGTAGGAAAATAGTGAGTTCAGCAAGCAACACCACAAATGATTCTGCAACATTTGACTTACTGCTATTTATTTATAGGTGGGAAGGAGCCAGGCTCCATGGCCGAGCTATCCTACTATTCATACGAGTATGACCCTGACATGGACGGTTTTTCACCAGAGACCGAAGAGAAGTTAGTGACTGTAGGAGGGAAAGAGGAGGCCATAGACGCAGTCAGACATCTGGATGGACATCTCCTCACAGTGGACACAAAAGACTCTCCTGAACGATGGTGAGCAGCAAATTACAATCCAATAAATTATGTATTGACCATTTAAAACACATTTTCCTTTACATGTATAATAAGCTTCAATCTAATCTTTGTCTGCTCCTCTGCCTCCCTTACAACAGAGACCCCTGCCTGCAAAAATGAGAGCTCCACATTGTACATTCTTTGTGAATATGATTGTGTAAAAGAAAGACTGCAGAGGAGAGATGAGCCCAGTCTGTTGCTAGAAGATGACAGCTGTGTGTGTGTGTGTGTATGTTCAGAAAGAGAGTATCAGTTCTCTCTATTTTTATATCTGCTGCCACTCATGAGTAGTTTCAGAAGCTCTTTACATTTAGTGATGGTATGACGTTTCTTCGTATTCCTCTTGTAAACTAGATTTAATGTTCCAGTATTCATGTTTTTAAGTATAATTGACCTAAAATCAGATATTTTATTGTTTTGTTTTCTATCTGTGGTATTTATTTCTGGCTAGTGCCTTTGTTCGTTCAGTTTGTTTTACATATCTTCATATCCTCAGTCAGATCCTCCCTTCTATTTCACCACAACCTACTTGCGTGGTTTCACACTGCTAAAAATGTATAAAGACTCGATGCACACTTCCTGAGCAGGTCTTTATTACATACAAAGCAAACACAATTGTGTTAAAGTGCGCTTATTGCCACCGATATACACCCTGTCTACACTGGATGCGAGCGTTGTGCCGCTTTATGTTGCGTCAAAAACAAAACGCTGTCTACACTTGATGCATCCATCGCGTTGCGGCGGCAGTTGACGGATACCCGGTTTTTGGTGTTTCTGGTGTGCTGCAGAGTGACTCCAGACACTTTATTATGCCTCCGACTGAAATAAAATGAATTTACTCACCAAATATCATGTGTAAACAAACATACAAACAATTGCTATGAATTGTATTCTTTAAATATTTCAATAACTTCTGATCGTTGCATCAAAGCTCATCTACTAATTTAAATCTTCTTTGTTTCTGCAGTGGTTATATAAGTAACAAGTAGATTATTAATCCAATGGATTTCCCTCAAAAATAATTTAGGATACAGGTTATTCACCCAATTTACCGTTGCTCAGTCTTGAGCTCATAGTTGATTTTCCCATGTTTGCTGCACTGCATTCCGGATGTTCACTTCGACATCGGTTGGTTGTGCACAGGGTGTGAGGCCAAAAATGTACTTTACGCAAGTACTTGTACTCAGGTTTGAACGCTTGGTCAATGCTTTGCCAAAACGTTGTCCGTTTGAACATCCATAACGTGCATTCTTGCGTTTTTGTGGTGGAAAAAAAAAACATCAGTACTAAAGGGGCCAAATAGTGTCACCTCCAAAAGCCTGTAATATTTAACTGAATGTGTTATTCTGGTAAATTGCCATAAACTCATTTACTGTAACTTATTTGCTCTTCAAACTGTTGCTCCGTCATGACAGTAGTTGACTTGTAAGAGAAAACTTACTGTAGAAGCGAACAGTTCACACTAATTTACGTTATCCACCTTTTTCACAGGGATTTTACTGGGGAAATGTATGTGGGTGGTGGATCTATAGCATTCCCTATCTCTGGCTGCAGTCATTTTAAACCCTGGTAATATGGCACGTTTCGAGTGATCCGATCGCAAGTGGTCGGCGCTAAATATAGTTGTTAATGGGGTGCAGAATATTTTGCGATTAGATCACAAAAACACAGAGGTATTTAAATACCATATTGCATTTGTAGTTTAAAACACCGCCCTTACGTGTCCCGGATGGTTGTGAAGCACCACCTCTCACCAGTGTGAGTAACGGAATACGTATTTAAAAACAATATATAAGTAATTGTATTCCACTACAGTTACAATTGAAATCATTGGTAATTACAATACAGTTCATATTCAAGAAGTATTTTGATTACTGAAGAGATTACTTTTCATTTAATTGTCATTTGTTTCATGTAATATTTAGTCCTTTCAAATACATATAAATGATGTGATCCAAAGTGCATTTTTACAGCGGTGAAACACTTTATGATGTGTTACATTCATACGAGCAGACAGAGAAGTACGTGTGAAGCAGAAGAAATAGAAATAAACCTCGTCAGCTTTATGCTAAGCTAAAATTCTATTTCTAGCCATTTTACATGCACGTTACCAGACACGATCATATTTCTATGATCATTTTGACAAGAAAATTCACGTTGGATCATCATTTATTTTATTCTAGTAAGATCTTTGATATTAGGGCAGAAATCATATTCTTCATAAAAAAAAATATTGTTTTCCTGTAAAAATATCTAAAAATCAATTTGATTGATCTTGATTTAGAAAACAACACTGCATGAGATATTTATTTTTTTCAGAAAATGTATTTTTAACGTGTATTTTGTATTACTGTACTGACAGAGTTTTTATAGTCAAAACAAGTGAAAAAATCCACCAGTGCTGAAGAAATAATCCAAAGTATTTAGAATACATTACTGACCTTGAGTAGTCCCAAGTAATGCGTTACAAATGACATTTTACAGCATGTACTCTGTAGTGGAATACAATTCAAATGTCACCCTCCCAACATGTTTAATGCCTCTCTCCAGTCAATCACCTGGCGAACAAAAGTTTAAACTTATGTGTGGATTTAAAAGGAGATAACCGTCTGATTGGAAAACTTGAGAAAGAGATTACCTACCCAAGGATGAGATCTTCACGGCTCTTCCTCAGTGTGTCTGTCTGATTTGAACATGCAGGGTGACAAGATGAAGGGAACTTGGAGGTACTCATTTGAAGCTGAACTAGTAGAGGCACTCCACTAAAACAACTGATCATTTTACTTGAAATATTGCATTTGTGCTTACGTTAAATCTCAACTGCATCTGGGAGAAACAGCTTGCCTGTTTTTTTGTGTGTGTGTGCGCTTCCTTTGTCTTTTATGACTTTTGCAGTTTATTATTGTTCAGTAACACACTGATATAGTGATTGATGAATGGACATATACGGTTCTGTTTAGTTGACAACGGAAGTAACGCCCACAGTTCTCACGAAGCATCATGGGAATTAGGAAAAAGGTGGATAGTGCCCCTTGCGTTGTTATGAATTGCGGTCTGGCACATTTTGGAATGCAAGAATGCACGAAATCAGGCTTGCGTAGCTTGAAGCATTTGCATTCAAGTTCTTGCGTAGAGTATGTTTTAGCCTTAAGTCATCGGAGAGGAGAAGCCACAGATAAATATCTATCATTTGCCTCAAATTGAATTAAATTAGCCTCAACATCACAGAAAACCAAACCAAATCTGATTTGATTGTACAGAACATAAGCTATATTGTAAGCTATTTTGACTAAACTGCCATGCTAAATGACAATTTGGTTTCAGACATTTTGGGAATTGCCTGAACGCCCTATGTGAATTATGAAAATCACTGTAAATGTTAATAAACCTAATATGAATGTAATCTTCAATGATATCAAAAACAAAACATGTGAAAACAAGAATAATAAAAAGAGAAACTTTATATGCAACTAGAATCATGTGTGAAAGCTTTATTTTGCCATGGTTGAATTGCAAAGGATGGCATGCTCTCTATTATTTTGATGATAAATTTGGATAAGTGCACCCTAAATCAGACAAGTTGAAGTTCAACTTACTTGAAATCAAGTTGACATTATCGTGCCAAATGGAGGAACATTTCAGGTGGAAATATGCATCCGTGATTTGGTTTGCAATTGTTCTCTGCAAGCTCACATAATCTTTAATGGTAAATACTTTCCTTCGCCAGCACAGTGTTTGGGAGAATCTGTGGGCAGCATTCACTGTATCTACTAAAGTGCTTCTTCAAAGCTTTTATTTGAAGGTCCTTGTAATGCATTTGGACCCCATGTGTTGCAGTGTTAGCTGGGTTGTTGACAACCAGCTCAGGTTACCACAGCGTCCGCCAGCAGAGACTTAGAGCCTGTTAATGTTTAATGTTTATTTGCTGATCAGTGTAGCAGACAGTTGACATGTTCACCTAGATAGTTCCTACTAACTTTCTCTGCCTGGGATTTAAAAGGGATAGTTGGCCAAAATAGAATAAGAAAATTATTCTGTTACAACAAATGGCGCGCACACAATGTTAATTGTATGCCTTTATTGAAGGTAATGTGTAAATTAGTTGGTTTAACCTAGAGTCCTTAAAATATTCCTAACGATCTCATTTATCTTTTTGATGTTCAGGGCCCTTTCACTGCAGCTTTGCAGGGGGGCCCCCAGCTGCACAACTCCTAGGCAACCTAAGCTTGACTGACAAATGAAGGTCTCTCCGCACTCTTATGGACAAAGTAAAAGCATGAAAGCAATGGGGAAGCGAGGGGAGGGATTACCTGGTGGAGATAGTATTACATGACAGTGAATTCAGTTGATGACACATTTGCTCTTCTTGTCTCTCAATTGCATGTGTATATTTAATGGGTTTGGCCGCCCCTGATTGAGTCAACCTAACCGACCATTGTCAGGACCTCTTGAATGAAGATCACTGCAAAGTGTTCAGTTTTCCACATGGGAGGCTTTAGCTCTGACATAATCAAATGGTGAAGAACTTAGTCGGAATTGGTCGGGAGACTAAAATCTCAATTTTGCTGCAAAGGAAATTTGATTTAGAATCTTTGACCTAAAGATTTGCAGGTGAACCTGCAAACCTTAGATAAGGAAGCCAAAGAATGGATCTTGCAAGATGTCACTTGCAGCTTTAATATTATAAAGAAGATCTGAAGATATTGCTTACATCTACCTGGACTTTTGCAAGTAGTAATTTACTCTTTAAGATTAACTGGAAGAACTGATAATGATGTGAATGTTAGTCTACTTGCTTCATAATTGCTTGGCTTTGAAATCTGTTTACTCCTCTTGCTGGAACAGTTGGCATACAGATTTGATTAATTGTAAGTAAGCTTATATAGAGTACAAATAAGCAACACAAAAAAGCACTAGATTTCTTGGAGAGGTAAGCCTCTGGTCCTAAATGCAACCACGACCATGTGTGAGACGGAGAGAAAGCGTCCGATCATTGCTGGCAGAGAAAAAGGTGAGCGGTTTATGCACATTTATATAGAGAGTAATGTCTATGTACTGTAAATTAGTACCGAATATGAATAACTAGGAAAATATCTTGGGCTATTCAAGGCCACTTTATTTAAATGTATAAATCGAAACAACATTTTTTTGTGCGTATAAGCATGTTTATGATTTGGTCATAGGCACTGGACTGCAGAATTTAAGAAGTTTATATCTAGTAACTGACATTTGAGACACAATATGGCCTGCTATTTTGTCATTTTTTGCTTAATCAACAAAAAAAGTTCTAAAGAAGCCAAAGCAGGATCAAGAGTTGCAAACTTAGACAAGCAGTGTGATACAATTAATAATTCCAATTCTGTTACATGAAATATCAGCACTCGTGGAACATTGCTCGTCGTAACAACAAAACGTAATATTTGAATGAATATCAAATAAATGTAAATACAATAAAAGGTAAGATGAACTTTTTGTCTTTCAAAAATGTGAGACATCGTGAGGAGGCTTGATTGATTTCCAAATCTTTTACAGTAAAATATCTATAATCACTACACCAGCAGCAGACATTTGAAAATGGCAAAACGTACACATTTGCCTCAAGTAAAATAATTTTGCGAGTGACAGCAATGTGAGAACAAATCTTAAAAGAATTGTACCTGTAGGACATATATCAACTTAAAAAACAATTTTGCAGGTTGCATCTTACAATTAAATTTGCAGGAGTTATCTCCTCCATTAATAGGTCACTCTTTAGGAGTGTTACAATAACTCTGTGCCCAGGCCTGTCAAAACATGTTGAAGTATATATTAAAGAATGTTCTGTGATTTTCATACACAAAAGCATGTATGTGCTGATGTAATGGTATTTACCTGGTAAAATCAGAGCAGTTAGGTATTGTCTGACTATGCTCCACTACAAAAACCATCACGCCATTGCGATGAACTCACTTTCCTGATGGTCTGCATCTTCAGGGTGTGGATCTCCTGAGCAGATTTTCAACATCTCAACTTACTTGTTGATATGTTGCAAAGAAAATGCATCACTACATATTTCTGATCACTTGGACAGCTGTCTGAGAGGGCTATGGTTGTCCATGTACATCACTTGTATTTGTAACTGTGTTTTCCAATCTTGTCTAAAAGGACCAGGGCCTGGGCGATACGTCCTACCACCAACTATTGGTTTTGTAGGCCACGATTTCACAAAGTTGACAAGTCCTGCCTTCTCCTTCCATGGCAGGATGAGTAATAACAGTGAGTATGTACATCCTGGCCAGTACTTCCAGAAAAATACATTCTGATAAACTTAATGGAGAATTCTAATATCAAAGATAGAGAAAATCCTTATAGAAATTAAGCTTTTAAAATTAGGCAATGATCTGTAAAGTATAAATAGGAATGATCCATTAAATGTGTATATTCCTCGTAAAAATACTCACTAGGTTAAACCATAGTAAAGCTCTAGCAGCATTCAATTACCACAGAAAATTATTTCGACTGGTATGTTGTTGTTAAAGCCAAACAAAAATGTGTTAAGTTATTCACCTACTATGCAAGTCTATGGGCCAAGAGTACTCCAATAGTGAAGCACCAATGTATCGGCCACTGATATTTATCGGCCAATTACTGACCAAAGTAAAACCATTTTTTTTTCTTCTGCAGAACCCAAACGAAGATTTTTAGTTAGCAGTCCATCTTGCCATTGCAGTCTGTAGGCACGATCATGTTTTCAAGCTTGATTACACCTCCTAGTACATGACATATGCACTAGATGGTGCTATATGAAGTGTAATCAAGCTTAATATGATGATTGCCAGGGAGAAAAGGAGTTACATTTTGGTCTGTTTCTCACTCGAAATCAATTGGATCACTTCAGAATAGACACTGTCTGCCACCAGAAATAATTAAATGCTTTGTAGATGAATATTTTATAAGGACCTAGTTTATGTATTTTAAAAAAATATTTCAGAGTAAATGTTACAGAAGCTATTATAATAAAGGTATAGTTCACCCAAAAATTAATAATTTTCTCAAAATGAATAATTTACTCAAACTTGTGATATCCCAGGTGTATGACTTTCCTTCTTCAAAGAAAAATAAAAAAATATCTTAGCTCAGTAGGTCCTTAAAAATGCAAGTGGATGGAGATCAGATTTTTGAAGCTCCAAAATAAACAAATAGTCAACATAAATGTCATCCATACCACTCCAGTTGTTGAATTAATGTCTTCTAAAGGGACATGATCACTTTTGGTGTAAAGATAAATATTTAAGTACTTTTTAACCCTAAACCATAGCTTTCGGTAAGCAGCGGTATGTGCGTTATGTAATCGCGTTGGCACGTGAGAACTGATGCACGTGCGACACACCAGGAAAAGCAGCGCTGTTTGCAAGTGATTAGGAGGAATGCTGTACAGAAGCTTCTTTGATTTTGGTTTAGATCTGTTTTCTTAACTGTTTGTTTGCTCACAATGATGCGTTTGTGTGCTTGTCCTGGATGTCTCAACTGAGAGAAAAATGTGAGATTGCGAACACGTCAAACAAGAGACTCTACCCTCTCGTGAAGCTTACCGGAAGTGATCATTTAGTTTAAAAGTGTTTAAATATTTATATTTTTTGCAACAAAAGCGATCGTATCACTTTAGACATTATTTTAACTGCTGGAGTCATCAATGTATCAATGATGTTTATGTGGACTGTGATTATTGGAGTCAAAAGTCTGATCACCATCCACTTGCATTTTAAGGACCTACTGAGCTAAGATATTTTTCTTCAAATGTGTTCTGCTGAAGAAAGAAAGTCATACACACCAGGGATATCATAAGTGTGAGTAAATTATGAGAATTTTCATTTTTGGGTGAAATATACCTTTAATTGGCTTATGTTTATTTGAAAAAAGCAAGACATCTCAACTTGTTTGTCAAGGATACCAAAATAAAGTCAGAGACTTATTTCCATTATGGTCAATAACAGTAACAATGTGTACCCACGAGCAGCTCTTGAAACAACTACACAATAATTACATGTTGTTCATGCATGTATTACACAATTCTTAAGTAAATATGCAGTAACACGAACACTGTAATGTAAAGTGTAACCATTTCTTTCCCAAGTAACATAATGCTGTGTTTATTCTGCTTTGATTGTTTAGTGCACAGCATAGACTGCAGTCCAGGGCCTAAATATCATATTGATGCAAAACTCACTCGCTTTGGAAGGGATGGAACTCCTGCGTATTCCATACATGGCAGAATGGAAAATGAAGGTAAGTGGATTCGTTAGATGTATTATTCAAAAAATTAAAACGGTTGCTTATTTACTAGATGCCCAGTCTATTTCATGTCAAAACAATAAGGAAAGCCTAGTGAAAAGGGGCTGAGTTTGACAGTTCCTCTAGAAGTACATTGTAGTTGTTCTCATTGCAGTCACCTAATTCTTGTTAAAACTGACATTTCCAGCAGGATCTTTCTGCACCCCTGGACCAGGAGCGTACAGCCCTGAGAAAGCGCCTCTGTGCAGCACCCATCGCAAACCACCATCCCACACCATGGGCTATCGCACTCAGTATCGCTCTGTTGACGCAGTGCCTGCCCCAAACAAATACACCCTTCCTTCTCTCATGGGCTCCCACATTCTAACCAAGACATCCAGTGCCAGTTACACCATCTCTGGGAGATGCAAACCTGGGGGTCCTGCTGAGGACTTGGCTAAAACTCCAGGTCCTGGTAGATATAACAGCACGGATCCCAGTGTATATCTCCCAAGGCGGCCAGCTTTCTCCATGTTGGGTAGACATACTACACAGAAGGAGCCCACACTAGTACCAGGTCCTGGAAGTCATAACCCAGAGAAAGTGAAAGTGCACAAGCCCAGAATTCCTGCATTCTCTTTAGGCATCAGGCACTCAGAGTTTGTAACCCCTTTAGTGATAGATTAGTATTAGTTTGAAAACTGATTACTATTTTAGTTGTATATTTAATGTAATGTCACATGCCTTTTTATCGATTTTTGATACTGATCATTAGGGTCCAAAATTCACCATAAATATCACATTTTACCCCCCAGTTCTCAGTACCATAACATGCCCAGCATTTTACAAAACCCAGTGTTTTATTTTTTAACTGTATTACAGTAAAAATGTTGTTGTACAATTAATTTTCTTATCAAAATATCCAAAAATGAAATGAGTACATAGAAAGTACTACTATGATGCATATAATTTCAATAATATTCATGTTTTCACATTAATGAGAATATCATAATGACCAATTTATCCGTTTTATCAATAAAAATGTTAAAAAATAAATATATATATTTATTTTATATTCTATGAATACATTTTAATCAGTTAACTGTCTTTTCCACCTCCTTATTTATCATACCGGCAAAATCCATTATCTGACAACGGTCATTCTCTAATAACAAAGACCATATTTTTTCACATTGCATTAATAAGAATTGGTGGGTAAAATGTGTGGAACTGTCATGAAAATAACAGCACAATGTAAAAATTAGCCCAAAAAAAGCTCTCAAGTTAATTTAGGTTTTAGAGTAAAACAGGACCAGGACATTTTCTTGACAGGTTTCATGAGAATCACCCATTTATGTTGCAGTTCCTTATAAAGTAACATGTTGCCGATGAGTTAATACTGTACATTTTTTTATGTATTTGCCAATGCAAATAATAACTCATTTGGTGCTTGCCGAGTGTGATCCCTGTTGATCAACATCTGAAATGTTTTGCCTTAATAGATGTTAGAATATCTTAGTGTATACATAAGAAATATGTTACTGTATGAAGAGCAAATATTGATCAGTGTTATATTGATTAATGTCACATGCTGATTACAAATGAGGATTCAAGTAAGCTAATAAAAATAATATTTATTGATTTGTCAACAACAAATGAGGAACAAACAAGTGTTTACTCATCAACTTTACAAGGTGGACATGTTAACTACAGCAGTTGTGTAATGGAAAACATTGTAGTGTACAAAAAATAAAATAAAAATGCCACTCAAAATTATTCCTTCTATAAACGACAGGGCCAATTACTAGATCTGTAGTACCATCCAACTTATCTTAAATGACTTCAGTGTAGATTTAAAGAAAACACTTCTGAACAGATTTGGAGGAGGCAGCCTGTTCCTCCAAGCTCCTGCTGCCATCATACCACCGAATTTAAGGGGATGGGGGACGAGGAGTAACATTTCATGACCATAGATCTGCAAATAATAAAACTTACATACAAATCATAATGTATGGAAAGAAATGCACGCATGGCCTGGGTGGACCACATATTTTAACTTCCGATGATAATCGTCCGACTTCCTCTCATTCTTTGGGAAGTGGTCTTCGGAATAGCAGAATGTGAGGTTCTGCATGGAAAGAGTATATTAGTTTTTCTAATATAGTCACTAAACTTGGGCTTTGACTTAAATATATAAAAATGTATATAAACTGGTAGCTGCCTACCAAGAAAGCATTGAACGTGTCTAGGTATAAATGCTATCTAGGTAAGTAGCTCACTAGAATTTAATACAAATTTCTTGTCTGCAGGTATATGGGTAATCTGCAGGTATATGAGTAGTCGACGCTATTTTGAGTAGTATTTACATTTGTTACGATTTCCTTTTACAATTAAAGGAACATCCCAGGTGCAATACAAGTTAAGCTCTATCAACAGCATTTATGGCATAATGTTTGATTACCACAAAAAAAAAATATTTTGACTCATCCCTCCATTTCTTTTTTAAAGCAAAACTCTGGTTCACTGTGAGGCACTTACAATGGAAGTATATGGGGGACAATTATTTAACGTTAAAATACTAACTTTATCAAAAGTGTAGCCACAGGACAAAGAATATGCGTGTAAACATGATTTTAGTCAGATAACATCACCTTTCCTGTGTAACGTTATAGCCAATATTACAACTTTGTTGCCATGACGATGTGATGTCAACAAACCCGAAAACAAATGTGACAATTTAAAAAACTTTACTGCTTACATTATTTCTTCTGTTAAAACTCAAATATTATTTAAGTGCTTTTATAAAATTATAAGCTTCACATTTCTGCTTTTAAACCCTCCAAAAATTGACCACATTCACTTCCATTGTAAGTGTCTCACTGCAAACTTGATTTTAGTTTTTTTTAAAGAAAAGGAAGGACAAGTCTAAATAAATTTGTCATAATCAACATTATTCAACAAATGCTGTCAATTGAGCTTAACTTGTATCGAACCTGAAATATTCCTTTAATGTATACTGTTTTTTATGACCTCATCACTTAGTACTTATAGACTAAATATATATATATATATTTTTTTTATAGAAATGTGTATTACAACACAGAAACATTTAAAATGTACAATTATAGGCAATTATAAATAAAAGGAACAGTGGCCAGAGACAGAATTATTATAACCCCCAGTATATCCAATACTCGAGATACTCACGTTTTCCCTTATATACACAGTACTGTGCAAATGTTTTAGGCACATAAGATGTTCACAAAATCATTTGTCTTAAATTGGTTATTTATATCTTCAGCTTTAGTGTGTCAATTGGAAATATATATGTTATACTCTCAAATGGTTCTTTTGCAAATAGATTAGAATAGAGGAACAGGGAGCCCTGCAACAGATGTCATGGCCCCCACAAAGCCCCACACTGAACATCGGGTCAGTCTGAGATTACATAAAGAGACCGAAGCAATTAAGACAAAATAGAAGAACTGTGGCAAATTCTCTAAGAAACTTGGAACATCCTATCTGCCAAACAACCAAGAAAAACTGTGTCCAGGTGTACCTAGGAGAATTGGTGTTGTTTTAAAGGCAAAGGTGGTCACACCAAATATTGATTTATCTTTTTTTATGCTTACTGGACTTTGTATGACATAAATGAAAACTATTTATGTCATTATTTTTTAAGACATCCTCACTATGCAATATGTTTCACAAGTGCACAGTACTGTGTATGTCAATTTGAACCTAAAATCTTGATGTTGGATATAATACGTTTATAGACATGACATATTTTAATCACCCAATTACTTACCAGGTTTGTGGATCATGTAATGGATCCAGCCCTGACTTTGCTGGACTCCAAGTCCTCTCCATTCGTCCTCTGACATTAGATGGGAGGAAGGAACCAGTTTGGAAAGCTGTTTGGGAAGCATAACGTGTCTGTGTGCCAGAAGAGGGAAAACGCGTGTACGTTTGAAAGAAACCAATGAACAGCTCTTCAAACTGTCAGTCAGGCGATGTAACCCAGTAAACACGACAGCACATACAAAGTAGCTTTAAATAGACATTTATTTATTTTTACAAATCCTGACATTTTTAAGGTATTTTGTTCATAATGAGCAGTAAAATTACTAAACTTGTATTTATGAAATTTCAGGTAGACTTAAACATTATGAGAAGTGTTACAAAGTGACGTCAAACGAGTAAAATGTCCTCACCTGTATTCATATTGCTCGTCTGAATATTTGTCGGAATAGTAAATCTGCTTTTTCGCTGAAGACATTCTCGTGAAAAGGTGAAATATGAAACAATTCGCGTGTTATTGTCGCCGAGTTTATCTGTGCTGCTGGCGCCGCTTCAGTTTTGAACTCAAACGGCTTTTCGCGCGCTTCTGATAGGTCGAGTCGCGCACGCCGTCATATTACACCACGCCCCTTGTGCGCAGCCTGCATTTGACAGTATTGCTGCTCTGAACTGTAAGTGGGGTGCGCAAAGATATGACTGTGTATAATTTTTGGTTTTGTAAGCGCACAATTGATCGTTTTGTTTGGTCTGACTAGTACTATTCAGTTATGTGAATGTATTTCATGTCAAGACTGGCAACTATACAAGGAGAGTGTGATGTTAATGTAGAAAGGCGGCACCTAAGGATGTTATTTATGGTGAGAGAGAGTGTGTGATTATGTGAAGTGTAAGCTAATTTACATGTTATGAATATGTAATTCTCCAGTATCTTATATTTATATATATATATATATATATATATATATATATATATATATATATATATATATATATATATATATATTGAATAGATGTGGGTGAGAAACAGATCAATATATAAGTACTTATATATATATATATATATATATATATATTGAATAGATGTGGGTGAGAAACAGATCAATATATAAGTACTTATATATATATATATATATATATATATATATATATATATATATATATATATATAAGATTGTGAAAGTGGAGGTTTATTTTGTTTTGGTTTTTGTAAAAATCTTTATCTGTTTTTCACCCATGCCTATTCAATTGCTTCAGAAGACATTAATTTAACCACTGGAGTCTTATGGATTATTTTTATACTGCCTATATTTGCTTCCGAGTTTTTGTCACCATTCACTTGCACTGTGAATACCTTCAGAGCTGAGATAATCTTCTAAAAAATCTTTGTGTTCTTGAGAAGAAAAAAAGTCTTACACATCTGGGATGGCATGAGGGCAAGTAAATGATGAGAAAATATTCATTTTTGGGTGAACACATTTCTTAAAGAAGTTGGGCCTATTTGTACCAGGTATATATGCTGTTAAAATGGTCATTAAAAAAGGTGTAGGTAACTTAAAAAATTGGCTTCACATACATTGGTGGCCAAAGTTAGGAATAAAGGACAGATTTAGCTTTTTCTGAATGAAATTGGTACTTTAATTCATCAAAGTGGCATTCAACTGTTCACAAAGTATAGTCAGGACATTACTGATGTAAAAAACAGCATCATCACTATTTGAAAAAGGTAATTTTTGGTCAAATCTACACAGGCCCCATTTCCAGCAGCCATCACTTGAGTATAACACCTTATCCTTGAGTATCATGCTAAACTGCTAATTTGTTACTAGAAAATCACTTGCCATTATATCAAACACAGCTGAAAGCTATTTGGTTCGTTAAATGAAGCTAAACATTGTCTTTGTGTTTGTTTTTGTGTTGCCACAGTATGCAATAGACTGGCATGTCTTAAAGACAAAGCACAACTGGCTCTAACAAGGACAGAAAGAGATGTGGAAGACCAGATGTACAACTAAACAAGAGGATAAGTACATCAGAGTCTCTAGTTTGAGAAATAGACACCTCACATGTCCTCAGCTGACAGCTTCATTGAATTCTACCCGCTCAACACCAGTTTCATGTTCAACAGTAAAGAGAAGACTCAGGGGTGCAGGCCTTATGGGAAGAACTGCAAAGAAAAGGACACTTTTGAAACAGAAAAACAAAAAGAAAATGATAGAGCTGGCAAAGAAACACAGACAGTCACATATATGGCAAGTGCTACAGGAAGTGTGAGGTGAAATGTCACCTGAGTATCTGGACAAACTGACAGCTGGAATGTCAAGGATCTGCAAAGCTGTCATTGCTGCACGTGGAGGATTTGTTTGATGAAAACTCTATAGTAGTTTAAGAAGTTCTGAGAAATCATTTCAAATTGTAATAGTAATTTTTCACATTATTCGTGTCCTGACTATACATTGTGATCAGTTGAATTCCACTTTGCTGAATAAAAGTACCAATTTATTTCCATAAGAACAAAATCTGTACTTTATTCCAAACTTTTGGCTGCCAGTGTATTTATTTTATATTTTGAATAGATATGTATGTACAATTCATTCACAAATGTTTCATAACTTTAGGCGACACATGAAACCAAGAGCTTGTTTCAGAATCCTCTATTTACAAAACAAACACCGATCACACTTTTTGAAAATATAAAAATGTATGTGTTTTAGATTGAGTTGTTTGAGGTAGCAGCCCTACACTTCTTTCGTTTGCATTGTTTGTCTTTTTTCTTTCAGATACTATAGCATTTTAATGTCAGGGTTGCTGGTTTGACCACAGTGTTCCTGTGACCTTTTTAACAAGCACTTTTTATTGCTGTAGACATTCAAGTACAGCAGAGCAAGGATTGCATCAGAAAGCTATACTTAACTGATTGTATTTCATCTTTTATTATTTTAGTTCATTGATATGCTTTGTAGTGCTTAGAAATATTAAGGGCATTTTGTGAAATGTCACATTGTGTATGAGTTTATATCAACTAATTAGGTTATAGTGGTAGTGTACAAAAATTTGCTGCTTTGAATGTCTACATTTTGGTTACATTGTCTTTATTTCATTTGTTTTTTTCCACATTGTAACCTACTGTTATTTAAACGAACTAATGGAACCTGCTAGAACTTTAACCAAAGGTTAACTTTAGTGGGTGACTTTCTTGTTAATGAATTACACAGTTTCCATTTCACAAGTTACTTGTAATAACTGTTGTTCAAGCTCTGAATTCAAATGAGGAATGGTTTTGTGCAAATTTTGTAACACTATACTTTATTATAAGCAGCCCATATGTGTGCACACAGTTTATTTGTGGTTGCTTACATGAAAATATATATTTTTAAATGCTATTTTTTTGTTTCAAATGCTTTCACGCCATCTTTTTTTTTTTTTTTTAGCAAGCTTTAGCAGTATCTACTAATATTATCATAATTTTTATCATCACAATCTCCCTACAAAAAAGTACAATTCATACAGACAGAGTTTATTTATTTTGCAACATGACAAATATATTGACACTGGTCAATAGAAGGAAAAAAACAAAACGGAACACGATTGGATGTGTCATTGGAGGAGGTGTGCACATATAATGATGTGCCTTCATGAGCAAGGACACATGCAAGTTTCTAGACTGTGTTTCGAGTGGTTTCTTACCTTCCAGGCTCAAACTTCACCTCTTTATCTAAAAACATTTTTAATTCTCAGTGTCAGTTTGCATGGGTTTCTAGGACTTGATTAAAGGCTGTTGTTGCAACTTGCTTTGCAAACATCTCTTGCATTGGTGAGTTGTGATAAATTTGCATTTCATTCTCTTTTTTTCTCTATATTTTCCATATTTCTTGACATGAGATAACTTTTAGACTATATTTAGTTACTAATAGCATTTTGTGATCAATTGCAGCAAATCTTGCAAGTGTGTACTCATGTGGATGTGGTATGTGCCAAGTCTTTAATCGGGCAAATACTAATATAGCATTTTACCCACATTGACCACGATGTAGCATGTAACGTCATGACAATATGCGAAAGGAAGTTACTAACATAAAATGTAATGCACACATAGTAAATGTCACTGATCTATTTATGTACAAACAACTTTTACTTCTTTACATGCCTTTTTTAGGTAAGGGAAATGTTTTAAATTTTTATTCATTTCATTGGCTATTGACCACAAATCTATAAATTTGTATAATATACATATTTAGCCTATATATATATATATATATATATATATATATATATATATTATTATTTATTTATTTTTTTTAATTGTACTTGAAAACTGTGAATTATTTAGCTAAATATTTAGCTTCTTAACTTTAGCTTTGATTGAAGTAAATGTAATATTGTATATTTGTTTAACGCATATTATATATTTTTTTTCACCAAAATAGTTCGAGATCACACAAAAATTGGTGGACGCCCAGCAGTATTGCCTCGATCTCCTATTGAAGATGCCTGTTCTAGTGTATAGTTGTTTTTAGAGAGGTGTGATTCATTTACGTTTAACTCACTTTGTCTTAGTCTAAGATGTAAGATTGGATTAGGTAAATTCTATTTGCCTTTCTAAACAAATGAATGGAGAGTGTAAATAAGGAGAAAGGGTCAGAGTGCTCTAGAATTGAACGTTTATTGCTCCCAGAGGGGCCGTGCGGAAACCTGATTGAGTGATTAACGATGAAGTCTTGTTTTGTCTTTTTCCTGATACTTTTCTCTTTTGTGTTCTCTTTTGCTGTTTTGCACTTAACAAAGATATTGATCCAAAACTGTGACCCTGCAAGTACACTCTCGCTAACTGAAAATGGTCACGGTGACCCCATTCTTGGCACAAAAATGGCCCCAGCTAAGATGGCAATGAATACGACAAATGGAGAAAAACAAACAAACATCTCTGCACCAAACCTCTGAGATGTCAACCCAGAGTTGTGTGTTGATTTACTGTAGGAAAATGCAACACTGATAAATAGGCTCATTTGTGAGTCATGAAGCAAGTGCGACTTTGTCAACATCACAGAGCTGAGGTTTAAACCAAAATAGTCACTCACTCTGCTACATAGGCAACGGTAATGGCATATTGAGTATTTCAGTTCTTCCTGTTTATCTTGCCTAGTGGAGTCTTTGCATTTACATTTTTGGGCTGTTGCGAAAAAAATGTGGCATCAGAGTATAAAGGAAGAGACGTATTTGCCAAACAGGCACCTCGTCTTGCGCAAGTCCTCTAATGACAACTCAGATGTTTGCTTGACTTGAATTCGACAGCAAGAGAAGACCACGGAGCTTGATAAATGTTCATTATGCACAAGCAATATGAAGAAATCATTGTGAATTCAATGCCAATATTGTAAGGTACTGAAGATATTTTATAATTTTATAGTTTACTAAAGGTCAAGTGTATAATTTTTTTATTTTAAAATGCTTTTTTCACATAATATGCAGAGACAGCTGTAAGTAATCCATTTGTAGGTCGATTTCTCTTTTAACCTCTGAGGCAATGTGACGCTAGCAAAGCTTTGCTCTGTTTTAGCATCTCATACAGCCCGACTTAGCAACATTGACTCAACCAATAGCATTGAGTTTGGGGCAGGACTATCTATTTGCCTGACAAATGGAATATGGGAAGAGTGTTTGGGAAACCTATTTGAAATCAGTCATTATTTTCTCAATGTCATTTAGTGATGCTAGTTGTGCAGAAACTACACACTTCACCTTTAACTTTGTACTCATATCTGTGCATTGTGAAAAGACAAGTGACTTTCTTTGTCCAATGTTATTGGACAGATCTTCACTCTTGGTCTTGACTTTGCTTTATTTTGTAGCCTAATCAATAATTTCCATTGGTGAGCTGAAGTGTGCGATTTCTATTCTGCTAGCTTTAGCAAACTGCCACTAGTGCCATGTTTATGCTTTTAGGGGAATCAATCTACAAATCGCTTACTTACAGATGTCTCTGCATATTAAACAGGGTCAAGAGAAATAATTAAAAAAAATAAAATACAAATAATCTTCAATTAATGCTGTGGCACTGAATACATGGATTTTTACATGTTGGTATATGTACAACAGTATGTGCATGATGCTATAAGGAGGTACACAGGCAGTTGTGCATTAGCTAATGTTGACTGAATGCAGCTGGGTTGGGCAGGGCTAATAGACAAACCATAACACTATGACATCATCAAAAGAGAAGGGAGAGCAGGGCTGAGAGAGATAGAGAATGAAGAAGAGAGGGAGGGACCAAACGAGCCACTGTAAGGGACAGAGCAAACCATCAGATAGCAGAGAGAAAGAGAGAGGGTGAGTGAGAGGACGAGTGCGTGTGCAAGAGGACACAGGGCTAGACTCACTCCACAGACAGATGATTCACCTCCTAGTGTATTCTTGTGGATTTCTCCATTGCTTCCATCGCATCTTTCCTTTTCCCCTTTCCCTAACCATCCCCCCTTCCCCACCCTCCCCCACTGTCCTCTCTGCTCTGGATTGCTCCTCCGGGAATGCTACTTAAGCCCAAGTATGGCCGCTTCCGGAACGACTCTGTGACCTCCTCCGACGACCTGATGCAGAGCCTAGCCATGAGTGGGAAGGTGGTGGCCACGCCAATGGTCTCCTCATCCATGTCTGGCTTAGAGCTTCCACCCCTGGAGACAGCTTCCCTTCCTCCGCCCTCAGCCCAGATGCTGGCCGACTCGCCTGGGCTGGATGGCGAGCAGGAAAGCACTACCACTTTCTGTATGCTCATCCCCAAGATGCCTCAGTGGAAGTTCTCCAACTCGCTGCTTAATCGAAGCCCCTCCAATAGCAGCTCCAGTTCTGGTTCCAGCAAGGACTCTGGCAGGGCTACTGCAGCCAAGGTTCCTGCACCCTCTTCTGGGGGTGCAGCTGCTGCCAGCGGTCCTGTAGCTAGTCTTGCTGCTGTATTCAACTCCTGTGACCCTGTTTGTGTGGGCCCCTGTTCCCTACAGGCTATTAGGCGGCAGAGGGCCATCGGGCATTCACCCAGTCACAGAGAGTCTGGTGCAAGGGCCACTGAGGGGAGTCCGGGGGGCTCTGGGAGCTTCAGGATAGGGATGAACCGGAGGACGAGGGTGGAGGGTATGTGGCTGGGAGATAACTTAACCCAGAAGGGCAGCTTCATCAACAAGCCATCACAAGGGTGGTTGCACCCAGACAAGAAGATCAGCAGCACTGGGGCTTCCTATATCGTCAGGGTAAGTTCCACTTTTATCAGCTCGCAATCTAACCATGATTTCTGCTGACATTTGTTTTGCAGGTCTCAATACAGCTTCGATGAAGTCTCGTCTTTAGATAATCTTACAATGTATATAACCTGTTAAAATTCATTATACCATTGTATGCAGTTCTGAGGAAGCAAATAGGGATATGTTTGCCATTGCATGAATTCAACTGTAATCTCGTACACCACAGCAACATCTTATAAATGGGTTGGCATATGATACAAGAACAATGAGGCACTCTTTGCTGCAGCATACTGGTTATGAGTGCCATTGCTTGAGGAGAAAGGAGAAATATATAATTTAATCCAGATATATTGCTTTGTGTGGTACAGTGACTGTGTCAGAGCAGGGGCAGGCATGGGTAAACAAACTGCAGATATAAACAGCTAAACTACAGTATAACTGAAGGGAGGTGGGAGGGTGGGGGTGAGTCCTTGTTTATGAAAGGAAATGGATTGAGTGTTTGCTTTTCCAAAATGTATATTTGATCCCCAGATGGAAATTGCTAAATTTGCCCTTTGGTATCAGTACAGCCTTATGTAATATTTGAATATGTTTTCTGTTAGGAATAATAATGAAATTAGTTTCTTAGACCAGGGCCGTGAGCACCATGGACTTTTAAGGGGATGTCCCCTTTCCCTCCCCCACAGATTAGTGGTCAACTGATGGGGTTAAATGGTTGATTTTAAACTATTACATTTTATGTGACCCCCAACATATAGTATGTGGTTACAATCGTGTCTTAAACCCTTATATTAGGTTATAATCCAAGCAAAATAATGTAATTTTATGTGTATGTTTCAACATATTTACAAATGCATGCATGAGTTTGCCAGTACTCATTAGCAAAACCACCGATTCTTGTGATGTAACATTCTCTTTAAATTAGCATTGCATGCTAATGTATATGGCAGATTCATATGTACCAAGAGACAACACTTTTCAAGATTTCTGAGCTTACATTGAATCATTTAAGTTTTTTCCCCAAAACATTAATTGTTAACTTATAAGTTGCTGAAGAAGACAAATCCTCCAATAATATCTCCACAAAACAACACATAGGCTAACCAAATACATGCTACTCATACAGTTTGTGAAATGCTGTTGACATAAGTCAATTTCTTTGGCCTCGGGGCATCTTCTTGATCAATCAAGTGTTACAAACGTTGGCAGGCTATTTTACATCAATGACAGTGATACTCTCTCAACCCATTTTCTCTCTCCTTAGACCATGCACTCTCCTAACCCCTCTCCTTTAGCCCAAACTGGGCCTGCGCACACTCCTTAATTACATTACACAGGAACCATTCATTAGTTTATTCAATTACGTTTAATCACAGTCATTTGTATCACATGTGAAGAGGGGGGAGGGGAGAGAGAGAGAGAGAGAGAGAGAGAGAGAGAGAGATTATGAAGGTTTCTTTAATTGTAAAGGTTAAATGCTCTCTGCAGCCAACAGAAACGATGTTTACCTTACAAAACAATTCTTGGCCTCATTGCTAGCAAATCAGTATTTAATGTGTATTTTATATATTTGACTTATTTTCATACTTGTCTACAACAAGCAATATGATATGGGAAGAAATATGATATGGAAATCATTATGATTTTTTTTCTTTATTTAAAGTTGATAAGATTTAGTTTACTATCAAAATGGTAAGATGCATTTTATTATTTTTGTTTGGCATCGTTTTTGTCCCTGCTGTCTGCATTGCAACCTTTTGAGAACAGACCTGCCGCCCACACCATTTGACAACCACTACTTTAGATATACCACAATTTCTGTGAGTGTATAGGAATTTTGCGCAAACTGTTACATACACCCAAATAAAATATTGTGCTTCCAACCTAATTAGTTTGACTACTAGATGACAAGCTCTCTTAGAACAGAAGTTTATGATGAACAGTAATTTCAAAGTAGCCCACAAATTACGTAAGTTACATCTCCATTAAAGGAAGGAAAATTCTCACTACTCATTTCCTCAAATGCAAACCTGTCCCTGTCCCATCCTCTTATGGGAAAAACATGCAGATGTCAATTTAAAGGTGATGTGTTTTATTTCTGCTCTACTAGCATCACCAAATGGAATTGCAAAAATATAGTATTTTCAAACAGATTTCTTGAACACTGCCACTGTATGCCATTGCTTGGCCAAACAGATAGTCCTTAAACTCTCACCATTGGTTGAGGCAAAGTTGCTTTGTTGGGCTAGTCAAGATTCTGGGCTGGACACATAGTCACACAAATTAGTTCATTAAATTAACCTTGATGATTATTTAAAACATTCTCTTTCTTTTGAGTTCACGAAGCTGACACCTTTTAAGTACCTTGATTTTTTTTTTTTTATTGTTTTGTGATTAACTTGTTTCTTTAAATTTACAGGAACTTTAACTGAAACTGGGCAGGGGATTTCTATTTCCTAGCATGCTTTGCATGGCACTCGACAGGGAGACTAAATGTTAAAGTTAAGTGTTATATAATAATGTGTCTATGCAAGATTAATGTAAAGGTGGTAGACTTGTTAGTGTTTGTTTTGATGTGTTATTTAAATGAGTTTCTGTTATGTTGGAGTATTGGGGGCTAACATTATGGTGAATAGTGGAGCTTGAGCTAATTTGAGGACAGGTACAAGTTAAGAAAATGTCATATTGCTTTACTCATTGAGCAACTGCTATGCTAATCAAAGCATAGTGTTACCATTCAGCATGCTAGCATTCACTCTAATAACTAACTCTAGCTAGTACTAACTAGGTTTTGTCATCTTGAAGTATTTAAGTTGAGACTACTTGTTAATTTTAAGTTCAGCCAACAAGTTAAATTTAAAGTTAAGTGCCATGAGAATGTTTGAGTTAGCTTACTCAATATTTCAAGTTAAGAGCAGTACACCTGCGATGGACTGGCGACCTGTCCAGGGTGTCCCCCGCCTATCGCCCAATGTTAGCTGGGATAGGCTCCAGCCCCCCGCGACCCTGTACACAGGATAAGCGGTTGACGATGGATGGATGGATGGATGGATGGAAGAGCAGTACACATGCATGTGTAGTACAACATTTAAATCTGAAAGTTCTATTAACTTAATCTTGGGAGTTTATTAGCTTGAAAAATTTGATGTAACTGGTTGCCTATATATAAGCATGTATTTTGGGTTGTGCAGTTATTTTTTCCCATTTACTGAAAGAGTAAAATGTATTGTTTTATATATATATATATATATATATATATATATATATATATATATATAAAACTGCTGTGGGATATGCAAGATATTGTATGTGCACATTATTCTTATAAACAAATATTGTGATATCTGATTACATGATCAAGCCCCCTGGCCCCACTGCCAAGTATGTAATATTTTTGCTTTATTGATTTTGCTTTCAAAAGGTAATGAATTTATTGAAACACAAAAAACTTAATCCAAAGATATTTCTAAATTAGAACTGCACTTAAAACTAAAAGAAAAAGCAATTAAAATAACGAAGAGGTTCAAATAAAACTTTTAAGCACATCTCATTTGCCGTCATGCAAGTATGCATCTACAACAACAGGTGGAAAATAACTAATATGGGTATTGTTTTTCTCCCCAATTTGGAATGCCCAATTCCCAATGCGTTCTAAGTCCTTGTGATGGCGTAGTGGCTCGCCTCAATCCAGGTGGTGGAGGACGAATTTCAGTTGTCAATAAATACATTTCAGGTGAACCAGAGTTGCGTTCACAATGCATGTTAAAATCAAACTATTTCTTGGAAACAAAGCAAACTTAACCCCGAGCACCTCCTGAGAATGTCTTCGGCATGTCTAGCAGCATTCTCATAGATGACATTATTCTTGCAAACTGTTGTCAGATATGTGTTATAGAGAGAGTGACAACTCTTTACATGCGCGTCATGCCTCTGAACAAACAGCGAATCAGACCTGCACATTTATGACTTTCTGTCGTGTAAGGGCATTTCTTCCACGTGCCCTAATTAATTTCTTGGAAACATGTTTTAGAACATCGTTGAAGCTTTTGCCGTGAGATGAGCATTATTATGTAGAGTATGAATTCATCACGCAGCATATGGTGTGACAAAGAAGGCTTTCAGAAAAAGAGGGAGAGAGAGAAAAAAGAAGGATGAATTCTCATCATACTAATTGAAAACTTCCCCCTGTCAACTAACCATCATCATTTTGGAACTTGACAGCCTGAGTCGCCATTCACTTTTATTGGATGTAAAAGTGGGGCCTATACATTTTTCAACATTTGTGCATTGCACTCACTCTTTTTGCCTTATGAAAGGAGTGAGTGCAGAAAACGTGAGAATGCAACACTAAGGGACTGATTTATTTTCATACAGAACATTTTCATGGTCAGAATCAGTTGTTAGGGACGTCCCCAAAAACACTTGCATTTGTTTAAGAAAAAACAGAAGAATTTGATTTCCAGAAGGACAAAGCCAGGAACTAGTCACCCCCCCATCTTACTCCACAAGTATTTTATTTTACCTTTATACAAGTTAGCTAAAGGAACAGTTCACCCAAAATTGAAAAGTCTTTCATTATATACTCTCATTATATACTATCCCTTTAAGAACAATATTAAGTGTTTACAAAGACAGACTGGCCTAAATGCAGTTAGTCATTTATGGGGCAAACACTTTGACTCGGCCACCTAGGTTGTGGGCATCTACAATTCTTTACCCATCCTAAGGCATCAACAATGGTCTGAGATTACCCCCAAAAAGCATCAGTAACCACAAACACACATCCACAGCACTTTCATTCAGATATGTCGTGCTATTAAAGTGGGGGTGGGCACAGAAGATGCATCACCATCTTGCACTATGTTCCTGTGACCCTCTTGGACGCATTAGTGATTAACTACCGAATGGATATTCCCCAGCACCTTCAGCAGAGCACTTTCAGCATGTCCCAGAAGGGCCGAATTGCAGTTATACCTCTTACCAGTCCACCCCCACCAGCCGAGATGCGGTTATTGCCGTCAATCTCCTCACACTTTGCGGTAATTACCCTCTCCAGCGCAGCTATTAGGTTGTCCTTTTCGGAACTGCTGAGAACAAGCTGCTGAGCCAAAATGATAAGTTTAGTATTTATCTGTAATTACATGCTGTTAGGCTACAGGCACACACATGCAATATTGCAGGAAAACCACTCTTGTTTGTGTTTGTGTGTGTGTGTGTGTGTGTGTGTGTGTGTGTGTGTGTGTGTGTGTGTGTGTGTGTGTGTGTGTGTGTGTGTGTGTGTGGTGTGTGTGTGTGTTCGGTTGTGAAAGAGAGACAGACAATAGTTTCTGTTGTTTTGCCTCGAGGCATCTAAATCATGGGCCCTGGCTCTTGCCAACAGGAATTAGATACATATTTCCATGAGGCAATGATGACCTCTGGGAAATTAAATCTAATTAAGCATTATGAAAGTAATGTGTACTCATTTTATGTTCATTTCTTTTTTCTTTTTTTGCAGTATATGGGTTGCATTGAGGTTCTGAAATCCATGCGATCTTTGGACTTCAGCACTAGGACACAGGTCACAAGGTAAATTTGGGGTTTTGTTTGGATTGCACTGAATCTGGATCAGTTTTAAGCCCAATGTATTTAAACTAAATTATTTAGTTTAGTTTAGTGTAGTTCATTTTTGTTTTTTCTTCTGTTTTGATCTTGATCTGTTTTGTTTTATTAGCTTTGTTTCAAAAATGTGTTTTGATCTGTTTATGTTTTGTTTTGAAAATGTTGTTCCGTTTTGATCTGTTTATGTTTTGTTTGATCTGGTTTTGTTTTGTTTTGTTTGATCAGTTTGTTTTATTAAGTTAGTTTTTAGTTTTGTTCTGTTCCGTTTGGTTTCAGTTCATCCTTTAGATGGTGTGGTTTAACTGGGATTGTGCAACGATCTTGCAATGTTTTCGGTTTATGATTGATTTTTTTATGTGTATGGCATTGATGGATAATGAAATCAAAATTAACTGTGACACTAAGCTATTTTTCTTTGAGTGATTTTTGCAATTTACTCTTGGTGTGATTCAATAACTCAATAACATAATGTCTGTACTTGCGTATGTGTGCATTCATATAAGTCAGCATACATGCAGTTGGTCATATGTGTGTTTATATATATCTGTGCGACCATGTGCATTCTTCCTGGGGAGCAGAAGGGCGGAGCTCCAAAGTCCCGAGGGCAACAGCAAACTCCCTCTCCCTGCCCTTGCTCATCGATCGGCAGTAACCTGAACCCTATACGGCCCACGATGGGCTAAAGTGCAGATAGAACAGGCGAGATGGAGACGGAGTGATACAGCCATGTATTATTAACGACTCCCACTAATGACTATGAAGGCCTGCAGGGACACAAAGATGATGCAGATTGCATGGGTGGCGTTTGAGTTGATAAACAGAGAGGACTGGAGAAAAGTGGTTGGTTTTGAGTCAAGATCTGAGGTCTGTTATGACATCACTGAAGAAGTGCAGGCTGGTAATAATGGGAATGCTTGGAACCGATGACCCTAGAATCTATTTTGCAGGAGAAACTGTTTGTAAATCAGCTGATGTGTAGTGCTCTAGGGAAAGAGAGAGTGTGGGTGGGCTTTCTCATCTATCACTGTCATGTAGTGCAGCCAACAGGCAATTTCTGTAAAGTCCAAGAAGCAAAATATACACAGACACATTGTCATCTTGCAACAATGAATACCTACCAATAACACACTTACACAATCACAATCATCAAAATCACATTTTGCCCTTTTATATCATTTATTGGAAAGATTCTCTGTAAAGTCCTGTATTGGGACAATTGGCCCGTTTAAAAAAATAAATGGGTTATTTGATAGGAGACTGGCGTTTCGAAGTCACTAAACTTCTATTTTTAGTTTTTAATTAGTTTTGAACCACAAATACCTCTTACACACCTCCATTATTATTATTATTTTTATCTGTATTTTGTTTTGTTGGTTTTGTTTCATTAGTTTTGTTTTTTTAGCATTGATTGTTTGTTTTTCTTCTGTTTGAAATATTGAAATTTTGTTCTATGTACATAACTGATACCTCAAATTTTGTAGCTTGTTGAGGTGATGTGCTATTACTAAACTGTTCAGACTTACTAGTTTCACCTGTTGGATGATAAAACGGGTGAAACTACCAATAAAGGAGGGACCAAAGCCATATGTTGGGACTAGACTTGCGATTGAGACACGAACCAGAAAGTAACCACCTAACAACACACTAACACCACGTTAACAACCACTGAGAACACTTTAGCAGCTGCATAGCAACACATGGGCAACCACCCAGAACACCTTAGCGTTGTGATCGCAAATTTTGCACAGCAAGCACCACTCACATTTTCTTCAGAAAATGTAAAAACATAGTTTTTGGTTTTGGAAAGGACTCAGAAAGCATGTCTGAACTGATAATGCAGATATAGAACATTGATAGTACATTTTGGTCTGTTCTTATTAGTTGACCTCCAAGCACAGAACGCGGTGTTATACTTCGTGTTAAGATTAAACTGAGACGGATGGCTGTTTGTTGACCTGGTTTGTTTGAGTAAGCACTATTCTAGCATTCAGACTGTTCAATTAGATGTTTGTCCTGTTTGTGTGAATGTTCAGGCTCATTCCTGTTGTACTTTCACACCATTGCCTCACTAAAACATATGGAAATTGGATTTATGGAACATATGAATATTGTTTATTATGGGTTTTGTGGGGTGATTGAAGAGATTGGGTAAAATTTATCTCATACTGCTCCCTCTTTGTGTGTGTGTGTGTGTGTGTGTGTGTGTGTGTGTGTGGACACAGGGAGTCCATCAACAGGTTGTGTGAAGCTGTACCTGGAGGAAAAACTGCATGGAAGAGGAAAGTAAGAAATTCTCCCTTATTATTTGTTTTCCCTTTTGAAAATACTTTATCCTCTCCTAGTTGAATATGTGAAGACAACTCAAATGAAGAAATTCGTGGTTGATTTATCAGAAAGTTTAGATTGTGGCTTTGTGGCATTAGCAAACATTGAACCGTTTGTTCAAGCATTCCAACCAGCCCAACAAAGCAGCATTGGCTCAACCTATGGCGTGAGTTTGGGGCAGGATTATCTCATTGCTCACCAATGGAAAATGGGAAGAGTGTTCAGGAAACTATTTTGCTATTGTGATTGTTTGACATAAGCGGTGCAACATGTCACTTTCAGCTTAAAACTTTACATTCTTCAGCAGTATTTTGATCTTATTTTCCAGTAAAATGTATAAACTTCCTTAAAACAAGTTGAGAAGCAAAATTGTATTACATAAGACTTGTTTTCAAAAATATATCTTGAAATATGTTTATTTTTCCCCCCATTGGCAAATTTGACCAATGGGGGGAAATTTGTTGAAAATTGAAATTTGTATTTTTTATTTTTTTTTATCCAGTAAAAATATCTTAACATCCTGAAAGCAAGAGGAATTTACTTGAGAAGCAAAAAATAATGTGTTAAATAAGAAGACTTGTTTTCAGGGAATATATCTTAAATTAAGAAAAACTATTTGACAATGAGGTAAGACATTTTCTGAAATACTGTCCCATTTCTAGGCTGCCAACAGAACCCTCCAGTCCATCATGGGAAAGAGTAACCTGCGTTTTGCTGGAATGAGCATCGGCGTCAACATCTCCATCGATGGCTTGAGTTTACACGTCCCCACCACACGACAGGTCAGCGCTTCCCACTACCTCTCTCAGAACGTGTGATATCAGCATATATAGCTATATTAAACAATACTGATTCAACAAATCATCACAACACTACCCTTTTGACTTCTTTAATGTATCTTATATTGCTTGGTGTTTTGTGTATGCAGCTGTCAGTCTATGGATGATTATTATATCTTGGATGTTTTGACTTCTCCATATTGAAGTAATGCTGACTTTATTGATTTGGAGTGATGCAAGTGTCACAGCCTGTCTCTCTTTATCTCACACTTTCAGGTGATTGCTCACCACCCCATGCAGTCCATCTCTTTTGCATCTGGTGGAGACTCGGTGAGGCCTCCAAAATACTTATATTTGCTTAATGCCCCTAGTAGCTCTGAACACTTCTCTCAGGTCAGTTTACAACGTGTCAGCCAATCAGCTCTGATGCTCACTCTGAGTTTCATCCTATGTTTCAGGATACGCCTGATTACGTTGCTTACGTAGCCAAAGACCCTGTCAATCAAAGAGGTACTTTTATTCTTTTGTTCGCGTATAATACACAAATATGCGGAGGATCGTACCGTAGCCACATTTCTCATGTGTCCCTCTAGCGTGTCATATCCTGGAGTGTTCTGACGGTCTTGCCCAAAATGTGATCAGTACCATCGGTCAGGCCTTCGAACTGCAGTTTAAACAGTATCTACACAGCCCACCTAAAGCCATTCCTACTATGGACAGGTAAGATTGCACTTCAACACAATTGGCCATAAAGCATTGGAGAAAACAGCAACAGAGAGTATAGCTGTAGCGTTGTTGCTGCTAGCAATGACGAAGACGATGGAGTAAAGAACCCAAGTGCAGTTTTATTTACAGACATGCAACCCAAAGACTATAAACATGAACATAAACATGAGCTTGACTTGACTTGACAAAAACTAGACTTAACATAAATTTGAGACTTCATATAAACATAACATGACTAGACTTGACTATGGCTATGGCTTGGCTTGGCTTGACTTGACTTGACTTGACTTGACTAAAACAACAAAGTTACATTCACATTCAATACTTGACAAAGGACAATGAGGGCTTAAATACATAGACATGGGAGAACAATGATGAGGGAACCAATAAACAGACAGAACTGATAACAAGATAATTAAACAATAAACCAATGAAAACAAGACACATGAACATGGAGGGAACAGGAATCACATGACTAGGGACACATGACATGAAACGGGAAATAAACTTTCAAAATAAAAGACATGATATATATGTACCAACAAATTACACGTGACAATAGCGACACACGATATCTATGCATATATTGTGCATGTTTGCATTCTGGACCTATTGATCCATCACAACAT